>NC_084475.1:41072975-41710859 GCF_027409185.1 Cynocephalus volans | reverse complement strand
CTGAGCCAGACTGCCTAGGTTCAAATCTCAGTTCCAGTGTTCACTAGCTATTTGACCTTGGGCAAGTCAATTAACCTTACTCTGCCTCAGTTTCCTCTTCTCTAAATGGGGGTAATAATAGACCTGCCTCATAGGGTTACTGTGAGGATCAAATGAGTTAATGTAGCACTAAAAGCAAGAATAAAAAAACCCATAGAATGTACAATACCCAGAGTGAACTCTAATGTAAACTATGGATTCTGGGTGATAATGATGTAGCAACTAAGTAGTTCGTTGACTGTAACAAATGTACCACCTTGGTATGGGCTGTTGATAGTGTGAGAGGTTGTGTGTTTGTATGTGGTATATGAGGGTACTTCAAAAAGTTCATGGAAAGAGTTGTATTATCTTTTAATTCTATCTTCCATGAACTTTTTGAAGTACCCTCATGTATATGTGTGTGTGTGTGTGTGTATATCCCATTATTTAAACTATACAAGCAAGGCTGCTCCACTTTAACAAAACTCCCCCCCACTGAAGCTAATGTGACATGTGGGTTGGCCACAACTGTGCCACTGTCCTATCACTGTCCCAATTCTAAGACCCGATGAATTCAGGAGTGGGTGGCAGGTACCTGGATCACACAAGGGTCTCTTCCCACCACCTGGCTCTAAGATGCTCTGTGATATGTGCGTGTGTAAATGCTATTTCTGGAGCCTGCTGCCAAGCTGGTCCCCACACTCAGGGCTTCTGGCTCACAAAGTGTCTGCTCATCCATCAGCAGTGCTCAATTCACATCTGCCTCTGTGACTTCCCAGCACGCTGCAACCAAGCCTCATTATTTCAGCTGTGCTCCAGTGAGCTGTCGAGTTGTTCTGATTGCCCACTTCACAGCAGCCTGCATCATTTTGCAAAACCAAACTTCTTCGACCTTGTGTTACTCACACCCATCCACGTCCAACTCAGGAAAATCATACCTCTGAACGGGCAAGCTGTTTACAGCCCTTGATTTGCAACCACTATTCCTACAGCCTTTACTCATGTATAAAATGGGTCAAAAAAGAGTAATTTGAAAGTATTTATCAAAATTACCATTCAGAGGAATTTACATATATATTCACACATAAGTGTGCAAAATGACTTAAACATAGGCTATTTCAATTATTAAGTATAGCTGGTGTTCACAAACGACTGGAAACAACTAAAATATCCACCATTATGAAATTGGTAAAATAAATTATGGTATGTTAATTATGGATAAAATTCTATAAAACATAAAGAGGGTGATCTTTATGACAGATATAGAAAGAACTCCCTTGATTCATTAAATGAAGGCAAGGTCAGAACATTGTCTAAGGAATATTGCCATATATGTAGGAGAGGAGAGAAAAGAATGTATACTTGTATGTAGGAAAATCTCTGAAATGACAAATAAGAAACTAATACCAGTGGCCACTTCTTCTGGGGGGAGGAATGAGTACTTGTCAGATCTCAGGGACGGGGGGTGGGATAGAGGCTTTTCACTCTATGCCGTTTTGTACTTTTTGATATTTGAACCATAAACCCATTAAAAAACATATATACATAATGAAAATAATAACCTGTTCTGCCTACTTTGTAAAGATAGTTATTGCTTTATAAACTGTAAAGTGCCTGGGAAAACTGATCCTACACTCTTGTTGAGGGAGGACTTTGAAGTAGGCCTGATAAAACCTTTCTGTTCTGTTGCTAAAGGAAATTTCTCACCACATGTCAGGTTTCTTTCTGCCACGCTGGTACTCAGCCTCTGCTTTTCTTTAAGCCTCACTGTTCAAGAGTGATGTCTCTGCTGACTGGTTGCAGGCAAAGAGTTCCTTGGTGGGAACTTCTAGTCCAGGCCGTGGTCATTCAAATCTGCACAACAGAAACTCAATATTATCAGTTTACTGATGGATATCACTATAAAGAAACAGAAATTTAGAAGTTGGCAAAGCCAAGTCCCTTATTGTACAGATAAGGAAACCACGGGGTTACATTGCTTGTCCGAAGTCATTCATGTGTTAACGGTGCTAGCACTAGAGGGTTTGTTGCAGGGTCTCTTCCCATACCTCCTTCCACTGTTCCACCATAATATCAGTGTATGCATTTACAAAGAGGCCTTGCCATCCAATTATAGGAGATCTACTAAATAAAAGAGAATAATTACAAGAAGATGCTTAGTTAAATGATACCAGAGCAAGGGAAAGGAATTAAAAATATGCAAACAACACAAAGCAAATCTTACTGATCCACTGTCCTTTCTACATACCATTTCTGTCACACTCAGTTTCCAAAATAGCTATGTGTAAAAAAATAGCTATGAGTCCAGCATACACATGCCCTTTGTGAGGAGAGGGCCAGGGGTACATACTGTTTACATATAGCTATTTTGGAAACCGAGTGTGACAGAAATGGTTTCTTGCCCACCAAAAATTTGTTCTCACTCTCCATAATGTAGAACTGTCACCAGGAACAACATTTACAAGCTCTTCTTACATCTAGATGGGGCCACGACTAGTTCTCTTCAAAGGATTGAGAGAGAGGATGTCACTTCTGGGCCAGGTCATTTAAGCAGGGAGTTTGCCTTTTCCATGCCCTCCTTCCCTATCCACTGGCTAAATGCAGAAGACTCTCAGACCTCAGGGATATCAGAATCACGAGAAGGAAGTGAATCCCTGAATCAGCCACATGGAGGAAAACTGCCTACTGACCAGAAATGACCTGCATTTGATTGTCACTGTTAGCAAATTAACTTTTAATGTATTACTCCAATACAGTCTTGGAGTTTGTTTATGTTATTCTAATGAATCAACGCACAGGGACATTTCAGTGGGGACTGGAAACAAGTCATTAGTTCTCAGCTTTATAAAAGAGCCACAAGTATCATGAGAAAAATAACGTCTTTTCTCTGTTTGTCTTCCAGGGCTTATTCTAGTTCTTCTAGAGGCTGCCACCATAACTCTACACAATATGTCACAATTTATTGACTTAATTTAGGCAATATCTATAGACTTCCAACTGTGAAAGATGAGAATTCAGCTCACTTCATCTCTCCTTTTCATTCTGCCTTTCAATGTTGAATAACTATATTTTTATTGGTTACGTTTGTAATTTAAAATGCCATCTTTATAATTAGTATATCGACTTATTTTTCTGTAAATGACTCATCATCCTGTCTTTCTACTTTAGCTTTTCCCTTCTACTCCCCACCTGCTCTCAACCACCATTTTACTTTTTATGTGCATCAATATAACACTTATTTTATAATCTGCAACCACAATCAAATCTTGTATACACTGTCTATAGGTTAACTTGAAATACTGGAAAGCAATAAAGAGCCAGCATTCAGTGGTGCTGACCAGAAGTCTGGTACCAGCCTGATTCACATCCATGTAGTTTTTTCTCTCTGGTATCTTTCAGCCTGTTTTTTCTTATTCTCAGTGTTTGGAAATTTTAGGAGGATGAGTCTAAGTGTTAATTATTGTCCTCTGCGCTTGGTAGACCATTTCTGTCTGTAGAGCTGCGTCTTTCTTCAGCTTTGGGGAATGCGCTATTGTTTCTTTGATAATCTCCTTCCTCTTGCCCTTTCCATTTTCTCTGGTTTTATTTTGAGACTGCCATCGGTCAGATGTCAGGGCTTCTGGATTTGTTCTCTACTTCTCTTCTCTTTTCTTTGTTTCCTTCTCTTTCTCTTTTTGCTCTGTGTTCTGTTAGATTTCTTCATCTTGTTCCTTCCCCAAGCCCTTCTACTGAATTTTTGGCAAGCCTGTGTTTACTCTCTAAGAGCTCTTTCTTTTTCTGTGATCTGTTTTCATATCACTTCTTTATGGTTAGGATGAGTTCTTGGAGCTCTCTGAGCATACTCCCGAGAGCTCTTGTTTGTTGAGGCTTCCCGGTTGTCTTTGCTTCCTCTGGGTCAGTTTTCCTGTTTATCTTGGACTTTCTTTTTCATGTTGCTATTTTTCCCCACATATTTGGTGATTCTTAGCTGTTTATACTTAAGAATAAAGGATTAGGTAGGTGGTGTGAGTTTTCCTTGATGTTGTATAGGTAAGACTGTTTCCCCTAATTTATTCTGTTTAATAACGTCATAATACACTATTGTTTACATAACCATTCCTTCATTAATGCTTATTAGGTTATTTACATATTTTCTATACGAAGTGTTTCAATTAACGTCCTCATAGATACATATCCTTATGGGCAGATACAGTTATTTCTATGAAATAAATTTATAAAAGTGAGATTTCTGGTTGAAGAAGTACACATTTAAAAAAAGATTTTTATTACGGAAAATTTCAAGCATAAGGAAAATTAGAAAGAATAGTGTAATTATTTTCTTAATTTGATTGAAAGGACTGAAACCATGATGAACACCAGTCTTCATTCATTCATATCCTTTCCCATGTGCTCCATCCTCTTGGATTATGTTGAAGCAAAGGCCAGAAATATAATAATTTCATATGAACTAATACACTTTTCTTTATTGTGGTAAGATATATGTAACATAAAATTTACCACTTTGACCATTTTTAAGTGTACAATCCAGTGGCATTAAGAACATTCATTGTTGTGCAACCATCACCACTATGAACTACACATTTAAATTTAATAAGTATTGCCAGATGTCTTCCTCGAAATCTTAGCAAATCCCTCCTAACTCCAAAGAATTTCTATTTCTCTGCATGTAGCCATGGATATATTTTTCTTTCTTTCTTTCTTCTGAGTGGGAAAAGGGCCAGAAACAATAAAAGTTCCTCTCTCCCATTCTCAAGTTCTGAACCAACATAGAAACATATAGGAGCCACACCAACGGTGATTTAAAAATATCATCTGAAAAACTGGACTGGATGATGTGTTTTTAGATTTGCAGTCAAATTGTCTTACCATTACTTCAACTCTGCATTAGACAGATGGTCCCACCTCATCACTGGGACATCTGTCAACCACAGGTGTGCCTCACAGGTGCAGAGCCAGCCAAGGGTGAGCTTCCTGCGTGGTTAGGAGCACATGGGAATGCATCCTCGCTGCAGGCAAGCAGAGCAGAAAAGAGGACCCAGATGGCACCAATCCAGCACACTCAGCTTCCTTTCTCAAATTCACTAACACTCCTCCTTTTCTGGAGAGGAGGGAATTAAGAGCAGGAAGAGAGGCCAGCAGTGTTACTCCACAATGAATGAGGAGGCAGGAAAGTGGATGAGTTCCCCCAAGAGATGTTATCGATATATTTAACTTTTGTCAATGTGGTAGGTGACATTTTAACTTGAGTTTCCCTGACAACTAAGAAGGTGGCCTCTTTTTCACAGGCTTCTTGGCCGTTGCATTTCCATTTCTGTGAACTGCCTGATTTGCTATTGAGTTTTCTTTTTCTCATGCACTTGCAGGAAGCTTTTTTATTATTAGGGATATTAACTTTTTATGTGTCACACTGTTGCAAACATTTTCTCCTAATATATCATTTGCCTTTTGACAGACTTTATAGTTTTTCTTCCCACAGAGAAACTTAAAAGTTTTGTTTAGTAATGTCGCTCAAGCAAAGATGAGGACTGCTTTGTTGTGATGAAACACAACAGAGCCTTGGGCACCCCAGGTTTCATGAAAATGCTGTAAAAGCCCATTGAAAAAGGCTGGAGCCTTTTAAAAAATTAATGCAGTAAAAAGACATACTATAATAGTTCTTACCTTTTTCTCTTCATTGACAAAAATAGCCTCAGTATAATCTACTAGCAGTTCACCAGTTATCCATATGTCTTCTGGCTACTTACAGGGGCAGAAAATCATAAAATCAATTTGAACAGTTGGGAAGTGAATGAAGTCACTTCAAAATGATTTTAATCTATAGCACTAATTGTTCCTAAAGTGCCTGCACACATTTCTCCCAATTTACAATTTTAATTAGAAGTTGGTATCTTTAAAATACCCCAGAGGGGGTGGGAAATCTGTGCTGATTTTCCCTTCCTCCTCTGTAAGTGAAAGGATTTATTCATATCTCAAATCAATGGAACTTACAGATAAGAAAGGCTCTTAGAGCTTTACTGGTCCCAACCCTCCAGTGGTATAAGAGATGAGGAGAATGGAACTGAAATGGCTGTGCCACGTCTCCAGGAGCCACCCCTAACTTCCTTTCCTACCCACTAGTCTGAATCAGGGGTCTGTGTTATTCATGGCTATAGGGTAGATGCTGGACATAGCCCTGTTCCCCACTCCCTTGCATAGCAGAGTTCCCCTCCCTCCTCTCTGGGGGGCTGCCCCTGGCCAAGGCAGTTACCCAAGGAAAGGCACATCCCCTCTAGATAAATAGGGTGCTGGAAGAAGCAGGACCCTAAGTACATGAGCAAGCTCTCTGATGCCAGGAGATGAGCTGGTAGACGAACTTGTTTACCTAATCATATCCTGGGCACACCCTGAGTCACGTGAGCCTGCTTGTGAAAATGATTTACATTCTTACTTTGATCTGTTAACTATATAACTGCTGTGTGCTCTCCATGGCAGTGCGGACTTCTTACCTACTGGCTGTCATCAGTGCCTCTTATAAGTCTAATAAACCATTGTCCCTACCTGCTGGACCTTTAGGTGATTTTCTTTGGAATAGGTAAACACTACACAAGTGCTCTCTCAGATTTGGGGCTCCCGTATTACAATAGCACATAATAGGAACTCAAAGAAGTTTGTTGAGTGGTGACTTACTCAAGGTCACGTAGCTAGTAAGTGTCAAAGCTGCCTGATTCATGGTAAAGGATTCTAACCTGCTATAAACTGCCCAGACTTTGTAGTAAGAAAGATTCGAGTTAGAATTCTAGCTCTGCCACTTATTAGAGGTATTCTCAGCAGCAAGTTATTAATCCTTCTGGACTGTCTCTTGGTTTCTCCTCTTCCTTCTGTTCTGTCTTAAGCCCATCCCAATTGGGCTCTCATCCCTACCACTCCACTAAATCAGCTTTTGTCTGGGTCACCAGTGAGTTCCATATTGCAAAATCTGGTAGTCACTGTACTTCACTATGGGCAGCACATGAGGCACCCAATCACACCCTTTTCTTTTCTTTCCTTTTTTATTGAATCATAATTGATTATACATATTTTGGGGGTTCAACATCGACATATGTTGATCAAATCAATATTACTAGCATATATATTGTTACAAATCATAATTATTCTTTATGCCCTTGTCCAATCTCTCCCTGTCACTCCCCACCAATTATCCCAGATTTCTTCTCTCCTTCTGAAAGAATAATGGTTACTCTGTTGATTTGTTGCCTAGATGATCTGTCCAATGCTGAGAGGTGTGATCAGGTCCCCCAATATTCTCATAGAGAAGATGCTTCTTCTGTCACTCTGGAATGGGCTTTGTGGACAGAGACATCCTTTTCTTCTCTTTATCTCTGCTGGTGACTCTCCTTGTGTCAGTGCACTCCAGTGTCTGGCAGACCATCTGCGTAGTGGTTGTAGCATTTTGCTGCTTTTGCGGCAGCTGTGGTTATTGTGGTTGCTGTGGTGGGCAACCCATATGGAGGTGATGCTTTTGGCATGCTCCTTTCCTAGTTGGTGGTGGCAATGGTGTTGTGCCTGGTTGCAGGAGGTGGTCTGGACCCAAGTTCTGTACCTCAGGATGCCGAGTGGGCCCAGTGGTGCTGGTGTTATGCCTGGTTGTGGGATGAGGGTCTGGTCCCTGCTCTGTACCTCAGGACCCGGGTGGGCCCTGTGGTGCTGCTGGCGATCACACCCTTTTCTGAAAGCACTCTTCTCTCCTGGCTTCCAGGACACTAGTTTCTCCAGCTTCCCCTCCCTGGCTGCTCCTTCCCCATCTCATTGGCTGACTCCCCTTTCTCTTCACCATCTACACTATCCCCCAGGTGATCTCACATAGGCTTATGGGTTATCATGATGGGATGTAACATCTATACAAGGACAATTCTCAAGTGTATGGTGCCAGCTCAAACCACTCTCATGAACTCCTCTAGACACTGTGCTTCCTTCACCCCTACCATGGAGATCTCACAGGCACCTGAAATTATCAGGTGTAAGAGCAGATTCTGCTTCTCCTTCTACACGTGTTCCTTCCATCTCTTCCTCATTGCCTTTCTTCCAGTTGCTCAGGCAAAACTTTGGTATCATCCTGAAATCCTTTCTCCCCTATCATATCTGTCAGCAAATCTCGTCATTTCTGTTCGGCCTCATAGCTAGCTTAACATCAGCACAGCCAGGTTAAGCAACTTCCCCCGCTTGTCCCCTGTCTCCTTTCCCTTTTCTGCTCCAGGAACTGAGCAGTGAAATGCTGCTTATTCCCTCCTCTGCAACCACCACTATCTCTTAATGGGACCATTTCAACAGAATCCTAATTTGTCTGCAGGCTTCCATGACCCTGCCGAAGTGTGAGTTAGATCATGCATCTCCTCTAATGAGTTCCCATCTCACTCTCCCTTGGACCCCTGACCTCACTTCTACGCTCCTCTTGGCCCATGTTTGCTGAGCCACACTGGTCAGCTTGCTCTTCCAGGAAATGACTACGCCTCCTCGTGCTGCCTGTCCTCTCTGCCTAAACTGAGCTTCCCCCAGATAAGTCACAGCCTTCTCCCTGTCATTTCTTCATGTCTCTGCACAAATGTTACCTTATAAGAGAAGCTCTCCAATAACTTATCTAAAATAGCAGTCTCCATCACTATCTGTCTACTTTATTACTGCTTGTAGCATGTTCCATCTGACCTATCGCGTATTTGTCTATTGCATGTCTCCCTCCCCCACCATGGCTGGGTCCCCAGTGTCTGGAATACTGTGTGATACCCAACAAGTGCTCAATAATTTTTATTAACTGTGGTAAGAACACCTGACATGAGATATTAAAACATTTTTAACTGTACATACAGTATTGTTAACTACAGGCACAATGTTGTATAACAGATCTCTAGAATCTTCTCATCTTCCATTAGGAAAACTGTATACCTGTTAGAGACTAACTCCCCATCTCCTCTCTCCCACTAGCCCCTGGCAACCACCATTCTACTCTCTGCTTATATATATTTGACTATTTTCAATTCTTCATATAAGTGGAATCATGTAGTATTTGTCCTTCTGTGACTAACTTATTTCACTTAGCATAATGTCCCCAAGTTTCTTCCATTTGTCACAAATTGCAGGATTTCCTTCTTAAGGCTGAATAATATTCCATTCTATGTGTATATCAGTCTTACTTTATCCATTCATCCATCAACAGGCATTTAGGTGGTTTCCACATCCTGGTGAATAATGCTGCAGTGAACATGGGAGTGCAAACATTTCTTCAAGATCCTGATTTCAGTTCTTTCAGATAAATATTCAGAAGGGAGACTGCTAGATCATATGGTAGTGCTATTTTAAAAAATGTTCATATTGTTTCCATAGCCGCTGCACCATTTTACATTCTCACCGTACATCCTTGCCAGAACTTGTTATTATGGTTGTTGTTTGCTTAGGGTTTTTTTTTTTTCCTTCTGATAGTGGCCATCCTAACAGGTGTGAAGCGCTATCACCATAGTTTTGATTTGCATTTTCCTGATGATTAGTGATGTCGAGCATCTTTTCATACATGTGTTGGCCATTTGTATATCTTCTTTGGAGATATGTCTATTCAAGTCCTTTGCCCATTTTTTTGCTTTTTGTTTGTTTTCTTGCTATCTAGTTGTAGGTCAACAAATACTTTTGTGTGAATGAGTGAACAAGTCTCCATTTAGTAAGAACTAAATTAATGGATGTAAAGCACTTAACAGAGCATTGGTACACTGAGTTACTCAAAAAATTAGCCAGAAAAACCTAGGAAAAAAAGGGAGAAAAGTATGGCATATATTCCCAACAGAAAGGCTAAGTACGCTATAGAAAAGCAATTTATTTCCCCTTGAATTAATAAAATGCTACCTTTTATATTCTTTTTAGCTTCAATTCAAAGTATGTTGCTTGGGACTAAGGTGACATACATCCCTTATACCATTTAAAAAATATATATATATTTTCCTAAAAATATTTTATTTTTGAAAATTGTTTTAAAATATAATTATAATAAAACAAATATGTCCAAAATTATATAATTTTAAAATATTAATTACTATGTTTAGAGCAGTTTCAGGTTCACAGCAAAACTGAAGGAAAAATAGAGAATTCCCACAAAACCCCCTCCCTTCCCCCACCGTTAACATCTCCCATCAGAGCGGTACATTTGTTACAACTGAGGAACCAACAGTGACACATCATTGTCAAACAAGTCCATAGTTCACATTAGGGTTCTTCACTCTTGGTGCATATTCTATGGGTTTGGACAAACATATAATGCATGTGTCTCCTATTACAGTGTTATACAGAATAGTTTCACTGCCCTAAAAACTGCCTGTGCTCCTCCTGTTCATCCCCCCCAACCCCTGGCAATCACTAATTTTTTATCTGTCTCAATAGTTTTGTCTTTTCTAGAGTGTCATATAGTTGGAATCATACAATACGTAACCTTTTCAGATTGACGTCTTATCACTTAGTAATACGCATTTAAAGTTCCTCCATGGCTTTTTGTCTTGATAGCTCATTTCTTTTTAGCGCTGAATAATATTTCATTGTACGGATGCACTACAGTTTATTTACCCTTTCACCTATTAAAGGACATCTTGATTGCTTCCAAGTTTGGGCAATTACGAATAAAGCTGCTATAAACACTGTGTGCACATTTCATGTGGACATAGTTTTCAACTCACTTGAGTAAATACCAAGGAGTGTGATTGCTGGATCGTGTGTATGGTAAGAGTATTTTTAGTTTCGTTAAGAAACTGCCAAAACATCTTCCGAGTAAAATCATATAAGTTCAATTATGTTTAGTGCCTTCTTTTATTCTCAAAAGAGTCCAAGTTTGTGTGATAAATTAAATGGTCACTGTACTTAAGACAGATAATTTCTCCTGAATTACAGGAAGACAGTACTCATATTTCACCCTAGTATTTCCGTAGTTGTATTTCTTTGAACCAAATCAGAATGAATTGCAAATAGCAATTACACTTCTGAGGACTACTGGGGAGGAGACAGAGGGCAAGCGAAGTGGTTCTCATTTTCCTTGCAGGAGAAATCAGCACACGGAGGGTAAGAGGCTTCTGCAGGCCCCAGCCAGCCAGCTGCAGAGCGGGAGTGCAGTCTAAATCTCTTCAGACTGCACTTAATGCACCACACTCTCAAGACCAAAATCTTCTTTTACTGCCCAATTAGTTAGGGTTCCTTATTTTCTAAGAATGGCACTCGATGGATGGATTTAAAACAGACTGTGGCAGTCCTGGGAGGGGCCGTGGTGGCTAACTGGAGGGAACCCCTGATGGTTCTCTGAGCCTGGGCTATGGGCGGCTGTCTGCTGGCTGCTGGCCCTCTGCCTCTACTGACTGCTGTGCTGGGATGTCCCCATCTGGCCTGTCCTCCACAGCCTGCACTACACCTGGGGCTCTGATTGCTGTGTTGCTTCCCCACTCATGGGCAGAGCAAAGAAGTCTGGAAACCATTTGAAAATGGAGGATTAGCAGGTTAAGGAAGGACCTGATTTTGTACCCTGCTACCTTTCCAGTCTGCCTCACCCATCATACTTAAAGAAGTGCCAATGGCAGGAGCTCCTCAGCTGTGCTAACAGACCAAGTGCTCCAGACTGCAAAGGTCAAGCCAAACAAAAGCACTTGGATAGCATTTCCTATGCTCCAGGACTGATCGATGAACTTAAACATTAATCCTTATAACAACTCTATTAAGTGGTTGTTGTCCATATTCAATTTAAAGATGACCAAACCAAGGAACAGATAGGTTGAGTAACTTTCCCAGGGTCACAAAGCAGGTGAGCAGTGGGGCTGAGATTTGAACTTGTTCCAGAACCTGGTCTTAATGAAGCTAGGCATCTCTCCAATGTGCCAACAATGTCTGAATTTTTCCTAGTTAACCTAATGGGTTAATTGTATCTCCCTGCCATCCATAGCTTCCATCCAAGGGAGTATTTTACGAACAGTAAATGAACATTAATTTGGATCCAAATAATGTGACATAAATTGCAGGTCTCTCAAACTCAATTTCCTTCTGGATAAAACAGGAATGGTTATAGTATCCAGGCAAGAATAAAATAAAAGATGTTTATAAAGTATTGAGTCCTTGTATCAAGACATGAGCATTAATACTAGCTTCTACTACTACTACTTAATTGTTATTCTTATTTTTAGGCTAAAATAGGACTTTCCTTTTGCAATATCTATGAAAAGAGTCTATAAAATAGCGCAGACAGTACTTTCAGTATTTAAGGTACCTTTAAGGCATATTTAAAAAATACTTCCAAAGCATTTGCTCACATTTCAACAATCACCATGCAAAGTACAAGTCATGCTTAAGTATTCTTTATGGCACATTGAAAAGGACCTTTTACTCTCTATCATTCAGAACAGGCTTTCTTCCAATTTATTATATACAAGAACACTTCTAAAAGTTCATGAAAAAGTAGAATTAAAAGATAATACAAATCTTTCCATGAATTTTTTGAAGCACCCTCGTATATGCATGTAACATACTTCCATGCAGTAAGGTGTCTTTAGACAAGTTCATGAAATACGAGAAAAGGGGGCCTGATAAAATTCATGAGTAGAATTTCTTGCTGAACATCTAGTCAACACTCACGGCTGCTCACAGACTCTCGGTCCGTAACTAATCTTATACACAGCAGTCTTTATTTCCTTCTGCATAATGGGGATTCCCACCTAAGAACTGCTTTACTATCAGTGTCCAGTGATGGAAAAATATATGATGACTAAAAGATGTAATTAATTCAGTAACAAATAGAAAGAGATTTAAACTGCATAAATTTTAAGAGCATCTGCATACATTCAGAAAACATGTTCACCCATATGCTCAGGATATACTATTTATTCAGTCCATAGAGACTGCTTGTTTTCTGTGTAAGTGGCTTCAAGGAAGGACCCCATCAATAAGTATGGGTCTCCACCCTCTCACCCACCATTCTCCACCCAGGGCCTGGGCCTACAGGTTAGAAACCAACGTGAGCTTCCTCAGTGAGACCAGAAGTCACCTTTGGGGTCTCACTGCAGCTCATCACAGTTCTGCCTTCTCTAGACCTGTTTCCCCACTATCCACCTGATCCTAGGAGTTGGCCTTTGTTAGCCTTGTTTTTTCCACCTGGCCTTGACCACCTGACTGGGGGTGGGCCTCTTACCCATGATAGGTCATGGTTCTTTTTGCAGAAATTTAGAAATGGGACTAAGCAATTTCAATTCTCATCTGGGCTGGTTTCAAGAAGGGAGGAATAAAGCCACCTGAGGACCTTTAACGTAGCCAGATTAGACAAACAGACTTGGTAGAAGACATGCTAACTGGCATAGAGAAGGTGAAACAGAAAGAAAGAGCAGATGAGTGAGACTGGGGCAAAAAAACCAAAACCAAAACCAAAACCAAAACCCAAAACCCAAAAACTAAAACAAACCTACCTAGTTTCTTGCTAGCTTTCTATTCCCTCCTTTGGCCAGGCCACACCTCTGTCTCCTAGGATCCATAAGACACTTACATATCCTTTAAATACATCTTCTCCATACTTTCTTCCCTCCCTGAGCTGGCTTAAATTGGTTTCTGTTACTTGCAACCAATAATTCTGGCCAATATAAACAAGAACACAGAATCATGTTGGGCAGGGAGACATCTGCTAACAGAAGATGGCTGCAAATAGTCATAAAGCATTGCATCTTTCTGTTATATTATTTATCAAGTATTCTGTCTTTCCCTATGGGTTCTAAATACACTGATGGCAGAGACCAAGCCTCTGCTATAATTTGTAAACCTCAGGGTGACTTTTATTACATACATATGTAGAAAGTCCTCTGTAAACTTGCATTCATGATGATGGTTTTACCATGTTCTGAATCTTGTCATTTTGGCCCAGATGTGAAGTTATTTTAGATGCTAAGCTAAAGAGAATTTGAAAACAGGATATTTAAGCAATTAACTTACCAATGAATGACCTTCAACATAGGCATTTTTAAATGTCATGGAAGACCCAGGTGGCAGTCACCTCTTCAAAGACAAAGGGACATTTGAAGCGCTACCTCTGCTTTGGCTACAGGGAACATTCTCTTCTTTATTCCTCTCCAGTTTATAAATTTTATAAAGAATTATAAATTTTTAAAGTATACAAGACAAATTTACTTATAAACATTCACAATTTGGACTGAGAATTCTTCAATTGCAGACAGAGGAAGCAATCTAAAAATGAGGGTGTCATTTGTATTTGGGGGTGTCATTTGTACTTTTTGGCTTAGATTCCATTTTTGTCATCATCATAATCAGCATTTTGCCCTTCAAGTTAATCCATGAGACAGAAAATCTGAAAACTTTCTGGCCAGACCATTCACAACAGTAGTAAAGCAAGTGCTATGGGTCAAATGTGTCCCCCAAAAGTTCATGTGTTACAAACTTAATACCCATTGTAACAGTATTAAGAGGGTAGGAAATCCAATTATGGTATTTGAAAGGAGGGGCATCTTAAGAGGTGATTAGATCATGAGGACTGTGCTCTCATGAATGGATTAATCCATTGATGGTTTAATGGGTGGTCATGAGTGTGGTTATGATGGCTTTATAAAGAGAGCAAGTGAGCAGGTTAGCTCTCTTGCTCCACCCATTCTTGCCACATGATATCCTGTGTCACTCTAGAGAGTCACCACCAAAGAAGGCCCTCACCAGACGTGTTCCCTGGACTTTGGACTTCCTAGCCTCCAAAACTGTAAGAAATAAATTCTATTTCTTTATAAATTACCCATTTTTAGGTAATCTGTTATAAACAACAGAAACAGACTGATACAGCGAGTTGTTATTCAGAGGTCAGTGTACTTTGGTGCTGTAATATAACTGCCAGGGACACACTGTGGTTTGCCTTTCCCATCCACATTCTATTTCTCTGGCAATTGTGCCCACCTAGGGACTCTGCCTAGGCTGTCATGCTTTAAATAGGGAAGGAGACCAAGACACCTGGAGGGAGTCAGAGAACCCAGAGGACGCTGCTCCCTAATGGCTTCCAGAGTCACAGATCCCTTTCCAGGGCCTGGCCATCCTCACTTCTGAGAGGTCTCTCTATGGGTATGACCGATTCTTCCTAAACTAGAATTAGCTCGAGGAAGTTGCCCACTGCTGGAGGGAGGGAAGCCTTGAGAAGAATGATCTTATAGTTTTTCCATGTTAAATACACATGTAAAGCAAAAGAAAAAAATTTTTACACTTTGTACACATCATAAATCAGTGATTCTTTTAAAGTATAACATTAAGGAACAGCCTTGAGAAGAGGAGCAGGAGAGAGCAAATGGCTTAGAGTCACAGGACATACATAAGGACCTGGGGTCTGTAAGAAGGCTGCCGATGTCTGACCCTCCTTCCTGGAATTACTCTGATGATAAAATGAGATAAAGTCAGTGAAAAAGCTGTGTGTTCAAAGTGATAGGCATACATTTATAGCTATGTCTGTTTTGAAATCATTTGATAATGATTAAATTTATTATTAAGGAAAGGTTATTTTTCACAGCTTATTTCCTACTGCTGGAAGACACCTCTGAATCTTGCAAAAGCCCTTAGAGTGAGAATCAATTGTCAGTGCACAGAGACCAGAGAGGAATTAAATTCAGCTGCTTAGGAACGGAGCAACCCTTCCTCCCTCTGCCCTTCCTGCATATTTTTCTCAAATAAAAGCAGACCAGAGGTGGGCAGTCGGGCTGATATTGGTATTGCACAATATTGTCAGGACCTTGGCTCTTTCCAGCTTTCCAATCTGTCATCCTTCGGGCTTGACTCATGTTTTCAAGATGGCAGCCTGAGTGTCCGCCACATGTCTGTACTCCAGGCAGGCGGACGGGCGCGGCACATGCAAGGAAGGGTGTGTACCAGTTCAGCCAGCTCCTTTAAAAGAGCTTTTCTAGAATCCCCATCCAGTGCTTTCAATTTACATTTCCTCAACCAAAAATGTGCCACGCCAACCACCCCTAGCTGCAAGGAAAGCTTAGAAAGGGAGATTTTGTTGTTGCTTTTTGACTGGACACCTCACTACCCCAAATAAAACCTGGATTCTCTTAAAAATTAAGAAGAGAAGAATGGATACTGAATAGATCTCTTTCTTATACCAGTAATTGAAAATGCTGATTACTAGAATGTTAACCAACTTTATTAATTTTCAATTTCTAAGACAGTTTCAAGCTGGACGTCTTGGTAATATCCTAACAGAAACAAAGCTCCACAGCCTTGGCCAGGGTCGTGACTTTTCCCATCCCAGACAATGGCTTTACTCAGCTGACCTCCCCATGTCTGGTTTACAATACAACCAGCATGTGGGGTTCCTACCAACCCAACAGCAGGGTTCACTGGTGTGGTCAGCAGAATAATAGCCCCCAAAGATGTCCATGATCTAATCCCTGGAACTCGTGCAGATGTTAACTTACATTATGAAGGGATTTTGTAGATGTGATTAAGGAGATGAATTTTGAGATGGGGAGATTATCCTGGATTATCTGGGTGGGCCCAACTAATCACAGTCCTTAAAAGCAGAGAATCTTTTCCAGCTGTGTTAGAAACATGAGACCAATGAAAGAGGAGAGATTTGAAGCATGGGGAGGACTCGACCTCCCCTCCCCCATTGCTGACTTTGAGGATGGGGGAAGGCTAGCAAAGCAAGCAGCTGGGAACACCCCTTGGCTGGCAGCCAGCATGGAAATAGAGAACTTAGTCTCACAACCTCAAGAAACTGATTTCTGCAAAAAACCTGAATGAAGAGAGAAACAGATCCTCCTCTAGAGCATACAGAAAGGAATGGAGCCCTGCTGACACCTTGATTTTAGAACCATGAGACCTGTGTCAGCTTCTAATCTACAGAACCTTAAGATAATAAGTTTTTGTTGTTTTAAGTTCCTAAATTTGTGGTAATTTTGTTACAGCAGCAAAAGGAAACTTATACAAGTGGACTGACTGAGGCTGCAAGTTCTTCTGAAATGTTCTGCGTATTTTTAAGCAAGTTGATAAATGCAATGTCTCCTTACCTGCACAGGTACAGCTTCTGACAAATTAATGGGGTGAAGGCTATTAAAAGGTGAAAGGGAGTAGGGTGGTCATGACACCTGAGCTCTCAGGTATTAGAAGAGCCACGTCTTAAAAATAATACCAGCATTGCACGCATTCTTTCATTTAGATAACTAGCCTTGGGTTAGTCAGGTGGAGTCAGAGCTGGGGCCAGGTAGGTAAATTCAGTGAATGCAGCTGTAGGTATGTGACTATTCATGTGGTGGGGACTATGGCATCAGCTAGCTGGACAGCGCCTGCCATACCCAAAGATGTTTGAATGCGATTTGAATTAAAACATGGCACCAGCCAAACAGGGCCCATCTAGGCCAAATCAAGTCCCTGGATCACCATCAGTTTCTGCTAGGGCCACCAGAGGGAGCAGAAAGCAATGAGAAGATCACATGGGAAGAAAGGAGTAAACATGGAAAGTGGATGAAATAAAGGAGAAGGTGAGATGTAAGAAAGAAAAAGGAAATGATGGGGAAGAAATGAACCTCTGGAAGAGAAAGGATAGAGCTGTATGCTGTTGGAGGCTTCCTGGAACCAATGACATTTGGCCATAAGCGCCCTCAGGACCAGCCTTGCCAGAGATGCTCTAGGGAGAACATCCTGCTAATTGGTTGGTTCTCCTCTGCCCCACGAAGCCCTTGGTTTTTCTCTTTGAGGCAAACAAGGTCATTTGACTTCAGATCTCATGTGGAGTAGAAGTAGCTGACACCTCCTCTGTGACAGAGGCAGCTGCTGAACAGCAGGACAGCTGAAGCCCTGAAATGCCCAGGGCCGTGGGAACAAACCTCTCCAAGGAAGAGCCAAGAAATAGACAGGGCTTGTCCTCATGATGGGCCAGGAGAAAGACAGCATGCGGGGACATCACAGGGACAGAGCTCAAATGTCTGGGGGGCCAAGCAGGTAATGTAAATGAGCAAGCCAGGAAAGGAGAAAGCAATAAAGTTACAGAATGACATGAGCACCAACACCGAACACATCCCAGCTGCAGGCTGCTCCAGGCTCCCAGTTTGCAATGTCATCCTCCAAGCGAAGGAAAGAGAGTAAGAGTGGAAGCAGGCTGTCAGGCACCCCGCCAGATGCAGATTGTGGGGAGAGGGGCTGCACCCTTCCTTTCATTCTCCAAACACTCAGTGCGGAGCCTGGGACACTGTAGGTGCTTAGAACAGTGTTCGGTTAAGACTAACGCAGCCAGCTGAGGCCTCTGCTCTTACTGTCTTCTTGCCTTCTGCACCCTTTCATCCGCGGTTGTCTCAGAACCCACAGATATTTCACTTCCTGCCGCCTTGATCCAATAAGTCATCAACTCTTCATACCCTGTCAGGAGTCATGACATGGTCTACAAATTTTAATCCCCGAATTCTTCTACTTCTCTTAAACCCCTGGGTGGTCTCAGCCTCACCGGCCTCTAAGTGACCTCTCGTGGTGAACGAGTGTAACTGCAACAATTACATTCACTTCAATTCAACCAATAGTTATAAAATTTCTGCGGAAAAAGAGAAAGTGAGAGTAGAGAACTTTTAAAATAAGTTTGCAGTAAAAAAAATACTTTGAGGTGGATAGCAACATGAAAAGGAGGCTTACATCAGGACAGAGGAGATACAATTTTCTAATTTCTTTTTTGTAAATTACTTCCCAGGATTGCTGCAAAAATCAGAACTGAGTTTTCCTGTGATATATTTATTACAGGCTTTATATTTGAAAGATCTGGCATCAGATCTGTAGTCTGGTATGTATAAGACGTATGAACTTGGAGCACATCGTTTAAAATCTCAGACTCAGTCTCCACATCTCAAAAATGGGAACAATAATACCTGTCCCACTGAACTTCCATGGTTGCTATGAGGCCTACCTTAGGTGAGATACATACCATGCTTTCTATATTGGACCTCATAATCTTTGGTTCATGATAGACTCTCATCATCTGTCCTCACATAGCCTTTCACTTGTTTAGCCATTTACTTATTTTTAAATAATGTTACAAACTGTACTTGTAGCCATAAAGTGCTACACAGATATTAATTTTTCAGGAATTCAGGAATTAAAATAATAAAATCTATAGTAAATAATGCAGTTTCTATCCACCAGACATCTTTCCATAATATAAACATGGGTCAAATTGATTTTTTCTTCCCCTCTTCCTTTTAAATGCTCTCTGAAATTTTCCTCTTTTTCCGAGTCATTCCTTTTTTTATTTTATTTTATATTTTACTTTTTACCTTTTCTGAATTTGGTTTGTTTCCATTTTGTTTTATAAGTGCCTGTTAATTAATTCATGAATGTAGGTTCTTACTGGGATTGACACAAAGAGAATTCATGTGTATGGTAGAGGGTTGGATCAAATGACCTTTAAGTCATTCATTCATCCATTCATTTTGTAAGCATGTGTTGAGCTCCTATTATATGCATGGCATTGTGATAAGCACTAGGGATATAAAGTGAATAAAACAGACAAGGTCCTTGCCCTCGTGGATCTCATGCTGTGGAGTTTACAATAGGAATAATCAAATTCATACTGTGAGTTCTGAGAAGGGCCGTAAAGGGAACAAACAAAGGTGAAGATACAGGAGATGGGAGAATGAGCACGTAGTTTTCTGCAGAAAAGCATTCCAGACAGAGTGAACAGCAAGTTCAAAGGAGCAAAGGGGAACATTATACTGTCCCCTACCATGTGCAAATAATTTATTGGACACCTCAGGGATTTGTGGGTATACCCTATCAATGTGTATACATATATATGCAC
The DNA here is from genome assembly GCF_027409185.1 of Cynocephalus volans. NCBI lineage: Eukaryota > Metazoa > Chordata > Mammalia > Dermoptera > Cynocephalidae > Cynocephalus > Cynocephalus volans. Next base: position 41,691,046 of record NC_084475.1, on the reverse strand, counting down.
AAATATATATATAATACAGGTATTATATGTATAAATATATAAATAACTATATAAAATACATATATTGTATGAATATCTTAAAATCTTATCATAAATAACATTAAAATTTTAGCTATGAGAAAAAAGTGTTGACATATCCTGACTTACTAAAAACATCTATTTTTTATGACAGAAAATAATGTTTGGAAAAGTAATTAGAGATCCTTTTGGATCTCCATCCAGATATCGGGCTTTGGTGACAGATTTCCGGGGATGAGGTCACTGCCGCCACACACTGCCGCTCAGAGCAGCATGTGGGACTTCACAACTCAACATCAGTATTTTAGAAAATAAAATAACTAAATATCATGTGTTTACTTTTAAATTTTAGCTCATAGAATTTCAGAATCAATCTTTTGCTGTTGACTTCTATATTTTTTCTGCAACTGTTAAATTATTTTGTTACAAAGAGAAGTCTGAGTGACCTTTTTTATTGCTGGAACGAAAATCCTAATTACTCGGTATTATGAAGTTTTGAAGGCAGGGAGAAACAAGACTGTTGAAAGGTTCTGTGAAATCTTTATTAGCGTAGAACCTGTGTACCATGAAATGGTAAATCTGAATCATTTCCTTTTTTCTTCTAATCTTCGCTATACAGCCTGTTGAGGCTCTTTCTCTGCTTCCCTTAATTCTGTAAACTCCTAATGCCTCTTCTGCATAAGGCATGGGGTTTGTGGCTAAAGGAGAAAGATGGGGAGGGACATGTCAGAGGGGAAGGTGACTTGTACTGAGAGACCAAGATGAAATTGCTCGGTTTAAAAAAAAAAATCACCTAGTTCAGTGTGGATAGAAACTTGGGGGTGGAACCCCTGTAGAAGAGTGAAGAATATGCTAGAAAGACTGAGAAAAAAGTATCATGAATGGCTTTGAAGACTACAACAGAAGAGGTTGTTTACAAATTTTTATTTATTTATTTATTTTTTTTATTTTTTCTTTTAATTTTATTTTGTCGATATACATTGTAGCTGATTATTGCTCCCCATCACCAAAACCTCCCTCCCTTCTCCCTCCCCCGCTCCCCCCCAACAATGTCCTTTCTGTTTGCTTGTCGTATCAACTTCAAATAATTGTGGTTGTTTGTTCTCACTTATTGGAGGGAGCTAAAAATTAACATATAAATTCACACACACACACACACACACACACACAAACGGGGGGGGGGGGGCAGAAGATATAACAACTACAAATTTTTCAACTACCATGAAGGTTTTTAAAGGAAAAAGTGAAATGGTAGCGTCAGTGTTTGCCTTCCAGATGATCTTCACAAGTTGGGTGGTTATTATATTTAGGCTGAACCTAGATGTGTCCTTACCTTGCTTGATTCACTGTGATCTTCCTGTCCAGTCTTAGAAAACGCACACCACAGAGCAAACAGAGTAATCAGCTAATGGCTCATTCTTTCAGCATAAAATGACAATGTCCTGCATGAAAATCAATTTACCTGAGTTCAAACACACGCTCACATTCAGCTCTAAGTAATTTATCCTTCTGCGTCTCACACAGAGGAGTTTAACAAGTCCAAGCTGGGAAGATAAATTTACAGCACAACTTATTCTTTTCTGAAACCGAAATATTGATGCATCCAAAGACACATTTAAAATCAATGTCACTTCTAAATTCAGAACAGATACACCTTCTAGCATGTCAGGGCTAGAACTCACTGTTATAGTCAGTATTGTTTATACTGTTTATTCTGTTTCAGAGCAAAAATTTTACTTTAAAAAATTGGGATCCAATTCATTCATGTACTGGGACCTAGCATGACAGGTTTTATTTAGTTTTAAAATCAGAATTCATTTTTATAGAAAGAGCTTATAAAAATGTAAATCCTAGAATGATTTATTTTTTAGGAGTTAATCTCTTTCTAACCTCACCTTATTCTCTGCAAACAAAATTGTGCCCTCTCTTGGACACCTTTTTTTTTTTTTTAAATGGAGGTATAACTTACATAGTACATATGCACAAATCTTCAGTGTACAATTTGATGAAGGTGTGTGTGTGTGTTTGTATACACAACCTTGTATCGGTAAGATATATGACATCTCCATCACCCTGGAAAATTCATTTTTGCCCCACCCCAGACAATACCCACCCTTCACCTCCATAGGTAACTGGTGTTCCTCACATCTGTCATCATAGATTAGATTTACCTCTGTTCTTGAACATAAAAACATAAAATATAATCTTGCAGTATATTCTCTTGTGTCTGGCTTTATTGGCTCAACATAATGTTTTTAAGATTCACCCATGTTGGTGCATCTATTGGTAATGGAGAATTTTTTATTGTTGAGTACTATAGCATCATATGAATATACTTTCATATATTCATCCTTTCTCTTACTGATGGACATTAGGGTTGTTTCCAACAGTGTGGACACTGTTTTTGACAGATCTTCACAGAGTTTAAGACTAGGCTAGATGAGCATAAGAAATGACCTGAGAAATGACCAAGTTATGAGCACAGATATTTTTTAGATTGTTCTGGATACTTCATATTGCAAGTTCCTGGCAGAAATAGAATATATATTTCTCACTCCCTATAAAGTGTCTGAATCAGAATTATTAAGCATCCAATTAAGTATATTTGGTTTAGCATGCTGCTAATGAATACACAAGTGTGGACTGAATCCTATGTAGGTTTGTTGGTTTTTCTGGTGAAAAGGGCTCCCTTCACAGGTCTCAGAAAACAACAGGAACCCCCTGAGTTGTCTCACCAGTGCATGCTATTGAGCACAAAGGTGGTGGAAAGAGTGTGTCACCTGGAAAAACTCTTCATCTGGACTAGAAATTTAATTCAAAGTACATCGTATTCAATTTGGATGAATTGTAAAGTCATTCAAAAGGCAACTTATTCAAATACCTATACTATACAATGTTAATAAAAATGCTATGGACATATTAATGGTAACTAACATATGTTTATTCCTGTATATTACAAATATTATCTTTAATCCTCATAACTCTGACAAATGAGTGTTTTTCTTCCCACATTTCAGATGAGGAAACAGATTCAGGGGCATTAAGTAAATTAAGGTCATGTACATAGTATCAGAGTCAAAACTTGATCCTAGGGCATCACATTCCAAAGCCCAACCATTCTCTTTACACTAAAACATCTTTATACAGTTACTGGGCACCCTATATTCCATACTTGAAGCTAGAGGTACAACTGGCTCACTCGTGATCAAATCCATGGTTTTTGATGATGAGGACTCTAAATCTCTAATATCTCCATTCCAAAAGGATCATCACACAGAAAGACTCCAGAAGTTTCCATCAGCGCCCAGCACTTGCAGGGAGCTTGAATATTATACAGCACAGGCTTATCTGATGTGCTCATAACAGCCTTCATCAGTGCTCCAGTGCTGCACCAGTCAAAACATTTCATCATTTCTAATTTTTTTCTACCTTAAAAATAAAATTATTTTGATTGTGAGATTTTGCTACTGCCTCTCAAATAAGGCACACACTTTAAAAATAGCAAAGAATGGCAGATATTTTTAGGTTAAAAAACACACTTATAGTGATGTCCTCAGACTCCAAAGATAAGTCTTTCTTTGAGAGCTTTTTCTATTCACTTTGATTCAGTATTAAGGCTACCTGCAGAAAGAGTAGCTGTCTTCACAAGACAGTTTCTTAAGAATTGATCACAGATATAAACAGATGACTTTGATGTCTTGCATGTGTCCTGAGAAGACAACATTCCCATAACTTAAGTATTCAAAACCAAGTGAGTCACTGCAGACAAGAACATTTGACCACTGGAGAGTCATTTTGCTTAGAGACAGCCCAGATTTCTTCCCAACAGTAGTGGACAATTTAACCACGGAAATACGTTTTAATAATATTTGTGCAACTATTTCCCAATTCATCAGAGGAAACAAGCTATATCACTGGGCCATTTCACCCAGATTTTAAACATTCCTTAGACCATATGAAGAGGGGATAAAAGGAATGGATTACCACCCTGGTGGTGCTGGATACCACACACCCTTCACTCTCCCTTATGCCCGTCTTGACTATGTGAGCTGTGGAGTTGGGGCTATGTAAAATGTCATTTGTCCTTTTCATAAACAGCTTTTCTGTGTTATATAAAATCTCCATAAATATACACTTAATGCCTGAAAGTATTATATCATATAGTTGGGCAGTAATGTGCTCAATCATTGGCAACATTTAAAAGTGGATCACCTCAATGTAGACAAGGGTGCGGAGAGACAGGCATCCCTTCTTACACATTGGCATACTTGGGAATATAACTGGTACAACAATGTAGCTAACACTTTGGCAATACATATCAGAATTGATCAATTTAACAAGATACATCAAAATTAAAATTTCTAGAAATAAGTAACTTACTAAAGTAGAATTTTAAAGATGAGAAACAATCCTTTGTGGTTGTTTCAATTAACATTTCTGTGACTAGTAATGAGTTGAATGGTTTTTAGAGACATACTGGCTATCTGATTTTCTCTTTAGGGAATTGTCATGTCCTCTGCTCATTTATCTATTGTAGTTTAAGTGTTATTCATAAGAATTATATAAGCTAGTTATGTAAAGAGGATTCTATCCATTTATCTGTCAAATTTTGTTTACAATTCAGGTGTCTGTTTTAATCTAAGCCCTAAACTGATGAACCCAAAATGAGAAAGCAGTTAAGTAGAAAAAACAAAGAAAAAAAAAACACTTTCATATTTACAGCTCAATATGAATTGCTACTTAAGCCTAAATCAGAAAAGCATTTAGCCAATTCTCCAACTAGGGACTCACGTGCAATGAACGAAGTCTTTCATAGGAATGCTTAAAGCACAGCAATTATACAAACATAACAAAGAGAAATCTGTCACTATCATGATGACATGTCTCCCCACTTTAAGTGGGAAATATCCAATCAGTTCAAATATACCTAAATCTGAAACAAAACCAAGTTTCCTTTGGTCAGCAAGAACAAGCCACAGCCTTCACATGCTTGTTCAGTCCACACACTGAAGACTGAAGTCTTAGGGGCAGATTAGGAAGCCAGACAGATGCTAGGTACAGACACCAGTCTGTGGGTGGACAGCCTGTCAAAGTTTACACACGTGCAGCCTAAGACAGCTTTCGCTGTGCTAAGAGTCCTGATGCCCAGAGTGAATTTATGACCAAGTATAGCTGCAGTTTATTACTCTTTGTAAAGGGACCAATAGTTAGCACTTCTAGAAGAACACAGACCTGTGAATTATTTATTCCTTAGAGACAGTGATGATGCTCACCCTCAGTAGTTGCTTTAGCTGTTCAATTATACTGGAAGATTAACCGTGACAGGTTGTTTTATTCCTTTTGTGTCAACAACAAAAAAAAACCCCTGGGATACATAATTTGGTGATCAAAGCCTTAACTTTGGAAAGTTAAGAAAGATTTTAGGAGGTGGACTGATATCCACTGTGCAAAGGCAGAGCAGAGAAAGAAATTAGCAAGCATTCAGCTAAAACGTTCTCAAGGGCAGGGATTCATGGTAATAAATGGAATCATTTCAAGCTTGAAGGAGGTTACCTGTGGGAGATTGTCAGATCGCTTCAGGGATCGCTGCGTTTCATCAGCCTAAAAATGGAGCTGCCTGTAGAATTTCTAGGTCAGCAAAAGATACAGAAGAGACTCTAAAATCTAACAAAATGAGAGGTTAACATGAACCATTTACAAGGGATTAAAAATGCTATAGATTAACAAGTTTGAAGGATATACACCAAATCTAGAATATTGTAACCATGATAATGAACAATATTACTCATAAACCATGGAAAAAGGTGAGACAAGTTGATGTCTAAGTAAAATACCTATAACCTTCTCGATGAATCCAGCACTTCCCTAACTCCACCAAGAGAATCTATGTTCAAGTCTTCTCAGGATCATTAGCTCCTTCAGCTACGACAAAGTACAGGCACTTATTAAATGTGATCGATACATAAATAAAGACTTCACGGCATCCAGAAAGACTATTATTTGATCAATTCTTCAACCTCTTCAGAGAAAGACCTCATAACCCTCTCCTAGAGGTGAACTTCCGAGGACCAGTGTGACAAATAACCCCAAATTCATCACAGAATCCATAAACTTAATTTTAGAAAATAGGCTCTTTCTCCTGCTCTGCCCCTGCCCTCTGCTGCCCTGTCGCCCCAAATGACAAATGTTTATACCTCCAAAGATGACTGATGGGGGGCCATATCTGCTGATAATGCCTTTCCCTTCTTTGAACATAGCTTTCTGTGAGTGATCAAAATGCCAGAGAGTGAGTGGGCAACGAGATAGAAAGGCCACAGCAGATGCTTGGCTTGGATGGTTTCCATAGGGCGGTCACTCAAAAGTTTCAAACCAGAGGCTGTAGGCTGCAGAGCATTTTTGTTTTATTTCGGTTTTGCCCTAAGAAGGTGCATTCTTCCCCGTTTTTCTCAAGCATAAAGGCTCCTGGTTGTCTTTTACTCTGCCTGGCTTGGCCTTTACTGATACTTCTTTTGTGGCCTGATACATATTCAATTTTTGTAAGTGCTGCTGTGGTTGAAATGTATATTACCTAACTGTTGGGGCAGGGGTCTTTTTATAGTCAAAGGTCAAGTTCATTAATAGCATTGTTCAAATTTTCCACAACTTTGGTCATTTTTGTCTGCTTAAGGTATCATTTTCTGAGGGATGTGTTAAAATCTCCCATTGTAATTATCGATTTGTCTATTTCTCCTTGTCATTCTATTAACTTTTGCTTTATTTATTTTGAGGGTTCAGGCTCAGGATTTTTATATCTTCCTGGTGAATTTTTTCTAAAAATTGTTTTTTCATTAAAGTCTATTTTGCATATTAATGTAGTTATATCAGCTCTTGTTTTTTAAAGTATCTTCCTCATTTATCCTTTTATACTCCTTTGCTTTGTGTAATTTGGTTTTGGGAATCTCTTATAAATGCCATGGTGGTATTTACAACTGGTTAGCTCAGTTGGTTAGAGCACAGACTTCTAATACCAAGGTCACAGGTTCAGATCCCTGCACTGACCAGCTGCCTCCCTCGACACCGCACACCGCCCCCCTCCAAAAAAGAATTTGTCTGGCTGGTTAGCCCAGTTGGTTAGAGTGCAGCCTTATAAAACCAAGGTCACAAGTTCGGATACCCACACTGGCCAGCCACCAAAAGGAAAAAAAAGTGAATAAAGTAGCATGGTGGAATCTCTGTCTTCTAACAGAAGTTAAACATTTATCTACTAATACAGATAGATAATCATAATATAAATGTAATGTAATTATAATTTAATTGGACCTATTCCATTATTTTTGCTATTTACCATATCTTTTCTATCTTCTGTTTTTCTCCTTTCGTGCTTACTTTACATTGAATAACTTAGTCTTGTTTTCTAATCAATTGATATGAAAGTTGATCTGTTTCTAGTGCTTTTGTGACCAACTTAAATTTTTAAGATTGACTCAGAGTTAAAATTAATCAACATGTCTACCCTCATCCAGAATAAAACAAGGATCTTCAAATGCTTTAACTCCAATTACCTCCTACCACCTTCCATGATTGTTATCTAGGGTTTGAATTCTATCTTGCTTTTAACCCCCATCCCCAAACATCATTATTATTGTTATTAGTCAATGTTTGTTTAAAGAAATGTTTGTTTAAAGAAACTACTTATTTAACACTTTCTTTTCTCACTGTTCATTATTAAAACGCACTCCAAACCTTGGGCTCTATCTGATTCTTATGGAAATACATTTTCAGCAATTCTTTAGTGAGTAGTTATAAAAAGCAAACTTAAAATATCTTTATTAAAGCTTCCCTCTTTTTTAAAAAAAAATTCTTTTGGGGGAAGGGGTTTAAAATACATATAGTGAGGTATGTAATGTGCATGCATCCAAAGTGTTTGGCTCAATGAATTTTGCACATGTATTCACCCATGCAAATACCACCCAGATTAAGATTTATGACACTTCCGTCACATCAGAGGGTTCTCTCATGCCCCTTCTCTGTTCATCCTCACTCCCACTCTTCAGATACCTATCACCATCTATTAATTTAGCCTACTTCTTGAATTTCACATAAATGGAATCTTACAGTAGATATTTGTTTGCATCAGGCTTCTTTCATTCAATATAATGTTTCTGAGATTACTGTTTTTTATTAGTGTTTTTCTTTTTCTCTCACTGTGTATTCCATATCACTAACACTCTTAAATGATGGTTTAACAGGGGTTAAATTATGGGTTGATTTTTTTTCTCATCTTTTGAAGATGTTGTTCCAATGTCTTTTAGTCTTCATTGTTGCCAAAAAGGAGTGTGCTGCCAGCTGAGCTGATTTTCAAAGGAGAGGATGGCAACATCACCTTTCCTCTGGTTGTTTACTTTCCCCCCTTCTGGTTATGTTTAAAATGCTTTCTTCATCTTTGTTCTAAAATTTCCATATGTTATATCATGGTGTGAATTTGTTCTTGGTAATGCCAAAAGAGTTGACAGAAGTCAATGTGCTTCATCCATCTAAAGGCTTAGGACTCTTCTGTTAGGGAATCTCCCCAGATGTCTGCATCCCTAGGGTAGATTTGGACCCCATACCAGTATATCAGTGCATGAAAAGTTTGTTGGATGGGGTTTCAAGTCCCCTTCTTGAGACAGGCCCTTGAAGAGCTCAGCTCCACATAGGGATTAAGGTTTAGCTTCCTACTTGAGCAGGTCCAGCCACATCTACTTCCTGCATGCCTGGGAGTTAATACAAGGGTCTCTTTCCAGATCCAGTAGCTCCCAGAGCCACAGTGCAGCTTTCCTAACTTTCTTAAGCTTTCTGATGAGCTTCCACTTCCTTTCTCCACCTGGTGATTTCCTTTTCTTTTTTTTGATCTCAAATACGATGACATTTATTGAAAATATAGTTTAACTAATTTTTGTATTTGTAGTTAAAGGAGACTCTGCATAGGCTGTGCCCACCATGTTGCCAGAATCTGAATCTGTTTCACTGTTTATTTGCCTGACTGGTATGGGCTTTTGAGTGATTAAGAGCAAGGGCCTTGAAGCTAGAGAGACCTGGATTTAAATCACTGCTTTACAAATAAATAAATACACAAACAAATAAATGGGGGGGGGGGGAGAAGACACAACAATCACCACAATTCCTTGCATTTGTTAAGACAAGTGAACAGATATGATGTTGATGGGGGGGTAGGAAGGGAGGAAAAAGAGGAATTGGTAAAGGGACATGAAAATCAATTACATTGTATACTGATAATTTTTTTAAAAGTTTAATATAAACTAAAAAAATAAAATGCTATTAATAAAAAATAAATAAATCACTGCTTTACTGCTGACTAGCTGTTTGACCCTGGGCAGGTTATTTAACCTCAGTTTTCTCATCTCAAAAAGAAGATGATAAAAATTCTTACCTCAAAGCATTGTTGTGAAGATAAAGTATGTTAATACATGTAAAGCACTTGGCACAGTACCTCTGTAAACACTCATCAATAACAATTAATATTAGTAAACATTGCACAACAATATTACTCAATTTAATAATTTGCTTACCTAGAAATCAGATTTGTGTACAAGTCAATGCCACATAGAAATAGAAAAATATCTTTCATGAAAAGGAAGTATACTGAATAATAACTAAATACAATAATACAGAATCTGTAAGTATGGGATATATAGGGTTGCTCTTTACAAATACTACCCTACAAAAATCTCATGTTCTCATAATTTTCTAAGGTTTAGAGAAAATCCTTGCAAGTCAGAGAGAGAACATTAAGAGAGAAGTGCCAGTGCATAACGAGATAAGGGGCTTGCCCCAGAATGTAAATCAATGCACTTGCTTCCTTCATCGAGAAAGTTGCTGTGATAAAAAAATGACCTAACAGTGTGTTTATATGATAGTGCAAGATCCTTAACTCATTGCAGACCAGGAGCAAACAGCTCACTGAATGAGTGTAAGGATCACACTTTAAGTGTACTGCTTTAGGGACATTCCAGCACTATCCTAAAAGTGATATCACTGTTATATAGGAAGGAAAGTGCCCTGGATGCTCGGGGCCTGAGTTAAGCAGTAACCTCAGGTGGAGAACAAAATTAGTAATGCTACATAATCAAAGAAGGTTCAATATAAACCAATGAACATTTGCTATAGAGTCCAGAGGTCCACTGGAGTCTTGACGGTATTTGATTTAGGAGTACAGATGGATCTGCCAATCCTACAATATATCATTCACTTGTGGGTCTAAGGGATCTTTAAGGTGCCTGTGATTACCACAATATTCATGTCTGCTATTTGACATCTAAGAGTTTTTTGGTGGGGAAAAGGTGATAATTTTTCTCAACTAGTCTTTTCATTATTTTCCCAAAGAAGCAGCACCTGGTCTGAATTGGTGTACTCCCAAAGTAGATCTAATGATATTTTCCATGTACATTCAAAAGGAATTAGTTTGCTACTGTAAGGCCAAATCAAATATTAGATTTAATTTGCAGCAAGAGAATTATACCTTCTAGTGTAAATATTACTGGCACTTTCAAAATATCCCAGATTTTATTGATTCTATTTGCATCTGTGCTTCAGTCAAACTTTCAAAGATTCATTTAAGGACTACAAAAAACCCCAACATATTGTGTGTGCTTAGCTTGCTGCAAAGAGAACTAGCTAGATCTTCCCAAATAGAAAATTTTATTTCTGAACTTAAAAATACAATATAATGCTCTTTTAAAATACTGATTAAAAAATTTATGAAGTTAAAAACAATTAATTTGATAAAACAGTATTACTAGACTTGAACATGATAGAAAGCAATTATTTTAACATTCACTATCACTATCAATTCCAAGGGTATGGTTTATAAAATTTAGCTTGACTCTTTGGAAATGACTGTTTTGTAAATGTTGAACAGAATTTAAAGTCATGTCACTATACTTAAAAGCCTTCAGTTAAGCTTTTCTCTGGGCTTTGGCAGCCCATAGGGCCAGTCCATTTGTAAACTGAATCCTTTCCACAAACAAGTCTCAAGTCTATCTTATCCTATAAACATAATGTGGCCTAAATTTGGCAAGATCCTTAAAATCTGAATTAGATAATCTTATATTTTTGGTTTAACCATTCTTAATAAATTTTTTTAAAGTTTAAGAAAAATGCATATCCCCAACCAACTTGTCATTTTTCAGTTAAAAATGGCTGTTTTCCCCATCCACACAAAATAGATTTTGAAATTAAAGAGATTTTGCTACTAAATTTCTCTTCTATTCACACCAGCAAAGAAGATATCATCAAAACTCCTCTTCTAAAATGACAACTTAAAAGACGTCCCCATATTAGCACATTTTCATCAAGATCCAATTTAGGTCTACTTTCAATTCTCTGAAATAAAAACAGTCCTTTGAATTCAAAAGCAGAAAATGTTACTATATGGATTAGTGTAGGGGCTGCATAGCTACCAAATCAGGGTACCCATAAATCCAGATATTAACCTTTTCTGCCTCACCTGACTCATACTGGTAGAGGATATATTGGCTCACATCATTCCCAATTTACTGATTAATTGGTTTTTAAGTTTTTTTAAAAAAAATTTGCTAGAGACACTTGTCTGTCCATCAAGATTCAGATCACGCTAAAGAAATCAACCCCTTTTGGCTCAACTGCTTTGGATCCTGTGGTTCCTGACACTTGGACGGAGAGCTTTCTCCAAGATGTAGGAGAGAATAGGAGGTTTTTATCTTTGCCAAAGACTGATTTATTCCCATAGCACCCACTGACTTTTGTTAAAGTAAAAGTCACTGGGATAAAATGTCAAGAAACATAAGCTACCCACTTTGAAAACAGTGCGGCCTCTCCTCAATGTCAAGTCTCAATAAATTGTTTGGTGGCATTCATTTGACAGCAAGAGACCGTTTTCTGGTGGTGGTATTCTAAACCCAGTGACAATATCTCCACAAAGTGCATGTAAAATGCAACTCCGCAAACTCTGAATTCCAGAAGCTCCTTTCATAGCTTTCTCTCCTGACTTCTGTACTTCTAACATCCACCTCTGGGTTTCAGCAGCACAGGCGTGCAGATGAATGATGGAACTCATACCTGAATGCAGTTAATCTGAAGAGCATCGGAAGAACACGAGCAATTTAATCTCTGCAGCAATGCTTTGAAACCCAGTGACAACAGTAATGGCTTTAATACCAAATGACAATATCCTTTCAAGAGTTATATGAGTATTAATACAGTGATCACAGAACAATATTTAAAAACAAAGAGTATGCCTTCACTTTTGATTGCAACATCTCTGACTTGTAAAAAGGCCTATTTTCCCATCATTTTCACAGGTTATGGATGTGCATTTCAATAAGGAGGGCTTGGCATCATTTTTGCTACTGGGGTGGGAGGTCACAAAGTGACCTTTTATGCTCTTCCTCAGTGAACAAAAGTGAACCTCATGCTTTCAACCTGTCAATTTTTAAATAAATACAAGTAGATAACTACCCAATATGTGCTCAGAAGAGGGCCAGAATTTTTGGAAGTAAACAAGTAGGAAAAATCACTTCACATCCATTAGGATGGCTATTATCTACCAGAAAACAGCAAGTGCTGGCAAGGCTGGGGAGAAATTGGAAGCCTCATGCATTGCTGGTGGGAATGTAAAGGGTGCGGCCTCTGTGGAAAACAGGATGGCTGTTCTCAAAAAATTAAACGTAGAATCACCATGTGGTCCAGCAATTACACTTCTAGGTATATACCTAAAAGAATTGAAAGCAGGGACTCAACAGATATTTGTATGCCAATACTCAGAATACCATTATTCATAATAGCCAAAAAGTACAAACAACCCAAATGGGAAAATAAACCTATATTAAGTAAGAGTACAGTAAGCCTGTTAAAGCCACATGAAATTTTTCTAATGTGAATTTGTGGAAAAGCTGCAGCTCATGTATGAAAGAAAAATAAGGCACATCTTCTTTTGTCGCTCCTCGTATAGCATGGGCATAAAGCAAGAGAATAGAACATTCTCAAATACTCATTCTAATCCTGAAGTAACAAACGGAAGACAATACTGATTATCCACCTGCAAAAGCCTCCAAACAACTAACATGTAAAGGGGATTGGAAGTACTTGTCAGGCACAGCCCTAAGTTCATTTATCATGTTGGAGGCCACCCATCCAAGGCCCTCCTGCCAGCAGGTGCCTGCCCTGCTCCAGCAGTCTCCGCATACCCACAGCCAATGCCCAGACGAGAGCAGCTGCTCAGAGTCCTTAGGTGGTCCTTAAATACTGGTGGTCTCCGGCAATCCCATCCATTCCCATGACCTTGTTTACCTACCCACTAGTGCTCCCAAGGGGTTGTCCCTACTTCACACCTCTCTTGGAGTCTCCTACCCAGATATCCCACTGCCTGCTGGCCATGTCCTCGCAGCTGTCTTAAAGTGGCCCCAAATGAACTCATCAACTTTCACTGCCATGACATTTCTTCTTCCACCTTATATTACTTATCCCAATCAACAGCCCTGACACCATCATTTCCAAAACAGCCCCATGGCAGCTGTCAACGGTTCATCTTTCTCCCCAACCCTCCATGTCCCATCGTTTGTCCACTCTTCTTTTCCCTCCTCCTACACATGGCTCAGATCCACCACTCTGCCCCATCCCCTCAAAGTCCACTCTTATCTAGGCTTTGGCAGAGCTCCTAACTGTTCTCTCTCCCCTGTCTTTGCTCTCTTGCAAAACATTCTCCACTCTGCAGACTGATCTTTCTAAAATGCAAATCTAATCATGTCCCTCCTCTGTTTCAAATGCTTTGGTGACTTTCACTGCTCTCAGAGCAATGACTCAAGCCCTGACCATGGCCTCAAGGCCTGCACACTCAGGCTCTACCAACCAACCCAGCTCCATCTCTCATGCCGTCTCTCCCAGCTGGGCTCTCAAGCTCCCTGCCCCAGGCCTATGCCAATGCTGGGTCCTCACTTGAATTCTACCCCACCTCTTTGCCTGCCCAGCTACTGCTCATTCTTCAAAACTCAGCCTAAAAATCTAAAAATCCTTTCCTCAAAGATCTTTCCCTCAACTCCCCCAGACTGAGGTAGGTCTCTCTGTTGCATATTCCCATAGCACTGTACACCCCTGATTTTGTAACACAGATTAGAAACATCATCAACAATGGCCTTATCTGGAAAATCTCCTGTGCCCTTGTCCTGGGTCCCTTGATCCTGGCTCGGCAGCCCTCCACCATGCTGACCACCACGACACTAACCCAGAGCTCTGTAGTTCTCCATTTGCCTAGTGGTTTGCACACCAGACTGCAAGGTTCTTGAAGGCATGTACTGTGTCCTTCTATCTGCCATGCATCAGTATCTAGGGCAGTGCCTAGCACTAATTGGTGCTTGATGAATGCTGGTTGAATAAAGGATGACGAAAATGCTCTGAGAGTGACTCTTACAAATATAGATCTCACCATGTCACTTTTCTGCTCAATGGCTTCACATCTCACTTAGAATAAAATTCAAAGTCTTTTTCACAGCCAATCAAACTTCGCATGATTTGGCTCCTGGCTACCTGTCTGGCTTCATTTCCTAAAACTGTCCTTTCCATTTCTCAAACACACCAAGCTCATTCTCACTCCAGGGCCTTTGCACTTGCCCACTTCCCCCAGGCATCTCTATGGCTGGCACCCCCGCCACACTCAGGCCTCTACTCAGATGTTCCCTGCCAAGCCTGGCTCAAATAGCCCACCCCACCCCCCATCATGCACAACCCTCCTGCCCTGCTTTATATCTCTTCATGGTGCATTATTATCTCACAATACTTTTGCTGTTTGTTTACATCTGCCTTGCCCTACTTGAACGTCAGGTTTGTGAGGACTGAAGCTCTGTCCATGCTGTTCTCTCCTGTATTCTCGGCTGCTGGAACAATCGCCAGCACCAAGTAGGTGTGCGACTGATATCTGTCGAAAGAATGAAGGATGGATAAATACTCAAAACTGAATGGCTTATGCACTTCAGTAATGTCTGATTTTTCTTACTATGATCATTTGTTATAATAAAAAAGTATTGATCCTAGTATGGAATTATCCATTCACCCAAAAAGTGTTTGCTAAATTCTGAAGAGAACCGAGGAGGGATCAACCATATCCACAAAGAAGAGACAGTGCTGCCTGGGCTCCTGAATGCTGAGCAGACAAATCCGCCAGACACAGAAGGCTGCTCCCCACAGAGAAAACTGCCCTCTGAAGGGGAGGGCTGGGATGTGGAAGGCTGTCCAAACACCAAGGAAACTTCTGCCACCCCCACCACCACCCAATACACAGTGTTCACATACTGGAATTCCTAATCTTTGAGTTTTCTACATTCCTCATTCACTGAGAGCCCCAGGCTTGGACCCCATCCTCTCATGTCAGTCTGGCTAATGCGGTGATTCCAACCAGAGCACAGGCCTGTCACAAGAGCTGCAGGGTTTCTTCAAGCAACATGAGGACGAGGTGCCCGGACATCCTGTGTGTGGGACTCCCCTCCCCTCACTGTCCACTCTCCGCCTCGAGCATCTCTGCCCCCTGAGCTGTGCCCCGGAGCAGGGGACAGTGCTGCAGCCCACGGGTCTGAGGAGGCCAGGGAAATGTGCAGAGCCTCGGGCGTGTGCTGAGAATCCTGGAAGGGCAGCCTCCCTCTCCTCTCCAGAAACCTCCTCTCGCAGACCCCCAAAAGTAGAGTTGTGCCTTTTGCCAAAAATACTTAACAACCACACTAAGTAAGAGAAATGACAGGTGACAGGATGGGTCTACACTCTCATGTGGTACAGGCTACCAAACTGTGTGGGTGGGAAACCCAGGAACATTTTTCACTTAGGGAAGAGCAATGGAAAACCACTGGGACTTCCTGAGAATGTCCCACACACCCTCTGTGAAATGTCTCATTTCTCAAAGCTTCTAATCAGAGTTGGCCTGTGATCACACTTCAACAACAGTGGGGGTGGGGGTAGGGGGAGTAATTCATGAACGATCCAGAGCCTTCTCTTAGCCTTAGGATGAATCACTCTCTCCTTTGAAAATTTAAACTTGGGGAGAAATAATCTAGCCAGGCACACAACATTTTAAGGCCTAATCTGTTATTCGAAATAGAAGAAAACTAATTACTTCTATTTAATTACTACAGAAATACAGCCAGAAAGCATGCGTATGTCACATACATGCCAACCGTGTTTCTGGTTGCCTCTACAAGAACTTTAAGTACATCCTCGCCTCCTCCAGCCCCTGTTGACTTCAACCAGCAGTGGATATAAAAAATGTAAAAGTCATATCAATAGTTCATAATGTAGTCATTTGTGGGTCATGATAAACAAATTCACATGTTCTTTGGAAGGTGACACAGCAGAGTGGTTAAGAGTGAACACTGCCATCTAACAACTGTGTGTGCTCAATGTCCTGTACCTCATTCCTCATGTGTCAAACTGTGACAGGAATGGTAGCTACATGGTAGAATTAGGATAAGGACCAAAAGGAATGATGTGGGTAAATGTTTAGGATAGTGTCTGGCATGCACTGAGCAATCAAAAACAGTAGCTCTGTTTCTTCCAGGTAAGCATGTTAGCTATATATGAGGCAGCATGTAAGTGCTTCACATTCCAGGAGGCTCAATCTCTCCCATCTGATGTGTCCCCAAATTTGGTAATGGAAAAGGATGCTCAAAGCCAAAACAGGTGAAACAGGAAAGAGCAAATACCGAATCATTCCCTTACTGCCAGCTCATGTAGCTATGGAGCAGGGGACCTACGGGGCTCCTGACTGGTCTCTGGTGGTGCTTCCTCCCTGAAAAGGAAAGTCTGCATGGTCACCTTTCCAGGGAGGCTGTGTTTTTCATTCAGGTGTGGCTTCACACATACATGCACCGTGGCACCATACCGCACCACATCACACTCCTAAACTGGAAAAGTACTTCTAAAACAGTGATTTCATATAATAAACGAAAACCAAGCAGAATTTGCCAAGGCCATATAGGTGAGTGTGTGACAATGTGTGTTGTAGGTATTTATTTCCATGTATTATCATGTGTTTCAGTGGTTCTCGACTGGGGATTATTTTGCACCGTCCCCCCAACAATATTTGCCCATGTCTAGAGACATTTTTGATTGTCACAGTGTGTGTGTGTGTGTGTGGACAGGTGCTACTGGCACCGAGGGTAGAGGCCAGGGATGCTGCTAAACATCCTACAATGCATGGGGCAGCCTCACACAAAGAATTATCCAGCCCCAAATGCCAATAGTGCCGAGGTCGAGAAACCCTGTAAAAAAAGAATCTATTGCTATTATGCATATCATTGAGGGTGACTGAGGCAACACTAGAAATTTCTACTAACACGAAGAAACAAAAAACTTTGTCTACAAGACTTAACATTCTTCTTGTGAAATAAAACTCTTCTGTAGGGGTGATTGCCAGGCTTAAAATGGGGAGGGAAAAAGATTCTTTGCTTTCTTCTGGGATAGGACTATTCGAAAGTGGCCAAAAAACTTTACTAGAGTCCTTTTTCTTCCTAGGCAGATAAGAACAGGCTGAACAAGCTCCAGGAATAATTAAATCAAATTGCCAGCCATGCAGTCTTCATTGTGAGTGAATGACATTGCACATTCTTGTTCCCTGACCAGGTTGGTCAGAATTGAGGGAGAGGTTTCACTCTATTCTAGCATAGAAAATCTGGGAATATTAATTTGGGATCTGAGAAACTGGAGAAGGCACTTAACTTATTGCCTCTCCTTCTAGCAAAAGGGTCGGTGCAGGCATCATTCAGACCAATGGGAACCTGCCCAGGTTTTAAGACCTAAAGTCTACTTAACACATTTTAATAAGAGTCACTTGCTTTATGCAATGGAAGCATTTACTTTAACACAAACTGTATTGAGTACCTACTATGTGCCAGGCAGTGAGGACACAAATGAGAGTGAGACACGACCCCTGTCCTGCAGTGGCTCGGGATGGACAGATGCACAGAAGAATGGCAGTGTGGTGTTCAATAGCGACAGCCCGATGTGCAAAGGACTGCAGAGAGAATACAGAGATGCCATAAGCCAGGGAGATAAGGAAGCCATCCTGGAAAAGGGGATGTTTCACTTGGGTTTTGAAGGATGAAGAAACATTTTCCAGGCTTTTTGTCGCGAGAGGGATGCTGTGCAAATGCACTGAGGTCTGTAATGGCAGGGCATGCTCAGGAGGCGCAATTCTGGATTTCTGGAGCTGGAAGACTGCGCTGGTGTGAGTGGCTGAGACGCCCTGAGAGATGCTGCTGGAAAAAGGGGCTGGGACTCGCAAACAAACGCAGTTTTGATAGTATAAAGTCAGGTTTTGTCATTGTCATGTAGGATTATTTTGGGAAAAGCTTCTAATACTAGAGTTGATCCTTTATCTTAAATCCAACCTGACTCCCCAAAGATAGCTTGGTCCCCTTTAAGCATCTCTCATTTTCTGATATTTAGAGATTTATAAACGGATATGAGAGAATGGTTCCTTAAAAGTAGACTAAGGAATTTCTTTTGTAATAGAAAAAACCTACCTTCCAACCAGTTTGTTGCTCTTTCAAGGGACTTTTGGAGATGCTTTGACAGAGTGGTGTTCCTTCCACTTTTTGTGCTACGTCTCACCCAGCTCACGAATTATATGTTCACTGTTGCAGGCTAGACTCTGTATCTCTCCCCTCACATAACATTGTAGGTGCCACATACGAACATGAGCAGGCTACAAATTAAATGACATTTCACTTCTACAGCCATTGATTGCCAAAGTCTCTGATTAGCATCTCAATTTTCCCTCTTGGTTTCTTTGTGACTATGTTCTGAAGAAAAACAATAGAGTTAATAAATCAACAAGAACAATATCAGCCTAATAAAACAAGTCTCTCCTGGTTTTCATTACTTATTACATTAACAAAGTAATTCTCCAACTCTCAGATGGAAGCGGACACTGTAAGGCCATCCCCTGGCAGCACGCTGGCCTTTCTGCTTGAAAGCACAGAGCACACATTCTTCCCAATTCCCCACTGTTTTGTGGACACTCTGTCATAGTTCCACTGTGCTTTCGAAAGCAGTGGCACTGAAAGGCATTGTTGAAGATTCCTTCACCTCCCTCTCTTCTTTTCTCCCAACGTTCATTTTTTCCAAACCCAAAACGCGGATGGGATGTCAAACAGAAGCATGACTTTTATTATTAATTGGTGACTCTGTGAACTTTAAAATGATGGGGGAAAATGTTATTTGTTGAAGGAATGAATGTCAACGGTTGAAAAATCTTTAAAAAGTCTAAATTATGAAAATAACCACATTAAAGGAAATAAAAAGAAATCACCCCAACCCTTAGCATTATTAATCTGTTTCATATGCCACTTCTGCACAGCTGTATTCATAAAGTCCATATAATTTTTTACCCTTGTCCTTTTATCTATTTAAATAATTATTTGTGTGTAGCACGGAATATTATACAGGCATTTAAATGTATGTTTACTGAGAATATTTAATAGCATGCATGGGAAAATGCTTTCAATATAATGTTACATAATAAATACAAGATACAAAACTATATGACATATGACCCTAACTTTTGATTGTTTGTATATATATATACACACACACACATACATTCACATGTAGATAAAAAGAAATGTACCAAAATATTAACAGTGGTTTTGAATGGTAGAATTCCTTTTTTTTATTATTGTTTTTCTGAAATTTTCATAGTTTCTATAATGAACATTTATGACTGTACAATAGAAAAAGTTCTAAATATCACATTAAAAATTTTCCATATTCCCCGTGTTGATAACTGTCATTTTAATGATCGCACAATATTCCATTAAATAGACATAATTTTTTTACTTCTCTTTTATGGAGAAATGCAGGCTATTTCCTATTTTTGGCTATTATAACTCATGCTTTGAATGTCTCCATCTCCCTATCCAAATTGCTTTATAAACATGGAAAACAAGGCCACCAATGATCTGACCTCTGCCGACTGCTCCAACCAGGGCAGAGCTAAGGGCACAGGCAGCAGGTTGGGACATTCTGGTCAGAATCCTGCTTTGCCACTTCTACAAAGTAGCATGGTCATGAAATGAAACAAAATGGAACACTGGATGTAGAACTCCTGCACACCGAGGGCACGCAGAGAAGGATGCTGCTATGGTTATCTCTCCCTCACCCTCCTTCCCCCACCTGTCACCTGAAGCTCCAGCCAGAGGAATCATAGGAAGTCAACCAAACACCACACACCCCACCCCCACCCACTCCTCCTCTGCAGCTTCCACTGCCTTTGTGTGTATTGTTCTCTTTCTAGAAAGCCCCTCTACCTCTACTGGTGCCAACTCATGCCCACCCAGTTCAAGTATCCATCCTCTTGCAATCTTTCTGGGACCCCTTGTCTGGCTTAGATGTCCCTCTTTGGGGGTCCCAGAGCCCCCAGTACACACCTCCATCTGAGCATTTACCACATTTTGCTCACCTGTTCATTTCTCTCTCTCTTCTGCTAGACTGAAAGTTCCTCCAGGTTGGAGCTATGATTTCTCTCCTAAACACTTAGCACAGAATGTGACAAGCAGTAGATGCTCAAGATGTTGGCTGCCTGCACGGCTTTTTGTCATGTCACTTATCTTCAAAGATTTGACTTTTGGTGGCTGCATAATATTTCACTGTGTTATAGGTTTTATGATTTATTTAACTATTTTCTTTCTATGGCAGTTCCCTTGTTTCGGGGCAGAGAAGGTATAAATAATTTACAGAGAACATCCTGGTACATCAATCTTATTTTTTTAAGGATAAAATTTATGGTACAGAATAGTTGGCTCTGAACATCTTAAGACTTTGATTTTACATTGCCACAGTATAGAGCTTGGTATCTTTAAATTCCAGTCTCAGTCCTAAGTATTTATTGCTGCAGTACTCTAAATGAATCAACTAAATAGCTAGGATTAAAGTCTTACCCTGCAAAATGGCATTCTTGCTGAAGAACCTCAGCAGCCCTGATGATTCCCAAGCTGCACAGCCTGGGTCTCTGGTGACACATACACGTTACACCTGGAGGGCTGCCTCTGCCAGGAGACCTGTGCAAAGGGAAGAAGATGCTCAGTTTCCTTAGCTTTCTGCCCACAGAGGCCTGAGATCTGGCTGTGAATCAGGAGTTTCTGCAACTCAGCACAACAATTTAGAAACAACATCTGTGTGACGCTGCATTCCTGTTCAGCGGTATTTCCTTTCCCCTGACTCCAGTTATAACACTTTGTTCCAAACTTTGTTTTATTGGGTAACATGAAATTGGTGATATTCAAACATGAAATTCATGATATTCAAACACTTTTACCCTTTAAAAATAGCTATTTATATTTATATATGTGTGTAACATATATACATATTTATTTTATTTTCAAATGTCTTATTAATAAAACAAAAATGTCTCCCCACGAATTCTTTAACATGGTAAACTTTTTTCACATAATTTATTTTTAGCTCCCACAAATAAGTGAGAACATGTGGTATTTCTCTTTCTGTGTCTGACTTATTTCACTTAATATTATTTTTTCCAAATCCATCCATGTTGCTATGAATAGTAATATTTCATTCTTTCTCATAGCAGAGTAGTACTCCATTGTGTAGATGTACCAGTTTCCTTATACGCTCATCTGATGATGGACATTTGGGCTGGTTCCAATTCTTGGCTATTGTGAATAGTGCTGCAGTAAACATGGGAGTACAGGTATCCCTTTGGCATGATGATTTCCATTCCTCTGGGTATATTCCCAGCAGTAGAATGGCTGGATCATATGGTAGATCTATCTCTAATTGTTTGAGGAACCTTCATGCTATTTTCCATAAAGGCTGCACCATTTTGCAGTCTCACTAACAGTGTATGAGAGTTCCCTTTTTTCTGCAACCTCGCCATCATTCATCATTCTCAGTCTTTTGGATATTAGCCATCCTAACTGGGGTGAGATGGTATCTCAGTGTGGTTTTGATTTGCATTTCCTGAATGCTGAGTGATGTTGAGCATTTTTTCATGTGTCTGTTGGCCATTTGTATATCTTCCTTTGAGAAATGCCTATTCAGCTCCTTTGCCCATTTCTTAATTGGTTACTTGCTTTTTGCTGTAAAGTTGTTTGAGTTCCTTGTATATTCTGGATATTAATCCTTTGTCAGATGTATATTTTGCAAATATTTTCTCCCACTCTGTTGGTTGTCTTTTTACTCTGTTAATTGTTTCTTTTGCTGTGGGGAAGCTTCTTAGTTTGATATAATCCCATTTGTTTATTTTTCCTTTGGTTGCCTGTGCTTTTGGGGTCGTATTCATGAAGTCTGTACCCAGTCCTACTTCTGGAGTGTTTCCCCTATGTTTTCTTTAAGGAGTTTTATTGTTTCAGGATGTATATTTAATTCTTTAATCCATTTTAAGTTGATTTTGGTATATGGTGAGAGGTATGGGTCTACTTTCATTCTCCTGCATATGGATATCCAGTTTTCCCAGCAACATTTGCCAAAGAGGCAGTCTCTTCCCCAGTGTGCAGACTTGGTGCCTTTGTCAAAGATCAGATGGCTGCAGGCATATGGGTTGATTTCTGGGTTCTCTATTCTATTCCATTGATCTGTGTGTCTATTTTTATGCCAATACCATGCTGTTTTGGTTATTATAGCTTTGTAGTATAAAGTCAGGTAGTGTTATGCCTCCAGCTTTATTTTATTTTTTTTGGTCAGAATTGCTTTGGCTATTTGTGGTCTCCATATAAATGTTAGGATAGTTTTTTCCATTTCAGAGAAAAATGTCACTGGAATTTTGATGGGGATTGCATTGAATCTGTAGATCACTTTGGGTAACACAGACATTTTCACAATGTTAATTCTTCCAATCCAAGAGCATGGGATATCCTTCCATCTTGTGTCCTCTTTCATTTCTCTCAACAGTGATTTGTAGTTCTCATTGTAGAGATTTTTCACA
Organism: Cynocephalus volans; assembly: GCF_027409185.1. NCBI lineage: Eukaryota > Metazoa > Chordata > Mammalia > Dermoptera > Cynocephalidae > Cynocephalus > Cynocephalus volans. Next base: position 41,668,092 of record NC_084475.1, on the reverse strand, counting down.
TCCTTGGTTAACTTTATTCCTAAGTATTTTTTTTTTTTGGTGGCTATTGTAAATGGGCTAGCTTTCTTGATTTCTTTTTCTGCTTGTTCACTGTTGGAGTAGAGAAATCCTACAGATTTTTGTGGGTTGATTTTGTATCCTGCAACTTTGTGGAAATCATTTATCAACTCTAAGAGTTTTTTTGTAGAGGCATCAGGCAGTTCAATATAAGGATCATGTCATCTGCAAACAGGGACAATTTGACTTCATCTTTTCTGATCTGGATGCCCTTTATTTCCTTCCCTTCTCTGATTGCTCTGGCTAGTAATTCCACCACTATGTTGATAGGAGTGTTGAGAGTGGGCATCCTTGTCTAGTTCCTGTTCTTGGCAGTGGGCTTATCATATATGGCTTTAATTATGTTGAGATACTTTCTGTCTATACCTAAATTGTAGAGAGTCTTTATCATGAATGAATGTTGAATTTTGTCAAATGCTTTTTCAGCATCTATAGAGACAATCATATGGTCTTTGAGTTTGATTTTATTGATGTGGTGTATCACATTTATTGATTTGCATATGTTGAATCAACCTTGCATCCCTGGGATGAATCCCACTTGATCATGGTGTATAATTTTGTGTATGTGTTGCTGTATTCTGTTAGCTAGTATTTTATTGAGGATTTTTGCATCTATATTCATCAAAGATATTGGCCTGTAGTTTTCTTTTTCTGATGTATCTTTGTTTGGTTTTGGTATCAGGGTGATGTTTGCATCACAGAATGAGTTTGGGAGAATGGCCTCTGCTTCAATGTTTTGGAATAGCTTGTAGAGAATTGGTATCAATTCCTCTTTGAGTTTGGTAGAATTCTGTGGTGAATCCATCCATTCCTGGGCTTTTCTTTGTTGGGAGACTTCTAATAACAGTTCCATTCTCTTTTATTGTTATTGGTCTGTTCAGATTTTCTATGTCTTCTTGGCTCAGTTTTGGTAGCTTGTATGTGTCCAGAAATTTATGCATTTCCTCCAGATTTTCAAATTTGTTGGCATATAGCTGTTTATAGTAGTCTCTAATGATTTCTTGTATTTCTGAGGTATCAGTTGTAATATCACTTTTTTCATTTCTAATTTTTTTTTATTTGGGTCTTCTCTCTTCTTTTTTTAGTTAGTCTTGCTAATTAATGGTTTGTCAATTTTATTTATCTTTTCAAAAAACCAACTTTTTGATTCATTGATCTTTTGTATCATTTTGGGGGCTTCTATTTCATTAAGTTCTACTCTGATCTTAATTATTTCTTTCCATCTGCTATCTTTGGGTTTGGATTGTTCTTGTTTTTCTAGTCCTTTAAGGTGAAGTGTTAGGTTGTTTGCTTGCCATCTTTCCATTCTTTGGAAGTAAGCATTTAATGTGATAAATTTCCCCCTTAGTACTGCTTTTGCAGTATTCCATAGGTTTTGGTACTATGTATCATTATTTACATTAGTTTCAATATTTTTTTTGATTTCCTGTTTAATTTCCTCTTGGACCCACATGTCATTAAGTAGAATGTTGTTTAATTTCGAGAGGGTTTCAAGATGGCGGCGGCTGCGGCGGCTGGCGCGGAGTAGCTGAGGTGGAAAAGGTGGCCGCTGGGCCTCAGGCAGCCGGGAAACTTGTGGACCTTCCTCTGGCCATCTCTTAAGGGAGGACTGCTGATGCTGGCCGGTCGTGGGGGCTCAACGCCACTTTGCCCCCGGCAGGAGAGGCTGCCTCATTTACCGGCAACAGCTTTGAAGTGTGGAGCAGGAAAAGAACTGATTCTTAGCTGCAAAAGCGAGTCTTGAAACAGGGAACACGGCGCCAGGGCTGCTGTGGATGCAGCCAGGATCCCGGAGGCTGGGGCCGCACTGAAGGCGGCCAGCTGCCCTATTCAGGATTCGAGGTTTCAGGCCGGCATTAAAGAAGATTCCTGGGAGCGCCCGAGCGGCGCCGCGACTGAACAGCCCGAGGCGGCAGCGCCGAGAACACGGAAGGCAACAAACCAGAGACAGAGCGAGCGCCCGACCTGGCACAGCACTGTGAGTGATCCCTGGCACAGCTCTGTGAGTGATCCCTGCCCACCCGGCTCCCGCCTGCACCACCAGGCCACTCACTGCCCCAGTGCTGCCTCCATTTTCCCAGGTGCGGGCAGCTCCGCCCTGATCGGCCATCACTGAGCCCATTTGCTTGGCCTGACGCGGGGCTTTCCGGACCCTGCGGGCCGGCCTCCTCTCCCACTCCCTCCGCGGTTCTCTGGCAGGGCTGGGGGTGTGGGGCGTCCCGACCAGTGTTGGGAGGGCTAGGAAATACGGGCGGGCCGACTGTCACTCCACCACACCCTGGACTCCGGCCGGGTAAACTTCCTGTTACTGGGAGGCAGATACCATCTTTGCGACCACCAGTTTGGAAAAAAGCCTAATGAATTTCTGGTTGGGAATAGTGTGGTAGGAGAGTTCCCAGGTCCGCTAGAACCTGCCGGAGAGCAGGCTGCAGGCGGGCACTAGACTCGGTTTATACTGGGGGGATACAAAGGTGAACAAGACCCGAGAAAGATCTACACAGTGCTACAAAGGCACCCAGAGAGACCGGTCGTCTGTGCCTAGCAGAAACCTGGTAGACTTCCTGGGCGAGGCGGTGCTGAGCAGGGTCTTGAAGGCCCAGCTGATAGACGAGGGGTGCAGAAGACACACCCCAGCCCAGCACAGTGTGCACAGAGGGGGGAGACGTGCGGCCAGGGAGGCGGAGACTCGACAGAAACCACAAACCCGGTGGGGTCGCCACTGCACGATCTAACAGCCTGGGCCAGAGCACACGGAACGGGGAGAAGTCCTGTACAGAAAGTGAAAGCTCAACAGAGATCACACACCCTGTGGTGCGTGATCCACCAGCCCAGCAGAGTACAAGCTGACCAGAAAGGTGGATCCCCGGAGAAGCCCAAGACCCGAGGCAACCACACACACAAGACACTAGAGGCCAACTGAGCAGTCACGGCGGGAGCCATACCAAATTGGCAACCACAGCAACATCCTAGTTAGTCATTAGTCTCAAACCGGTGGACTGTGAAACCCCCTGCCACAATGAATAAACACCAAAAAAAAGACACCAGAAATACAAAAAATCAAGAAAGTACACCACCAAAAGTTAATAAATCTCATACTCTAGATCCTATAGAACAAGAAGCCCTTGAAATAACTGACAAGGAATTTCGAGTGATAATTCTAAGGAAACTGAATGAGATACAAGAAAACTCAGCTAGACATCATGATGAAATGAGGAAAAGTATACAGGATCTGAAAGAGGAAATATACAAGGAAATCAATGTCCTGAAAAAAAATGTAGCAGAACTTGCTGAACTGAAGAAGTTATTCAGCGAAATAAAAAACACAACGGAGAGTTTAACCAGCAGGCTTGTCGAAGTTGAAGAGAGAACCTCTGAACTTGAAGATGGGCTGTTTGAAATAACACAAGCAGACAAAAAGAAAGAAAAAAGAATCAAGGACATGGAAGAAAATCTGAGAGAGATATCAGACAACCTCAAGCGCTCAAATATCCGAGTCATGGGTATTCCAGAAGGGGAGGAAAATGGAGATTCCATTGAAAACATATTCAACAAAATAGTGGCAGAAAACTTCCCAGGTATAGGAAAAATCACAGATCTTCAGATCCAGGAAGCTCAACGATCTCCAAATGTATTCAACCCAAAAAGGCCTTCTCCAAGACATGTCATAGTCAAATTGGCAAAACTCAGAGACAAAGAGAGAATCTTAAAAGCTGCAAGAGAGAAGCGTCAAATCACCTATAAGGGAGCCCCAATCAGGTTAACATCAGACTTTTCATCACAAACCCTAAAAGCTAGAAAGGAATGGGATGATATTTTCAAAATACTAAAAGACAAAGATTGCCAGCCAAGAATACTCTACCCCGCAAGGCTATCCTTCCGAAATGAGGGGCAAATAGTATATTTCTCAGACAAACAAAAACTGCGGGAGTTCACTACCACAAGACCACCCTTACAAGAAATCCTCAAGGGAGTACTGGGTTTGGTTCCTGAAAAATAACTACCACTGCCATAAAAACCCAAGAAAAATCTAAACCCGCTAGTACAATAAAAATGGCATTCATGAAGAGAAAACAAGCTAACAAAAACACTATCTACAACCTAAGGAACCAACAAACAAAGAAACCAAACAGTAAATCAGAAAGCAAGGAACAAAAGACACCTAAGACAACCAAACAACCAATAAAATGCTAGGAATAAATCAACACCTTTCAATAACAACTCTTAATGTTAAAGGCTTAAATTCCCCAATTAAAAGACACAGACTGGCTGACTGGATCAAAAAGCAGGACCCAACTATATGCTGCCTACAAGAGACCCACCTCACCCATAAAGATTCACACAGACTAAGAGTGAAAGGATGGAAAAAGATTTACCATGCAAACAGAAAAGAAAAACGAGCTGGAGTGGCTATTCTTATATCTGACAAAATAGACTTTAAACTAAAAACCATAAAAAGAGACAATGAGGGACACTACTTAATGATAAAAGGACTGATCCATCAAGAAGACATAACAATCATAAATATGTACGCACCCAATGTTGGAGCAGCCAGATTTATAAAACAAACTCTATTAGACCTAAAGAAGGTAATAGACACTAATACCATAATAGCAGGGGACCTGAACACTCCACTGTCAATATTAGACAGATCATCTAGGCAAAGAATCAGTAGAGAAACACAAGATCTAAACAAGACTCTAGACCAATTGGAATTGGCAGATATCTACAGAACATTCCACCCAACAACCTCAGAATATTCATTCTTCTCATCAGCACATGGATCATTCTCCAGGATAGATCACATATTAGGTCACAAATCAAGTCTCAATAAATTCAAAAAAATTGGAATTATCCCATGTATCTTCTCAGACCACAATGGATTAAAACTAGAAATTAATAACAAACAAAACTCTGGAAACTATACAAACACATGGAAATTAAACAGCATTCTACTTAATGACATATGGGTCCAAGAAGAAATCAAGCAGGAAATCAAAAAGTTTATTGAAACTAATGAAAACAATGATACATCATACCAAAACCTGTGGGATACTGCAAAAGCAGTATTGAGGGGAAAATTTATTGCATTAAATGCTCACTTCAGAAGAATGGAAAGATGGCAAGTGAACAACCTAACACTTCACCTTAAAGAACTAGAAAAACAAGAACAATCCAATCCTAAAGTTAGCAGACGGAAAGAAATCATTAAGATCAGAGCAGAACTGAATGAAATTGAAAACCAAAAAACAATTCAAAAGATCAATGAATCAAAAAGTTGGTTTTTTGAAAAGATAAATAAAATTGACAAACCATTAGCATGGCTAACAAAAAAAAGAAGAGAGAAGACTCAAATAACAAAAATTAGAAATGAAAAAGGCGATATTACAACTGATTCATCTGAAATACAAGGAATCATTCGAGACTACTATAAACAACTATACGCCAACAAATTTGAAAATCTGGAGGAAATGGATAAATTTCTGGACACACACAAGCTCCCAAAACTGAACCGTGAAGACGTAGAAAATTTGAACAGACCAATAACAATAAAGGAGATTGAAGCTGTTATCAGAAGGCTCCCAACAAAGAAAAGCCCAGGACCAGATGGATTCACAGCAGAATTTTACCAAACATTCAAAGAGGAATTGACACCGATTCTTTACAAACTATTCCAAAAGATTGAAACGGACGCAAATCTCCCAAACTCATTCTATGAAGCAAACATCATCCTGATACCAAAACCAGGTAAAGATATAACCAAAAAAGAAAACTACAGGCCGATATCCTTGATGAATATAGATGCAAAAATCCTCACTAAAATACTAGCAAACAGAATACAGCAACACATACGAAAAATTATTCATCACGATCAAGTGGGATTCATCCCAGGGATGCAAGGTTGGTTCAACATACGCAAATCAATAAATGTGATACACCATATTAATAAACTCAAACACAAGGACCATATGATCATCTCTATAGATGCTGAAAAAGCATTTGATAAAGTTCAGCACTCATTCATGACAAAGACCCTCTATAAGTTAGGTATAGAGGGAAAGTATCTCAACATAATTAAAGCCATATATGCCAAACCCACTGCCAATATCATCCTGAATGGGGAAAAGCTGAAAGCTTTTCCGTTAAGAACAGGCACTAGACAAGGATGCCCACTCTCACCACTTCTATTCAACATAGTGTTGGAAGTACTAGCCAGAGCAATCAGAGAAGAGAAGGAAATAAAGGGCATCCAGATTGGAAAAGATGAAGTCAAACTGTCCCTGTTTGCAGATGACATGATCCTATATATCGGACAGCCTAAAACCTCTACAAAAAAACTGTTGGAATTGATAAATGATTTCAGCACAGTAGCAGGATACAAAATCAACACACAAAAATCAGTAGCATTTCTTTTCTCCAATAGTGAACATGCAGAAGGAGAAATCAAGAAAGCCTGCCCATTTACAATAGCCACCAAAAAAATAAAATACTTAGGAATTGAGTTAACCAAGGATGTGAAAAATCTCTATAATGAGAACTACAAACCACTGCTGAGAGAAATTAGAGAGGATACAAGAAGATGGAAAGATATTCCATGCTCTTGGATTGGAAGAATCAACATAGTGAAAATGTCCATACTACCCAAAGTGATATACAAATTCAATGCAATCCCCATCAAAATTCCAAAGACATTTTTCTCAGAAATGGAAAAAACTATTCAGACATTTATATGGAACAATAAAAGACCACGAATAGCCAAAGCAATGCTCAGCAAAAAAAATAAAGCTGGAGGCATAACACTACCTGACTTTAAGCTATACTACAAAGCTATAATAACCAAAACAGTATGGTACTGGCATAAAAACAGACACACTGACCAATGGAATAGAATAGAGAATCCAGAAATCAACCCACACACTTACTGCCATCTGATCTTTGACAAAGGCACCAAGCCTATTCAGTGGCGAAGGGACTGCCTCTTCAGCAAGTGGTGCTGGGATAACTGGATATCGATATGCAGGAGAATGAAACTAGATCCATACCTCTCACCGTATACTAAAATCAACTCAAAATGGATTAAGGATTTAAATATACACCCTGAGACAATAAAACTTCTTAAAGAAAACATAGGAGAAACACTTCAGGAAATAGGACTGGGCACAGACTTCATGAATACGACCCCAAAAGCACGGGCAACCAAAGGAAAAATAAACAAATGGGATTATATCAAACTAAAAAGCTTCTGCACAGCAAAAGAAACAATTAAAAGAGTTAAAAGACAACCAACAGAATGGGAGAAAATATTTGCAAAATATACATCTGACAAAGGATTAATATCCAGAATATATAAGGAACTCAAACAACTTTACAAGAAGAAAACAAGCAACCCAATTAAAAAATGGGCAAAAGAGCTAAGTAGGCATTTCTCTAAGGAAGATATCCAAATGGCCAACAGACATATGAAAAAATGCTCAACATCACTCAGTATCCGGGAAATCCAAATCAAAACCACATTGAGATACCATCTAACCCCAGTTAGGATGGCTAAAATCCAAAAGACTCTGAACGATAAATGCTGGCGAGGCTGCGGAGAAAAAGGAACTCTCATACATTGTTGGTGGGACTGCAAAATGGTGCAGCCTCTATGGAAAATGGTATGGAGGTTCCTTAAACAATTGCAAATAGATCTACCATACGACCCAGCCATCCCACTGTTGGGAATATACCCAGAGGAATGGAAATCATCAAGTCGAAGGTATACCTGTTCCCCAATGTTCATCGCAGCACTCTTTACAATAGCCAAGAGTTGGAACCAGCCCAAATGCCCATCATCAGATGAGTGGATACGGAAAATGTGGTACATCTACACAATGGAATACTACTCAGCTATAAAAACGAATGAAATACTGCCATTTGCAACAACATGGATGGACCTTGAGAGAATTATATTAAGTGAAACAAGTCAGGCACAGAAAGAGAAATACCACATGTTCTCACTTATTGGAGGGAGCTAAAAATTAATATATAAATTCACACACACACATACACACACACACACAAACCGGGGGGGGGAAGAAGATATAACAACCACAATTATTTGAAGTTGATACAACAAGCAAACAGAAAGGACATTGTCGGGGGGGAGGGGGGGAGGGAGAAGGGAGGGAGGTTTTCGTGATGGGAAGCAATAATCAGCTACAATGTACATCGACAAAATAAAATTTAAAAAAAATAAATAAATAAATAAATAAATAAATAAAAAAAATAAAAAAAAATAAAAAGTATTGAAGAAGATTAAAAAAAAAAAAAAAAAAAAAAAGAATGTTGTTTAATTTCCACATGTTTGTATAGTTTCCAGAGTTTCATTTGTTATTGATTTCTAATTTTAATCTATTGTGATTTGAAAAAATACATGGAACAATTCCAATTTTTTTGAATTTGTTGAGACTTGATTTGTGACCTAACATGTGATCTATCCTGGAGGATGTTCAATGTGTTGATGAGAAGAGTGAATATTCTGAGGTTACTGGATGGAATGTTCTGTAGATATCTGTCAAGTCTAATTGGTCTAAAGTGCTCTTTAGATCTTTTGTTTCTCTGCTGATTCTTGCCTAGATGATCTGTCCAATGTTGAGAGTGTGGTGTTCAGGTCTCCTGCTATTACGGTATTAGGGTCTATCTCATTCTTTAGGTCTAATAGTGTTTGCTTTATAAATCTGGCTGCTCCAACGTTGGGTGTGTATATATTTATGATCGTTATGTCTTCTTGATGGGTAAATCCTTTTATCATTATATAGTGGACTTCTTTATCTCTTTTTACGGTTTTTGCTTTAAAGTCTATTTTATCTGATATAAGAATAGCTACTCCAGCTTGTTTGTCTGTTATCTCTCTTAGATTTTCTTCAATTTTTAAATTCTTTTTTCTTTTTTTTGTCCACCTGTGTTATTTCAAACAGCCCATCTTCAAGGTCAGAAATTCTCTTTTCTGCTTATTCTAGCCTGCTGGTTAAACTCTCTATTGTGTTTTTTATTTCATTGAATGAATTCTTCAGCTCTGCAAGCTCTGCTACATTCTTTTTCAGGGCATTGATTTTTTTTGTACATTTCTTCTTTCAGGTCCTGTATACTTTTTCTCATTTCATTGTGTTGTCTGAGTTTTCTTGTATTTCAATTAGTTTCCTTAGAATTATTGCTCTAAATTCCTTGTCAGTCATTTCAAGGACTTCCTGTTCTATAGGATCTAGAGATTGAGAGTTATTATTACCTTTTTGTGGTGTTGCACTTTCTTGATTTTTCATATTTCTGGTATCTTTCCTTTGGTGTTTTGTCATTGTGGCAGGGAATTTCATGGTCCACTCATTCAATCCTAGTGTCTGGCTAGGATCCTGCCGGGACTGCCAATTTGGAACGGCTGCCTTGGTGCCTGTGGGCCAGAAGCTCAGGCCTCTCTGGGCTGTGGGGACTGGCCTGGGCTGGGAGTCCCACGGCGGCACCTTCCTGTTCTGGTGTGGGTAGGTCAGAGCCCTGTGGTTCCAGAGGCTCTTGGGCCTCTCTGGGTGGCATGCACTCAACAAGGTAAACTTTTGCATAAAGATGGTGAACTTTAAAATGTGTTTCATTCCCTGGACCTGCAAAAGAATCTCCTGGGTCCATACCTGCCTGATGAGTGAGCACAGGGATGCATATTTTGAAAAAGCTTTCAGAATTGTTCCAAGCTTGCTAAAGTTTATATACCATCATGATGGAGGCTCATTTTGTCCTATCTGTAATACAGTGATTGCCTCCCCAACCACAAATTTTGCCTACATTCCATTTTAAGCCAGTACGTCTGCTTCTACATACCTTTTCTTCACTAACAACTTACTTGCTTCACTCCAAGTTGAAAATTTTGGTCAGCAGAATAGGCCCAGATTAATAAATCAACATTTTTTAAAAAAGCCTCTATGTATAGAGATAACCCACTACAAAGCAAATGAATTTATTGATCTCTCATTGAAACTTTGGGGAAAGAGATCCTGTGAGGTTTCTAGGGTACAAAAGTTTAAACAGTGTAAAGGGCCGTTATAATTCTTTATAGTTGGTATGATGGTTTTACTCTTATTTTAGGCAATATGAGAAACATAATAAATTTGCAAATAATCTTATTTGAGTAAGAAATATACTCAGTCTCTCTGAAGAAAACACTAAATCATTACGAGTAGACATGGTGCACAGACAAGGTGACAGGTGCTAAGGTAACATGGGGCAGGGGGACATGTGGGAAGCCCTGGGCTGGCCAAGCACACATTATGTAAAACCCAGATGGGTTTCTGATTTTCTAAGAGGACCTATTGTAGCACACCCAACACACGGAGTGAACAGTCTCCCTTAGGACCATCATGAAGTGGATGGCCAAGGGGAAGGCTTTGGAAAGGAGACTGGAGAGCTCATGATGGGGGACTGTCAGGACAAGAAAAATAAGGAGTCACAATCAGCTTGTGAGGGAAGAAATCACATGAGGAAAATGTTACCAAAATAAAATTATTTTAAAAGAAATGATATCATTACTGTAAAACGCTAGTATCACATAATATAAATGGAACATGACCATGAAAAATAAATATGTATCTAGTAAATAAAGAATGTTCATTCCTTTGCCACTTAAAACCATCTGGCTAACCAGTCTGAGTGAACTTTCATTAATTTAAGCTGCTCATATTTTAGATGATAAAAGCAAGGTCCAGAGAGGTTAAGGGACTTGCCTGAGGTAACACAGTTGGATTCACTTCTCTGGACTTCTGTGCCACAATCCCCTTGGTGTGGCAACAGCCCAGGCAATGACCAGAACTGGCCCAATTGGAGAAATCCTTGTGTCCCAAGTGACTCTGCAAACACTCTCTTCTGTGCCTTTTAGCTAATCTAAAATAAAGTGCCTCAGATTTGCTGTGCTGAAGGTAACTGTTAAAGGAGTCTAGAGGCAAATTAGAAAACATCGATTGCACTTTTCTTCCTCTAGAGTGAGAGATTAAATCAACCAAGCAAAATGAGAACATCTCCGCTGCAGTGGCATGGGAGTCCCTGGCCAGGCGCAACACAGCATGAGGAACAGAGACTCATGAGCACTTCTGGGCTTTGGGTGGCCTGCCCTTTACACTGGAAGACAGACCCCAACCACTAAAGCCATTCCTGTGTCCTTGCAGACCTTACCGCTCCAAGCCAAAGCACAATTGGCCACATGGTGGTTTTCTTTGTAAGCATGTGCTTATTATGTATGGGAAACCTAAGGCATCTAGGGTCCAGATTTTAATCATCTTTTGAGGTTTAACTCACAGAACATCCCCTCCTGGAGGTTTTCTGAGTCTTCTCACTTTCACGGATTTCTCTTCTCTAAATTCTACCCAGAATTTCTGGATAGAAGGGGCTTTGAGGCAGCAGTCTGGTTGAAAGTAAGTACATTATTTTTACTCAGTTTATGTGTTTTAAATGAAAACACTGCACAGTTTCTAAAAATGCTTTTATTCATACTTTACAAAGATTGAGAAATCAATTGTCTATCACTGGGAATATTAGCATGTAGAAGGGTGGCCAAGGAAGATGTGGTAGATTTTATGGGAGCAGGGAGACCCCCTCCCTGGCCACCATTGGCACCATCTCTGGTCTTTACAGTCCATCTTAGCACATGCAATCTGTCTGCTACACTGAGATGTCTGCATTTCAAAAAATGCAATTTTATCAGAACTTCACAAATCTTAAGTTTATAGCTCCATAAAAACAGGGACTATGTCTTTGCGTACACCATTGTACCCAGCTCCTAGCAACATGTTAGCATATATTAGGCACTGAAAATTTGTTGGACGGATGGATGGATGGATGGATAAGAAATCTTAGGTTGTCAAAAACTACTTTATTGAAAATCATTATTTCAATGGGTAAAAGAGGATTAGAGAATGGAGTTCCAGCAATAACTGAGTTCTATTTCCTACAGAAACTTCAGTAAGCTTTTTGTAGATAAAAGGGTACAACTAGAAAATCCTAAATATCAGTGAGAAAACTCAGTGTTTGTCAACATGTCACTCAATATTAAGGGTCCCCTCCCCATCATGCCTGGGACCAACATCAGCACACTATACGGCACCCCTGCGGTGACAGTGCACACAACCTCAAGAAGAACACCACTGGCTGCACTTGGAGCAGCATTTTGTTTTAAGGATGGGGCTAATTCCTGAGCAAGACTGGGTCATTATCGACAGAGGCCACATAAGGATACCATGTTTTCCAAATTATGTATTTAATGTATTAATTTGCTTTATGGGGACTTCAACTATAAGAGAAATGCCTGTATTTTTCTGTTACATTTTTTACCAATCTAATTCCTCAATTAGAGTGTGAGTAGGGGCTATATTTTATATTCATCTATATCTTATATTCATCTATCTAAGACAAACATCACTTTTTGTCTTCACAATAACTCAGTGCTGGTATTAGCCCTATTTTACTGCTGAGGACGTTGAGGTTCTGAGAAGTTAGTAACTTGGCTAAGTTCACACAGTTAGTAAGGGAAGGGCGAGGGAATCAAACACAGGCAGTCTGACTTTTAAGCCAACGTTCTTCAGCACCTCGTCAAACTATCACTGTGCTCACAGACAAAGTGGTGGATCTCAATTATACATGTTGCCTGATTCTTGTAAATATGTCATAATTGAAATAAGATGGAAAGGGAGAGGAAAATGAGTGGGTGGGAGCGGAGGAAGGAAAGGAAACAGTGAAAAGCCAATTTGAGAGTAGATCTAATTTGATTCTTGCTCATTTTTTCCCATTTTTCAAAAGCCAATTAGTCACAGGAATGGTTTTTATAGCTGTGCACACACCTAACTTTATCAGATCAGTCGTTATCTGTAGCCCTGTATGAATTTTTTTCCACTTCCTTAAAAAAAAATCCCACATCTATCTGTGGGTACCATTCTCAAAATCCAAGTTCTAATTTAACAACAGACCTTGACTGAGCAGCAAAGACAGCCAGGCACAAGTGAGGAGATGGGAAGCTGTGGTCTCTGTCCTTGAGGAAGTCATTTAAAATGCCTGGATGGCACATGGTTGCTATTTTGCTTGCCAAACCCTGTTGATTGATTACAACTGCCAGAAGCCCTCTGTCGAGGATTCTGAGTCTGAATCTAGGCTGAATGGGTGATGCTGTCATCTATTAGCAATGCCTGCCAAGGGCACATAGTGTGGATGCTTTTAGAGTTAACACTGAGTGTACATTTAAATATTAATTATTTTACTTCCAATTAAGCCCTAGCAACCTTCCTATTGACCAGAGCACCAGGGCTCCACCTTTTCTTCACCCAGCCTGAACCCAGGACAGAAAACAGAGACTGAGAAAGGGCTGAAGGGTAAAAATCAATATGCTGGTGGTAGTGACCAAGCCTCCTGTCCTGCGTTAACAAATCCTATTGGCAGTGATTAGAATCCTATTATTCTAGCAAAGCTCTAAATTCCTCCTCGTGGTGGTACGACATTATCTGATTGGATAGGACTCTTATGGCACAGTTATTTTTTGCTTTAGGAAACTTGCTGACAGGCCTCCTTTGAAAAATCAAAAGCGTGAAATGCTTTTCACTCCACTGAATGGCGTTCCACATGACACGTGCTGATTGAGCCTACAGAATCCTGTGGGCTATATAAAGGACCTTCAGCTCCCAACTACATAAACTTCACATATCCCTCTCTGTGTCACCTTGGCAGCTTCATAAGGTTGTTCTCAAGCAGTCAAATAAAATGAAAACCGCTTAGGAGCTGAATAGTTATCCCTCAACTGAACAGCCAAACTGCTTTTGAAGATTCCTGGTGGGTCTTCTGACCTGGATCCATCTTTGACATGCCTCTATGAGCCTCTGATATCTTATATAATTTATAGTCACTCACTTCCTCAGCAGCAGGTGACAGAGATCAAAGATGTCCCCAGTCAGTGACTCCACTGATAGGCCCTGCAAATTGTGTCATCTCCAGGCACTCTTTTCTGGCATTGTAATTTACTGGTACATTTGACCTAAATCAAATTCAAGCTCATGATAGGACATTTAAATGGTATCAGTCAATGCAAGAGTGTCACAATGAATTTTCCCCTGGCCCTGCCCTGCAATTTCTCTACCTTGGGGTTACACATTTGCATGGTCACTGCTGTTATTTCTGTTGCAAGTAAAAATAAAATCAGTCAGTGAGATTCACTGAGAAAATATCCCTGACATTTACCTTAGTGGATCCAGAGAGCTTAGTGCACTACACTTTTCCAAGGGTAGGGGAGAAAAAAAAAAAAAAAAGAATCCTGCCTCCTTCAAAAAAGTTACATAGTGCAAAGGGAAAAATCATTTTGTTAAGGAAATATACTTCCTTGAGGTGTGTGTGGGGAGGGCTAACTGCACGGAGCTTCCACACTTCAAGGACTCTCATATTTTGCCTTTTGAAATTTGGTTGCAGAACAAAAAGGCAGAGACATGACCAGCCTAGATCTGCTGCCAGCACACAGTCGGCACTCAATAAACACTTAATGAATAAAGAAAGTCCTCTGCAGCAGGAGCAGTCCTTACTGAAAATGCCCTGGGAATAAGCAGAGCATGGAGACTGGACCACTGCACTGAGGAACGGCAGATCTGAATTCAGGTCCCACCTTAGTTACTTTCAGCTGTACGACCCTAGTCAAGTCACTTCACTCACTGAGCCTTAGTCCCCTTGAGGGTAATTTGAGGATAAGGACAAGGGTCTGGCTTCCCTCTCAGAAATTTTGTGGAGCACGCTGGGCAGGCTGAGGATGATCTGTGAAGAGGCACCGTAGCAGCCCAGGAAGGTCTAGTTGGTTGTTAGTCTTGGATTGTGGGCCAGCATGCTAAGTGTCTTCATGGGACTACAGTAGTTTTTCACAGCAGATGAATTGTGCTGTTGCTCTGTATTGACTCTTTGAAAGGTCTCAGGTCCTTTAGTGACTTACAGAAAGAAGCTACATGTTCGGCCAACAGAGACACCTATTTAAGTGCCCATGGGCATCTAACCTAGCTCCCAACATGTCACGGAGAGTCAGGATTTGTTTTCTGATTTAAATGATCAGATACAAAGTAAGATAAACAGTGGGAGGGGCTCTTACAGCTGAGCCCCCTTTCAGGCACTACAAAGTGAAGGTTTGCACATCCCCACCTGCTTCAAAGAAGTGAAGCCTCCCACGTCCCCACCTGCACCGACTGCAGCTCACACAGCCCTCTCACCTCTCACCACCAGGACGAGCAGTTCTACACCCCAGACAATAGACAGTGAGACGGTGATACAACAGCCTCCCACACTAAACCCAGACGGGCAGACAAAGCAATGAGCAGACTGGATATTTGTGCAGACTTTAGGCAAGGCGCCTGCCACTCTCTCCTCTGGCTCAACATTGCTTCTCATTCCACCTCCCCCGTCTCCTCCAGCCCAGGTTCCTCCCAGCTGAAACAGGGGACACATCACTGATTGGTCCTGCTCTCCCCCTTGGAATCTTCTCTGCTTCCACCCTACTGGCTTTTTCTTCCCACTCAGGCTGTTTCCATTTTGGCCTCACCTCACCATCCCCATCCATCCCTGGTGGCTCCTTCTTTTAATTGGGGACAAAGGTTTTTTCTCCCCACCCCTTAACTTCCTGCCTAAGCTTCCTTTCTCAGCTCCACCAAACTATGAGAGTGAGGGAAGACCCATGCAAGCTGGAAGCTGTCTTGTTTGCTTAGAACAAATCCTGTGGAGGCTCACAATACATATTTGTTGAATGAATGAATGAATGAATGAAGCAAACAAAAATACAATCAGCCTGTACAGAAATCTTGGGTGTTAATGGTTTTGACAACTGGGATTTATTTTAAATCTATTACTGCACTACAAAATTACCCTTCATCAATCAGACACTGTTCTTAAGAATTCTAACTTAAGCTCCCATATCTCAAATAATTATACTAAAATGGTGTTATTAGAGCTAGCTCAAGAAAATTATCCAGCCAGCAAATGAATGGGATTTTTTTAAAAAAAAGCATCTTAAAAGAGATTTCTAATTACATAGTTTAAAAAATTACCAGGGTTTCTATCCCAACTACACCCTGCATTTAATGAAAAGCCTGAGATAGCAGCAGTTTTCATGACCGACCTCCTCTCACCCAATGAATGACCTCGATATTATAATGAATGTGTGGTGTTGCAGAATCATTAAAAGCATTGGCTCACGAGTGTGCACTAGCCAGCTGGGGGACCCCAGGCAAGTATTCAGCTTCCCAGCCTTCCATCTCTTCCTCTCCCAAAAGGGGATAACAGTACCTAATATGAAGGGATGTGGTGAGGATTCAAGGGCATAATCCAGGTACAGTGCTTAGTACATTGTCCAGCACACAGTGAGTGCTGTATACATGTCAGCAGTTTTCTTTCTGCTTTTCTACCAGGTCAGTTAAGGAATGGCTAAGATTTGCAATCTCTCCAGCAGTGAGTCACACTCCCTTCTTGTGTGTTTGCAAAATAAACTTCACTTAATGTCACTATTGGCTCTGGCTCTTTTCTCCCAACTTCTGCCAGTGAAAGAAAATGTTTACCAACCCCAAATAAAAATTGAATGAAATATATATATATCTTTCCTTTCATATGTATCTCTGTGTGTGTGTGTGTGTGTGTGTGTGTGTGTGTATAAAGCATATATATCATGCTTGTCTCCTCTACAAGACTGTAAGTTCCTAGAGGGTGGTGGTGGATGAAAAAGGCTAACGTTTATTGAGTGCTTACCAGGTGGCAGACTCTGTTTTAAGTGCTTTGCATATGTTAACTCATTTGATCCTCATGAGAAACCTATGAGGCAGTCAACTTACCTTATTTGTCTTCTATTAACTCAATAAATAGACTTATGTGACATTTACTGATGAACTATTAAAGGCTGTGTAGTCTAGTGGTTAAGAATGCTCCTGGCTCCTCTACTTATTAGCAGTATGACCTTAGGCAAGTTATTTAATCTCTCTGTACCCCAATTTTGCCATAGGCAAAATAGGAATAATAATAATAGCAATAATAATAGTCTCACATGCATCTATTATAAAGAGGAGCTGATACATGAAAAGGGTTTAGGATAGTGCCAGGTACACAGTAAGCATTCAGTAAATGTTAACGAACTTTACCACAAGTTCATTCTAAAGGGGAAATAATACTCTCTCTTTCTATGAAGTAAAATCTATCCCACTTATTATAAATACAAACAAGTAAAGCTTATTTTTCCTTTCTTGTAGGAAAATGAGAAGAAAGGGTCAAAGTTTGAATTGACATAAAAATCAGAATTACTCCTGGAGTAGCCAAGAAAACAAAGGAATGGACACTTAGTGTCCAGGATGAATTTACAATAGTGTGTCGCTTAACAATGGGGATACATTCTGAGAAATGCGTTGTTAGGTGATTTTGTTGTGCAAACATCACATAGTAAACATCACTAGATGGTATTGCCTTCTACACACCTAAGCTATATGGTATAGCCTGTTGCTCCTAGGCTACAAACCTGCACAGTACGTTACTGTACTGAATACTGCAGGCACGACAGTATTTGTGTATCCAAACATAATGTAAACATGGAAAAGGTACAGTAAAAATACAGTATAGGAGATAAAACATGGAACCCCTGTATAGGGCACTTAACTATGAATGGAGCTTGCAGGACTGGAAGTTGCTTGGGGTGAGTCAGTGAGTGAGTAGTGAGTGAATGTGGGGCCCAGGACATTACTGTGCACTGCTGTAGACTTTATCAACACTGTACACTTAGGCCACACTAAATTTCTTTTGTAGAGAAAGGAATTGTGCTATGACGTTACAATAGCCATGACACCACTTAGGTGATAGAAGTTTTTCAGTTCCATTACAATCTTATGGGACCACCATCATATATGTGGTTTGTTGTTGACCGACACATCGTTATGTGGCTCACGACTGTGGTCATCATTTGCCTGTGATATCCAGAGGAGTCTTTTGATAACTTAGAGGAGCTTTTGATAAACCTGTGAATGATCTCCTTTGGGTACAATGTGTCCACAGACAGAATAGAGCTAGCCAAGCCCGCCAGACTCAGCTGTTCACTTGCTTATTCATTTATTCACATTTGTTCACTTGACCGACATGTGGGGCATCTACCATGTGACACACACCATTCTAGGCACAGGGGACCCAGTAGTGAACAAAACAAAGTCCCTGCCCTTGGGGAGATGACAATTTTGCAAATACAAATTTACTAATCAGATATGGTATTATCACTACCTATTATGTATTTATTTATTAGCTGTCTATCTCACCTAAAAAGATTGTCAGCTTCCCAAGGGCAGAGACTGATCCAAGCCTGACTGTGGGTCCCAGTTTCTCTGTCTCTCCTCCGGCCCCAGCAATGCCATCTGACCCCCAGCTGTAAGCTCAGCCTGGCCAGGTCCCCACATCTCAGTCCTGACCTGCTGCTGCTGGGATCTCTGGAGCTCCGGTCTGACATCCAGGGCCTCATATCCAGATCCCCTGGGCCATTTCTGACCTGTACTCATGCTATGAACAGTGAACTTCTTTCATGTTCATGAGACTTGGCTCCTAACCAATGACTCATTTCCGGTGATGGGATTCCTCTTTAATCTCTGCACCAAAGCCTATTTTAGGGATGGCCAGTTAGCTCCAAGGTCATGGGTTTGGATCCCCATACTGACCAGCTGCCCAAAAAAATAAAAGGAAAAATAGCATATTTTGGTCACCTGCTGAGCATTCCAGTTCTCCTAGGACTTGGCATTCCCTGCTTTTCTCATGCTCATCTCATCCTAAAGACCTGAATCCTGGATGGGCTGTGCTACCTTTCCAGCATTTTCGAGTTGGGCTGTTTCTAGACCGCCCACTGATGCATATGCTTGCCTTGTCACTTCATGACAGAACCCTGCCACAATGACCAACGGTCTGGCCCACAAACTGTGCTCTGTTGTCATAGAGCGTCTGCTGGGGCAAGCAGCTGGAGCCATCATTTAACAGCCTGCCCATACATTGTGATCACTAACAAGATCAATATACTTCTAGGGCTTGGCCCTTACAGTTGTTTACACCAAGCACTGAGTGTTGTGTCCAGATTGATGACTAGAGTCTTCCTGTCCCCTCCTGCATAGAATCATCCCAGAATCAGATCTTCCTGTGTTATGCTCTGAACGTTTGCACATCTTTTATTAACAAAGTTTCTGCTTTGATATTTACTTTATGCTTCGATTAGTGTCTGCCTCCTCTGCTTGACTGTAAACTCCATAAGGGCAGAAACTGTGTCTGCTTTGCTCACACTGTGTCTGCTGAATTTAGCAGAGGGCTGGCACATCACAGGTTTCAGCACACATTTGTTGGGTGACCATTACTCAACAGAGGGTGGCCTTGGTTGACTGATACAAGGGTCTGCCTTGATTCAGCCATACCTAAGCTGAAATCATGACAAAGTGGTTTCTGGGCAGAGCATCTTAAAGTCAATCTCTTAAGGGAACATTCTTCATCTTCTTTCTCTAGCCATAACCTGGTGCTCTCATGAGATACTGTCTCCCTTGTAAGGTTCTCAAATGACAGTGGTTTCTTTACCATGGCCCTATTTTCCTGGACCAGGAGGAGCAGCTTACTTACTTCTTCCTTACTAAGTAAGTAAGTTAGAAAGAAAATAAGAAGTAACTAACTTACTAAGTAACTAAGTAAGAGTCTTCCTTACTTCTCAGTGCTGCTTCCAGATCATTCTCTTTGCTCCCTAAACCTCCCTCAAGCTGCTTCAGTTCCCCAACAACCTCTGAGTCACTAAGCTTCATTCCTTGGGTTCTGGATCCCTCCTTGACATAGAAATTCTGGATGATTTCAACATACACATAGGTGATCCTACTAACATCATGACTGTTAAGTTCCTTGGATTCCGCTCTGATGATCTTGCTCGCACCTTACTTCAGCCACTCAGTCTCGGCCTCAACCTAACCATGAGTTATGACTGCAAGAACTCGGCAAAGGTGGGTGATATAAGAGAAGTTCTGGCTGCCCATTACCACTAACAACTCAAAATATCTACTTTTTTAATAGGATGAAGCCACTTAGGTTTCTCCTTAGTCAAGAAAAAATTCAGGTTACAGTAAAACAAAGCAAAGAACTAAGAATTCCCATGCACTTTTAAAAATAGTTGTAGCTATACAATATGCTTCTGGTAGAGGCCATTGCTGCCAGAGGCAATTTAAGAAGAAAATGTGGTCCATTGATCCTGAGATTAACTAATTTGGGGAGTACTTAGAATTGTATATTGTTGGTCGATAAATCTTATGAGCTGTTGTAGTAGATTTTTTTATGTTTACCATTAGAATCCACTCATCTTACTTCCCATAAGAATTCTTTCAAGATCCACCCCTTCCCCAATCTTGATCCACTGTGATTTATTGCCACCAACCCTATCTCCCAAATCCAGGGATTGAGAACACAACATTGGTCTAATGTAATCAGCAGATCAATTAACAGATCACATTACCTTTAGCAAAGTAATTGGCTCTGGGATGGAAAGGTGTATGAGTTCACTTCTGTTGCTTCTAACAAAATGCCTGGAACTGGGTAATTTATATGAAAAGAAATTTATTGCTTACAGTTTCTGAGGCTGGGAAGTCCAAAGTTCAGGGAACACAGCTGGTGAGGGCCTTCTTTGGTGGTGGCTTTAAGGCAACACAGGGGTCTTACGTGGCAGAAAAATGGCAGAGCAGAGAGAGAGACTAACCTCTCATTTGCTCTTCTTTAGAAGCCTTCAGAACCATGCCCCTGACCACCATTATTAATCCATTCACTATGGCATGGTCCTACAATCTAATCACCTCTTCAAGGACCCACCTTTCAATTATCATAACAGGATTTTCCACCCTCAACAGTTACAGTGGGGATTAACTTTTGGGGGGGACATTCAACCCAAGACAGAAGGTGACATAACCAAAGTCAATAAGGCTTCTGCTGGCGCTTCTAGGAAAGACTCTTAATGTTTACCATTGTAAGGTGGTGAGATGTGAAGCATCTGCATCCATCTTACTTCAGTGAGAGGAGAACCTATCAGATAATGTGGCAAAACTGAAAGAGAATCCAGAGATGGAGAGAGAAAAGTTGAAGCCTGGTGTCATTGAGTGTCTAGATGAAATGCCATACTTGGGTTTTCAGTTACATGAGCTGCAGAAGTCAATGACATGTTCACCACACTGTTTCCTCTTCCTGAGAACACAAGAAAATTGCATTTCCCAGCCTCCCTTGCAGATAGGTTGTGTTTATGAGACTGAACTCTAGCTAAAGAAATATGAGCAGAAATGATGAAAGCCATTTCCAAGTCCTCTCCTAAAAACATCCTATGAGATCTTCCAGTACTTTTTTCCTTCTTCCATAGCACCCTTGGAGATGTTCTGGAAGGAATGAAAGAAAGTACTGTGATATAAGAAATGGGTAGGGGATGAGGTGGAGGTAGTGTCAGGGAGGACCTCTTTGTGGGAATGACATTTGAACAAACACCTGATTTGCAAACCTATTGGGGAGAAGGGAGGAAGAAAGAACATTCCTAGTAGATGAAACCTCTAGTGCAAAGGCCCTTAGGCCTTTAAGAAAAAGCTTTAAGAAAGAGCTTGGCATGTTGGAGGAACTGAAACAGGGCTAATGTCATTGGAGCTTAGTGACAGTGCGATAATGAGAGGGTCCAGTAGTCTAGGTGGGGTGGGGAGGGGTCAGTGGGTGGTCTTTAGTACATTAAAGAGATGATGGTGCCTTGGACCAGAGTGGTAGCTGTGGTGATGAAAAAGAAGTTGGCAACTTCACGATATTTTTTGGAAGTAGCACAGACAAAACTTGTTGGTTGGTTGGAAAATAAGGAAAAGGAAAAGGGAGGAAATCAATGATGTCTCCTAAATCTTTGGCTTGAGCAACTTAGATGGTGATGCCATTTAATTAGATGGCAAGACGAGAAAAGAACAAGTGTGAGGAGGAAAATAATCAGGACTTACATTTTTAGACATGTTAAGCTCGATCTGCCTGTTAAAGACCCATGTAGAGATGTCAGAGTCGTCATCAGAGCTTACACATCAGAGCTTAGTTCCTTCAAACCAAATCAGTGATGATGATGATGATGATGGCATCTACTATTTACTGGGGATACATTATATCTCAGGCATTATGCTAGGTGCTTTACATAGATTATCTCATTTAATCTCACTGCAAACTAGCACTCCCATTTTATAGATAAGGAGACTGAGGCTCAGATTTCCTTGTCAACAGTAACATGGCTACTAAATAACTAAGTAGCAGAGTTCTACCTTAAAATGCCACGAGACCTTGTCACATATAAGGTGCTTGAGGGGAAGGACAGTATCTTTTCACTCTTTATATGCCCAAAGCACTTAGCAGAATGCTTTGTACTTAGCAGATATTCAATCATAATTGTTGCTTGATCCTATTGCTCATGGAAAAAGACCAGATGACATCAACTAGGCCCAAACACAGCAGGCTTCCACTCTAGCACTCTTTTCTCTGCTTTTTTGCCTCCTTATTCCTTAGTTGCATGTAACAAGGGGCTTTCAACCTAGTCATTCACCTCCCTCTTTCACAAGCAAATTTAAAGCACTGTATAGAGAGGTTTGAGCAGTACGTCCTGGCAAGACTTGGAGCATGAAGTTACCAGAAGGTACGGTGTGGGTCTCGTAAGCAGCTTTCATGCAGTATTCCATTTAGCCCACAGTTTTCAACTGAGCCTTTCAGGTTATTGGGGTAGTCCTTCGTACATTAAAGCTAAAACTCATTCTGTGGCTGCCAGAAATTCAGGTAGCTTCCAAAAAGAGCTAAAATCGTGAGCAGGAAGATCTGAGATTCTGACTGAATCAGATTCAAGCAATTCAAAGTGGGACTGGCTTTTTTATTTCTCTCTGGCCAAATGTTTTAGGTCAAACTTCCACTTGATGAAATGGAAAGAGAATAATTCAAAACACTTACTGCATCCTCCACCTGCAGTTTTAAGAAAAATGAGGTTACTGAATTACAGGTAAACACCCTACTACTTCTCCATTGAGGAGTGTGAGGAACTGGTTTGGTAGCAGAAGCACAGCAGGGAGGCTCATGCTGCCCTCTGCTCTGGGCCGCCCTTGCCACCTTTCTTGCCTGGATTCACCCTTGCCAATCCTTTAAGCCTCAGCTCAGATGGCACCTCCTCCAGCACTCCTAGGATGGACAGAGTGCTCTTCCTCCATGTTTCTATACTTGTGCGCATTCCTGGCTTAATTTTGTAAAAATGATGAGATGTGTTATCAATGTATCCCTCTCCCTCCCAGACTATGAGTTTCTCATGGAGAGAAATCATGTCTTACCCATCTCAGAAACCTCGGGGCTCAGCTCAGTTCCTGGCAGATACAATGAAGTTCAAATAAATAGCTGTTGCACTGAATGGTAGATAGAGTGGCATTACGTTAGGCTGAGGAGAAAGTATCGTGTGGACATGGGAGACCTTGGTTCTAGTCCTAGCTTTGGGCCAACTCCTTATGTGCTGCAAGGTAAGCCCCTTTCCCTTTCTGGATCTGCTTGTTCACCAGCCCAAATAATAGGGCTGGACCAGCTCTACACCAAAGGCCTCGCAGCTCTGGCACTGAGCAGTCTGTGCGTGCAGATGGGCAAGCAGCTGAGGATAATGCATCCCCGCAGGCCAGCTTTCACCATCAATCACAATTCTCCAATCTGACAAAATCCCTCTCCAAATGATCTCAAAAGGATGCTACACACAATGAAGGAGAAATAATCACCCTCAATTTCCAAACAGAGACGCATGTTCTAATGTCTACTAATTGTGTCAGTCTTTTTTGGGCCAAGTGCGTACACTGTGTTTCCCCCTGCTCCTCCGTGGTGGGGATGGGCCAGGGACATGGCTGGGTACTCACTGACAGAGGGTTTCTGCTCCCTGGCATGCACTGCAGACAGCTAAATGGCACCAAGAGTATTCTGCATGGTTTAATCTCTGCCATCTGGTTCCAAACTCGACATTAAGACCAAAGTCCTAAGAGAAAGCTGTGGCTTTTAGCTGAAAGTTTTTTGCCAAGCGCAAATCTGAATAAACCCATGAAGAAAATCCTCTCCCATTGCTGCCATAACTCCAAGAGGGTCCCTGTACCTCTGTTACAAACTGTGAGAGGAAGTGAAAAACTGCAGGTGATGCTTCCCTCCCAAGGCAGTGGCAGGGTAACAGAGAGGATAGCTGCACTATCTGTTGGACTCTACTTCTCTAAAGGCTCTCAAGGTAGAGCTTCAGATGAGAAGTCCTGATGCTTTCCAGATAACTGCATTTCCTCTACCTCCATGTACCTCCCCCCACCCCGCCCCTTTAGTTCTATGTCTTTTCCATTATTTGGCTTTCTCCTGTGGATTCCTAAATCTACCATCAATACAAAGTACTTCCAGTGGAATAACGTCTTACACGTTCAAATACAGATGACTTGGAATATTCTTAAATGTCTTAATGTATAAGATGTCCAGTCTCTTCATTTAAATATACTCCTGAAAGCCAAGAATCATGTCTGCCATGTCTTCTGAATGCCCAGCATACAAGCCATCAACAATACATGCCTGAACTCCTTAAGCCAGGTCTCCAATGCACGCTCATGTTTCCTAACTGACTGTGGGATGGCTGTTTTTAATCACAATGACCCATCTTCACCTTACTTAATCATTGCTGAAATCAATTTTACAGCACGTATTCTGACTGGGTTATGTTTTCTTGCTTATAAAAGTGATTTTTTTTTGTAGATGCATTCATTATTTTTGATAATTAGAAAGTCATTTACCTAAATTACCCTTATTAGAATGCCGAACAGAAAACTGAAGTCCCTTCATATCTTAAAGTTGCAATATTTTATGATGACTTCATTCTTATGGATCGCAAAGCTCATTGTTTCTGTGCCAAAGAAAGTGGTTTCTTGTATAAGCTTTTCTTCATATTGTTAAGAATAAAATTGTCTGAACCTGAAAACCGAACTATAAATATGACTGTAATCCATCATTAGGAACTGAGGTGTTCTATATACATAGAAATGTCATTTTACCAAATTAAGTGAGGTAAAATTATAAAGGCTTCTGCAACCAAAAAGTATTATAAAATACCATATACAAAACTTACTAGTCATTTGAATACCTCAGAGCAATTATCACTGTTAAAAGATCCTAACCTTTGGCTTTACAGTGTTTATCCCTCATAATATAATGTTTTCCAAAGATAATGCATTTAAAATACAAAACCAAGAGTTTGCATTTCTATTACATTTTACCCTTTGAAAATCAAACCACAAACTGTATTTCTTTCTTCTTATCAGAGTGTTTGGAGGCTGATACACCTGTGCTTATCTATGTCTAGTCATTTATAATCTCTGGGAAGCATGACATTTTTTCTTCTGGAATTGGTTTTTAAATTAGCAACCACACTATCATGCATATATGATATGGGGATGCTTTGATAGGAAAAATGCAGCATGTGATATCTTGCTTAAATCTCATCCAATCATAACCAAAAAAATATTCAAAGAATTACAAGAGTAAGAATTATCTAACAGCC
Source organism: Cynocephalus volans (assembly GCF_027409185.1). Classification (NCBI taxonomy): domain Eukaryota; kingdom Metazoa; phylum Chordata; class Mammalia; order Dermoptera; family Cynocephalidae; genus Cynocephalus; species Cynocephalus volans. The sequence goes on along the minus strand of NC_084475.1, from coordinate 41,642,456 downwards.
ACCACCAAGGGGCCAAAAGAGCACCCTGTGAGAGTAAGAGCTGAGGTGCATGGGTAAGCAGAGAACAGATGTAATGTGTGGATCAGGAAATTACAGGAGGTCAAAGCTGCCAGCACATGCCTGAAGCACAAGCATTATTTTTATGCACCAGTTTAGAAAACAATGGAGCAGAAAACAAAGGTTTGACCATTTGCTGAAAGGAAATTTCAAATGAGGTCAATTCTTTCACACTCCTATTGACTCCAATGAAAGCCAAAGTAGAGAAGAGGGCTTGGGTTAAAAAAAATTAAGCAAATGAACAAAATTACTTTTCAAAAAGGAAACCTTTTGTTTTAGCAGCTTTTTTCATCCCTGAAGGACTCACTACTTATGAAATTTGTCCAGTGAAGCTCTCTCAAATGACTTGCCCTAAATGACCTTCATGACCTTGACTACCCAACTCTTATTTAACTTTCTATGGTTTCCAAGTTGGACTGAAAGTGTTTTTATTACATTTGGGCAATAAAGGAGGTGCTGGATCTTCTGGTATTAGATTCCATAGATGATCTTTATTCATGTTGAGTAAGTCTTGAGTTTTTCTTCCTCTTGACTTATCATACTCCTGAATTGGGCCACAGGCTCTGGGTCTTCTTCCTGTTGGTTCTGTCCATCTTTGCCCCTTATAAACAGCTTCTGGGACTATCTATGCCACATCATGGCTATAGCAATTGACAAGGGCCTTGCTGCTCAAACTTTAATGTGCCTAAAATCACCCGACGATCTTTAAAATGCTGATTCTGATCCAGTAAGTTGGGGTGGAGGCCCAAGAGTCTGCATTTCTATTAAGCTCCCAGGTGAGGCAGATGCTCCTGGTCTACATACACACTGAGTCACAAGGAACCAGGGTATAAAATCAAGTTCTCAGCCTTCTCTGGTGAGCCATTATGTCAAACTAGCCCTTGAATAAACAGTCCTTATCTCTCTGGGTTACTATTTCCCATGACAGAGGTGATCACAAGAAAGGAAAACCAATGAATGTGAGAATCAGGGCATGAGAGAAGGGAAGAATGACATAAAATTATTTGGATGACATTACAGAGGAAGATGGTTGTGGTGAACATAACATGATTGGGCATAAGATGATATGACTTTGTGATTATGATATGCTTGGGAATTATGACAATATATATTAATAACACAATTGAGGATTCCTGGTGATAACATAATTAGGAATTCCTGGTGAACAAAACACTAATAGGAAAGGCTCATCCAACTGACAGCCCACAGAGTTCTGAAATGCTTTCCACCCAACATTTTCAGCTCTTACCAATGAGCAGGCATTACCCAAACCAATTCTATAATACTTTCTGGTGGGGAAGTGGTGATTAAAAATACTGCTTTGGAGTATGACAAGAGGCCAGAATCATGATTTACTGTTACTAGCAGTAGGCAAGTTACCTAACCTGATTGGACATAAGTTTCCTCACCTATCAAATGGGATATTAACAACTGCAACTTAATTGTGTGAATTAAAAGAGAAATAAGATATGAAGTACTCAGTACGAAGGCTGGCACAAAGTAAATACTGAATTCATGGTAACTATTATAAACATTATTAATAATAAAATACAGGTCAACACACACAGATTATTACAGTTCACTCTTCAGGTGATTATCCTGGCAATGGAGATGAAAAATCAAGGCTCAAATCAACTGCAATGTTGCATTTGGTCTGAGGTCTAATACCAAACAGGGAGTAATCTAAAAAAAAAAAAAACTTGGTTTTAATAGTTTTGTTGTCCTTTTATTTCTCTTCTAGTTTGGTCTCTGAAAGAAAGTGAGCCGAGATGCCGGGTACTGTTCAAGCTTTATTAAAGAAAGAAATCCGCTGGGCTGTGCTCAAAGTGGCAGGCAGCCTGGCGCTGCCCTGAAAAAGGGGGATAGCTGCTAACACAGGGTGGTGGGAGCTTATATAGGTATGCTGGCACCAAGAGCTGGGTGATATAATTCTGGGGTGGGGATTGAGTTAGGTCATGGGAATGGAGAGTTCTGCGCATGTGGAAATGCCGAAAGTTTCATTTTCTCTGAAACCATGGGGCTTCTTGTAAAAGACAACATGGAGGGGAGGGGAGGAGGTGGACAGGGCCATTTTGTAGTTGGGCTTGTCTAAAATGGCGCTGGTTATGTGCAGATCTATTAGTCTCCATGGGAATCTGTGCTTATGGGGAACTTCAAAGCACACTGAAGCAAACCCACCTAGTTCATCACAGCTTATTAGAATGTCAAAGACCTCTGTGATTGTCTAAACCAACCTGTCCTCCAGTGCTTGGGACTATATCATTCTTTCAAGAAATATTCAAATGGATCTCTAATTCACACACCATTTTGTATCCACTGGCAGCAATCTGAGGATGGCTGTATGTCTCTGATGCAATAAAGGGTATGAGGTTGGTGATAACTGCTGCCCTTTGTATTCAAGGGTATTTTTTGTTTGTTTATGGGTTCACAGATTATTTCCAGATGTTCCAAGTTGCTAAAATCTCAATGGCCTATGGCTAAATCTAGTCATATCCACACTGAGGTCCGCTACCCTGGATCCACTGGGCTAGTGGTAAATGATAACGGCAGAATGCCTAAGGAGACACCCAAGAGGAGCTCAACAATCACAGCAGTCAGAGCGGTGGCTCTCAAGGAACCTTGAGGTAATACACACCAGCTTTCAAACTGTATTCTATAGCAATTCATGATCAGAGCGTTGGAGGGAAGCCTGACCAGTGGGACTCTGGACACCCCACACAATCAGAGTGACTTCCTTTTAATCTATTTATATGTTAGGGTTCTGCTGATAATTTTTTTTAATGACTGATGTAGAACTTTTTAAAATCTCCAGGCATCTAAATCCCTTCATCATATTTATCTGTGTATTTGTTATGATGAGATTTAGCTACAAGTAACCAAGATACAAACTCACAGTGAATGAACAAGATACACATTTATTTCTAGTTCACATAAAAATCCAAATTATGGCTGGTACAATAGCACCAGTGATGTGGGACCATACAGCTTCAAGCTTTCTTATCCATCTTCCCCAAATGTGTTTTTCTTAACCTCATGGTCCAAGCTGGAGCTCCAGCCATCACATTCTTGTTCCACTCATCCTTTAAGAACATACCACCCGATACCCAGAAGATGCATTCTGTTTTCATCACCTTGACCAGCACTTAGTTGTGTTGCCTACACATAGCTGCAGGGAGGCTGGAAATGCAGTCTTCCCTATCCTGGTGTCACGTGCCCAACTAAATATTGGGAATCCTATACATCCAGAAGTAGACAACAGATATTAAAGGACAACCTATCTTCATCCTAGTCAACTGCTTTGAATCTTGGAATATCTGATTTTTTCCACAGATCTTCCTAGAACTAGCAGATTAGAAAGGGATATGAAGACAACTTGAAAAGTGACAGCTGAAATAGCAGTGGCTGCTGAAATTACATGCCACAGATCTGAGCTCTTTAGTTAGGGAGCAAATCAATATTTACAGTGCAACACAGACGTTGGTTAGAGAGGAAAAGTTCAGTTACATTTGGCACATTCTGCTTAAGGCATTGAAGGACTGATATGTTATAGAAAGATTCCATCAACACAGGTACAAGTTTTAAAAGATATTTAAAGTGGCAAGCTTCATCATCTGGGAAATCTACTTGACACAGCATATCTCACTCTGAGTGGGCAGGTGTTAGGAAAATAGAATAGTTTAATCAGGCCCCCTCGCCTCAGGTCCAGTTGGGTGTGGTGCAGCACATTCTTTGTAAACAAATTGCATGTGTGTGGGGGAGAAGAGTTAGTGCGCATGCACACCAATGTATCTTTTTAGATTTGTTGCTATTCTGGTGTGTTCTTGAGAGGTGTGTGGAGCAGCGGCCCTGAACTGCTGGTTAGGCAGAGAGCTTGTGTCTACAAATAGAGCACGTTTACTTTGCTAGTAGCAGTTGAGTTCTGAGTTTCTCTTTGGACTGCCTACCTCTGAGATATGTGTGTGCAGAAATAAAGACTACTCTTTCTTCAACCAAGGCTCCAAGGACCTTTCTTCCAGTTACCTAGCTGAGACACGCATGTGAAGGGTTTGTGATCCAGTCTGGACAATGGGCTCAAGGGGCCTGTGAGCTCCAGACCGAGCCCTAGCTCTACAGCAGGTAAATGAGGGGTGTGGCTCTTGCTCAAATTCTTCTGGGCCCCTGATAAAAGCTTTGGAGTGAAGGAAGTAGAGGGAAGCAAAGGGAATGTGGCTCCCCTCTAGGTCACTGCATCTTGAGCAGGACCTGGCACCTAGTATGTGCTGATTTAATAAATCAGTGGATGAGGTTAGGAGCTGAGACCCAAGTCTGTCTAAAGGTCTTCAAGAGGACAGGGTTATTGTAACAACTGGTAGCAAGATTCATTTGTGGGGAGAGGAAAGTCTGTGTGTCCAGAGTAGCCTTGGGCCTAGAGTGTAGCAAAAAATAGGTTTCAAGTTACAGTGGACAGCAAAGGAGGACTCCCTAAAGCCCAAAGATCAAGCTTTCTAACTTCAACTTTAGTTCATATTACATTCATTGTTAGGGTTATTAGGACTGCATTTTATAACTGTTTCAGAGTCTAGTCAAAAATTAGTCTAAACCGGTCACAATAGGACAAATATTGTATGATTCCCTTATATGAGGTATGTGGAGTAGTCAAATTCATAGAGACGGTAAGTAGAATGATGGTTGCCAAGGGCTGGGGGGAGATGGAAAGAAGTTGCTTAATGGGTTTGCAGTTTCAGGTTGGCAAGATGAAAACATTCTGGTGACGGATGGTGTGGATGGTCGCACAACGATGTGAATGTACTTAATGCCACTGAGCTGTACGCTTAAAAATGGTTTAAATGGTAGATTTTATGTTATGTATACTTTACCACAATCTTTAAAACTTGTCTAAATATTAATTGCATATATTAGAGAACTGTACTTCATTCCAATTGTCAATATTTGAAAAAGTATTTTCACCATAGCCTATGACAACTTTGCAAATACTAGAAATGGTTTTAAGGCATTGCTTTAAAACTCACCCACGATGCCAGTGTTCCCTGCAGGTCCTCCCGAAGCTCCTCCCACAACGTCCTAAGTGCGCACTGCTCCTGACTGACTCACCAAACCAACTCCAAGTTGTTCTGTAACTTATGCCCTCACACATTCCCTCCAAGGCCAAACCACTCATGATCATTCATAAACTGATCATTCGTCAACCTGGTATCTACCCAAGGATGGGATATAGAACTTTCACCAAAATTCTCTATAACAGTGGTTCTCAAAGCGTGGTCCCCAGAGCACCAGCACCTAGGAACGTGTTAGAAATGCAGATTCTCAGGCACTGTGCAGACCTCCTGAATCAGATCTTCTGGGGGGTGGGGCCCAGCACTCTGTTTTCCCAGGTCCTCTAAAACATTCTGACACTTGCTGAGGTATGGAGCCACTACTCTAAGGAGTCTGTGACCTCCAAATGTTTAGAACCAGCACGTTCACTGGAAGGGAGAGGACACTCAGCAGGCCACTGTGAGTTTCTTTTCTGGGCCTCATAAGTTTTCTGTGAAGACTGATAAGGGCAGGTCAAAGGCTCTCTAGCCGGTGGTACTTCTGCAAACATCTCATCTGACAACCCCCAGGAAACAAGAACAAAGCTCCCCCTCACTGGCCTGCTGGTTTGTCTCAGGCAGCAGCTGCTACCCTTCCCCTTCTTATCTGATCCATTGACTCCCTGGTAATGACCAGGAAAAGAGGATATTTACCTGTGGCTACGATAAAAATCACGACTCCTGTCAACTCCCCTTTCTCTGCCTTTGTGGAAGTGCAAAGAAGGTCAGGAAGAGCACAGGCTGTGGTCACCAGCAGTTGCCACTGACCGTGCTTAAGGGGATTCTGGAGAAAGAGCATTATGTATTTTGGGTCAGAAGACCTCGGTTCAAGTCCAGCTTCTATCTCTTACTATCCACGTGACCCCAAGCCTTTGCTTCCTCATCTGTAAAATGCAGGTTTCTTGTGAGAATTTGAGAAGACATAAGTGAAAGCCCTTTATGAGAAAGCAGCCCCACAGTCACAGTCTGAATATAGCTCCACCACTTACCAGCTACATGCAACTTTAGGCAAGTTTCCTCATCTTTAAAATAGGACTATAAACATCTTCCACCTCACTGGGTTGTTGCAAGGATTAAATCAGATAATACTAAATGAATGGCATAGCACACTTCCTAACACATATAAAAAATAAATCATAAATGTTTAATCATAATAGTAGCAGTAAAACTTATAGCTCTATAAATACCAGGTATCCCTGGTATAATTTTAGAGTACAAAAAGGAAAGAAAAAAGGAAAGTTGATAATATGATAAATAGTATGTGCAGCAGATTCACATAATTTATTGATGCCAAAAAAGATGTGAGCTATTGAGATCATTATTTTAATGTGAACAAAATAGAATATTCACCATCCACAAAGAGTTCCAAACACAGAAAGTTAATATATTCAAAACCCAAAGAATCTTAAATTCCTTTTTTGATCAGGGGGTTGGTTTCTTATTTCTTTCAACACAGTTCTTCAGATACAATAGAAATGATACTACCTAATATTCATATAATAGTAAATAGTCTTTTCAAACTAATTTCATATCTATTACCTGAGAGAAAAGGTAATACAAGAAAATCACCTGAAGTATAGGAAGATATATTTTTAGAATTCTAAATGACCTTGTGCTAAAGAAGATATAAAACCATCTCCACCTCCATAATCTGCCTTTGCTGACTTGAATGACTACATAACCACCTGCTGGCAACTATTAATTGGCTAAATTATATAAATTCTGATAAATCCTTCCAGATTAGTTGTCACAGGACAGCTAAATGTTTTGGGTGATGGCATTAATCTGTTTTGACAGATTTTGTTCTCTGAAGAATAACAGACTCATAGGGACTTTAAACTGTTTTAACAAGAGCATAGAATAAAAGAGTTGGAAAAATTTTAACTGAGACTACCTCTGAAACAGGGCTCTCTCCTCCAATACTAAAAAAAATATATTCAAAGAGCATCACAATGCAGTCTCCTTTGGTAGTGCTAGAATCAAACACTCTCAACAGACAGGCAGTTACTCTTATCTCTGACTCACAAATAAAACTACTTTCTCCAAGAGACTCAACTACATTTTCCAACTACCTCTAATCTCAAACAGTACTCAGGCTCCACAGTAAACCCCAAATTTCCAGATAATTACCAAGCCATACAACTAGTGACACACCCACCATGCTTTGAGAGAAACACTACTTAGACTATTTTGGTATAGAAAAAGAATCACTTATTCATCCAAAAGATATTTATTAAGTAGAAACTATGACAATGTGTAAGGCATGTAATTTATTCATCGATTCATTTTTTTGCAACTAAAACATGAGATAGGATTAATGTTCTATAAAACTAATTCTTTTAAAATGTACAATTCAGAGGTTTTTAAATATGCTCACAAGGTGCAAGCATCACCACTATCTCATTCCAGCACATTTGCAACACCCCCCCAAAAAATCCTGTACCTATTACTGATTTTATACTGATTTTATAGCTCTGTAAGTACTTGAAACATAAGGTATTTATAGCCTTAAAATATTTTTTTTGGATCGCCCTGGGGAGGCCTGAAATCATTCTTTATTCTAGCCCGTTTTCATTTCACTATCTCATTCCAGCATATATTCATCACCCCTAAAAGAAATCCTGTACCCATTAGCAACCACTCCCATTCTTCTTTCCCCCAGTCCCTGGCAAAAATGAGTCTACTTCCTATCCCTGTGACACTCATTTATTCTTCTTATTTTTGAGCACCTTCTTGGTACATGCACTGCTTTAAGCACTGGGGGACAGACTGGTGAACAAAATAGTCTATGAGTCTGTCCTAATGAAATTTTTCTCCTGCATGCATTTCACAAAATTAAAAATATTACATATTTAGTGATATGGAAATGCATATAATAGAATAGGCTTAGTCTGGCAAGCAGAAAAGATAACACCTATGCATGAGCGTGCACACACATGCACAAGATACCATGAAAATATGCAAAACAATGATGATCTCATTTGATAAGATCATCTTTCTTATTGAAAGACTTTTTCTAGAAAACTAATATGTGGGAATTTCCCCCTTCTTTCTTCCTCCTGCTCTCTGGGAGGGTTGTATGGATCAAACAAACAGCTAAAGAGCAAGAGGCTGGAGGTGAAGCATGGCCTGGGAGTTAGCTCCAGAACAATCAGAAGTGTTTTCCTTCTCATCTGTGTCCACATGCCTCATGCCACAAACCACCATCTGAGCTCTATCACTGCTTAAGGCCTCAGATTTAACTCCACAATAATAAGTTTCTGACAAAGGCAAAAATCATCATCCAAAAAAGCAGGTTACACCCAAAACATGAGTCCCAGTCATTCATACATTTCTTTAAGGCAGAACACAATAATGCAATTTTGCTTTTAATTTTTTGAAGGAAGAATGTGCATAAATCCTAGACGTTCATTGTCACAGGATTTGCAGGCTTTAACTTCCAGGGTGTGAAATGTCCTGACCAGCTCACATTGTAAAAAGTTTTGCTGAAGCTAAGATAATCACTGCTCCAAAGTAACCGATCCCTTCCATTTCTATTATAAACTTGATGTAATCCCTAAGAGAGACATTACAAAAAGTACATGAATATCACCATATCTTTATATATCAACATTTCTCAATTATACAAATTCAAACACAGGTCTACAGTTAGGAGTAAGTGAAGAGAGAGAATTAGTAATTGAGTCTGTGAAACAACTTCTTTGTTTGGCCCTAGTAGGTCCATAAGGCCAAAGTGTTTTGTCTAACTAGAGTGACCTTATAATTTATCATCCAAATGAGATATCTTGAGAGTCAAAGGGGACGCCATTAACAATTAAGCTGAGACAGCAGACATAAACCCGGACAGTGCCAGACAAATGAAGATAGATGTGCAGTCATCCTACAATGGGCATCACACTGGGTCCGGATGGAGAGCTGCTTCCTCAACCCTGACCTAGAACCTAGAATCTGAAGGAGAGAAGAGATCATATGCTGCTATATCACATAGCAGAAAATGCTAATCATTATAAAGAGATAATCTCTTACAATTGCTCTTGATTACTCCTCAGACAGGCTCAAATTACATTTAATACTAAACGCTTCTTTAAAACAAATCCTGCGATTCTGCACCAAGCAATGTATAGTGAGGACGGGTCCAAAATAAAGGCCGGATGAGTATATGTTAATCAGAAGAGGCTGCAAGGTGACATGAGTGTGCATGTGTGCATGCACGTGCACACATGCAGGTGGAGAGGGATGGAGAGAAAGAAAGGGGTTGGTTTAATTTTTTTCTTTTAAAAGAATTAATGAGAAATACTTAAACACATGACAATTTATTCATGACTAACATAAAAACAACAGCTCAGAACTACAAAACATAAAAGAGAATGATTTTTAGGTAAAAACAAAAGGTACTTTCTTCATAGTCTTTTAAAAAGAATTCCTGATAAATCAAGGATATAACTAGCTTTTGCTTATGTTCATATTTAGAAGGAATTTTATCTGTAGAGAACCTTTCTCTGGAACAAGGTTTCTGCCCTTGAATAAAGGTACTGACCTCCTTTACAGTAAAAAAATGATCTCAGGCCTCCCCCCCAGGGCTATCTAAAAAAAAAAGTATTTTAAGGCTATAAATACCTTATGTTTCAAGTACTTACATAGCTGTAAAATCAGTACAAATCTGTAACGGATAATACAAAGAAACACACAAAGCCAATAAAATCCAAATGAACCACATTAATTAATCTGATATGTATGAAATTAGATTCCACGCTGCAGCCTGGTTCTTTCGAGTCTGGCCTCATTATTCTGTTGTATGTCGTGTGATGACTCAACTCTCTGACCACATTTTCCCGTTCAGGCTCTATATGCAGCTTTCATTGTCACAAACTCTGCCCCATATTGTCATGCAGCTTTGCTTTGGCTGGAGGATATCATTTATAGTTATATTCACCTCTGTCCTTTGAACCGCTGACTACTAAAGAAAAACTATTTGATGCCAGGGCACCCACAGCTACGCACGTCATGGTGTGTGGGCACTAAAACCTCAAAGCAGCATTAAGTTTCAAGGTGGTCAACCTGAGAGTCTAGAGCATGCTCATACTAAACTTGTTTTAAAATCATCAAATGAATTTTACTAGAATTCTAAGTTCCATAAGGTCAGGGATGAAGATCTGTCTTGTTGACTGTGGTCAACATATTCCCAGCACTTAGCAGAGTACCTAGCACATAGTACGCACTCAATATATATTTATCCAATGAATTAATGACTGAGTGAATGCATGGAGAATTCTCAGAGAATTTCAACCATAAGAATATGTAAAACCATAAGAATATATTCATGGTCTGCAGTCTCCTGGAACCTGAAGAAAGAGTACAGGCAGAGTCCTTCCAACAGGCTTAACAACTGTATGACACATACAAAAAGAATCTACTCTCACCCTCACTGTATTTTATATCCAAGACACTCTGAAAAAAAGCATTGGTATGCAAGCAAATGCACTAGTCTTCCTCAAGAACACGAGTGCAGCCAAAGAGGGCTTCTTGCCCTCTGTTCACTAGCAAAAAATTGCTTTTCATTAACAAAATCCAACACCAGCAAATGGCGGTGCAACTGAGTAAGAGAAAAGGATGAGAAGAGAGGAGGGACCGGAATGTATTATGTTAGCACCTGCTGCAGGCCAGCAGCCACCAGGATAGGAGCTTGACATCTGTTGCTCAGTTTATACTCTATGAAGTACACTTTTTTGCATTACTTACTTTTTTTACAGATAAGAAATTGCTGCTCATAGAAGTTAAAGCTTACACAGTAGTGAGTGAGTGGGAAAGTTGGTTTTTGAACCTAGGTCTCTCCAGTTAAAGTCCTTACACTACTCTCTGGCTTCCTAAAAGAAGCAACGCATGGCAGTGACAGGGCAGGAAAGCAAGTGATAACACAGCAGATGAAAAGAATATTTCCTGTCCTGAAGGTAAATGGATCCATTAAAAAAATAAAATTACACTATCCCATTTGTTTCTAAAAAAACACAGCAGAAGTTCTATTAAAGAAACCCCTATAATCACAGCAGAATTTTATTTGCTTCAAAAATGAAAAGTTTGGCCTTAAGTTTATCTGTGATCATCTCTTGGGCTGAATAAAGACAGGCAGAGACGGCAGCACCCCCATTACTACTAAACTGGTGACACATTTATAGCTTTAATTCAAGGTGCCTCAGACCTTTGAAGCTAAGCTTTACCCTACACGTCTGAAATAACACACTGTAGTACCCATCCTTAAATAAAACCACATACTTTCTTATGCTCCTCCTAAGTGTTTTGTGTTAACTTTTGACTTACCAAAGTAAAACATCAATGGCACAAAAACTGGTCTGTTTGAGCTGACCAACGGCTTAAGGAGGTAGGACTAACAAATGTTTAGAGTCAGACTGCGTGGGCTGGAATTGCAGGGCTCTTATAAGCTGTTTGACCCTGGACAAGTTTCTTAAGTTGGTTAAGCCTTAGTTTCCTTAGCTGTAAAATGGGGATATTACCAGTAGCTCTCTCATAGGGTTTTTGTGAAGTTGTGCATGTAAAGCACTTAGCACAGTGTCTGCCATATAATAAGAACTAAATAAATGTTAGTTATTATTATTAGATTATGCCTAGAAAATATTAGAGCTAACAAGGTGGCATAGGGTGGAAACAGGCCACATCTGCTATTTTTAGATTACTCTGATCACAACAGGTTATCATATGTACTAAATTGGAAGTGCGTGATAGTGTAAACTACCTTACAACTCACCCTTTTTATAAGCAGTGGTATTCCCCTAAGAACACTTAGTACTATATTTGGAAAAGGAATCACAGAATCCTTTTAATTACCGTGATGAATACTGTTGGCTGCAAACTCAGTATTAAAAAATAGAAGTGTTTACCAAGGTGGAAACTGCTACAGTGATAAATTAATTTGCCCACACCAGATTAAGTACATCTTGATCTTTACTCTTTTTTTTCTTCAATTGAAAGGAAGTTTTGAATCTATACCATCATCAAATTACTCAAAAGGAAAAGGGCCCTTGGTGTTGCAGAGAGCAGAACTCTGACCTGTACTCACTGTGATCACTCAGATGCCAACAGGGCTGGACAGGAAATGGAGAGATGAAGAGTGATGACAGGTCAGGAAGGGAAAGGCACTGGCCTCCACGAAGACACTTGTCCCAACATGCTACTCCAACATACACACGAGAGAGAGGGCACAGAAACATCCATAAACACCATTATCTTCAAGAGGCCCCCTTTGCGTTCTCTTCTCTTTGGAAGTGGTGATAAAGATCTAGAGGGTAATTACACTCGGTTATGTAAAGCAATTTGAGTTAAAGAGCACCCACGCTGAGAACCTGGATTTTGGTCCCATTCCCATCAAGTATATTTTCTCAACTTTGAGCCCCAATTTTCTGATGTTTCTCTCTCTCTCTGTCCCTCTTCCATAGCAGATGTGGCTTTTTTCTGCCCTTGTGCCACCTTATTAGTTTTAATATTTTCTAGACTGTGGGACTGGGTCACAGACCCTTCAAACCCGTCCTGTGCAGGTCGTGAGCTAGGTAGTTGGAAAAAGATTCTGGGAGCCATTGGCAAGGTTGACATGCTTTATTTGGATGTGAGCTCAAACCCCCCACCCCCCCCCACTCTGCTCCTTCCCCTGCAGTGGGTCAGAGCCATTGTCTTTTATGTTAGAGTCAGATAGCCAAGGAACACATGTGTGCACATGCGCAGTTATACTGCTCTTACATAACGTATTTACAACAGACATGCTGAGTCATGCTCAGTTGGTTATGAGGTGAGGGAGCCTGACCATTCTGTCTCCACTTTCCTCACATAGACGTAATCTAATAACAATCATTAGTTTTTAATTATCTCTTATTATGTGCAACTAGGTGATACCTAATGTGGTACAGGACCTGCTCTTGATCTAAAACATCAGTTTAACCAAAAACCATGTGTGATAGACTGGGCTGGGCACTGTAATGAATATAAAAACAAATCAGATGTTAATTCTACTTATTCATTCAACAACTTTTGTGAAATGCTTACACTAATACTTGCTGGGTTCCATACTGGGGAGTGGGGTGGGGAGATGATGCTTAATAAAAAACCCATAATATTCATATTCTAGTGGTTAACTTACATGAGCCTAAATTCAGATGGAGGAGAAGCTTATACACTACCACGATGGCACAGCACAGAAACTGACTGAGCAACGTTATCTATCCTGGTTAACCAATAATGGCTAATCCAATTGAGTGTGTGTGTTTAGCCTAAATTTGATCATTACCATCATCAACAAATACTTATTGACTATTCTCTGTACAGCTCTATCTTAAGAGCCAGAAATTTAGTTTAATAATAAATTCACCCCAGATAATAATACATATTTGCTGTGGGCATGGGAAATTGTTGAGACTATGAGAATATCATGGAGAAGAAATGGGGACTACACTTCCACTTCCCCCAAACTTCTATCCACCCCTACTGTTCAGCTGTACAATTGTCAACACCAAATATTTGGGTTTTATACATTATTTTAAAAAATACTGTGCTAACATGTGCATAATATAAAATTAACCATTTTAAATGTTTTTAGGTGTACAATTCAGTGGCATTAAGTACATTTGCATTGTTGTGGAAATATACCTCCTTTTAAATTTTGCTTTCTTGCTAATCAGAAGATCAAGTCTGGGTGTTTACTGCCATACTTAAAGCTAGCAATGCTAAAACTCTGGTCTCCCAGTGCTTTACTGTCAAGCTTAAACACACACACACACACACACACACACACACACACACACACTCTCACACATACACACATCCTTAGGTAGACTAACACCAGAGTAGCAAATATATTTTCTTAAATGTCAACCTTAATTGCTTGGTACTGTCTGTTTGGAACGCTGTGTGGGAACAGCACCATGATTGAACAGTGAAATTTGCCTCAGGTGTGGGATGGGTAATGGCAGCAGGCATGCTACATATTTATCATCCTTGGACTAGTTGTTTAGGTACAGGTCCATAGAAATGGGACAGAGCTCAGGCTCTTTGACAAGCACACAGACATAGACAATAGCTTTGTGGAGCATCCCCAGAACTTCTCAGACTCTTCAATGTCTGCTGACATAAGCCACTGAAACCAGCTACTTTTCTAGAAACTATTCAGCTTCTCTCAACTCAATTCCATTCTCTCAACATTTAGCATATTCTCACTATGTGCAAGAGACACTGTTCTAGCCGCTGCAGTGATTAAATGATAAGTAGGATAAGTTCCAACCTCCTAAAAGCACAGAATATGGAAGGAGGTTAAGGCAGGTAGTTGAATAATTGTTATGAGAAAGGACATGATACTTTCCACAGAAAGAGAGAAGTGAAATGAAGGTAGGAAGGAAGTCAAGATCACCAGTTGCTCAACTAAGGCTGATTTGGGTTAAGAAAAATCAGAAGGTTGTGACAATTAGAAGCAGACAAGGGTGACAGATAGGGCAGATCCAGGTTGAGAAAGGTGTGGGATCCAGCCTCAGGCCGGATGCAGGAGCGAGGTGGAGAGTGGGTTTCCTGACACAGAGAGAGGACAGGGCTCAAGACGTATCATAAGAAATTCTTAGCAAAATATTTTCAGCCTTTGTTTTCAGTGGTATATTACGTAGAGGAAAAGGTATAAATGTGTTGGAGCCAGAAGAGCTGGGTTCATATCCTAATCCTGCCACCTATTAGCTGGGGGAACTTAGGTAAGCCTCTCAACCTCTCCAAACTTCATATCTCCAAAACAGGTATAATAATGTCTGTCTACTCCATGGGCTGTGTGAAAGTTCATTGAGACGCAGTGTGCGGAGCAGCTAACAAAGTATTCAGCATATGGCATGTAACTAAAACATTCTTTTTCCTTTGACATAAGGGGGTTTTATGCTACTTGGGTAGTACAGAGGACCTCAAAACTACATCAACATTTACTGAAACAAGCACAATATTTATTGTTTTGAGGCAATTCAAAGGAAATTCAAGTCTTAGTGCCTACTCTCAAGGAATTATTCATGTAGTAGTGAAGGGAAGGAAATAAATATCTTTGGAAGTCATAAAAAAAGAAATTACACTCATGAAAATGAGCCCATAACACACACGTTACTTAGAAACATATACTCTCTGAGTGATTACACAACAGTCATTTGTGAAGGCTTTCCAGTGAAGCAACTGGAAGAATCTCTATAAATTTGGGAAGGAAATATGAGACTCATAAATACCACAAACACATTTGCTATTTCAGCCCTACTATTCACTAGCTGTGTGACCTTGTGCAAATTGCTTAACCTCTCTGAATCTCCATTTTCTCAGCCATAAAGAACAGATAATATTTCTCCTGCCTATCTCACGTGGGTGTTGTGAGACAAACTAAATTCTGTACATGGATGAGCTCTGCCACCAATCAAGGGCCATACAAAAAGCACAAGAGAAATCTCTCAGTTATTAAAACCAAGGCTCCCTCCCCTTCTCCTCTGTGCTTAGACTGGACAAACAGAAAAACCAAGGTGGAACTTTAATCCCTTACACAATAAAACCTGCTTTATGAAAAACTTTGAGCCTGACATACAGTCATCTCTTAAATTCTGGATATTAATGGATGTGGTCTGACCTACTTAATGCACGTGGACAGAAGCACTCGGCTGCCCCTGCACACGCAACAGACACACACATATATTGCGTTCTGCTCGATGATAGAAACAGAAATTTTTCCATTCCATGTTTGTATAGCCAACAAAATTTTGTGATGAAAATAAAAATTCTTATTTCATGTTTTTGTGTGAAAAGTTGCCTGGAATCTCTAGAACACTAGAAAGAAAAAAAAAGATTCCCAATACTCGAAAACATGCAATGAAATACTGATCTGAAAATAGTCTTCTTTTGACATCTTGGTCTCAAAGCCCCATCTGTCTCTGGAAAACTAGGCACTAGTTACCAGCATTGTCTCGACCTCTCTCACCAAATTAGATCTGGCAGTGAGCACTGGCAGTGTCCAGTTTCTCCTGAGGATGGCCTGGTGGGTTTATTATCATTGTTATTATTATCACTGTTATTCTCTAAGCCAGGGCAACATCTGACATACATTCTAGCCCCATCTTCCCCCTGTAAATTGGCATTACCAGTCTTCAGCAAGAAAATGAGAGGGGGTAAGGTAGACACCAAGCTAAGAAAATGGGTGGTACCCAGTGTGGCAGTAAGAATGACAGCCTGTCCCCAGAGACTGTTTGTAAGTGAGACAGTGCACCACCTCTGCCTTCTATGGCTGGCAAGGGGAAAACCCAGGGGTCAGAAAGTAGCTATAGGGCCCTGTCCCAGTCATTTATCCCTACTCCATCTCCACATGGAAACACCAGTGGGGGAGGTGTTAAAGTGTGCAGGCTCAGGTCAGTGTGGCCACACCAGGGAGCTGCACAGGCAAACAACAGAGAGGCTCCAGAAATGCAGAAGGAGCCTGAACCTGCAGCAGCGAATGGTGGCAGAACGAGGCAGGACACAGGGGGATTAAGTCCAAAGGCTCGTGAGCTGGGAATGAATCTGGGCTCTGCCTTCTGCTACCTGTGGGACATTGGGCAAGTTATATAACCTCTCAGTGCTTTAGTGTCCTGATCTGTAAAATGGGGATGGACGGGACTTTTGGTAAAGATCAGTGATTGTCACAAAGCAAGCATTCACCAAATGGTAGTTATTATCATCACCAGCAACATGAGTTTAACTAAAGATATTGAAACTTTAAAGGTGCCAACTACCTGACGATCTAGTCATCTTCATGCAAGTGGGATTCTCTTAAAGTGTTAACTCCACAGGTATCACTTCATGTAAGATTACATGAATTAAATTAAATACAGCAAGTGGATACTATTTCATTACCTTGTCATCTGGTACTTCAATATCACTGAAATTCCTTCTGAAAAGCTACCAATGATGTCCTAGCTGCCCAATTTCTACCATCTCTCTCTAGTTTTCCACTTATTTGCTACCACACCAGTTGACACGGTTTAACTTTCCTTACTTTGAGAAAATCTTCGTGTCCCCTTGGTTTCCTGAAATTGCATCTCCTAGTTTTCCTCTTACTTCTCTGACTGTTTCTCTCCCTTACCTGGCTGC
This sequence comes from Cynocephalus volans, assembly GCF_027409185.1. Taxonomy (NCBI): domain Eukaryota; kingdom Metazoa; phylum Chordata; class Mammalia; order Dermoptera; family Cynocephalidae; genus Cynocephalus; species Cynocephalus volans. Next base: position 41,625,201 of record NC_084475.1, on the reverse strand, counting down.
TCTCCCACCTGGACCAGAGGGGAGGCAACTCCCAGGGTTGTTCTCTTTGATACTCCTGGCACTTAATATTTTGCTCCTTACCCATGTCATGCTGTCTGCTCTAATAGTTTCCCACTCTGCTTTTCTAGCCATGTTTTCTCTTCTGAGTGTGACACTCAACTTTTCACAATGTCCATGATATATCTCAAACTCAACTTTCCAAATGGATCCTTCCCTGACAAACCTGTGGTCACTCTGCTGACCTATCTTAATTAATGCCCAACCACCCTTCCAGTCAACCAACCTAGAAATCCAGAGTAAAAGCAGAAAAGCCAGCAACAAATTCTTATCTGTGTTATAGCACAGGGGCTGAATGCATGGCTCTTGAGTCAGACTGCTCAGGTTCAAGTCCTGGCCCCACTATTTATTAACTGTGGGACCATGGGCAAGTTATTTATTCCCTCTGTGCCTCAGTTTCCATATATGTAAAATAGATATAATAGCCCATGATAGTGGTTATGGGAATCAAAGAAGTTCATATATACATGAAGTACTTAGAAGAGGAGGACTGGTGCACTAAATGTGTACTGGCCACCATTATAACTCTTCACGAATATTATAGGACAATATGAATGAAATAGGCTCAGCGGGCTTCTTAGGCAAATGTTTTATGATTTTTAATCTGCTTTCTGCTAGTGAATAAACCATGACATTTGGCAAAAATGAAGCAATTAATTGGAAGCTAATGTTGGCTATGATTAGCAGCAAACCATGTTCTATTGTCCCAAATGGCAACCTGAGAAACAAGATAGATGTTGCCTCCTAGTACCTATGAGCCAGAGGGGTCTTGACGATCATCTGACAAAGTGGCCATCAAACCTGAAGACCCGAATCACCTGGGGAGCTTTTCAAAAAACAGATTTGCAGGGCCCAGACTCTGGGATTCTGTCTCAGTAGATCTGGCATGGGTCCCAGGCATCTGGGAATGCCATTCACATTTGGAATCCACTGATTCAGTCCACTCCCTTCCTGTCAAAGATGAAGAAACTAAGACCCAGCAGAATGAGCCCACTTGCCACACATCTCAGAGTGAGAGGCAGAACAAAGCTCACACATGCCACACACGTCTCCTCCAGCCAAATCATCTCTAGAAAGAGAAACAAAGAAATGAATCTCACACTCGGGGCTTAATATCCAAAGGGATTACATGTGGGCATGTCTGTTGAGTTCATTACAAGAGCAGCTAGGCTCTGGCTAGGTTTCATGGGTTCTTCCTTTTGCAGACATAAAGTGTTGTTGAAAGATGCTTCTGGCCTGTGAAGTCATTCAGTAACAAGAACATCTAAGGTTAGTGCAAATTAAACCAAAGCCTGTTTTCATACCTTTTATTCCAAGTAGTCCTTGGGAATCTTCTTGCAATGTGTTCTGAATGACCAAGAACAATCTATCCAGAGCCCGTGAACTAAATTCCTGTTAAGATAAAGAATTCTCCCTGGAAGTTTCAGTAGGGATGAGAAGTATGATTTCTTAGCTTCTCACAATAAACCCTTCTAATGTTTGGAAAGTAACTCATTGTCAGCTGTGGTTTTGGCAATGACAGCCCATAGAAACGGCATGTGTTGTCTTCGTGATTAGCACAGGCAGCAACAGAATCAGCAACAATGACCTCATAACTCAAGTGTCCACACCCTTGGCAGAGCCAGGGTCCTCTCCAAAGACTATCCAGGGGTCCCATTAGAAAGATAAGGCTCAGGCTTTATAACAAAAGGCCAATGTCTGACATGATCATTTGCTCCAATGGCAAAATTGTGCTTTAAAAGTCTGGACAACAGCAAGTTCAAGAGTGGCTTGTAAGCACCCCACCAAAACCTACACTAGCAACCTACTCTTGTTTTGGAACATGCATCTTGTAGGGGAGTGCTGGGAGTCTCTGTGTTTCATTTTACTCTAGTTCTGTTCACAGAACTGTCCGGAGGCTACAGTGAAATAGACGACATGAAGGTGGTTCTGTAGGTTCAAGGAGGGCCTCATTTTCCTCTGTTCCCAAAGGCCTCCTTCACTTCTCCAATAGACTTTTTCTTTCTTTTTGCTTAAGACTTGGTCTCTGTTAAAAGGCAGAAATCCTATGGAGGAATGGTAATCTGAGCTTCTGCATATACTCTTCTCAGAGGGGGTCTGATAAAAGACAACAGAGGCAAGCATGAAGTCACAAAGGGAAGAACAAGATTTAGGGCACAAGGTGGATGGGTCACAGAAACTCTTCCCTGACCTCACAGTTTTGCCAAGGGCTGACCCTGCCTAGATCTAATTGTTCTTTATACCACCTGTTCTCAATTTTAACATACATAAAAGTCAGTGGGAGAGTGGGTGCTTTAAAAATGCAAATTCCTGGACTCCAAACCTAGGGAGTCTGATTCAAGAAGTTTGAGATGGGGCCCTGGAACCAGCATTCTAACAGTCACCCCTGGCCATTCGGATGCACGCAGTTGGCCCCAACACTGGGGAACATATTCCCAACACTTCACAATGTTTGAGACAAAACTGGTGGCCAGTTTTGTTATTTTTAGCTTTGTGACCTTGAGTGGGTCACTTTAGTGTCTAATTCTCTCTTTGTGTGTTGTGACACCTCTCACAGGGATATACATGAGGTAGGTGTGAATGCATTTTTAGAAGTGTAAAGCAATATAAAATGCAAAACATAAATCATCATAATCCATTTTTTTTTCATTTTTACTCCTTTATAACCTATATTTAGAACATGCAGGCAAACTGCTTCTGAGGGATTCTGGACATGAAATAAAAAGTTCCTGGGGGCCCAAATTAGGATGCTGTGCAGAACGAGTCAGTTTTCAGTAAAAATCAAACGCCCTCTAAATTTGATAAAGAACAGCATGAATTTTTAAATGGGTGACCACACTGCATAAGATCAGCAAAATGAAGGACAGGGTATGCTTAAGATTAAAAAATCCCACACACTGTAGAGCAAATAAGTTTGTTCTTACTGTGTAAAACAATTTGCTCAAACCAAAGCAAGATCCCAAGTGAAAAACACATTCAATTTTTTAACAATTTTTATAGTTCCAATAATTTCTTTAATTCTCTTCCCTTATTAATTATTAAAGAAAGTGCCCACCAAACAGCAGTTTCCTTTGAGAGCAGGAGGGGCCTTGCTCAGTCCCTGCTGCTGTCTGACCAGAAGTTGAATACGGCCACCCCACCACAACCCGCAGAGCTCAGGAGAGGTGCCAGGAGGTGAAAAGGACTGGTTGCACACTCTCACCTGAACTAGATCAGCTTCATATGAAGATTAAGATATGTTCTGAATTTTAGAGAGCAATCCACTGAAGTCAAATTTCCAGGAAATTACATCAGTCTTTGCAACAAAATTAGAACAATACGACCAAAGCTTGGTTCTTCGGCAAAGACCTTACAACAAAGCAGTTCAAGTTTTCACAAATGCAGAGAAACTCAGATGCAACATTGTGTTTAGACAGACAGCAGCAATAAATTTAAAATGCATCAAATTCTCTTTCTCCACTGTCAAACTGGGACATTTTTTTCCAAGTTTTTCCTAGTGAAATAGGCCATGGCCAGTCTTTGTTACAGATACGTAATAGCTAACAGCCAGCCCACAGCAATAGCCTCCTAACAGGTTTCTTGCCTCCGTACTGCCTTCATGGAGCTTACATTCTAGGGACGTTACCACCTTTCCCTTCCTTAGTGCACTATAGCCACAAAAGCCTTCTACCTGTCCTTAAACACAACAATCTTGTAATAGCTGTTCCATCTGGAATATTTTTGCCCCTATCTTTCCCAGGGCTGCTCTTTTTTGACACTGGGATCTCCGTTTAAAGTTTGTACTTTTTCAATGAGACTTTCCTGGACGACCCGATGTAAAGTAGCTGTTCAATCACTCTTTATCATGCTGCCCTAATCAATTCTCTGCATAGGACTTATATCCAGCTGATAGTTTCCTTGAACATTTACATTTTTGCTTATTATCTTTTTTCTCAAATGGAATGTAAGCTCCGTATGAATAGAGATCTTGTCTGTGTTGACCATTGAGGTATTCTCACTGCCTAGAACTGTTCCCAGCACATAGTAGGGTCACAAATATTTGTTATATCAGTGAACATGAGAAATGCTGAGGTTGTTTGATTAATGTTGTCTTTGAGGAATCTTAGGGCTTAAGCTTTAATTGGGCTTAGAGATGCTTTACTCACAGACCCAATTAGTTAGTTTAAATCACTGTCCTCTGCTGAGGCTAATTTAGTTAAAACATAATTCAAACTTTTCATTTGTTCTTTATAAAATTTAACATTAATCATTATTATTACAGAAGTGCTATTAAAATCTGTAAACATATCCCAGTGAGTATGAGAGGTTGACTCAATGTACAGTAATCATCACCTAGAATGTACAAGAATGTAACATATGTCATTGGCCTGAGTTTCATCACTGCCCAAATTAATCTCTGGTAATAAATTCAGCAGATTAATTCTCAAGCACATTATTGGGGCAGTATATCCAATGCTACCCATATCATCTGAAAAGGTTTTATCTGAGTTACTTGATAAGGGGATTAACTTGGATATGGGGGGAGACTCAAACTTTACCATTTAAATGTCATTCGAGGTCTTGGAAAAAACAATTTGTTAAGTATGGGTCATGTCAAATTTTTGTCCAAGGCTTTAGATGAGGTTACTATTTTTCTAGAACCAATTGGTAGGTTCTAAATATAGTTCACAAGCTGACAAGGTCAGCGAAGAACACCAAGCATATCAGTGATGGATGTGGTTATGCTGAAGATAAACTGGGCTTCAGCCATAAGCATCTACCAAAAAGTAAAGAGCAGCTGTTCTGGCTCAGATTTGGGCCATAGAGGTCTTTCTATTGCATGGGAATAAACTGCTTTTTGACAAATGTACATCAGGAGCTATTGGTAGTTTTAAAGGATGATATAAAAGCCAATAGTGGGGATCCAGTAAATAAAATTTAAGTCAATATTCTCCATTTTAATATGCTATCCCACCCTTCCCATTAAAGACTAGGATTCTCAGTTTTTATTGTAATACACAAGACTAAGAAAGTAATGTAATCTAAACTACATAAATGAACATCTCCTGAAAAATATAAAATAGGAAAAATGAAACGTGCTGCCCTGTTTATCTGTCAACAGATTTCTGAGAAGCACCTGGCACTTCTGTCAGTTTACACAAATTGACTTGGCCAAACCTCCTGGAGAGAATGGAATCAGGATATATGCTTTTAAAACCCAAGAAACGAAGAAATATTATGATTTAATGTTCACACCCTAAGGCATATTGCTATCCATAAAAGCCAATGGTGTCTCTTCTCATACTTATTTACCTACTAAGTTCAGCCTGTAAGTCTCCAAAGCTTATAATCCTGATGCTAGTGGGGAAAAAACAGCACTTATGGTGGGGGGGGGGGCGTGAGGGTGGGACATAAACTTGGATAAATTCAGAGTTACCATTTAAAATAATGTCTTTATTTTTGCAGATTTCTACTTCAGTAATTCTGGCTGTCAATGCTTAAAAGTGCCTTCCAGTCACTATTCAAAACCCTCCATACAATGTGACACACTCTGACCTATTCTTATTCTTAAACTAATGCACTCTGTGGGCATTTCTTAAAGCATTTCCAAAGCAAGTCATTAGTGAGAATATAAACAGAAACACGCTACCTAATAATTACCACAAATATAAGCACTCTAAATATGAGAGAATTTTTCAAATATCTCAAAAATTCAATATTTTTTTCAACTGTGAAGGGCTTTTTAGGGGGGGGGTTGGCTATCAAAAAACACTATCTTTAGGTTCATTATAATTCAAAGCAGTAAGATTCACCCTGGGGTTTCTATTTTTCCTTCTCTCTCAGTTAGATTCTGAAAAACATTTCTTCCATTAACTAGATCTCTGGGGAATATATCCTTCCTTAGCTGGCTTGCATAGGAGGGCAGACTTTCTAATTTCATAGCAAAAATAGAAAATTTGTGGGTGGGACATGCTCGTTGAATTTATCTGGACCTGCTCCCACCCTGACTGTAGAATTCCCTTGACAATGTATGTGCCATCGAGGTGTCAATTTGTTGTTATAACCTAAATGACTTTCCTGGGTGACATAATGAGAATCCAAGTGGAAAGTGTTAATACCTGTTGGAAAAATAGAATAGTTTGGTCAGGGCCCTGGCCTCAGGTCAGTTGGGTATGGTTTTAGCACATTCTTTGTAAGCAAATTGCGTGTGTGTGTGTGTGTGTGTGTGTGTGTGTGTGTGTGTGGAGTTAGTGCACATGTGCGCCAATGTATCTTTTTAGTTTTGTTGCTATTCCTGTGTTCTTCAGAGAGAGAGAGAGAGACAGACAGACAGACAGAGAAAGAGGTAGAGGGTGGAGGAGAGAGAGAGAGAGAGAGAGAGTTTGAGTGAAGCAGGCGGGCGGGCGTCTGCCTCGGGCTGCCTTGTGCAGCCATGCTTTCAGACCTACAGCTCCAAGGACCTTTTGGCCAGTTACCTAGCTCATAGACCTGCATGAAGGGGTCTGGTGACCCAGCCTGGCATATGAGGAGTTTGTGACCCAGTCTGTGAAAGGGCTTGAGGGGTCTGAGAGCTCCAGACCCAGCCCTAGCTCAACAATCGGCCCAGTTGGGGCAGGATTACTGGCAGGTATAAGAGCCTGACAGTTAGCATGGTCATGTAGCTAGACGATTGGCGTCATGAACAGGATTAAGAGCGCTACAATTGGTGATGTTGACAGAATTCCAGATATTAGCCTTGCCGTAGCACCACAATACCAAATGAAACACAGATGACAGTTACTCAAAAACTCTGAAACCAAACTTCCTCAAGAGCAAATTCTCTGTTTCCCCTCCACTGTCTTCAGGGGCTCTCTCTCAGACTCAGAGTGACCAAGAGAGAGCCCATACACACAAAGAAGCTTGAGAACAGAACACAAACTAGTCCCACAACTAGGAAAAAAAAAAAGGCCCAAATTCCTCCCTTTTTTGTCACCAGTGACTTTAGCAAAAGATATGATGTGATAGCTAAAAGGCAAAAGTACTGGTGGGGGAATGAGAAACCTGGGCACAGTCAATTAGGGGATGTAACCATCAATCACTCGGACTCCAAGGTGACCCCAATGGCCCAATTTCTCCTGTTCATGCCTTTGTGTAACCCCCTCCCTGTGGGTGCAGGTGTGGTGTGTGACTTGCCTCTAACAAACAGCATAGAGCAAAGGCGATACGACGTCACTCCCATGGCTATATATAAGACTCTGGTTTAGTAGCTGGAGTGAGTCCCCTTGGTGGCTTGGTGACATGAGAGGTCCACATGGCAAATTGCTGAGAGTGGACACCAGTCTACAACTAGCAAAAACACTGAGTCCTCAATCATATGGCCCCAAGGAAACAAATTCTGCCAACAACATGAATGAGCATGGAAGCAGATTCTTCCCTTGTCAGGCCCCCAGATAAGAACATGACCTGGCAGACACATTGATCACAGTCTTAGGAGACATTGAGCCATGCTCAGACTCCTGCCCCATGGACACTGTGGGATTAGAAAAGTGTGTTGCTTTAAGCTGCTAAGTTTGTGGTAATCTGTTATGCAGAAACAGAAAACTAATACACTGAGGGAAGAAATGAGGGTCACAAGTCCATTCTTCCCATCCTCAAAGTGAGTCAAAGTCAGTCTAAGTTTGGCTGCAGTGTTCTTTGCTAACTCTCCTCCTCTGCAAATAAACACAGGAAAAAACATTCAGATCGGTCAGATCCAGCTGAGTGCTGTGACAACCATTCCAAAGGATTTCTATTAGCTTCTTAGATGTTCCGGGTTCCACGATGGAAAGCTTATTAACCAGAGGAACTTCTTAAGCAGATAATGAAAAATAATGGGTATAGTGACATGTTCTGAAATCTTATTATACTATACAGGAAACTTCTAAGTAGCTTTACTTAAAATCCCTGGAAATGCAGAACAGTGAGAGACAATCAATTTGTCTTCATCTGCCTATAGTTCATGTTTTTGCAATGAAGTTTCCATTAAATCTCTATACCTGTGAGCTCATATAATAGTCCTGGAATAAAAGTGAATTAAAAAGAAAAAAATGCCTAATGTGACCTTCTACACTGAAGGTGTTTTTACAGGCTGTAAAATACTTCATGTGCTAATCTCCTATGTTAACTCTTAATTACATTTCTTAGACTTTCAACAATTTATTCAGTTTTTTTAATAGAACGACAACTTTAAAAATTAACCACATAACATTGCTCATATAAAACTATACAAGAGGTAACTTCAGAATATGTGACCCCTATAATAAGGGAAGCTAAAGTCTGAATAGAAACCAATTATAACTTTTAAACATATCCAGTATATATTCAGGATTCCTTCAGTCCTCCCCTTCAGTTGTCTGATGCCACTATGAAGTATTTCATTAATGACAATACAAGGGTACTTCAAAAAGTTTGTGAAAAAATTGGATTAAGAGATAATACTAATCCTTCCATGAACTTTTTGAAGAACCCTCATATTAACTAGCTAACAGTTGAAATACTTAGTTCTTAGTTGAATTTTTACTTCATGTTATGATTAGACAGCTGATGTTGATATGAGCCACTCCTGATGTCAACCATGATATATGCTACAGGTTTAAATAACCTCTAAGATTCCTTCTAGTGCTAATAGTTCATGATCAAGCTTACTTTTTGAGCAATATTTATTAAACATCTACAGACACTGAGTTCACATGAAGTAAAAACAGACATATGTCACCTACATAAAGATGACAACAACCTGCATAATATGGAGTCAGAATCCATATTTTGTGTTGTTGCAGATGTTGAAGTTCCAGAAATTTCCAGAAGAACAAACCATGGGAAAGGTCTGGAAACTGATAGTCCAGGTTGAGAGTGTTGGATCAGCTGTACTTAAGGTGGGCCAAAGGTCTAAAGTCTGGGAGTTCAGTCAATTACGGGATGTAACCATCAATTACTCAACATACATTCACTGAGCACTACTACGTATTGGCACAGTTCTGGTGCTGGGGTTACAGCAGGAAATAAGACTGACAAGGTCCCTGCTTGCAACCTAGTTGGGGGACAAATAATTAACAAGCAAGCAAAGAACCAAGCAAGGTAATTTCAGATAGCAGAATGAAGTCAATTCAAATGAAAATATTAGTAAGGTCCTACTCCCTGCTAGGCAGTGTTCCGGTGCTTGAAATACACCAGTGAACAAAGCAGATATATATTTCGACCCTCCTGGAGATCACATTCCACCAGGGGAGACAGGCAATAACACGAATCATAATAAGTAGGTAATTTATATAAATACTAATAAGTAGGTGTTAAAGGTGATTTGTGCTATATTAAAAAATGAAGAGCAGGATAAACGTGATTGAAGTGTGTATATGGAGGGTCAGTGGGTCATAATTCTAATGGTGGTAGCCAGAGTCGGCACCAAAAAGAAAGTGACATCCGAGCAGACTTAAGGAGGAAATGTGTACTGAAGGGGGATCCACAGGGTTATGAGATGGAGCAACTGGAGGGGACTGCGTTAGGCGGAGGGGCTAGGAAAATCCTTTCGCCTAGGAAAATCCTTTCTGAGGGTGACATTTTAACTGAGATCTTCATGTCAAGGAGGGGCGAGACATACCAAAGTCTGGGGGCAGAGCATGCCTGGGAGAGGGAAACACGAATGCAAAGGCACTAAGAACAGGACAGAGTTTGGCATGGAAGAATGGAAAGAAAAGTGGAGTGATGGCATAATGATGTGGGCAGGGGCCAGACTATGCAGAATTAAGTCCTGCAGGCCTGCCTGGATCCTCAGCAGCTTCCACTCTCTGCTACACTGTTATCCTCTCCTTGTCTATGGACCCTGCTCATAGTCTCAAACATGTTCTATATCACCTATCTTAAAAAAAAGAACCACCCTACCCTCCTGCTTCCCACTCCATTTCTTCCTTCCTTCCTTCCTAGCTGAGTTTCTGCAAGGGAGAGTCCAGACATACCGCCTCCAGCTCCTGGCCCTCCCACGTACTCTGCAGTTCACTGTACCTGGATCCCTCCCTCACACTGCTCTTGAAAGTCACCAATGAGCTCCACACGTTCAAATGCAAGGGACAGTTCTCCTTAACTAATTTGACTTTCTGCTGCCTTTGGCATAAATGACCATGCTCTCTTTCTGGAAATGGTCTCCTCTCTCTATGACACTACAGCTGTCTTTATTTTCTCCTGCATCTCTGGCCTCTCCTCAGCTTCTCTTCTTAGGAATGACCCGTGAATAAATGTAAGCTTATCCATCAGCCTTGATGGCCCTGATGCAGGGCAAGTCACTTACTTTCGAAAGGACACTATGGTGGAGGAGAGAGCCTCAGAGCAAGTGAAACCTGCCTAGGCTTGGGCAAGACACCCTGTCTCCAGGACTCAGTCTCTCACCTGTAAAATAGGGATTTTAACAGCTGCCTTTCAAGGCTATTATGAAGATTAAATAACATCCTTCTCAAGTTCTCTGGCTAATGGCCGGTACTTCGTAGATGCTATGCTGTTGTTACTGGCCTCCTAAGGCTCAGAAAAAGCACCTTTTGTCTGAATGATGGAGGAAAGAAAAATAACATTAAAGGGGAGAGAAATAAAAGGTATCATTAAACTGTTCTGGGTTGAGTCACTGTTAATGGTCCACAAACAAATTAACTTTTTTTGCCTTATGAACCTAAAATTCTTAAGTGTGGGAAGAGATTTCAAACACATCAAATCTCTTAAAATATCTAATTACCAACCGGAAGCAAATATTAATCATTACTGAACACTCCAAGATCCTCCCCTCAACTGCATTGAATGAGAGGAAGTGTGGGGTCGGAACATAGCACTAGAGCCTGGATTTCAACCTTGCCTCTCCCACTTCTGAGCTGTAAGACTGTGCAGAGGACCTAAGCTCCCTAGGCCTCAACTCTCTCAGCTGTGACATGGGACTAATTATAGTACCTGTCTCATGGACTTGTTTGGCAAACTGAACGAGTTAATATAGATGAAGTATTTAGGATGGTTCCTGGCACAAGGTAAGCTCCCAGTAAATATGAAAACAGCACCAATGATGACAACTACTACTGTCATTAGTCCAATATCCTTGGAGTTCTCACTTGAAATCAGATATCTGAATGACTTGTCCATACTTGTCATTTTCCTGTATAAAGCAATCCACATTTGTATAGGAAGGAGATGTCCTTGGATATTTTCAATTTGCCTGGATCTCCTGTCCCTCTAATTTGTGTTTCAGGAGGATGACCTTCTGTTTCAATGGGCTTCCTTGTCCTCTGGCTTCTGGTTGGGTTCAGCCAATGAGAGGCATTGGCAGGAAATAGGAGAGAAGGAAGAAAGTGAGTTCTGGATATCTATTCCTCTAGCTTCCTCTCTGCTGGGTCACCACAGTTGGGTGGCCTCCCCCAAAGGCCACAGCTCCTGCCAGGCTGCCCTCCCTACAGCTACACTCCTCTCTCCAGGCGTGGATAATCCTCCAGCCTAGCAGGGGTAAAGGCACCCCACTGATGCCAGCCCCAGGAAGCTTCACCACCTCTTGCTCTTTTACTTAGTCCTGAACATATGGTTTTATATAGTCCCTTCATTAAACCCTTCTAAATTACCTGACTGTTTCCTGCTGGAACCCAGACTGATACATAGGTCAAGGTTAGTGATGCATAGATATACAAAACATAAAGGAAAAGTAACCCTTGAATATTTTACGTAAGTGAAAAACAGCAGTTGAGCCAGAAGGCTGAGGCTCTCTCCCAAAGCACTCCACTTCAAACTCTTTTGTCATTGCAGCTGGGCAACACTGGGAGGGCAGAGTGAGGGCCTCTAATCCCCCTCAGCATTTGCTGTCCTCACTGACCTTCTGTTCAGGTAAATGTTATTTCCTCTGACAACTTGCAGGATGAGAGAACTTGCTGGTACTCCATCTCTCAAATAATCAAAGAGTTTCCTCCCCATCCACATTCAATCCACTGATGCATTTGTTGCCATGCCCTTCAGAACAAGTTCAAATGCAAGTTTCTCTAATGCTACCTCACCTTTTCCAAGCTGGCCTAGCAGACCTGGAGTTAAAAGAAACATGCTGGAGCTCTCCCCGTTAGCAATCAAGCCATCAGTAATACTGAACGCCCAGGGCTTCAGCTCTTAATTATAACCAGAAGCTTAATTTTAGAAGGTGACACAAGCATCAGCTTTCAGCTTCACAATCTGAATTAATCATTAACTGCATCTTTAGGTCATACTCTATATGAGAAAGTTATTCAATAAATGTCCATGGGCTGCTTAAATGCCATCGGCTGCGATAAAACATCAGCCCAAGTAAATAAAATGGACAAAGCATATTTCAGTACCATGGCATAGGAGACCCAAGCTAAGAGACAGTTCTAATAAGGAGAAATTCTAATGCAAAGAAGTTGTGTTGGTCATATATAGCACCTTTTGTCAAATTAATATGAACTCAAAACACGTAAGAGCAAGATCTTCGAAACTACCATGGTATTTTTTCAAAAATCACAATTATGAACAATAAATGCTGAAGTTAAATTTTAGCAGGAAAATGGATAATGTCCAAACATTGGTCCAGATAGGAGATAATCAACATAGGAAAAAGAGAGGCAGGACAAAACAGAAAGAAAGAAAAACCAGGAAAATCAGGATGACCTCATTGTTCAAATGTGACACATAATTCATAAGTCATAACATTACCATGAATGCCTTCTTTTAGAATCCACAACTGAGTAGCATTAGCAGCCTTTGAAAATGATGTTGTTTCTTCTGAAACACAACACAACTGATGAACTGTAAGTTTATTTACTCAAGAGATATGTTGCTGAAGAGCTGTGTACAAATCAGATTTTTGAACAGAGAATCATATTTCAAACACACTAGGGGATCTAGCTTTATGGACAAAAGGAGCTCAAGTGAGTATTTTGTAAAATGAATAAAAGCCCTTGCTCCTGGTCCTCTCTTTGTTTATGTGTATGAGATTAAACAGTTGGTTGGGGTATATGCATGTATGTGCACATGCAGGTATGTGCATGCTTACATAGTTAAGAATCATTCAGGTTTCAAGTCAGCAAAAGATTCTGAAATGATTAAAAGCCACATTAAATGTTGGCTAAGAAAAGGCAATCTTGGTGTCCATCTAAGCAAAGATATGAAAAATCTTTTACATTCAGATGTAAAAATCTTTTACATTCAGATCTTTTGCATTCAGTGCCCATTCAGAAGGTTAATGGAAAAAAGATACAAGGTGTAACCGTTGATGCAATCACAAGAGAACAACACAGAGATATAGACTGGGACAGGACTTCTCAAACAGGAGGATCCATGCCCCATTCTCAGGGCCACTACAACTGTGGGACAATCTACATAGGTTTTGATTTCTGTGCTTGTCCAATCCTCTGCTCCTATCACTTGCGCTAAATTATCTTATTAGGCAGAAATATGAAAGCTTCTATTTTTCATGGAGAGTTTACAATTACAAGACTTTTTTATAGCTTTATTTTTATTTTTTATTCTCAACTGAGGTCTGCAGATCATGGGAGTTACATGAGTCTATGTGAATTTTCCTCTTTTAAAAGGGAGTTATAATCCTGTCATACTGAATTTGAATAGGAAGGGTTAGTATGAACTCTTGATACATTTTGTCTTTAAAAAAATACATATTTCCTAACTCTGCCCTTTAAAATTGGCCTAGAAATAATGTGCAACTCAGTAGTCTCAATGGATTGGGGTCTCTCTGTATTAGTCTGATTCTTTTGCTTATAACAGAATACATGAAACTGGGTAATGTATAAAGAAATAAGGGTTCTTAGAGGAAATAGCTGATGCCAGGTCTGAAGCAGGAAATATAAAAGATGAACCTGGAACATCCTATCACACCAGAAGGTAGGGAGCTATCAAAGACTACTAGGAGTACATCAGAAGGATTTAGGAGCCAACTTTAATAGTCTCCTACTGGCTAAACTAGAAAGGATTAAAGCACATCAGATGTGTTTAAATTCATTGCACTAAATTCGATAGTAACAATAAAACTCCTCCTCATTAATTACATCTGGAGGATGTGAGCAAACTAACTCCTTATTTTGAAAACTGGTAGACAAAGAGGTAGAATCAAGGATTTATTCTGCCTTGTTAGTATGAATTATACTTCAGGGTAACCAGATAGTTGAGAATGGAAATTTCTCTTTATAGACATAGTCTACCTAAAAAATGAGGGAATGGCAAAACTAGGATGCCATTTTAAAATCACCACTAATTAATAGATCTAGAAAAACCATTCATGAAATAATTTTGCCAAAAATAATCAAAACTGAGTCAGATGAAGCCTCTAGATCGGTCTACCAATTTATACAAAATTCAGAGAAGAGAGAGCATGTTAAATAACACCACAGGGGACAATCAACAAAATCCAGACTGGGACATCCTACATGAAAATCGACATTTTCCCCCCAACAAATAAATTTCAAAGGGAAGAGAGAAATAACAGAAATATTAATGAAAATAAGTTTATTCAGATTTTATGTCAATCTATTTTGCACATGTACAACTCCTAAAACCACTACACTCACACATATATACTCACACATGCTATAGGCACATGTAAACAAAAAAAAAGTTGCTTTAAAAAATTACTAAGAAACCATTATAATTCTAGAATACAGCATTTTATGATGGGGATATCATAAAATAGTGTGAGCCCTCACACTTGAGAAATAAAGCAAAATCTGGAAAACTGAGGACAATAATACTCATCTGGGGCAAAAGTACCCCTTAGAAGAAGTTCTGAATTGCTGAGAGTCATATAATTTCCAAAAGTTTGATTAAAAGTAAAAGTTAAGGGCCGACCCTGTGGCTCACTTGGGAGAGTGCGGTGCTGGGAGTGCAGCAGCGCTCCCGCCACGGGTTTGGATCCTATATAGGGATGGCCGGTGCGCTCACTGGCTGAGTGCGGTGCGGACGACACCAAGCCAAGGGTTGCGATCCCCTTACCGGTCACAAAAAAAAAAAAAAAAAAAAAGTAAAAGTTAAAATTTGGAAAACTTTAAAAATACCTAACATATATCAACATTGAACCCCCAAAATATGTATAAACAATTATGATTCAATAAAATTTTTAAAAATTATCTAATGTATATAATAATATTGTGAAGAGTCAACATTTCTTTATTTCTTACCAGATGCCAGGTTCTATGCTGAACATTGTATGCATTGCAATAACAACCATAGGAAGAGGTAATTATCCCCATTTTTTAGAAAAGAAGAAGTACCTTTCCTAAGGCTATATTTTTAAAAACCACTATATAATCATTTCAATACATACAGGAAAAGCATTTCAAAAATTCAACTCCCACTCATAATAAAAACTCTCAAACTAGGAACACAAGGGAACTTGATAAAGGGCAGCTACAAAAAATAACCAAAAAGCCCCTATCTATAGCTTACACTATACTTAACAAAGAGAAATGATCTCTGTCACTTTTACTCAATATTGATGAATATTCTTCTCTCACCAATTCTATTCAGTACTGATTGTCCTAGCCAGTATAGGGCAAGAAAAAAAGAAATAAAGAAAGAAGTAAAATTTCCTTATTCACAGATGTCATAATCATCTACACAGAAAATTCCAACAAATATACCAAAGTTATAAAACAAATAACTGTATTTAGCAAGATCTCGAGATACAAGATCAATATACAAAAATAAATTTCATTCTCACATGCTAGCAATAAACAACTGGAAGTTGAAATTAAAGAGAAAATACCAAAAACATGACATACTTAGGGATAAATTTAACAAAATATGTCCATTGAAAACTACAAAACATTGCTGAGAGAAATTAAAGAAGAACTAAATAAATAGAGAGATATACCATGTTAATGGGTTGGAAGACTCAATATTGTTAAGATGTCAATTATCCCCCAAATGATCTACAGATTCAACATAATACCAATCAAAATCCCAGCAGACTTTTCTGTAGAAACTGACAAGTGGATTCTAAAAATTATATGGAAATGCCAAGGACCTGATTTTAAAATATTTATGGAAATACAAAGTTGGAAGACTCATACTGCCTGATTTCAGGACTTAGTATAAAGCTACAGTAATCAAGATAGTGTAGTATTGACATAGGATAGACATACAAGTCAATGGAACAAAACAGAGCTCAGAAATAGACCCACCATATATGGTTAATTGATTTTCAACAAAAGTGATAATTCAATGTGGAAAGGATAATCTTTTCAAAATATGGTACTGGAACAACCGCATATTCATATATGAAAAAAAGAGCACTTTGATCTTTCCCCTCACTCTATACAAAAATTAACTTGAATTGGGTCAGAGATCAAAATGTCAGAGCTAAAATTATAAAACTTCTAGAAGAAGACATAGGAGAAAAATCTTTGTGAACTTGGGCTAGGTGAAGATTTCTTACATAGGACACAAAAATACACAAACTATAAAAGAAAAACCTAATAATTTGGGATTAATCAAAATTAAAAACTTTTATCCTTCAAAAGACACTGTTAAGAAAATGAGAGGAGTCATTGACTAGGAGATAATATTTGCACTACACACATGTGATAAAGGACATGTACCTGGAATATATAAATAACTCTTACAACCCAATAATAAGATGACAATCCACAAAAATATAAGCAAAAGATCTGAACAGACACTTTACTAAAGAAAACATATGACTGGCCAATAAGTACATGAAAAGATATTCACGTTCATCAACCATTAGGGAAATGCAGTGTGTTAGCTCTATAACCTAGCTCGCACGGCTAACGCTAAAAAGACCAAAATTGAAAGATGCAGAGGAAATGGAATTTTCATATACTGCTGGTGGAAAATAAAAAAGTACAGTCCCTTTGGAAAACAACTTGGCAGTGTGATAGTTAATTTTATGTATTAAATTGGCTGAGCCATGGTGCCCAGATATTTGGTCAAAAATTATTCTGGATATTTCTGTGAAGGTATTTTTCAGATAAGATTCATATTTAAATGTTAGACTTTGAGTAAAGCAGATTATCCACCATGATGTAGGTGGGCCCCATACAATCAGTTGAAGGCCTTAGTAGAACGAAGACTGACCTCCCCCAAGCAAGAAGGAATTCTGCCTGGAGACTGCCTTTGAACTCAAATTGCAACTCTTTCCTGGGTATTTAGCCTGCCAGTCTGCCCTGAAGGTTTTGGACTTACCAAGCCTCCACAATCATGTCAGCCAATTCCTTACACTAAATCAATCTATCAATCTCTCTCTTTCTCTCTGTACACACACACACACACACACACACACACACACACACACACACACACACGCACACACACACGCACACACACATGCACACACACATACACACACACATCCTGCTCATTCTGTTTCTCTGGAGAACCTTGACTACTAACATAGGCAGTTTCTTATCAAATTAAACATATATAGTACTTACATATGATCCAGCAATCCCACTTCTAAGGCTTTACCCCCCAAAACCCAAAACAAACGTCTATACAAAGACCTCATGTAAATATTAATAGCAGCTTTATTCATAATAGTAAAAAATGGAAAACAGCCAAAGTGCAAATTAAGTAGTAAATGTATAAACAAATTGTGGTACACCCATGTAATGGACACTACTTGGCAATAAAAACAAGCAAACTGATCCACTCAACGATAAGGATTAATCTCAAAAGTATTATGCTAAATGAAAAAAGTAAGATGCAAAAGGCTATATTACTGTATGATTTCATTTCTATGAAATTCTAAAAACAGCAAAACTATAGGGACAGAAAACAGATCAGTGGTTGCCAGGGGCTGAGGGGAAGGGGACAAGATTGACTACAAAGGGACACGAGGGAACTTTTTGGGATGATGTAAACGTTCTGTATCTTCATTGTGTGGAGGTCTGTCAAAAGTCAAACTTTAAAATTCACTTTAAAAAGATGAATTTCATTGTATGTAAATTATACCTTCGTTTTTGTTAAAAAAAAAAAAGAAAAGGATAACAGTCAGTTGCAAAGTAAGCATTAAGACAACTGAAAATACTTCCCTAGGTGCCAACAGCCATCGCATTCCTAAGACCCAAGAGCTCCCTATAAGGTCACCTGACCAGGCCCAGTGACCTCTCCCCACTCAATGTCAACAGCCTCTTTTCCGTACCTCTCACCTGGCACAGAGTGGTGTCTGAGTCAGTGACCACTTGGTTGAAAGAAACAAGAGCTCCCTCAAGCAGGCTTAAGTACGTGTGAATTTACTAACAAGGATGTGGAAATTTTACGGAATGCAAGAGCAGGAAGTACAGCTGGGTCTCAGGAAGGTTTGGGACCGGGAATTGGCACATCTCTCCTCCTCAAGGCCCCATGGGCTCTCATATCTGTTTCTTTCCCCTCATGTCTGCCTCATTCCTCTTCCCCTTTCTTGTTCCAGGCTACTTCCCTATGTGAGCCAAACATGGCCAGCCCCAACCCACCGTGCCTGGCCTATCACTTTATAAAGTCTCACATCCAAACTCTCAGGAGAAGGAACCTGATTGATTCATCCTGAGGCTCATTCAGCCATGGACACAGAGCTCATATCCCAAGGCCCAATATCCAGTGAGCAGCAGCTGACTTAGGGGACAACTCCCTAGAAAGGGGTTATGAAGCAGGAAAGAAATGATCAGCGTCCTGGCCTACGAGACCCTACCTGAGCTGAACTGACTACCACCTTTCATACCATTGCACTTTCTCAGCTTCTTGCTATTACCCACGGGCTCCAAGCACGCTCCTGCCTCAGGGCCTCTGCATTTGCTGTTCCCATCACCCAGAAGGCTCTTCCCACAGATATTTCCAGGGCTTGCTCCCTCACTTCACCGGGCCTTCCCTGACCACCAAATAGAAAATAGCAACTCCTGTGCCACACTCAGTGCTGTTACTCTGCTTTATTTTTCCTCAGAGCATTGTAAAAACCTGACATGATATGCTTTTACTTGTTAATCTGTTTACTGCTTTTCCCCCCAAGAATGTAAGTGTCATGACCCTGAGAACTGTTATGTTCCCTACTGTATTGCCAGGACCTCAGTATCAGGCACAGAGTAGACTTCTATAAATATTTATTGAATAAAGTGTTAATTAATTTTTACATGCCTGTTTTACATGTCTACTAATTGAATGACCACTATCACAGTCTATTTATCCCCACTGATAATGTCCCATGGTGGGGCATTTCCCACCATGCCTAGGCCAGTATTTTGTATTCTTTCAATGCTGACTCTATTTCTTCCCATTCCCCAAAATTCTACTTGTTACCTCTTAATAAGAGGCTCAACTCAATTCTTCTTTAACTCAATCACATTCTGGCTGCAGTCTGGCTTTCCCTATCCATAAGACCCAAATGCTCTCACTACAGAGTTCCATCTCTAAGAAGCCCTACAGAGGTCCTGCAACCCTGTTCTCTTTCCAGTTTGGCCATGGCTTAGATGGGACCTTGAGTGTTTAAACTTCTCTAAACCCACCCACAGGACTTTGCACAGTGACTTATAAACAGAAGATGCTTAATGCATGTGGATTGAGATTTACTGATTGGTCATTCAGTACATGGGAGCTAAAAACAAAAACCTCTGCTCCAGACAATTTATTAATTGTGAGCACCTACTATTGTACTGTACTAGGGGCTAGAGCAGAAGCAATGAACAGTACACAGTCCCTACGCATGCCAAAGAACAGACTTTAGTGCAGGGATTAAAACATCCACACAGATAATTCATAAGGGAGAGTATAAGAAGGGTACTAAGAGGAAAAGAAATTCTCAAAGTCAAGGAGAGTGCAGTGAAACAGATCCTGTATGCGTGAAAAGGCAGGTGTGAGGAAGTAGAATATTAAGAAAAGGCCTTAAGAATGCAGAGGAGAAATATCTGGATCTGAATTAGAATATAAACATTACATGTTAAAACATTTGGAGATGCAGCTAAATCAATATTTAGAAGAAAATTTATCACTTTAAATACATTTATCAGGAAACAAATTTTAAAAATAAATAAGCTAAACATTCAAATCCAAAAGTTGGAAAAATGAAAATAGAGCAAACTGAAAGAAACAAAAGGAAGGAAATAATTAACATAGAAATCAATAAATTAGAGAACTACAATAACAAAAGCAAAAGCTGGTCCTTCAAACAGGTTTAACAAGAGAGACATCTGCCAAGACTGAACAAGAGAAAAGAGAGAAGATTCCAAAAAAACGGAATGAAAAAGGAGAAACAAGTGTAGATAGAACAGAGGTTTAGGAATAGAAGAGTGGAGAATGTTTTGATGTTGTGACAGACGGAGGAGGGGAGGGCAGTCCAGGAACATTGTGAGCAAAGCCTGGAGGTGGGCGTGTTTGGGAGACCACAAGTAACTGGTTTGAGATGAGGAAGTTGGGGGCGTCTGTTGAGAACTGTGAAGTAACACTGGGTCCTAGGGGTGAAGCCCCTTTGAAGCAAACTCTATTCTGTGAGTAGTCGGGAGCCATCGGTGGTTTCTGTGCAGGGAAAGGTAATGAGAGATGTGCTTCAAGAAGATGCCTGGTAGTAGTGAGTAGAATGACAGTGACTGTGATTGTTCAGGATAAAAGAGGACGAGGGTCTGAATAGGAAATGACAGCCTCAGAAAATAACACAGGGGAAAGAAGCTATACACTTTGGCAAGTGACTAGGAATATGTATGGGGATGGAAATAGGGGGACAAGGGTGGGAGAGGTGTCAGATGCTGCCAAGGAGTCAAACCAGAAGTCACTGGATTGTTTATTTGGAGATCCATGGTAATCCTCAAAATAACAGTTTCAGATGGAGGTTGGAAAGGAAAGGAGATACGAAGGAATTGGTCAAGGGGTTGAAAAACTGTAACTTATATGTTCATTACTGTTTCCAAAGCATTTTCATCTTATTTGGTCCTTACTGGCCTATGGGATAGGCAGGTAAGAAAGACCACCTTGTCCAAGCCACATGAGCCGAAAGAATTGAAGTCAATTTCCCTAACATGATCAGGACACGAAGTTGCTCAGTTATTTGAAAACATCAGTTAAGTCAAGATCTCATAACAACATGACAAGCAAAACATTTTTCTTTCACTTGGCTACCCACTGCCTGAACTGTGTTCTGTGTTTGGCAAGTTCACCATTTTATGAGTCCAGGTTAGGCGAGGCAAGATTGCTTCCGCAAAGCAATAGACAAGAACTAGTTACTTGTTTGCCTAGTTTCCCTTGCAGCTAGAGAAGAGGCTGAGGGGACCCTGAACTCTGCCAACCAGGTAGCTCTGCACAGAGGTGGCCTCAGGAGCTCTGGATGTAAAAGAGGAGGAGGGAGCTCACTCTGTCTTCAGTGATGGCAGGAGAGGCAGTGGCCGTGCAGCTGAGGATTTGACACAGGGGTGGCTTTCATGATGTGGGGCCAGCCACTGTGATTCAGTTAAGGCCCTGGCATGGAAGTCGTGTGGCCTGGAAAGCTCAGCAGAGGTGGCATTTTCTCGTCAGACCAGTTCTGGGTTTGGCACTGGGTGCTATCCCAGGAAGCTCAGCCTCATCTGGGCTCTCTGATTCTCCCAATTCTCCAGCTGCCCAGTCACTTTTTTGCTTTGTTAGCTGGAATCACTTTCTGTTGCTTGTATCTAAGAACGCTAACTGATCCACATTAATGCCATGAATGTTTTATTTTACTTTAAATACCACATGTGTATATCCATTCACCAATCTACAACCAGTTGAAAGTAAGTCCTCTGACATATAGGCAAGCTGTAAACAGGAAAAGCTTTATTTTGATAAGCACTCAGGAATCATTTTCTAGATTCAGTAAAACTTATCTATGATATTAAATTTTTTAAAAGAGGCAGGATACAAAATAGTGTGTATGCTGTCTTTTTGTTATATGGAAAGGAAAAGATTATACCAAAATATTAACAGCCATTATCTTGTGCTAGGGGGTGATGAGTGATATTGATTGCCTTCAGTTGGCTTATATACAGTTGATAAATTTTCTACTGTGCACCTGTCATTCTTGCATGATAAAAAATTTTTAAAACATATAGAAACACATCTGTTTTCTTCTGCAGGTATGCTGATCATTACTTCCCATCTCTGTTGGAACATTTTAGGAGCAACTTCCTTGCCACAGTCTGTGTTCCTGTAAGGAGTAACGCTCTAGCCCCACCCACTGTCACTCCACTCCTCAACATTCACCCCTCCTCATGGACGGTTTGGGAGGAAGTCCTGGGCATGCCAGCTTCAATGCTTCCCTCCCCTCTTTTCCCCTGTCTGCAAACAGGGCAAAAGAGGGGAGGGTGCATACCTGTCTGCTCTACTCCTGTGCCAGGGTGGACAGCATGAGTGACCCTAATTCCTTGGGGACAGTCCTTCGGGGCTGCACACCTAAGTCACAGTTTCCAACTGGCTTTATCAGTAACAGAGCTCCATTTGTCTCCTGTGTTTTATTTCTCCCAAAGTTGGGGGGAATTGAGGGAAGTGACTTGGTGGTTCCAGACACACCCTGGGACCTGTGATTAGCACTATTTCCTTAGGCTTCTCAGTGCCCTCCATGAATAAGTCCTGGGACAGGGGAACACAGGCTGGTGGGTGGCTCTTCTCAATCTTAATTCTGGGGAGAAGACACACAGCTCCCTGACATGCTGCTGACCTTGTTTGCAGTCTCTACACTGCCTCCTTGGGAAATGCATCACAGTTAATATTCAGAACCCCGCTACCAGGGTCCGGTGCCTTAGTAACAGCAGCATAAAACCTTGATCACCAAATAAAGTATCTGAAGCCGGATCCTGAGGTTTCATTAGCAGCAAGTCATTTCAATGGGATTAAAGCTGTTTTTTGTGAAGAAAACAAACACTGTTCAAGCCTAGAAAGCTTATCCATTGATTTTGATCTTTCCCTTCACAAAATATATGAAAAGAAAGCAAATCATGGAATCTCTAATCAGCAGTCCTACCTCTGTTATTTTATTACTCCTTGTATCCCTCGGATACAGTATCTAAGTTTCATAAATCGCTACACTTAAAATCAAGCCATAAAACACACCCATCTTCCCAAGAGTTTATCAGCATTTTGCAAAGTAGCTGGATATGGCAAGTGCTTTAAAAACCACAGCAAAATAGCCAGCCAAATTCCAATTATTATACATAATCTCTATCTGACAGCTTTCAGGGTAGACAATAACAAAGTCAATCACTTCTTTCTCAGGTTTCCTGACTATATTTTCCTCCAATTTATTCTGAAGTTATAATTCAAGGTCATAAAAGCAATAGTTTAAGATAAATATTCCGTTAAACAGAAAAGCAAACCTCATCAAACAACCCATTCTTAAAAGTTACTTCTCTAACACACCAGAACATATGCTAAAGAAATGTAAAGACAAGAGCACACAAAAATATACAAAAATAGAATCCTACTGAGTATCTAAAAATCTTCAGCTAGAATGTTCCTAACAGCACTTTTTTAGGAAATCAAATTAAAAATGCTTAATGAACAGGGAAGCTCTGATTAGTCCTTTTATTTAATGAAATGGGTAGACTGTTGACTGGGGTTTTGGTGTCTGGCCTCTCGAGGGATTGGACAATGGATTCATAAAGCTGGGGCTTGAAGGCCAGGAACTATGTGGCTAGCAAATTCCAGATGTTGCTGCCCACACTAGGCCACACTGTAGCTCCCCTCTGCGCTCTGGGTCAGAGCTGGAAGGTATCTCAGATGCCCCTGTTTAAGTGTCTGGACAATGAAAGGCTGGTCACCTGCCAGGAAGTGAAGAGCATGCTTCAGTGGCCTCTGTGCTAGCTCCTCACAGCCCCTGACCACTAGATTCTATCCTTTCTCACCAAGAGCAGTGTCCTCGGGGGGCATCAAAGGGAGATGAGGGAGGGTTAGGAATAAAACTATCCTAGATACTGGGTCAGAATATATAAATGGATTTAACTTCACAGTGAAGATACAAGGAGCACTTGAATAAGCTGCCCTGACACACCGAAAGCACTGGACATAGAAGTCACCTTTCCAAGGAATCAGCAGTTGATACTGTAAATGTTACTATTAGCCAAGTTTACATGTAAACTCATTTATAAACATCTTACACATACCACTCCCCTACGTTAAAGATAAAAACTGATCAAATCCTTAAAAATTGGTAAACCATATCTAAAGCCCTTTCTTTTCAACCTATTTATTCACTTCACAGTGGGCAAAAATCATTATTTTTAGAGCCATACAGAGATTTTCAATGTAACAGCATAGACCACCCAGCTATTATAGAGCTCTACAGTTTTAGGACTCCGAGGTGAGCCCCAGATGCCTTTCAGAGAAGGTCTGAAGCTTTGAACAAGGGCAAATCCAATTATTCTAACTCCTGGTTCCCTGCTCTATCCTGCATCCATGCTGCCTTCTTAAAGCACTTGATCTACCAAAGCTCAAAGCATCCACAAGAATTACTGAATCTAATTTACAAATCTATGACGCTTGATTAGCATAATCCAGAACTCTCCTTAGAGTTTTAGAGCCTATATCCAAGGGCCCATATTGCAGTCCTCATTGTGGGTCCAACAGACACAATGAAGTCAATGTCTTCTCTGCCTCCTGTCCGCCCACCCCGAATCGAGTGGGATTCCACTTTCCATCGTTCATGTGAGTGACTGGCAACGTCATCTCTCCAGCAGCACAAAACAGAACCTGGGAGTCATCTTTGATGCCTGTTATTTGCTGACCTCCCATACCCAATCCATTCCCAATCCTGACGGCTTTACCTGCTAAATATCTTCCCAATCTGTCCATTTCTCTCCAGTGCTCTGCCAGTTGTATTCCATACAACTACCTCCCGCTTTGGAGCTCTGTAATAGCTTCTTAACGAGAAGGTATCACCTTCCGTTTTGAAAAGTGTAAACACATCTTCTCTTTTGCCTTCTTTCCAATCTAGGATCACAGAAAAGCACAAATCTGATCTTGTTTTTACTTGAAATGCTAAAATTGCTTCCTATTGCTTTCAGAATAATGAGCAAAATCCCTAAGGTGACCAAGAGTTCCTGCCTGACCAGGCCCTGGCTTAGTCTCCAGCAGGCTGACCCCACTATCCCTTCCAGAGATCCTTCCCCTTCCCAGGACCTTGGCGTACCCTCTACCTTCTGCCTGCAGTCACTTTCCCACTGAGAAGCACTTCCTGACTGAGCTCCGACAGGATCAGGTCTCCCTGCCACACGATAGCACCCCCACTTCTCCTCCACAGCACTCAGTGGGTAATGGCACTTGTGTGGTTTGTGTAAGTGCCTGTCTCTGGGGCTCGACACTTAAGCTCCCTGAGGAAAGGGGCTCTATGGGCTCTGTTCCCGACAATCCCCAGGGCCTACCACAGAATTGGCATACTGTCGATGCAGAGTAAATACCTTCGGAATGAACACAACTGAGAGATAAATGTTTAGAATGAACACAACCCCTGTCCCCCCAAAACTCCTTGAATTATGATGCTTAAATTATGTCCCCTAAAATTTTATGTATTAGCCTCCACTGTGACTGTTAAGAGGGTGGGAAATGCTATCACGGTAATCGAAAGGTGGAGCCTTGAAGAGGTGATTGGATTGTAGGACAATGCCATAGTGAACAGATTAAAAATGATGGTCAAGGGCATGGTTCTGAGGGCTTTAAAAGAAGAGGAGAGTCTGTCTCTCTGTCTGCTCTCTCTGCTGTCTCTGCTTCTACCATCTTGCAATGTGAGACCCCTGGGTCACTGTCACCACCACCAGATGGACTTTGGACTTCTCAGCCTCAGAAACTGTGAGCAATAAACTTCATTTTCTTTCTTAGCCTCAGAAACTGTGAGCAATAAACTTCATTTTCTTTATAAATCACCCAGTCTCAGGTATTCTGTTATAGCAACACAAAAAGGACTAATACAACAACTGAGGAGAAAGGAGTCAGGACTCAGATTACAGTGGTTAAGACCTAACTTGCTCAGGATCATCCTTTCGCCACATAAGGTCAGTTTTTCAGGGTCTCATAGGATCTGGAGGAACATCTAATCTCTCCCCCTAACAGATCTCCCCAATATGACCTCCAGGCTTTAAAATGAGGGGGAGGGTAGTATTGTTTTAATATGATTTCTGAGGATGGTAACAGCAGGTTGGCATCTTTTAAGCATCTGATTAATGGAATCTATTAAAGTAATAATATTTTAACTGCTATAGGTGCAATCTAAACTGAGAAAATGTCTAAGAAATGAGAAAGCAGGAATGCTCTGTCCTAGAGCCTCCTCCCCCATGAATAAACAGGAAGGTGAAAGACTTAGTTAAAAGGCAGTGTGGTACAATGGTTATATGTACACAGACTCTGGACCCTTGTTACCTGCATTTAAATCCTGGTTCTGTCACCTGACTATGCCACTTCGGGCAAGTCACTTAACCTCTCTATGCCTCAGTGCCCTCATCAGTAAAGTGAGGATAATTAAATGAGTTATTTGTGAAGACTAAACAAGTTAATGTATATTAAGTGCTTTGACCAGTGTTTTATGTTGCTTATAATAAGCATTACCAAATGTTTGCCATTTTATTATAAGTTGAGCATCCCTACTATAAAAACCCAAAATCCCAAATACTCCAAAATCTGGAACTTTTTGGATCACCAACATGACGCTCAAAAACATATTCATTAGAGCATTTTGGATTTTTGGATTAGGGATACCCAACCGGTAAGTATGAATGTAAACATTCCAAAACCCAAAGAAAAGTCAAAATGCAAAACACTTCTGGTCCCAAGCATTTTGGATAAGGGATACCCAACCTGTATTATAAGATGTTTTTAAAAAGTGCTTTACAGCATTCTGGCTAAAACTGTTATATTTTGGTTAAAATGGAACTCAATTAATGTTTAAAACTAATATGTTAAATTTAAAATATGCACTGGATTGTTCTGTTATACATAAAACTATTTTTAATGAAAATTTTCTGAATGCATAAACTTGTTGATCCAGATAAAACATGCAAAATGCCTGTTAGTGGACGGCTGTTGGCTTCTCTTTGTTATTTTGAGTATAACAAAAATATTCCTCAAATATGCATGAATACCCTGTTCAGTATCCAGTGAATTCACAAGTGTATGCCTTGTTTACCTTTGTTATATAAAGTAACAAAATCACATTCGGTCAACTGAGCTGGATGATAAAATAAAATAAAAAATAAATCAACAAAAACAAATCACTGTATTAAAGCAAAGCATGTATACCTACATCTATCCTTGAGCTGTGAAGAATACATGCTAAGATTACATCAAACAGAAAGGTACTTATTATAAAAAGTTTGACTAAAATGTTTCCAACTAGACACATGCCTATCCCTATGACCAAGGAATTCCATTCTTACATACCCAAGTAATATGAATGAAGACAGAAAAATATATGCAAGAGTGTTCATAGTAGCATTGTTCATGATAGTGAAAAACTGAAATAATCCAAATGTCTATCAACAAGAGAATGGATAAACGAATTATTGTGTGTTTATACAACTGAATATCATATATCAAGGAGAATGAACAAACTGATGCGTGTAATAACAGGAATGAATATATCTCACAGATACTATAACAGGTAAAAGAATCTGGGCAAAAAAGAATGTTTATATGATTCTCTTCATATGAAGTTTAAAAATCATCAAAACTAATCAATAAAGGTACAAGTCACAATAGTGGTTACCTCTGGGTAGACTGGGAAGGAATGTGAGAGAATCTTACAGGGTGCTGGCAATGTTCTGTATCTTGATTTGGGTGGTGTTTACATTGGTTTATACATATGTAAAATTCATCAAGCTGTATATTTTGGATTTGTACACTTTATGCACTTTACTGCATGTGTTTTACTTTTATGATAAAATAAAAATCTTCCCAGCTAGTAATTTAAATCATGGCTGATTGTACTTTGATTTAACAAAATTGACTTCCAGTTGATTACTTCATGTGTTGTTGGAGAGCTGGCAGAGGGCTCTGCCCACATACACACCAAACCAAGTATTATGGACTGAATTGTGTCCTCCCCTAAATTCACATATTGAAGTCCTAAACCCCAAAGCCATTATATTTGAAGCTAGGGCCTACCAAGGGGCAATTAAAGTAAAATGAAGTCATAAGGGTCGGTCCTTAATCTAATATGACTGGTGTCCTTGTAAGAATAGGAAGAGACACCAGGCATGGGCACACAGAGGAAAGACCATGTGAGGACACAGCAAGAAGGCAGCAGCCATCTGCAAGCCAAGGAGAGAGGCTTCAGGAGAAACCAGACCTGCCGACACCTTTATCTTGGACTTCTAGCCACCAGCACTGTAAGACAATACATTTCTGTTGTTTAAGCCACCTGGTCTGTGGTGTTTTGTTATGGCAGCCCGAAGAGACTCACTTACCAAGTAAAGAAGGCTTCGAGAGGAACTCCAGCTTGACACAGGTCCTCTGGAGTTTATGAGACCCAGGGGTTGGTATCTGACTCTTGCTGGAAGAAATCTAAAGCCTACTTAGAGATAGCAGGGCAAAGAGATGGGGTGGGCTGTGTTTGGAGAACACGAAAGGCACTTTTACTGCCAATGGAACAAGGGTGTGCATATTCTGTGGTCGTAATGTGGGCCCCACAGAAGCAGCCTGCTTGAGCTGGAGGAGGTGAGATTGCAAATGAGACAAGCTTAACTCCACTACACACTTACGAGAATGGCTAGAGCTAAACAGATGGTTAGATACCAGGTCCTGACCCAGCCATGGAACAGCACTGACTATCCTAAACTGCTGGTGGGAAAGTAAATTGGTAAAACCACCCTGGAAAACTGTTTGACAGTATCTCTAAAGCTAAATATATGCCTATCTTATGACCCAGTAATTCCACTCCTGAGTATATGCCCTACAGAAATCAGTGTATATGTGCACCAAAATAAACCTACAAGAATGTTCACAGTGAAACAACCTAAATGTCCTTCAACAGAAGAATGGATAAACTCAGTATATTCACACATTGGATTACTAAATAGCAATAAAAAGAAATGAGCTACTGACATTCAAAACATGGATGGATCTCTAAAATAATATTGAACAATGAAGTCAGACACAAAAGATTACATACTGTATGAAGTTAGAAACAGGCAAAACTGTTCTATGGTGAAAGGGGTCAAAGTAGTATTTGCCTTTGGGATAGAGGTTGATATTGGCTGAGAAGGAGCATTAGGGAGCCTCTTGGGGGTGGGAAGTGTTCTCTATCTTGATCCAAGTGTTAGTTACATGGGTTTTCAGCTATGTGAAAATTCAACAAACCATACACTTGATATTTCTGCTATTTGTTGTATTTGAGTTATATTGCAATTTTTAAAAATCAAAAATTTGACAGGAGTTTGGAATTTTTATTATCACACTGGACTGTATTATGTGATTGATAGGCCGGATTGATTTTTCAATAACTGGGAAATCAAAGGGAACTGCCCAAGACTTTACTCCAATGGAGAAGAGAAGGCAAGTCTGTTAAGAGGAAGCTGTGAGAGAAGAACTAGAGATGGTGAACTAGAGAACTGTCATGTGGAGAGCCAAAATTACTTGAGAATTTATGGCCCCCTCTCTGGGGGCCCTTAACCAATGCTCCAACAGGTATGGAGCCTGAAATGCCAACCCCATCGACTCAGGCAGAGGCAACTCTGAGGCTGACTACACTCCAGAGCTCCCCCCACTCCCACCCCAGGGACCAGGCTGAGATCACCCTCTGCGGCACTCTGAGATCACGACCTTGCTCGACTTCTTCCCCTTCCCTTCCCAGTTTCCCCCAGGGAGCAACTCCTTAACAAAGCAGCACACATTCACATGAACCCTCTTCTTGGTGTCTGTTTCTGTGGAGTCTGACCTAAGACATCCACCAGCCATGCCAGCTAATATACACCTTCTGGCCAGCTTCAGTGTCACAGTCCTACGTATAAACGGACAGTCAACGATAACCAGACATTTGCTGAAAACCTCCAGCATGGAAGGGAGCAATCAAAATAAACAACAAGATGTAAACAAGTCCACTGTAATTTCAAAGTGGAAGAAAGAGGAGAGGGTGGTGAGAACGGGGAAAATCACACAGAAAGAAGAAAAGGTAAGATTCACTGCTGACACAACATAACAAATGAAACCGGAATCATCTGCTTCATAAGCACACTCTCTTTACTCCATCAAGGGGAGCCTCAGTCCACATAAGAAGCTGGAGACAGATGGATAACTACCTCCCATCACCATGCAGCTCTCCCTAAGCCTGCCCTCCCCCTCCCCCGCCCCCTCTGCATCCATCCACCAAGAGTAATTTTGAAAACAATCTTTGAACTGCTAGTAAGTACTATGTTGTGTCTCACATTGAGCAGCTTAGACATAATAGGGAACAAAATCCTGAGCCTCTCATCCTCCTCCTCTTCCCAAGCAGGCTTCAAATACCGCACATGACTTAAATGTAATATGCACTTTTAACACTGGCTTAACATTCAGCCTTCAAGACTAGATCTTGTCTATCATAGCAGTAACAATTCATGCCGAGTCAAAAGGACACTTTATGATTTATTTTACATGTGCCATGGATCTTTTTTCCAGATTACAGCAAATTAATGTTTTAGCAGCCTAAAATAGTTAAGTACTTCCTGGAAAGTTGCCTGAATTATTCTTTTCCTTAACAAACTTTAATAAGGAGTACATACCATTAATGATTTTGGTCCCTATTTTCTAGTACTGTATATTCCTTTCTTCCCATCCCTTAAATACACACACAATTTCCTTATTATAGAGTAACATATTCATCATAGAATATTTGGAATAACAGCATATGCACATACACACCCCGCTAAAATTCCAGCACCCAGATTCTGTCCACTTCATTTTGAGAATATTTAACATTTATATGTTTCCTAATAATTCAACTTCCAAGCCCATACTTATTAAGAAGTAAAACAGAAGCTGTGTTCAAGATTTTGCTCTTCAGAGAGAGGCCCGTGGTTCCTCCTGTACATGACACAGATTGGGGAAATACAGATAAAAGGACAAAGTACATTCTACTAGGTCCTCTTTATTTATACCCAAATGCACAGAGTTCTGAAACCCTGTGTTAAAGTTTTGGGAAAGCATAGCAAAATGCAGGGCTGCTGGCAGCGGAGGCACAAAAGCACTTCAGCTGGTCCAGAGTTCTCTATAATGTCAGAAAGCCCAAGGGACCAAAGCTAAATGCTTGGCCACTTTAGTTATTCTCTAATAAGCCCTTTCCATGCTGAAATGTTGGTTTTGTTTTGTCTGTTTGTTTCTCCCTTTTTTTCTTTCCTGACATTCTTTTCCTTTTATGGTTAATAGCAGAGGTTGGGGGGGTGGTGACTTTAAGGCAAGAATCTCAAAGCCCTTAAATTTAATCATAAAATGTTAACACAATCATTCCCAATGGCTTACTACAGGATAGAATTTATTTTAAATAAAAAAAAAAAAAAAAAAGGATACTGAGAAGAGCAACAGATTTTCTTATCCCCATTTACTCAGCATATAGTATATCTATCAGTATGGGCATATTATATGAGGGTAGTTCAAAAAGTTCATGGAAAGATTCATAGTATCTTTAAATTATACTTTTCCACACACGTTTTGAAGTGCCCTCGTATATATATTATTATCCTTCCCAGTGTTAAGGGAAATGAAAAAACTGTGGGTGGGCGGGTGTACATTTTGGAAGGACAAGAGAGAGAGAGAGAAAAGAACAAGAGCTGCTGGAGTCCAGAGTGGTGCAGGATGATGTGGGAGTGTAGACCAGGGGTCTGCAAACTGAGAGCCATGGGACAAATCCAGTCCACTACTTGTTTTTGTACTGCTCAGGAGCTAAGAATGGTTTCTATGTTTTTAAATGGTTGGAAAAAACCAAAAGACAAGTCAAAATTTTGTGACATATAAAAATGACATGAAATTCAAATTTCTGTGTCCATAAATAAACTTTTATTGGAATACAGCCACACTCATTAGTTTACATATTGCCCACAGCTGCTTTTGCACTACAACAGCAGAGTTGAGAAGCTGCGACAGAGACATGTAGGGCCTGCAAAACCTGTTTACTATCTGGCCCTATACAGAAAAAGTTTGCCAACCCCTGGTTTAGAGGAAGGAAACGCTAGGGAATAGGACTAGGGAATCACTTCGTCAATGTTGTTATGAAGGAAGTGACACATCTACCTTACTTTTCTATAGCCCTTTATATCTCATTTTACCCTCCCACTGGCTCTGTATGAGAAGAGATGGGAAAGGCAGGTGTCATCATGTCCCCTTTTACAATTGGGGAAGTTGAGGTTCAGCCCAGTCTGGAGACTTGTTCACTGATGGTGGCTAATTATGGCAGCACCATATTCCAGCTCATCCTGAGCCCTTTCCACCCCATGGTACCGAGACTGTAGAGATGTCAGTACAACAGTAACACACAGCGACATCCCAAGTGGGAAGAGGGCATCAGATATAAAAGAGTCCGGCTGGGGCAGGTAGGGTGGGAGGTTGCTGCTGGGCCCAGGGGACAGAGGGGACTTTGGGAACAGAAGCTATCAGGCCTGTTCCTATCCCTGGACCTAAGGCAAATCCCCTCTGTCTTGTTCTTTAGTCACTGAGAGCCTCAAAGTCCCACCTGCAATGTAAGCTCTCTCCTGATGTGGTTATGAAAGGTAAATAAGATCATGATGAAAAGTAATGAGTGAGTTGTGCACAGTACTTAGGGCAATGCCTGGCACTTTGTAGTTGTAATGTTAACTTGTTTTTAGTCACTGGATGGGAAGCTGTTGAGCTTTTAAAAAAGAAATTGATATGTACTTATATTAGAAAACTAGAGAGCCATAAAGGACACAACTATACCTAAACATAAGAGTCAGTTAGACTTTCACATGACCCAACACTATGGAAACATTCCATCTGTGGAACAATTTCTAGCTCCTTTAGGACAAAACTCCCCCAGGCATTAGCTCAGGGAAAAATGATTCTTGTATTTTCAAGTTATTTGGTAGAGAAGTGGGTGTAAAAACTATTTTCATGCCTGGGAAGAAATATAATAGGTTGAAAGGTAGAATTAAGTAATTGAACTGAACATCCAGAACTCCAGGCTAGGGAGCAGTGGTGAGGGAAAGGGGCAAGAAGAAAGAGAGGCAGGAAAGGACTGTGAGGAGAGGGTAGCCAGACCCACGAGGAGTCAGCCCAGCAACGAGGTGAGGCCAGGCCTGGTGACCAGCACAGTCCACACAGCCCAGGAGAGCCATGAGATGTAAGAACAAATCCACTCGTCTTATCCCACTTTCCATTTTCCACACCAATAATTTCTTATTTGGGAAATGTCTACTGAAAAATAAATTTTCACTTTTTGTGACATTGTATACCCATACCACCAAATATCCCAAGATACTAATGTTCTGAAACAAACAAACAAAAAACCTTCTGACATGAAATTAGTTCATACTATAAGAGTTCATACTATAGGAAAACAAGCACGCTTCTGAGGGATATAATACAATACAGCAGAATTTTTAAAACTGGATGTTAAGACTCAGTGCTGAAATCAGTTTAGTGGGTTGCAAACATAGAAAAGAGCAGAATAGGATAGAAAATATGAGTGCATTACACATAGCAAAGGACAAGTATGTTGAGTGAAACTTGCTTCAGTGATGTGTGTGTGTGTGTGTGTGTGTACGTGCACTTACACACACTCATCTATATAACGAGGCTGTTGTGTAAATGGTATTCTCACTAGGAATCATGGTCAAAAATATTTAAAAGCCACTGCAGTAGTGTATGATCCACTTTAATAAAATCCAGAATAAAAACCCAAATTCACTGAATAGCCAAATTAGCGGGTAATTATTCCTGTTAAGTGGAATTTCTTTAAATGAAAACCTCTTCCTCTACATTTGAAATATGCTATAATTTATAGGGGAAAAGGATTTATGCATGCATTGTCAAGTTTGCTTCTTTAAAATAAGGTGTGCCTGTCAGTTAATACAGAATTGATTTCGAGATACAAAATTTATCAAAAGTCAGAAACATAAATGGTTACATTATTTGGAATAATGGTCAATCAACTCCTTTCTAAAATAAACCACTGCTATATTTTTCACACTAATTGTACACTAATCAATCCACCATGAAACAGAAGAGGAGGCTGAAGAGGAAATTTATTGGGCAGGGATAGTTTTACCACCATACCTTGACAATCTCCCACGATCACTTTACATATACAAAAATAAGATGAGATATCTGTTCCCCCAAAAAATGTACTTCAGAAAAGAGAAAGTTGCTTTATGTTTGAATGCTCACAACGTCTCCCATATGATGGTGCATTCTCTTAATCACGTTCTTCTGAATGCCAAAAAGCAGAAAAACTGTTACCTCCAAGATAACAGGAATTGAAAATCAAGCAATTCATTAATGCTGGATATGATGGCAATTCATTTTAAAGGGAGAAACCATGTCAAAAACATATTACCTGGCAAGACTGCAGATTTAATAAAAAGGGGATGTGAGTTTCAGAGGGAGGTTATTTGAGAACTATTTGGAGAAGATAGCCTAAAACAACCACAGTCAATACAAGATAGGAGATCGTGATTGAAATAAGCTAAATGACTGAATAAGTAAAGGAGGCCAAGATTTTAACAACAATTTAAGTAAA
The DNA here is from genome assembly GCF_027409185.1 of Cynocephalus volans. Classification (NCBI taxonomy): domain Eukaryota; kingdom Metazoa; phylum Chordata; class Mammalia; order Dermoptera; family Cynocephalidae; genus Cynocephalus; species Cynocephalus volans. The sequence goes on along the minus strand of NC_084475.1, from coordinate 41,590,535 downwards.
TAATCCTGGGGAGGGGCTTTGCAATTGTCTGTATTGGATGTCCTGTAACAGCCATACAGAAATGCTGGCTTGTGGAGATTATGAATATGCAGGAAGAATATATATATAGGAATATATATATATAGAAATTAATTATATTATATATATTCATTCCTATATATATATTCTTTACCATATACCAATGTATTCTGCATATATTCCTATATATCTGAATATTCATATATATAAATACATAGGAAGAAAGGAAAGAAACAAATGTTCCTGAGTTATGTGAATGGGCACACAGGGTTTGGAATAAAGTTTATAGTGGCAACATCACACAGAAATTCAAGAAGTACCATATGGCAAACAAGTTAGACAGAAATGAATATGCCAAAAGTGGCCTAATGATGACAAAGACTCTGAAGTCAAAGATGCATGTGAAATATTTGAATAAATGATTTCATAAAATGTGAGAGTAGAAGAATGTCATATTTCTTAATTGATAATTTTAAACCATGTTATTTTAAATATATGCAGGTAAATTAATAAGTAAAATCTAAATAGACACTTCACTCATTACCCATACTCCTAGAATATACATGCATGTTCAAATTTACATAAAAACTTTTTTAAAAACCTCATTGGAAAATTGGGGACCACCTTACAATTGAGGGTACCTTATACATGGGCATATATGGTAATCTGCATCTCAGATAACTGAGGGTTGTCAATAGTTGGCCTGTGAGAGAACCGAACTTAAGGCAGTTGTTGCAGTACACTAAAATTCCTAAATTAAAATACCAATAACTGCTATCAAACCAACTCTTACCTGTTAACAAATCCTTTATGATATTTGTTGCATCTGGAACAGAGGCCCATGTCACTTCTGAGTTCACCTGCAGCTTTGATGGACAGTTCCCACATACACTGAAAGCTTCCCACCTCCCGCTGGCTCTCCGCCTCTCTGCTTCTCTACTCAAGGGCTTTCTCTGGTGCCTCTGGAGCTTGCTCTAGCAAAGTGCTAGAATTTAATGCCCCCAGGGGAAACGATGGGTAAATACTGGAGTCTGTCCATTGCTTGGTGGACAATTCTAAGGTGCAGTCCACATGACAAAGCCAAGCCTCAATTGCCCACAGTGGTAACCTGCTCATTAACCCACCTCTTACTGGCTTTCTTCCCTGCCCTGTCTCATTTTGTCCACTCTCTCACTTGTGCTTCTTGGGCTCACCTCCTAAATAAACTATCTGGACCCAAGTCCTTCTTTCAGGGTCTACATGCATAAACCACTTCAGCAGCATGTGGCAATTTTGCATCCTCTTTGAAAAACAGCTAGCTGTCTGCAGAAGTTATGGCAAAAGAGCTTCATCCTATTTCTTTACACCTGAATTTCTTAAATCTTTGGAAATGCCTCATCTATTCCTTTCAGTAAGTATTTGATAATCCCTTACTAATGCAAAGAGTCTTTCTGTGTATTATAGGGTATACCCAGATGAACAAAACACCGTTCTAGCCTCAAGGACCTTACACTTGAGAATGGGACATGAAACATGGAGGAGGAAAAGAAACCCGATATTTAAAGAAGTTTCAGACCACAGATGAGTGATGTGGCAGTTCTAAGGAGAGGGACTACTTACAACTGACTAGTCATTCATCACTACCCAGACAGAATCACTCTTCAAGTTTTCTAACTTAAATATGTTTTATTGAGGACATCTGTCTTTTTATAAACCCAGCACTGATTCACAGGTCAGTCCAAATATAGTACATGGTGATTCGGTGTAATGGGGGACTGATTCAATAGCAAAAGGCAAAGTATTTCATTGTGAATTCCTAAGTGACCTCTTCATCTATTGGGTGTGATACCACATGTCCAGGTGAACCAAGGAAACCCGTGAAGGCTTCCTTGATGTCCCTTGATCATGCCAAACACATTCCCATCTCAGGCCCTTTGCTCTTGATAGTCTCACTGCCTAGAAGTCCCTTCTCTCAAATATCTGCATAGCTCACTCCTCTCCATCTGTGAGCTCTCTCTGTTGACCCTATATAAAATAACATCACCCCTACATTATCACGTTCTATTGCCTTCCCAGTTTTATTCTTCTTCACAGCACTTAACCCCACCTGACATATTATGTATTTGCTTACTTATTTTTAATCTCTTCCCTCTAAAAGCTCTATGATATCGGGGACCTTTTTTTTCCCCTGCTGTATCCCTTGCACCTAGAATTGTGTCTGGCCCAGAGAAGGTATTCAATGAATACTTGTTAAAAGAACAAATAAACGTCATCATTTGAACTTCAAAATCATTAAAATCATCACTCTCACAGCTGAAGTTTCATAAACTTATCTGGAATCATGATACAACCCCACAACTCAAGGTCTAAAAGGTGCAAAATTATTTTGTTAAAAAAGTGGGATTTTTAGTAAAGCTTCAACATATGTAGCAGGTATGAATAAATAAAATAGTTTCTATTCTACCATATTGTACAAGGCATAGAATACAACTCATTCAATGTTTACTGTGTAAATAAGAAATACTGAAATTTTAGATCTTAGATACTATACCTAGGTTACTAGAAAAAAATTTATTCATGTATTCATGTGACAAATTTATATTGAGTGCTTATGATAGATATAGTGTTGAGTGAGGTGCTATATTTGATTTTTCTTTTGAAAAGATGACTTTACACTTCAGTGTAAATCCACATCTTGCCATCATAGATAGGGAAAGCTCATCTTTTTTAAAACACTTATGTTTTTCCCATTATTTTATTATAAGCTTTGATTATTTAACTCAGAGATCCCCGAGAGAGAGAGAGAGAATATTCACAGGAAATAACTTCAGTTTGAGTCCTTTATTCAGATAATTTTTAAAGGGAAACCTTCCTTTCTTTTCATTGAGTTTAAGGGCAGTTCTGCTACATTTAGTAACATTAAATGCTCACTATCACAAAAATTACCTACGTAGTTGTGAAACCACTTCCATAGGGCTAATTGTTTCCACTACAAATTCAAGCTCTTCCAACGCAGGAGGCCCTCACAGTCGGGTGATAATCTCTCATTCACTCCTCATCGACTCACTGCTAGATTTCCACAGCGCACACAAGTCTTCGTCATTCGACTCCTGGCCTCAACCTGCCCACTTTTCTTTTGATTTTAAAGACTGTGGCCAAATACCTTTCTTTTCACCTCAAAATCCCCATGCTTCTGTCTCAAGGGAGTCCTTTGCCTTCGTACAGTCTCCTCCCATCTTCTTGAAGACTTCATTCCACCAGTGTAGCCTCTCCTTTCCATGTCCAGTCTCTTCCCCTCGATGGATTCTTCTCAGCTTATAGAATAGGCTCAAGGAGGTCTGTGTTCGCTGCTTTCCATTTTCATTCCCTCCCCCGGCCCCAACCCCTTGACTGCTGCGTCCACCCATCTCCAAGATAACCAAAGAAAGCCAGAGTCGAATTCAACGGCTTTGACTGCGCTGGACCCTCACCCGTGGGGCACACCACAACAGTGACAGGGACCCTCACCCGTGGGCCACACTGCAAGAGTGACAGGGACTCCCTTCACCCTTCCCAGCTTCCACAACACTGGACTATTCTACTCCCACAATTTTTCTCCAACTGTCTCTTCTTTAATATGGTTCTTGCCCTCTTTTTTCTCTTTTCCCCTCCAACATATAGATATTTCTCAAGGATCCTACCTTTACCCTTTGCTGCTTTTCTCTCCGTTTTCTTTATTGATGATTCCTGGACATCAGAATTGCTCCTAAGTAGATGACTTCCAATCATTCTTTGTAGCTCTAACCTCTCTCTGAAGCTCTATGCCTGCATTCTAGTCCCTTCACTTGGGCAAACCCGTCATGCCCAAAATGAAACTGTTTCCCCCTCTTCCTCATCCTCCTTTGAATCTTCTTTCTAACAACAACACAGCCATTCTCTCAGCTGAGCCTGACAATGACCTTTGACTTCCTCGCTCCCCCTCTCCCTATTTCCAGCCAGTGTTCAAGTTCCTCAGATCCTTCCACACCATATCTTAGGTCCATCCCCTCCTCTTCACTCATTTCTTCTTTCCCCCAATTTGGCAATAGGGGCTATCTGGTCTCCCTGCTGCCAGACTTTTCTCATATCATTCTGTCCAACAGAATGCTACAAGATTATTGCCCTAAAGCACAGCTCTGATCCTTCCAACCTCCTCCTCTCAGAAGCCTCCCATGGCTCCCCAGTACTTACCGAATAAAATCCACACTCTTTAGCTTGGCATACAAGGTGCTCCATAACCTCCAAGGAACCTCTTTCTTGTTCTATCTCTCATTACATCCCTTGGCCTTGCCAGCATTCTAGCCAAAGCACACCATTCTCTGTTCCTGTGCAGGTACACACCTTCCCACCACTAGGCCTTTGCTACCCTGTTCCTCCCCCAAGCATGTCCTACCTTTTCTGCCAGCCCAAATGCCACCTGTATAATCCCAGTGCAAATGCTCTATCTTCCATGTAACCTTCCCTGATTCTTCCGTTAGAAGTCATTTTTCTATCCTGTGAACTCCCACAGCACTGCAGAAATACCACTTTTCAGCACTTAATCATTTTTCACCATTTTTATGGTTAGTTACATGCATGCCTCTTTTCTCCTTCTAGACCACAAACTTCCTCTGGGCAGGATCTAAATCTCATCAGTTCTCCAATCTCCAACCCTCTCGACATTCCCTAACCCCTATCCAAAAATACACAGTACCTGAGACATAGCAGGCAATTAAATATTTGTAAATTAATGATTGTAATCCAGAGTGTCAACTTCGGATTTTAGCAACAATTACTTCTTCCTCCTAGGATAAAAGTCCTATCTCCCCATGGTACCATAGTTTATTCCTTTTGGCCCCACAAGTCATTTTTCAAACGTTTTATACTCCCAAGTCTTTGGGAAAAAACACACTTCTTTAAGAGGCCCAATAATGGAAAAGAAAAGCATTAATGTTACTTTAAGTGAAGGAAAGGCATTCATGCAAAACAAATGGCTTGCTGCAGGCTACAGCAAAAGGTACAATTGTTTACCAGACTGAATTACAGGATTCAGACTGTATCACTAACCTTACCAGTCCAATCTTTAGAAAAGCCAGGTATTGCATTTTAAGAATTATCACGTTTAAAGAACTTACCAGAGCAGGGGGGAAAAATCACATTGACATTAAAAAGGAAATCACTAATTCCCGAATCATCAATTGTGCTGCTGAATAATTCCTCTCTCTCTAAGCAGTTTATTTACCTTGGTCATTCCTAATTTTCTTAAACTTCTTGTAAGACATTTACATCTCTGGTTTCTCTTGCAAATATAAAGATAATAACTTTTTTTTTTAATTTATTTTTTTTAGCAAAACCTCCTAGAATGGCTTTTAAATTCTGTAAGTACTTTTCTCAGAAAGAGATTTGGCAGAACTAATAAGAGAATAAAGAACTAATATTCAAAATTCATTTTTATAAATCTATCCTTAAATCTTGGATGAGATCCAACAACCTCACATTAAAATTTTAGAAGGTTTAACTTGAAGGACATGGAGAAATTTACTTTACGTTGACAGTTTCAAGAGCACCTGGTCTTCATTAATGAAGAGACAATAAATGGGAAGAAAAACACGTATGTGTATAGCCCTAGTTCTATCATTTTCAGCGTAATGACAATATCATGCAACCTTGCCAAAAAACAAAATAAAAATTTTTCAAAAAGAAAAAAAGAAACCTCTGGTGCCAACATGTTGTGTATTTACCTGTATAGCTATGACTGCTACAGGCTTTTCAAAGAGGACCAGGGCAGCCAGTTTGGATTCTGACAGCAATGCAGTAGAATTTAAGGGGCTATGACTAAAACATGTCCTAAGCAGGTTAATCTAGTCATACAACATTTTAACAACGAAGTATCAAGATATTAAGTGTAAAGGTACATTCATTCCTATCAATACCGCAGAAGAAATACAGACACCAAGGAGTCACACTGCCATGGACACACGCACGAGTATGCCATCTCCCTTCCTATCTCTCTTTACCCAACCCTACACAAGCCTATCTTTATTACGCAGAGACAATTAAACAGCTATAGACTCTGGATGCATATGTGTCCTGGCTCCCACTGGGTGAGTTACTGCCAGCCTGACATTTTCCAAAATCTCTACCAGTGGGCTACACTGGGTAGGAAAGCAGGTAACTTAACACGCCTGGAACCCTATCATCATGCGTCTTGGGATATTTCAGTTCCCAAATGATACACGGCACCACCTAGCCATTGTGAAAGCTGGGAAAGTGGATTTCACCAGCAGTGGAAATAAAGTATCCTGTTTTCTAAGGAAAACGCCCTGGCTGTGTGATGCTAACAGAGGAAGCATCAGGCATTTCTCAGTATGATCTTTTTCTTCTTTTTAAAAGACTACCTCTATCTATTTCTCTGTACACATCCAGAGTTCATTTCAAAAGAACCAACACAAAGACGCCCCATCCTTCAGCCATAAGGTTTTCAGTGGTTAAATGTGGAAGGAGAAGGTCTAGTTGGCATTCAAAGTTGTGGGGACAGGGAGAGGAACATGACCATTTAAACACCCTCCTCCTTCAGGTCAGACGACAGATAAACAATAGAAACTGCAGAGTCAGGGAGTCCAAGACCCTCACTGAACAGGGGATGAGGAGAGGAGAAATGTCACACGATGGACGCTCCCTTCAATACTGGGGACATCAGCAAGCCCAGAAAGTGTAACCATTATCCAATTTCCCTGCCATGTGCCCCAAAGCGACATGCCCACTTCCACATCCCTGTTTCATGAGGGCAGAGAAAGGAGAAGTGAGAATCCCTGCACTGGGCCATCCACACTCAGGAGCAGAAGAGAGACTGTACTCAGAGTTGCAGGGTCAAAATATCAAACACCGTCCCACAGTCTCAGCTGGTGACATCGAGCCAGGGCACCGGCAGATCTCCGGGTTTGGAGCGCAGCGTGGGGAGCGTGGATGCAATTACACGCGTGTACACACACACACACACACACACGCGCGGCTTTTACAAACCCGCCACTACCCCGCTGCCTCCGTCCACACTCCACACACCAAGTGCATCCTGCCCACCTCACCGGTTCCAGCGTCACAGTCTTTCTCCTGGAGAGTCAGCCGAGAGATGCAGGAGCCTAGCAGGGATTCCTGGAAGTGTCATCCCCAACACCTCTGGCCCGCCACCCCCCTCCCCTTGGCTGTACCTTTTAAACACACATTCCTGCCGTGGCTGTCATCAGGCCCGCCCGCTGCCTCTAAAGCCCCGGTATCTCAGCGCGCCCCGGACACCAGGCGTCTCTGCCCCAGCGCCCCCTGCCCCCGCCTCGCTGGCTCGGTGGCTCAAGGCACTGCCCCCTGGATGTCGCCTGCTGTCCCCACTCATCCGCACTATTGTTCCAGGCAGCTCCTCTCGCGCCCAGGGGCGCCCTGCGGCGAGGACCGGGGCTCCGTCGGGGGCGGCAGCAGCGCCGGGCACCCCCCGCTCACCCACCTCTCTCCGGCGGTGGTACCTTGCCTGACAGCTGGGTCCGCGGGCCCGGGGGAGCAGGCGGCGCTAATGACAGCGTCGGTGCCCAGCCTGGGAATAAAGCTCTGCTCCAGCCGCTCCTACCTCCAGCGCCACCATCTTCTCCCGCTGCCACCGCCGCCACCGCCGCCGGGACCGCAGCCACCCTCGCCCAGCTCCGGCTAGGGCTCCGCAGCCGCCGCTCGGACCCCTCTGGTCCCCGGCCCCACCCCCCGCCCTCCCGCCGGTCGCTCGCCCCTCGTGACGCGCGCCGGGGCCGAGCCGGGCCGCCCTGCGAGGGAGGGCGCGGGGGGAGCGCGCGCACGCCGCGTGCTAGCGGCGCCCCTGCCTCCCACGCCCACCCGCGTGCGCGCGCGGCGCAGGCGCCGGCGTCCTCCGCCCTCCGCGGGCCGCCGGCCGGGAGCCCCAGCCCCGGCGCCCGGGAGCGTGCGGGTCCGGCCCGCGCTGAGCTTCTTCTGGCTCCCGGCCAGCTGTACGAAGGGGGAAACGCGGCAGCATCCCCCGGGGGACTGACGGGGACCTCCCCGCTCTCGCCGGCAGCCTGAGGGGGACCTGGTTTCTTAACCAGCAGCTGTGGCCAACCTCAGCGAGTAGGAACCGGCCACGCTGCAGGACCACCAAGCCGGCACCCTGCAGCGCGTTCGCTCTCCTTAGTTACTCCCGAGCTTTCCCGCTTCCCAAGCCACTTGAATACTGCCTGCGCTTCCAAAAAGGAGATTGACGGTGTCTCCGGAACGCGCTGCAGTCCTGCGTTGTCGCCGCAAGGGGGACAGCTGTGGGGGCTCTGGCCAGAGCGAAGCTGGCCGGGTTTGCAACCCTCCAGGGGAACTGCCCCGTCCTGCCAGGGAGAGCAGAAAGCCTCTGGATGATGATGCCGGGAGATCCTAGGCTTGGTTTTCCTACGCGCTTCTCAGTTCTGGTTGATCGGAACTTAAAGTGTCTTTGAGCCTGGCATCGGCCATCTGTTCCAGATATGGCTTCTAGCTGGGGAGGGTGGGGACCCTTTGTAGCAGGGACCAGGTAACAAGAGCTGTGCGTTCATGAAAAGCAGTGGTCTGGACAGGCCCCGGGAGGCCTGGGTTCTGGCACCAGCCCCACCTGGAATTGGCGATGTAGTTGCTAAATCATTCCCTCTCTTTGGGACACAGATTTCTCAATAATAATAATGTTATATTTGCACGAAGCCTTATAGTTTGCAAAGCCCTTTCATACTCATGTTCTCATCCAGTAAAATGAAGAGCCCTGGTTATCCAGATCTCTTGGGAAATGGATTTTTTTTTTTTTTTTTTTTACCATGCCGTGTTTCCATATTTTAAGCACAGTGACTCCAGAAAAATCTGGGGGCGTAGCCTGAAGCATTCTGGAAGTCTTGCTTTAGCTTTAAAATTCATATGAATTTTGCATTCCACTCAATAATGAAATCTCTTTTGGGGCTTTAATAAAGAAATAGCTTGCCCCTTCCCAAAAATATCTTTTAGTAAAATTTAAATATTATATACCAAGAAGATGTATCATGCTGGTCCTGTGATATTACTTGATTTTTTTCGGTAAATGTTTATTCAGCATATACGAATATATGAGTCAGACATGGTCTTTTTTCCACCAGAGCTCACAGAACACGGTGAGGAAATAGGTATTAAACAATCAGACTAAGTGCTACTGTTATCAGTCCTCTATTGCAAGGGTGCTAAAGATTGCACAGGGAAACCTAATCTAGACTGCAGAGGTAAGGCTCTCTAAGGAACTAACATTTTAGGTTGCCCAGAAGAGGCAGCAGCGAGACACTCCCAGATGGCCAGAAGGAGACGTGAAAAGGCTTAATTAAGCATGTGGGGCTGAAGTGAGGTGAGGCTGGAGTGCAGGCGGCAGCCAGAACCTGCAGGAGACCGCGTGGGCCCTCTTAGGTGGGGATCTTATGAGCCTGCAGAGCCACTGTACGGTTTCAAGAGTCGAAAGCGGCAAGCCAGATCACATTTCAGTTCCTGAAAGATGGTAGGTAGCTGTGTGAAGAACTGATTCATGGAGGGTCAGTGATGCCTCCTTGCTTATCCTACTTGGTGAGTGTTTAGGGTTTTCAGTTTCTACAGTAACTGCTCTTTTGTTTGTTCTTGGTTGTTGCCTCTGCTTTCCTATGTAGCTGTTTTGGGGGCTTTCAGAGTGCCTCTCTGTATTAATTTCTGTTTCGTTACTTTTACTCCACTGTGGTTTTAGAAAAGAAATCAACTAACCTTGTTAGAATTTCTAGTTAAATAAAAGGATACAGGTTCTGAGTGCGAGGCTGTTTTCTATTTATATTTCACTTGGTACCATTTGGTTTGCTATCTCAGAACTCTTTCTGTTTATTTTCTACTTTTTCTGTTATATTCCCAGTTAGACAAGGTTCCTAGATGCATGAGTGAGAGATACATTGTTACTTTAATAATACCTTACCCTCGAAACTTATATCGCAGGATTTCTGTACAAATTAAGGAATGTATATGAAGTTACTCAGCAAAGTATTAAGTGTCATATAAGGAAAGTAATAATTGATATAACGGCAGCTTAGAGACATCCCAAACTAGTTAGTTGCCAAATATTCATATGCCGTCCCTGCCCCCCACAAAAACACAGATACCTCTGTATCTTCTGGACAGCGCAAAATCACTCCCTCCCTCCCTGCCCCCCACAAAAAACACAGATACCTCTGTACCTTCTGGATAGTGCAAATCAGTGTCTTAAGTGTTCCTGTTACTCTTTGTGCCCTGGCTGGCAGGAAACTCAAAACCAAATTTGCAGATCATTGTAGGAAATGGGTGTATCAATATGACATTCATATCTATGTCTTATCCCTTCCTTTGGTCTTGTTCTACTCTATAGATTTCCTATGCCTGCTTTATTGGTATTTTTTTAGTTTATTATAGATATTCTTATAAGGCACTTCCAATATTTGTATCCACCTACTTTTATTAACAAGGGTCAAAACTGCTATTCAGTATTTCAGAAGGCAGTATATAAAATACTGGCAGTATATAAAATACCTGCCAGCCATCGCAGCAGGTAACAATACTATCGACACTGTGCCAAGTGACTTGGGTTTCAATTAAAGCCTTGTCCACCGTAGCATGTGGATCAGAAGTCTCTGTGCATGCCAGTTTAAAGCCTCATATTATAGCAAACTCCAGTATGTCTCCAACTGACTCATAGATAACCTCCTTTAGTGTGGTTTCTGAGGTCCCAAACTCAATCAGCCTCCCTGTACCTACAAATATATCTCACAGGTACAAGCACTGCTTGTCACTTGGTACGAGGGCAGGGATACATGAACTTTTATTCATTTAGGTTTCTTTTTGTTAGCAAAGACCTGAAGATTCCAGGATTTACTAAATTCATTCAAACGCATAAGAGTGTGACTATATCTTTCAGCCTTTGATATGGTCTGGAGAGTCAAAACTGGACAGGCCTCTTCTGATAACAGTACTTTTCCTTGATTTTGAGTTCTTTAGTGATTACCTTCTTTTCTATCTCAGTCCTTGAGTTTAAATCTTATGAGCTGAGGTTGTGTATAGGACAAACACACATCAACCTTTGGTAATGGGATTTTTCTTAAGGATTTCAGTTCTGCCATTTGGTAGTCCAGCATCCTTTCTGATGTATGGTATGGCCATTTTTGTCATAGGATTTAAAATGTATGAATGAAATATACAATTATGAATTGTATCTGTCCTAAACTTTAATAAATTTGCCTTTATATGCCAATTCTTATCTCATCAACTTTTTCTGGACGTAAATTCTGTCCTGGCTACAGTAGGTCCCCTTCTTTTCTTTTTTCTATTCCCCAAACAAGTCAGGCTCCCTCTCTTTTTTCTGGAATCACACTCACTGTACCCTTTCATGATTCCAACCAGAATTTTGAACTATGAATGTGTTTATCTGACACTTTGGAAGACATTCTGGTGCCACATGTAGTAATTCTGCCTCTGAAGATGAAGTTTTTAAGTGAAGAGCGTCATGCGGACCTATTGCCTTTAATGGTTATATGCCCATCCCTGAACCTCCATGGCCAGGGGCATGGGTTACACAGACTAACTTAAACCAGTTAGCTCCCAGTCCTGGAGCTGGATCAAGCCTCCCCAAGCCACGTGGCTGACTGAAGACAGAGCAAGATCTGGGTACCACAAAGAGAGGGAAATGCACAGAGGGGAACAAATCCATCAACTACCTTGTTCATCTCAGGCTTATACAAGTGAAAACACTAGAAATTAAATGTGCAGCAATAAGTGAATTGGTGTATAGATTGGTATGTCTTTACAGCGAAATGTTATGCAGCCTTTAATAATACCATATCCACACATTTTTTAATAACATGAAAAAAGTTAAGTTCACATCTGAACTGAAAAACTCTGGATGCAAAATTGTATGTATGAATGGTCACAACTTTAAAAACTGTACAGAAAAAAAGTATAGCAAAATGTTACTAGTAGTTCACTCATGCAGTAGGATTATTTTCCTCTTTCTATGTTTTGGTAGTTAAAAAAATTTTTTTTTTTTTTTGTCTTTTTCGTGACCAGTACTCAGCCAGTGAGCGCACCGGCCATTCCTATACAGGATCCGAACCCGCGGCGGGAGCGTCGCTGCGCTCCCAGTGCCGCACTCTCCTGAGTGCGCCACAGGGTCGGCCCTTAAAATTTTTTTTAACAATGTACAGATGACCTTAATTTGAAAAAAAAAATAATGTTATTAAAAATATGGCTGTAAAAATTAACACCATTATCACTAGATGCCATAGAAATAACTATAGGTCTCCTTTGCATTTCTAAAGCATTTTTTTTCCAAATTTGATGTATCCTTCAAAGTTTATTTCAAACACCACATACTTCAAGAAAACGTTTTGAGACTAAAGTTGCTCTCATTGAGGTACCTTATTTTTTGATCATTTGTTTCTAGTACTAGGGGCCTCACAGCCTCTATGGAATACCAGGATATAAATAGACAAAAATGGATAAAATTGGTTGTTCATTCCATTAAACACTTACTTACATACTTGGGTGTCTCCAAATTTGTTTCCCTACTAAAGTACCTGAATATTATGGTCATCTGGTAGGAACACCATAAAATATTAATATATTTAATTTGTCCTACAAACCAGGGACAATTTTACCAGAAGAAGACATGACTATGTGTTTCTATATAAAATATAACATTACAATCAGGAGTATATTTTCTTGAAAATAAGAAACTGTGATATTAAGTGCTCAGCAATTTCAGAATTTTGTTTCTCAAAATGTGTTTGCTACAGAGTTGTATCTTTTTGCTGTCTTATTAATAGATAAATGGTAGTAAACACCAATGGCTTAAGGAAGATGTCTAGGATAGAAATATGAAATTCAGGACATTCTAATAATCAATTTTTTTGTTTTTTCAGTTTGTAAGGAAAAATTGGCTGCCATTCATTTTTGGCAGGAGACCACTTTGGTGCTGTTTCTGAAATAGCACTGACATATGGAAGCATTATTTAAAATCACTGCTCTATTCCTGTTTTCTTTTAGGCATTTTGTTCCAAGTATGTTAATACCACCTCCCCAAGTAGTTCATGAGCCCTGAAGATCAGTGACCAAGGTCATTATATTCCCTCGGTATTTCCTCCACCAAACATTTGCCGTATTGTAGAGTACCTAGGAAGTGCAGTCATGTGCCGAATAGCAACATGTATTTGATGATGGTCTCATAACATTGAAATGGAGCTGATGAACTGCTATCACCTAGTGACATCGTACATTGTAGTGCAAAGCATTAGCATTTCTATGTTTAAATATGTTTAGATACACAAATACCACCGTGTTACAATTGCCTACAGTATTCAGTATAGTAACATGCTGAAGAGGCTATACTATATAGCTTAGGCATGTAGTAGGCTACACCATCTGAGTTTTTGTAAGTACACTCTATGAAGTTCACACAACAACAAAATTACCCAATGATACATTTCTCAGACTATATCCTCATCGTTAAGTGATGCGTGACTGTACTCATCAAATATTTGTTGGCTGATTGACATATTTACTAGTTATCTTGCCAATTACTCCAGTTTGGTTGTTCAAGAAGATTATCAAAATGATTTGCCTTTAAAATGATTTCCTTTTCTTTTGTTACTACTTTTATTAGTATTCAGTAGTGTCTGAAAAAAGTTATATATGTCTGTTGACTCACAAGTAAGGAGCCAGATAAGGCTTTAATAGTAAATAAAATCAGTGTCAGCAATTTTATCAGAACTTCATCCCCTCTGTCAGCCCAGGGGGATGAATTCATATTCTTTCTTTCTCTCTCTTTCTCTCTCTTTCTCTTTCTCTCTCTCTTTCTCTCTCTCCCCCACCCCCTCTCGTGCACACACAATATACATGCAGCATACGGGAGATTCTTTGAAATTCTATTTCATTTAAGCACTACTCCTTGGGAGTTTTCCCTATATGCTTGCATAGTATTAATATTCAGGATGAGCAATTACAAAATGATTATCATGACCATATTGAACATTTCCAGTAGGTTATACTATTTTTAAAAAGCCACCAAATATTTTGATCTTTATTCCACAAACTTTATTAATATCCTCACATGTGCTAACTACTGAGGTAGCCATTTAAGGGTCCAGTCCAAGCCATATATCACGAGCTCTATCCTCAAGGACTTTTCTTTTTGTTTACAGGACTGAAAACAAATAATTTCAGTGAAGTATACTGGCTATGATAAATGATATCCCAAAAAAGGGCCTGCCCAAATGGAGTTTTTGTTGTTGCTGTCATTTGTTTGTTTTGATAAGTACATGTGTTTAAGGAATTAAATCAATTCTCTTATCTTCTAGAAGTCTATAGTTAAATGTGCAGGTTTTTTTTTTTTTCCTTAAAAGGAATTTTATTTCTTAATTTAAAAGATATTATGATCACCTAAATTTGATGATTTTCATTTAACCAGAAGGCTTGTGAGCTTCTTCCAGGTGAGAAATATATATATTTGAAAACACTATGGGCAGACAAACATGTCTGCTTCCAGGAAAAGAATATAGATCATCTTCCTAAAGGATGAGCCTCCTGAAATTTGAAAAAGAAGGACTTAGGGTCTTTGACATTTTCCGTCAAACAGAAAACTGACTTTTAAAAAAGGGACACTAGTCAACATAAACTATAAAAATACACATACACTCACATATACAAACAACAATTTCCTTTTTATTTCTCAGAGAAATTTATTCTTCTTCTACCTTCTACCTCAAACTCTTATCATTTTATTAAATCTGACTGTGGAGATGCTTCTAAGTTAGGTCAGTTTTGCTATGGATTGAATTTTGAAAGCACATTTTAATTTCAGCATTCAGGCAGCTGAGCACTGCTAGAGTGAATAGACTGTGGTTATGGGAACTGCAGGAACTGAGATGGAACCAAGAAATCTGTTACTGGAGAAACCTTTTGAGAGCTGTCAGATTTTAAGTCACTCTTAATAAGGTCTGATAGGTTAAGGAATAACATGTTGTGGGATTCAGGAAAGCAGCTTTTTACCCTCCCTTACCATTTGGGAATTATTTTCATCCTCACGCTGCTGCAAACTATCAAGTAAACTGAATTGAAATGGGTCTCAGTGAGCTGTGTAGCATAAATCTGAAACTTGTGCAACAATAAAATTCTCTTGCCGTGCAAGTAGGTAGGGCTGTGTTGCTAGCATGCTTCTCAAAGAGCATCAGGTATGCATTTTAATTCTATCTGCATAGAACAAAGAATAATCCCTTAGCCTTCTGTATAATCTGCTAAAAAAAAAAAGGAAGGGGGTCTTGAGAGATTTCAGCTATAGACCCTCTTGATCAATGTTGAATCTTAATATAATAGGAAGTCAAGTTTTTCCCAAGTTCTTCCATGGATCACTGGTTCTGAGGGGAGGCAGTAGTTATGTTGAAGAAAAAAGTAAGATTCCAGGAACAAAAAATCCAGAGAACTCTGGAGTAAACTAAGTTTTCCAGGTTGTTGTTTTTGTTTTGTTTGTTTGTTTGTTTTTAAATTGCAGGGCTTCTATGAGGTTTTAATTGTGAATTTCCAGGAGGGGGCTAGAGATGGAGGATATACCAAACTTCTAGTGTTTCTTTTGCAAGAAATCTTTTGAGGAACTGGCAAGGCCCCTTTTGTGGGCCCCTTCCTCCATAAACAAATATTAAAGATTATATTTTAAATATAACTGTATTGGTATAAAGATGAATGTGTTAATATAATATAAATATAATAAAGCATTTTCTTTGACCTAAAAGTTTATTTTCCTTTTACTTCTGATTTTCAAACAAAATTTGTGGAGTGCTGGAAGTACTGTGTACTCTAGGCATTGTACCTACTCTAATAGGTAAGTTGGCCCTGGGGCCAGGTGTTACATAGGAGGAGTGCATCATTGCACAAAACCCACAAATTGGAATCTGGAGTGGGATTCAGGGACATTCCTTTCCTTCATGCTTTGGTAACTGAAGAAATAGGACACAGACACACACAGACACACATAGACACACACACACATAGACACACACACACACACACACACACACACACACACACACACACACACACACACACACACACAATGGCAAAACAGTAGGCTGTGGCAAATCTCCATATTATTGATTCTATGTGAACTCTACCCATTCAGAATGTTCTCTTAAGCTAAAATACTGTATCTATTTGTATTAGTATGTTTTCCATTGCTTATCACTAGATGATTTATAAAGAAGGAGAATTTGTATCTTACAGTTTTGGAGGCTGAGAAGTCCAAAGTCAAAAGGGCACATCAAGTGAGGGCCTTCTTCCTGGTGGAGACTCTCTGCAGAGTCCCAGGGTGGTGCAGAGCATCACATGGCAAGGAGGGCACAGCCTTTCATGATCTAATCACCTTCTAAAGGCCCCACCTCTGGACACTACCACATTGGGAATCAAGCTTCCACATGAGCTTTGGAGGCAACAAACATTCAGACCATAGCACTATTTTTAATGTTTTCAACGTATATCTACACAGGGTTAGATACACTGGCTGGAAAAAGAGATTCTTAGTTACTCACTTCTACATACGAATCTAAACATCTGTTCATACTCAGAGCATCTTTGAGAGGAGTTCTATAGCTTAGTTCGATGTCACCAATATTTATTATTTGCAACACTTTCAATTGATGGTTTTATTAATTTGTCACAATGAAATCACTGTCCATGGATACTGAGAGAGGAACATTATTAATCTTTCTTTGACAAACAAAGTTAAAGAACTGTGAGTAATGCTCACAGTGACTTGGGCATGATATCAAATTTGACTTTGTTAGCCACGTTAACCACAGTTTCAAAGGCTGATGACATTTTGAAAGATAAATTAGTAAAAGGGAAGTTTCCATATAATCTAGGAATGCTCAATTTCAGTATTTTGTTTCTCTACTGAGAGTACGTTTACTCAAAAATAAATCACCACTTTTGGGCTCAGGAGCAAAGCAAATGGATCCCAGAAATACACCAGGTATATAGGAGAATTTAGTACATCATAAATGTGGCATTAGTGTGGAAAGGATGAATTATTTAGTAAGTGTTATTAGGCCAACTGACTAGACATTTGTGAAAAAGTTAGCTGGATCTCCATCTCACTCCTTACATCAAAATGAGTTCCATTTGCTTCAAAAATAAAAACGTAAAATAATGAAACCATAAAAATACTTGAAGAAAACATAATATTATTTACAATCTTGGAGTGGAGAAGTTCTTTTTAAGCATGACACAAACCCAAAATTAGAAAAGAAAATACTGATCAATACAACTACATTAAAATTAAAGAATTTCTATACACGCAAATTGAAAACAAACGAGTCAAAAGAAAATCTTATAAAATTATGCATATAACACATAATAAAGGGCTACATTCCCTTATATAAAAAGATCTTTAACAAACCAACAAGAAAAGATAAACTAATAGAAACAAAGGACAACAATGGCTAATTCTTAGAAGAAAAACAAAAAACAAACAGATTTTCTCTTCACTCTATTGTTTCTTTTGCTATGCAGAAGTTTTTTAGTTTGATGTAATCCCATTTGTCTATTTTCAATTTTGTTGCCTGTGCTTTCGAGGTCATATCCAAAAACTTATTGCCCAGACCCATGTCATGGTTTTACTTTATGTTTTCTCCTAGGAGCTTTACAGTTTTGGGTCTTACAGTTAAGTCTTTAATCCATTTAGTTGACTTTTGTTTATGGTATGAGGTAAGGGTCTAATTTCACTCTTCTGCATGAGGATATCCAGTTTCCCAGTACCATTTATTGAAGAGATTGTCTTTTCCAAATTGTTTGTTCTTGGCACCTTTGTCAAAAATTAATTGTCCATAAAAGCATATATTTATTTCTGTGCTATTTTAAGCTGATTACAACTTCACTTTGATCACATCAAAAAACTCAACACTTTTACTCCATTCCCCCTATTTTATGTTTTGGATCTCACAATTTACATCTCATATCCCTTAACAAATTATTGTAGCTATCAGTATTTTTAAGTTTTATATTTTTTAACCTTTATGCTAAAGATTAAGTGATTTACACATCACCATTACAGTATTAGAAGATTCCAAATTTCACTATGAACTTACTTTTACCAGTGAGTTTTATACTTTCATATGTTTTCGTGTTACTAATTAGTGTCCTTTTCTTTCAACTCGAAGAACCCTCTCTAGCATTTCTTGTAAAGCAGTTCAGTGGTGATAAACTCCCTCAGCTTTTGTTTAGGAAAGTCCCTATCTCTCCTTCATTTCTGTAGAACAGCTTTGCTAGGTATGTTATTTCTGGTTGGCAGGTTTTTTTGTTTCTTTTTTTGCGTACCACTTTAGCATCACATCATCCACTTTCTCCTGGCCTGTAAGGTTTCTGCTGAGAAAGCCACGACTAGCCTTACTGGAACTCTGTTATATGTAATTTGCTTCTCTTCTCTTGTTTTCAGGATCCTCTCTTTGTCATTGATCTTTGACAGTTTGATTATAATATGTTTTAACGTAATCTTGTTAGAATGGAATCTGATTGGAGACCTTTGACCTTCCTTTACCTGAATATTTATATCTTTCCCCAAATTTGGAATGTTTTCTATTATTTCTTTAAATAAATTTTCTATCCCTTTGTCTCTCTCTTCTTAAACTCCTATAATTCAAGTACTTGCTCTTTGGATACTTTCCTATAAATTTTGTAATCTTTCTTCATCTCTTTTTTTTCCTCACCTGATTGTGTATTTTCAAATAGCCTGTCTTCGAGGTCATAGATTCATTCTTCTATTTAATCATTTCTTCTACTTAATCAATAGAGTATTGACTAATCAATGGAGTATTGACTCTATTGCACTTTTCATTCACTGTATTTTTCTGCTCCGGAATTTGATTTTTTAAAAAAATTTTAATGTTAAATTTCTCATTTTGGTCTTTTATTGTTTTCCTGATATCATTAAATTACTTCTCTGCATTTTCTTGAAGTTTCCTGAGTTTACTTAAAACAATTATCTTGAATTATTTGTCAGACAGTTCATAAATCTTCATTTCTCTAGGGTTGGTTAATGGTGCTTTATTTTGTTCCTTTGGTGGTGTCATGTTTCTCTGATTGTTCTTGACCCTAGTGAACATGTATTGGTGTCGATGCATTTAAAGACATTCTGGTAGACCATCTGGTGTGGTCTGCAGGTGGGCTTGCTGTTGGAGTCCTCAGGCAGGCAGGCCTGGTGCCTGGATCCACTGGGACAAGCCCTGGAGCCTGAGTCCATGGGAGCTGGCCTGGGCTCTGGGGCAGGTCAGGAGCTTGTTTGTGGGGATGGGCCTGGGTTCTGAGTCCATAATGACTGGCCTGGAGCCTGGGTCTTCAGGGGTGGTTCTGGAGTCTGGGGACTATGGAGGCCAACCCAGTGTTGGGATCTACTGGAATGGCCTTGACACTAGGTCTGCTGGAGCAGGCC
Organism: Cynocephalus volans; assembly: GCF_027409185.1. Lineage (NCBI taxonomy): Eukaryota > Metazoa > Chordata > Mammalia > Dermoptera > Cynocephalidae > Cynocephalus > Cynocephalus volans. The sequence goes on along the minus strand of NC_084475.1, from coordinate 41,571,058 downwards.
TGGACCCTGGGTCTGCTAGAGCATGGGACCAGTCTGACACTGGGCAGGTCTGGAGCCTGTGTCTGCTAGTGTGGGCCTGGTGCCTGAGGCTAGGGGTGCCAACCTGGTGCTGGAGTGAGCCTGAAGCCTGGAGCTATGTGGGTTGATCTGGCTCTGGGCTGGTCTGGAAACCGGAATCATAGGGGTCGGCCTCATGCAGGGTGAGCCTGGAGCCTATATCTGTAGGGGATTACCTGGAGGCTGGGTCTATGGGTGCTGACTTGATAACTAGGGCTGCAGGGGCTTGCTTGGTGCTGAGACAGGCCTGAAGCCTGGGGCCATGGGGGTCATCCCCATTCCGGGTGTATTCCAGAGCCTAGGGTCACCAAGACCATCCTGGTGCTGATGCAGGTCTGGAGCCTGGGGCTGCAGTATCTGGCTTGGCACTGTGGCACGCCTAAAGGCTCAGTTCATTAGTATTGACCTGGTATCTGCAGCTAGGGGGCCCTGCTAGCCCTGGATTTTACTGGGACAGGTTGGTGTTGGGGTCCAAGGTAAAGTCCAGTGATAATTTCCTTCTCCATCCCCTATGTGTAGTTTATCTCTGTCCCTGCTGTGCTGCCTGAGGTTAGGGGAAGATGACATAGGTAATGCAAAATTGTCCTTCTTATCATCTTCAGTGTGTCTTTTCTTATTTTGCTACACCCAGGTGCTGTAATTTCTCACCTGGTTTCCTTAGCTCTTGTGAAGGTATTTTCATGCATGCACAGATATTTAAATTGATGTTTCTGCAGTGGGGATGAATGCTGGAAATTCCTATTCCACCATCTTGCTAATGTCTAGACCTGAAATTCCAGTGTATTTTAAAAGACGTTGTAACTAAGCAAAAATGTGAAGTTTACCATGTAGTTTTACATCTAGCCAGCCTTACATGTTTACTCTAAATGCACACTCCTGTAGTCACTTGAGATTGTGTCATTGCTCAAGTCTAAGGCCAATACAGAAGCCACATATGTGGTCTCAGTACCTTGATTTAGATTTTTCCCCCAATCCGTTACTTCAACTTTGATACATATTTAGTTATACTCCTTTACCTTTTTTAGCAGAGACCTAAGCAACTCAATAAAATCTCAAAGTGTATTTATTCCTATTTATATTTTAAATTTATAGTATGGTTCCCCACAATGTTCATCTTCCTCCCTGATGTCTAATTTGGATAATTATGGCCATTTATAACCTTATTTGGAGATATAACCCTTTGTGCTTTTTCAAATGACATATCGTCTTTTAATTGGTGATAATAAACTCTGCTTGACAGTCTTTCCTTTCATCCAACCCTGAAAAACGGGAATATGTAAGAAAATACTAAATACATTTTCATTTCAACACATGAATATCATAGGGAGGATAAAATGGAAAAATAAAGTCTCCCATAATTCCACATCCTCACCAACATTTATTTTTATTTACTATAGCCATCATAGTGGATGTGAAGTGGTATCTCAGTGTGGTTTTGATTTGCATTTCCTTAATGACTAATGGTGCTGAGCATCTTTTCATGTGCTTATTGGACATTTCTATATCTTCTGTGCAGAAATGTCTGTTCAAAACTTTGCCTGTTTTTTAATTGGGTCATTTACTTTTTATCATTGAGTTGTGAGAGTTCTTGACATATTCTGGAGATGAGTCCCTTATCAGATATATGATTTGCAAATATTTTCTCCTATTCTGTTGGTTGTCTTTTCACTTTTTTGATGTCCTTTTAGGTATAAAAGTCTTAAACATTGAAGAAGTCCAATTTACTTATTTATTTTTGTTACCTGTGCTTTTGGTGTCATAACTAAAAAGCCTTTGCCTAATACAAGGCCATAAAGATTTACACCTGTTTTCTTCTGAGAATTTTATAGTTTTAGCTCTTACATTTAGGTCTTTAATCCTTTGAATTAAATTTTGTGTACGATGTGAGGTAAACATCCATATTAACTCTTTTTCATGTAGATATCCAGTTGTTCCAGATTCATTTGTTAAAAAGAGTATTTTTTTTTTCCTCATCGAATGGTGCAATGGGTTGAATGTGTCCCCCAAAAGATCATGTGTTGGAAACTTGATACCCATTGTAACAAGAGGGTGGGAAATCCGATTATGATATTTGAAAGGTAGGACCTTTAAGATGTGATTAGATTGTGAGGACTATGTTTTTCTATTGGTATTCTGCAGTTTAAGTATGATGTGGATTTTTAAAAATGTATCTTGCTTTGAAAAATATCTTTAGTATTTTTTCCTAACATTTTTAATTGTGTTGTGTTCAGTAGGAAGGTTGGTCCTGCCATAATGGAAAATTTTTAAGGATTTTAAATAAAATTAGAATCTTACTTTACAGACTGTTTTATAATCTACTCTAAAAATTAACTTTTTATAAGTTTTCAGTTAATTATATGATGATCTATTTTTATGGATGCACAGTATACCATTGTAGGAAAATATCAATTTACTCAATCTATTGTTGCACATTCAAGTTGTGATTTTCTACTACAATAAATGCCACAAGATGCTTTAATTTTTTTTTCACGAGATAACTGACGTCAAGCCTCATATTAAATCAAAGTCACCAATTATGTGTCCCCACTTAGTTATAAATGAGAGAAATGGTGATTTTTTTTTTTTTTCCTCCAAAGAAGCTTAGTAGATGGTAAGACTACAAAATTTGCTTGAAAATAAAATAAATGGGGTGACTGGTACTGCATCAATCCCATTTTACTCATCTACCTTTCAGTATTCTCTCAACAATGTGTCTGGTGAGATCACTAGCTATTTAAGAAATATGAGAATACAAAAAAATATGGAGGGCTACTTCAGCCCAGTTCCTCCCCTACACAGAAAGCAAACCTTTCTCACTGATCATGCTATACTACTGTGAGAGGTATATGAGGAATCTCAAAAGATATTTTTATCTCATAAAAATATCACAAGATATTTTTGTATTTTGTCAGAGTATTACGATACTAAAAGTGTAAATTCAGAAGCATTAGCTACCTGTTGTTTATACGGTTAAGAAAAGGCAAGGAAATCAGAATTGTGGCTGCCAGGATTAGTCTAAGAATCTTTCTGTAAAACAAAAGATACTATGCAAATTACTGCTTTCTTTTTCAAAGTTCAGGTGGGGAGGAAAGCAGCCCTTCAATTTCTACAACTGTCACACAGGACTTACATAATGACAATGTACTTCTCATAAGAAAAGGGCACACTGTAACTTACACAAAGTTGATGCCCTCTCTGGCCATTTTGGGGTAAGTTACTAGCAGACAGGAGCCATTTAAATATGAATTTTTAAAAATAACTTTTCTTCTTTTTCTTTGTCCTTTTATTATTTTTTTAAATAATAGAGCATCAAAAGCAAAACAGCTTCCACCATGCAGAAAATGGTGATATATGCTAAATGTAGACCAATGATAAAAGAGTTATCATATTTAATACATTTAATTGGCTCGTGTTTCATCCTGCATGTTATTACTGTTAATCTTTCAAGAAGCATGCTATTAAGCAAAGCAATTTCCCAGGGAAGCAATTTGCCAATATTAATTTTTGTCAAACTTCTTAAATAATTTGCTTACTAAATCAAATAACACTGTCTTTAGTAAACAAACTTCTTTCCCTAGCATATCAGTGCAAAAATACTACTGCAATTTTAAACATTTTGTGTGGTTCTTTGACATGATGCAAAATAAATTCTATATCCTGTAGTTCAGTATTTAAAATATAAGCCTAAAAAGTCACAGGACAAATAAATTAGGACTAGATATGCTTTTGAAATATTTTAAATCTGAGTAAAAAAGGTAATCACTTCAAAAAATACTTTTCAGAATCTATTTATGTACGATACTGTGTAAGTAACTCTGCTCTATCTGGCCTATAACATATATATGTGAGACTCGGGATTGAAAAAACGGGATGTAACACTGAAATAACCAAGTAATTCTCTGTTCTGTACCTTCATTTGAAATATATGGGAAAAAGCATATCTAGTCCTAATGACTGTCATAAGTCAGTTAGTCACTGTTAATGCAATCTAAAGACAACTATTCTAAAGCAATTTCTCTAATTTGTGACATTTTAGATTCTTTCTACAAATGTAGGTAATCAAATTATTGGTCTCACTTAGATGACAGCTCACTCTACCCTACTACCACCATTCAAAGCAAATAAATTGTACAGCCTGGTAGACTGGAGATGAGTTTAAAGCACTACCACAAGTAAAAATAAAATCACACTTACCACTCATTTTAGGAGATGAAAAGTTTACTTAGAAATTGCAAATATTTAGCAAAGATAAGACAAACAGTATTTTCCATATTCTACAGAAATACAATAAATTAAGCTGGCTTGATACATGGTCACATGATAAAGACAAATCTAATGGAAAAAAGAATGGTTCATTCTACGTTTCTGCCACTTATCACAATTTAGTAAGTGTACCAATAAGTACTGGAAGACAGCTGCGTAGGAAGATTAGAATCCTAGAGCTGCTTGTTAATATACATCATTACATTATAAGAATAACATAAAATCAAAATAGGTACAGATATACAATTAACATGCAATTTAAGCTATTATTTTGAGGAAATGGGACAGAATTTAGTGAACAGAACTGAAAAATGTGTTGTTAATAATGTGTTGTTATAATCAGCTTATCATGGTATTTTACATGGCATGGAATTTCTTCCTCCTTAAATAATGTTTGGCAAATTGGAACAAGTTGACCCTACTTCTAGAGCAAATTAAAAATGAAGACGAAGGAAAACAAGTGGATAATTCTATTAGATAATTTTCTAAATATTTTAAAATAATTTTTAAAGTACCATAATTTCATGCCTACCTCACCATCTACAAATTTAAAGTCATAATTTGTACCCCATGAATCTGCACTGTCAAATATAGTAGCCCTTAATCACATGTGCCTACTGAGCACCTGAAACATAGCCAGTCAGAATTGAGATGTGCTGTGAGTGCAAAATACACACTGAATTTTGAAGACTTAGAATGGAAAAAGAAAGAAGGTAAGATGTCTCATTAACAATTTTTTGTACAGATTACATGTTGACATAATAGTATCTTTTAAATATTGGGTTAAATAAAATATATTACTAAAGTTAATTTCATCTGTTTCTTTTTTAAACGTGGCAACTAGAAAATTATAAATTACTTTGTGGCTCACACTGCATTTCTATTGAAGAGCATGGGTATAGATAATCTATAGTCATTATTTTAGCCATAGAAGTTAGCATTATACTTTAAGCATTCTAGGGTACTAACTCCTTGAATATCATAAGCACATCTGCATATACCTTACTGCAAAATTTATTCTTCTCCCTATGTAAGGTATACATTTTAAGTGTAAAAAGAATTCACAAAATATTTAGTCCTTAAAAAATGTCAATCAATATATGGTGAGAGCTAAAGGAACTTCAGTGCACACTGGGGAAGACAGTTTAAGAAACACAGCAGTGCAATCAGAGTGAAGACAACGACTACCGTCAGTAAAATAAGTTAGCCAAACTTATCTTTAATGCCCAGGATCTGATCCTGCACCACCAATCACAGATGTAACTTGTCCATTTAAACATACAAAAAAAGTCTTAAAACAAAAATGATTGCAACTTACTTAAATAGTACATTTTTTGGAGAATCTTCAAGAAATGTAAAATTAACATGTATGGTGAACGCTAACAGCAGAATATAGTCTCTGAAAACTTTCCCTTAAATTAAAGCCCCTCAATGTTAAACCAAACATCTGACTAGTGTCCATGAAACTTGGGTTTAAAAAAAAAAATTTAGAAGCTATTAAAAAAATCTGACCTTATCTTTTTCTCCCTATCCTCCTTTTAAAAACATTTTGTAGTAGACTATATAAATATTTGACATGCTTATAATCATCCAAATCAAAAATCATAAGTTAATCTAGTACACCTTCTGTTATTTTCCTAAGGAGCAACATACACTAAAATACAATACTGACATTGGTCACCTCAGTCAGAAGCCAGCATCACAGTCATGCATCAAGAATCTTGCCAGGAGACAATGCCCAATTACACCTGTACTACACACACTGTTCCTTATAGCTCAGGTAGGAATATTTGTTTTTTTAAAAAGTATTTAATCTTTTTATATTAGGTGAAGACTCTGTCAAAAATGCTGTGAAAGCCACAAATTTACAGATGCTGAAATTGCTGTACCATTCATAAAGATTTCTCCCTCATGTCAAAGACGTTCTGAGAAAACATGTAAGAAGGTTATCTAATGTAACTTCATATTCTACCATTACCACTTTTCAGATATTTGGAAAACAACTAAGATTTAGAGAGAAATAAAAAAAACCTAAACCAGACAGTAATGGATATCCAATACAAAAACTGACTGTAGAAAACTAATAGTTCTCTCTAGAGTTCAGCCACTTACTTATTAAGACATTTAATCTCATTTATTAATGTGCCTTGCACAAGGAGATACTACATAAACTTTTCACATTTCCTATTTTCAGACCATGTTGTAAACAAACATTTTTATTATATGTGTCTAACTCCAGTCTAAATAAGCCTAATAATTCATGTCAAATGATATAATTTTTAAATTTCATACATATATTACTCTACATATATACTCCTCAGTGAAAGGATGACAATGGTCTCCTTTCTGAAAACTGTTAGTGTGATGTTAGATCATCAACTAAATATTTATTGAGCACCTACTATGATTGCACTCAGTCTACAACCAACCTTTAACCAGTAAGAAAAAAATACCTGCTCCAAATGCAAGATGACTTTTGTGAGGGGAGATAATATATAAGCATTTCTAAGGGATTGCTGTTTGAGTCAACATTTGGACATGTGAAATTGTATACCTAATGACATTAAAAAAAACTTCAAATTTATTATCTATCACCCTATGAAAATAAACAATTTAAAGTATGTTGCATAGTACTTTGAGGAAAGTGATTGCCATACATAAATTAAGGCTGATTCCCTAAAAGTATGGAAGAAAAGCCAGAATGTCATGGCTTATAAACCACCAAAGACTTAATATAGTTTACACAGATATCTGCTTAATTTGGGTAAATGGGCACTTTTGTTATGTTTCTAATTTTGCTGGAGAGGGTTGGTCAACAAAGAAAACTGCCTTAAACAGGAGCACTTTAAGCAAATGCAAAAATAAAAGTCCTTTGTAAATTTCACTTGCAATGTTGTTCAACTGTATATCTTTGTCTTGTGCATTTGAACCTGATTATGTGTTTTACGCAATATGGTGAATTTCTCCTGAAGTTAAGAATGTGGACAATGATAAGACAGAGATAAGCTAGTTTTACCTTTCTAGCCTTTATCAGTTCTGACCTTTTGAATTCCTACAGCATGCAAGGGATTATGCAATGTCTTGAAAATGTACAGGTCTGCACATAAAACACTCCCAAGGAAACTGAAGTCTTGGCAAGCAAAATAGTTGTCAATCCAAAAACCAACAGTAATCATTTTCCTCAATAGTATTTCTAAAAATTGAGAAAGATGGCATCTAAAACAAAATACAATCGCCCAACCTCTGCCAAACATGGATATAATACACAAATCATTTCCATAGAAGACACACATAAGAAGATGTTCATAATAGAGCCATAGGGACTGAAGCAGCAAGGTGAACAATGAGGCAGTCATAGAGAATCTACTGGCTACTGAAAGTATTTTATAAAAAATACTATCTACACTACAATTGGAAGAGCTAGTAATATATTTAGCATATTTTTGCCTTTTCTTTTTTGCCACTGAATATAAAATTTTGTCCTAAATTTACTAAATCTACTACACCCTGAGGAATAACAGCAGACTAATAAAATGTCAGGGTTAGCTTTGTGAACCATATTGTTGTCCAAAAAGCACAACTATATATAGCTAATATTCTTGGAAGCACAAAGTTTCATCAGCAGACTAAGCTACTGCCCTATACTTTTTTAGCAGAGTTTGGTTATACAGTGTTAACATGGCCTGGTGAGAGTAGAGAAGTCAAAGTTGGGAGCCTGAGGTTTTCCCTCCCACCCCAGGTCCACAAGTGACACACTGGTTTTCTGTCTCCACTATGAACACAGCATAGTGCTGCCCTTTAAAAATATATTATTCAACAGTTCTCTGTAAAGCACTTTGGAATCTTTAACTACATATTTTTATGAATTTACAATGAATAATTATTTGCTATCTTGAAATATGGAATTCCTATCCCTCTCCTCTCCATACTCAAATACATAAAATGACTCGCTTACATTTTATCTCAGTATTTACTTCTTTCCCTCCAATATTTGAAAGAAAAATAGTATTTTTCTTTCACCCTTTCAACTATCTACATTAGGCCTGAATTTGAGAGATAAGGAAGTAAGGCAAAGAATTCATTTAGGACAACTATCTGGCCTTTATTTTAGGGCGGAGTGCCATTGTTTCCTTTTGAACACAGGCAGCACAAGTTTCTGGCTGATCTTTAATTGTGCACACAACATAATCTAAATGTGATGCCTCCAACCCCCAAAACCTTAGCTGTCAGGAAGAAAGAACTCACTCATGGTAGGGTGCTTACAAATGATATTGAATGAAATACAAATCAAAGCATACTTCCTGCTTACATCGGCATCTCATTGAAAGATAAACTACCCCATGGGACCATGTCTAGCAATGAGAATAAATAAGAGTCACAATCAACTGTTTGGTAAAACTTCCATTCCTCTGTTTTCCACCTAACCATTAGAATTAAACAAAACCTTGCCTGTCTGCCTCCCCGCCCCCCACCAAAAGTAAGAAAGGCACTAGAATTAACACAGTATGTGTAGTTATGTTTTAAAAGACACCGTGTGACAGTAAGCAGAATTCTCAGGGTTGATTTTTCTTGCACACTGCCTCATGACACTAAATTTGCCTAAACTTTCCAGTGCCTCCACACACTTCTCCATTAAATAGGAGCTACTTACGAGCATACCTATGTGTGCGGAGGCCACAGCACATCAAGTGCTAGGGTTTGGGTTTGCACGGTTCCATTTGAGTAATTTATTCGAAAGACCAAAAGGTTCAGTTGTTACAATGTTGTTCAAATTTCCTAGCGTACTTTTAATACCTTAAAGTTTTAAAATACAATTTTCTAGTAATAAAATAACAGTAGGCTTAGAACAGTTTTGCAAAAAAAAAAAAAAAAAAAAAAGAAAGAAAAGATCATATTACTTCCTTTAACAACTAAATCTTTAGCATCTTCTACAATTCAGGGGGACTAAGGTAGAGATCAGTTTGTGTACAGCAAGTGGTAGTTGCACTCCTAAACTGCATTTAGCCCATGTCAGATACTATCTTGTATTATATGAGAAAATTATTAGGCTGACAACTTATTCACAATATTAAAAGTTCCCTCTACATGCACACACAAACATGTATGACTCAACAGGCACGAATGGCATGACCTGACCATACCTAAATGACACAAAGTCTATCATATACGCTTTCTTACAAACTGCTCCATAAAAATCCAAAGACTTTTGTTTCCACATCTTCTGTCACATAAGCCCTTACCTGAAGATATAAGTGGCTTTTAGTGACAACCTGTATACGAGGGTACTTCACAAAGTTCATGGAAAAATGGAATATGACTCTTTCCAAGAACTTTTTGAAGTACCCATGTACATTTAATCTTATTGATAATTAATAAAGCCTTTAATTTAAATTAGAACTGTACCATAGGAATAAGAAATATCATTGAAAGTCTGGGCCCAGAGTTTCTAAAGAGGTAGTAAAACGCTAAAACCTACAAAAGAAAAAGGAGAAATTAATATGTATCAAATCCTTAAGCTTAAAAATGACTCATTCAGGTTTAAGAAATATCTAAAAGGTCCACTGTTCAAATGGGGACGTGGATGTGGAAGCATAACATGATTATCAACGTACATACACAGATCAACAAGTCATTGAAATAAAATAATCTCTTCAGATGCCCAAAAGTGGCTCTGGCTCTACATGCAAGATCTGTCCCCAATATCATAAATGAACAGAATGTCATGTTCTTAATTCCAAGTGGCTGCTTTAGTTCTATAAATTTTTAATATATATTATAGTTAATCGATAGTTAGAGAGCTGCATTTCTTGGCTAGGATTTAACAAGTTAAAACAAGATAATGAAATGAAGAAAAAAAATCTAAATGAACTTATTCTATATGTGATAACATCTCCCTAACTATTATAAAGCTAGAAAGTAGAAAGCATCATTCATTCACAATCCATTGCACTAATCCACCAATTTCTCAATCATTGCTCACTCATGACTTATCTTTCCCTTTTTCAAACAGTTAATCATTCATCAATTTAATAAATATTTCATGAGTCTTTACATTGTGCAATGCACAAAGAATCTGGAAACACATTACCAAAATAGGTATACTGAAAAAAAAAGGTGGGGTGAAGTTGGTGATGGAGATAGTTACAGATCTTACTGCTTTTTTGGTTGTCAGTAGTAGTATTCTTGATACACAGGATGGTAAGATGACCTACTGTTCTTCAACTGAAAGTTTGATGGAATGTGTGTCAATATAAACCATCTTTTCCTTTTAACAACTAGATATTTATAGAAAAATATGAGACAACTAAGAAACCCCTAAAATAGACACATCCTTTCAACTGTATGAGAGCTTCCAGTCAAAGAGATATTATCATGTCACAGCTAGTGAGTTTAAATGATGCCCACTTAGGGAAAACAACAACCATATGGGGTAAAACTAGGCTTTTCTGTGAATGAACACTTAAAAAATGCAAATTTTAGACATAAAGTAGCACACAAAAGTCAAAAACTAACAGTATCCTTTGGATATTTGTATTTTCACTCCTTACTTAAAACGTTATTAGGAAAACAAGAGATCAAGATATATTAAAGGACTAAATGGCTTCAAAAAGGAGTGGGTTAAGAGCCTTCGATGACATGAAGGCAGTTAACACCAAAGATGAGCAAGATACTCAGTGGAAGGTATAAAAAGGCATGGGGCACTACAAAAAGTTTAGCTAATATTTCAACAGGGTATTGTCTACACTCATGTCCTGACACTCTCTCATATCAAAGCATAAGAAGCCCTATTACTTGGGATACTAAAAATAATGCTTTGAAAAAAGGTAATACTAAGTGAGGCCAGAATTTGGCAACATATGTTAGTGGAATGGGTTTAACTTCCCATGTCTTCTCTGTGTAGTTCCCTCCCCACCCCAACCTCCGCAGGAGCTGAAAATCACAAACTAATAGTTTTATCTAAAGAGGTTTACATAGACCTTGAGGTATTTGATTCAAAATAAGCTTTATACATAAAGGGTTATGGAATCATGCTCATAATGGCAAATATTTTTTCACCTAAATACTATAAAAGCTAAAAAAGGGTAATTTTTACCCCAGGAGAAAAGAGCAACTTCTGTCTACTGGGACCAGGCTAGGCAATTTTTCTGGTGTTCCTAAGTCTCATCCAGTTCAACAGTCTGCCACTCAACAAAATCATGATGCCCAAGTAAAGGACCTATTTATTTCTCCCTAAGGCAATGCACCTTACTCACGTCCAGGTTTTCCATAGTGAGATAGGAGAGGTTTGCCTTTCCCTACATCTCTCTCCCCACCCTACAGATTACCTAGCAAGTAAAAGAAAGAACAGGCAAAGTATGGTGGTCACACTTACTTCTGCTACTGTAACTCATATTCTGCACACACACAGAACAACAGCTTCCATCATTAGGGGAACTTTCAAAGGGGCAGCTCTTGTTCATATTTCTTGTGTGTGTGCACACACGTGTGTGTCTGTGTGTTTTACATGGGGCATGAAATTCACTGCAAATAGGGAAAAGAGTATCTTCAGTACACATCTGTGAAATAAGACAAATAAGGAACAGTACACAAAAGTGAAAGTGACAAAAAACATGAAACAGACTGGTAAAATAAAGAGAAACGTATGTGGAACGAAGAAACACAGACCACTTACAAAGGGGGCAATATAATAAGAAAGTAAACATTATTGTACCTGGCCCTTTCCCCACCCCTGCCTCAGCAACCTGAAAAACTCAGCCCTTGTTATTGAAAACATAAGATACAGCTATAATGTGGATACTTTGGTACTTTACCCCTGCCTGATAAATTCAATATCAAAATGTTTTGTTTAGTTTTTAGAACAAAGATTGAGGAACTAATCTTCAAAACTATTTTAAATAGTCACGTCACAAAAATTTGGGGGTTTATCCAGTGCATCCTGAATAGCTTAAATTTTTAAAAAGAAAGATTTTTATGGATACATTTGTATGTATATTTCTGTCATTTTTCATGAGTGAATTTAGAAGGAAAAAAATAACAATAACTAAAAATGGCATTCCAAGGTTTTAGGAAAAAAACTGATTTTCTAAGAGCTAAGTTGAGTGTTTTGGCATATACCAAATTTGAGATAAAAACAATGTATCAAAACTAGTAAGAAAAATAATTTTCCAGTATTGCAATTACATAAACTCTTAGTTGTTGTTTTTTTTTTTTTTTAAATAACCATTTTAAAAATGGAATATATTGAAGCATTTTTTCATATAAATTCCAGTACTTCTGACTTTGGTTTATGGTAGTCTATAACTTGAGTAGAACAGAGAAAGAGAACTTTCTCTTTCTCCTAAATCCATCACTATAGTCTTAAACATCCACATGCAGTGTTTTCACATCCACATGCAGGTTTGTATTTTCACATATCCATCCATCTAGCCATTTGATTTTCAAAACAACAATTATATAAGTCATTCTGCCTTTGTATTAATGTTCTTAAGCTGAACTGCCACATAAATTTTTAAGTTTATAAAGAATTTGTCTATACAGCAATTGCACTGAGGTGGGTTGAGGTGTGTGTTAACCAATTAGCAGAACCAAATGAGAAGAAGCCTCATGTATAGTATATAAAATGAGAAGTTAAAAAGAAAAAAATTTAAGACTCAGTGTTTAGCAGGAGGAAACTATACAATTATTTTATCCCCAAAGGAATGCCAGTTCTTAACAAAATAAATACAACAAAAAGTTCACTACGAACTTTTAACCTAAAGGTGAAGAACATACAGTTAGCCAATAACAGCAAACAGTACATGCAACTATGTAAGTAAGAAAGGAAAGCAATATTGCACTAAAGGGGGAACCCTGGAGGGCTAATCCACCTCTTTCACTGACTCAAAGTAACCAGCCATTTCCTGTATGCATTGGCAAACCTGGCTTGCTCTATATTCCGGCAAGTGGACAACACTTGATCAATGAACCTGTGCTCCATTTCTAGGCCTAGGGAGTCTGGAGCTGGGGTCCGCTTCAGGCGTTTGGTTTCCTGGGAATAGCCTTGCTTGCTAGAGTCATTCAGTCCATCCACCTCCATTGCCTGAGACAGTTGGGGGCTTGCTGGAATGAAGTGCAAGTCATTCAAAGTCACCCCAGGGCTGTCTCCAGGTGTCAACTGGGTCATGCTATGAGGAAACCTACCATTTAAGTGATGCTGAAGGTAGAAAACATGCCGCCTGTGATGGAGGAGGGAGAGGAAGAAAATAAAGAAAAATCACATGACAAAGTCAAGCTTTGCAGAAAAAGCAACAAGAAAAATTTAATAATTTCAAAACATACAGTACTCAGTTCACTGCCCACTTCATAACCCACCCAGAGTTAGCTGGGGGAAGGAGGAAAAACAGTGATGATGAAGTCTCTTGGTATTTGGAGAAAGCCTTATATTCCTGGCTTACTAGTTTCTTTGTAAGAAAGAATATTATCCTAAAGGTTTTTCAATAAGCATTTACTGAGATGATAACAATAACTTGGAGTTGTTATTCGCTGGTAACTTTAACATGAAAGTAAAAACAGATCTTTGCCCAATTTCTGCTCTAAATTATAACACAAATCCAAACAAAAATTAACCCCACTGATATCCTAGAAGACCAGGATTCGGAAACAAGGTGATTAAATGGTGCTTCTAGAGGCTTAGTCCATGGCCTCCATCCAATACTTTAAGAATAAAAGACCTGCTGCAGTTGGTCTTATTATCTACAAACCGGCCAAACTTTCTCCTAAATCTATCACTACAGTCTTAAACATCCGCATGCAGTGTGAATGTTAACATGCTCTAAGCAAAGCATGTTAAAAGACACAATTCTTGTTCTTCCTCTAAAGAGAGTTTTCCTGCCCTTAGAATCACCTGGAATTGTTTGTCAAAGATGAAGATCCATGGCCTAATGTCCAAAAATTTTCATTCAGTGAGGGGCACAATAAATTAAACTGCACAGGTTCTAAGCTGTTGTATCCCATCATTCATATTAGCAACTTTAAGCCCTTAGAAGGTAATTCTGTTCATTTTCTTCACATATTCTGGAGTAGACAGGAAGCATATAATACACCCATTTTAAAAGGCAAAACTTAAAGGACAAACTGCCTCGTGGCAATAAGTCAGCAGCTCCTGTGTTATAAGAGGTTATCCCAACTTTTTTCCTCCCCTCGCCCCACCCTCAAACTCTAATTTTAATGCTTATACGAAGAACAAAGGAAAGCTTCTGCTCTATTAATCTAGCTATTTCTCAAACACACATATAATTTTTAAAAATCTCCTGAGCCTTGCTATTAATATGCCTAAATACAAAACAGCAACAAAAATCTGTAACACCAAAATAAACTGCAAGTTAAGATCTATCTTCTCTCTTGAAAATATGGAGTAAGAGTATCCTGGTTTTAAGAGAAAAAGAGAATTCTCTATTCACAACGGTACCAAAGAGGGGAGATTGTCTTATATCTTCTGAATATACTTGACATGGAACAGAAGCTGACCAAATCTCCTCAAATAGCCTACAAGAAAGACTAGACAAGAGAAAGAAGGAAAAATCTCAATAACCTTAGAAAAACACAAACTTTCAAAATGCCACCCTCCTGCTTAGCACAGGCAAGTCTTTTGTTTACAAACAGACTCCTACAGCCTGAAGCAGACTCTGTATTTATGAAGACAGAGATGCCTCCAAATAGAGGAAGATCCAAAATAAAGGGGAATTCACAATCCTGGACTTCATTCCAACATGAAATTTACTTTACTGTCAAATGTACTCAAAACTCAAGTAAACAGATTGCTAACCCTCTTTTACTCCTCCCTACTAGTCTTTCCCCCAATCTCAATAAGAAATTCTCTTACACTTTAATTTAAATAAACAAAATGTGTCAAGAGATTATACCTAAGGTAAGTTAATTTGCAGACCATCAAGGTTGGAAAAATGATAAAGCTTACCTTACTCTCAGGGTCTAACCAATAGTCTCAATCCTGACTGTGCATCAAATTATCTGCCAGAGTTAAACAAACAAACAAACAAACAAAAACAGATGTCAGCACTCCATCTCGGATGTGCTTATTTAGGATCTCCAAGGAGGAAGTCCGGAAACTTTTGTTTTAGTTTTTTTTTTCCCCCTTATTTCTGTTTTATTTTGGAAGTAACACATGTTATCTTGTCGCACAGTCAAGGTTGAATATCACCATCTTAAGCCACAGGCAAAGATCTGTGTGAGAAACCTCATATTAATGATGATGGCAATGATGATATGGTAACAAAAACCCTTTCTCACTCACTCAGGTAAAGCTCCACAATCAGATGCCCATATTTACCCAAGAAGGAAGGAGTCAGATGTAACACCATCTGCATCACTCATAAGGACATGCACAGTTTCATGCAGAAAGTGGATTTTCCCTTCTCTTACCTATGACACCAAAGAGTTTCGTGTCCTGGGTAGGAATCAATAAGGTCAGTGCTGAATTCAATTTCTTCTTCTAGAAGATGGGGAAGATTTATCCTTGGTTTCTCTGTCGAAGCTGCTCCTACTTCATCTTTTGGAGGAACTAGGGCAGGCTCACTTTTCAAAGGGTTTTGCTCCAATACAGAACTGTCTATCACAGTTTGGCTAATCAAAGACTTTAACAAAAACTGGCGGTAGTGAAATCCACTGTGGTCTGAAACATGCATGGATGCCCAATGTTTAGTAGAAGATAGTTCATCAAGAAGAATCTTGTAGGAAGAAAAAAGGGAAGTGAGACGAGAAACTACCAAAGGTTTTTCTTTCTCCATTAATACCTCTATTTCTTTGACTTGTTCCTTGTTTTTTGAACAATGCCATTCTCACCAATATTTTGTATATAATGTCTAGCATAGTGCTGTCACTTAGTGGAAGCTTAATACATGCTAGTTTCCCCTTTCCCTTATAAAGTGATAGGAGATTTTTTTTTCCTAAGCCACAAAATTTAAGGACTTATTTGACATTCTTTCCCTAAATCTTGACTAATCACATTCTGATTGGAACACACAGAGAAAAACCAAATTCTAAAATAATGATGAACATTAGGGTGTTCATTTACAAGTAGTGCTGATGTAAGAAGGAAAAATATAAATTCAGAGGTTACTTTGATATAAACTTTCTTTTACATTTAATTAATATGTACTATATTGAATTTATTATCTGTGCGACAACAGGCTCGGTGTTCGTCACTATAAATACCATGAAAGCAGAGACTATGTTTTGTTCACTACTTAAAATTCTAAGGACTTAGCACAAAAACATGATGCATGAATAACAGGATTTTTCAAGAGCTCATAACTTTTACTATTCATCCCAAACTCATTTAACATTAATAAAAAATAGGTTTTCTAAATAGATGATATTCAGCAGGAAACTGTTGAAATCTTTGTGCTACCAATCCTGCAAACTAAAGAATTTCAAATGGAATGGTAAAAAGCAGCATTTATGAAAAAAATTAATTACGTGGCAGTGTCTTGGACAGGTAACAAATATAAATGAATTTTGATCAGTGAAAGGTTCACTGAAGGCCTTCCACGTTCCATCAGAGGATTTTCAGACCAGCTAAGGAAAAAAGACATACACTTGTGAACAGTGAACAACACAGACAGCACAACGCCAAATGACCCCTTTCCTTGCTTGTCAAGGGGCCCAGGCAAATGCCTTCTACTGTACCAAGATCCTTCTCCACTTCTTATACCCTTTTCTCTATTACCCTAGAGGAAACTTTTCCCTCTTCTGAACCTCCATAGTACTTGTGTGTTCCACCATATATATTAAAGAATTTTTTGTGCATCACTTCATTCCCACTAAACTTGGCAAGTGCTTTAAGATATTTATTCAGTCCTAATTGATGTTTCCATCCTATTGTACCCACTGGCATCAGAGTGGATACATAAATATTTTATGAATGGACAAACGAGCAATTTAATGAATGAGGTGACTAACACAAAGGAATAAGATTACTTTCAGCCAAGAGGGTCAAGTTGTATCAATGAAATGTTTTAAACATTTCCTTTAAGTTCTAAAGAGTTTATTCATAACCAACTAAATTTATTCCAGAGGCTATAGCTGGGTCTCTGAGAAATGGAAAACTAGATCATTTGATTTTAAAAGGTGAGCAAAAATAGCACCAGATGAACTTCTACTTGAAAAAAAAAATTAATCTTAAGGTTATTACATTTTTGAAGAACTAACCTGCAGGACATTTAAGCTATGATACAGCAGCTTTTTTATTTTGGTACAGCTTCTTAATACAGATTGAAAAGAGTGCTCCACTTATTTAAAATGAACTTATATAACATAAAAAAACCTTTAGATGATTTCTTACTAAATATTTCTACACATAAAAATTAAAGTTTATGCTTGATTTTTAGGCAAAAATAGCATGTATATAAAAGGTTTTCAATAAAATCCATTTAATTTCTTAAAAACAATTCTTAAACCTTTTTAGAGAAAAACCTACTATATTCTTTTCCCTAAGATATAAAGATACATATAAAGATACATACCAAACAAGAAAATTTTGACAAAAATATCAGGTTATTTTCTTATTAGAATAAAAAGGTACATAGATAAAAGCAATGATTATTAAAAAAAAAAAAAAAGCAATTACTTTTAAGTGACCTTAAAGACACTATATAAAGACATGTTTTAAATATAAGGAACTGACAGAATGAATGACCTCTGTATGATATATCTTAAATGTCCATATTCTTTTCCATCTTCCATATAAAAAATGAATGAGTGAATAAATATGCTATAAAAAAGCCACAGAAGCAAGGCCATGAAACAGAGAGGTAATAGGTTTAAAATAAAGACTACTGAAAATACACATCACCAGTCTTGCAAATTTTTAAAAATAACATTTGGTTTTTCTTCTGATTATAAAAGTGATACAAAGTAGTAGAAAATTACAACAACATAAAACAATATAAAATAGCAAACAAAAATCATCCATTACCCTATTGGCCATGCTCTTAACACACTGGTATATAACCAATCTTTCAGTTTTTTTTCTATGCATGCCTATACACAGAATTAATTTTTAACACAAATTTGGGATATTCTTTTGTACTAATTTTATTCTACTTAAATTATAAACAGGAGCTGGCCAGTTAGCTCAGTTGGTTGGAGCGCAGCCTTATAACACTAAGGTCACTAGTTTGGATCCCCTATCCCCCATAACAGCCAGCCGCAAAAAATAAACAAACAAACATATTCCTATGGCATTAAATACTACTTTATAACAATTTTTAACTCTTGCATAATAGTTCATTTTAAAGATCAAAATTTAATCATTCCCCTAATTGGTTCTACTCTTATATAAGTAACACCCTTTTTATATGTATCTAGGTACCTATCTAATTATTTATTTAGAAGAAATTTCTAGACGTACACTTGCTGGACCAAAGAGAAAAATCTTTGCAAGGTTCTTGAAATATACTGTCAAAGTATTTTTATTCTAATAAGAAAGGCTGTTCAATTTATATTCCTATCAGAAGTATGTGCTAATTGCCTTTTTCCTAAATTCCTCGTCAATACTTTAATCTTCACTAATTTAATTAGTGAAAAATGTTTCATTTTAATTCATATTTATCACTAAGACTAAACATCTTTTTCTTATATACTTAGTTTTCCTTTGTTTCTTCATTTATGAATTACTTATTTTGCTTAATTCTTCTATAAATTGTCTAATTTAATATTTGTGATAGTCATTTTTCTTATGGGGTTGTATGAGATTTTTACATATTAAAGGTATTAGTCTCTGTCATATATGTTGTAAATATTTTTCTCAATACATTACCACAATTTGATTTTTTAAATTATTTTTCCCCCAGGTGTATCGAAGCATAAAAGACAAAAACTGTATATATTTATGGTGTATAACATGATGTTTTTATGTATACATTGTGAAATGATTACCACAACCAAGCTAAATAACATATCCATCACCTCACAGTTATTTTCTTTTTTGTGGTGAGAACACTTACGATCTACTCTTTTAGCAATTTTTAAGCATATAATACATTATTTTTAACTATAATCACTATGCTGTACAATAGATTTCTAGAACTTCTTCATCCTATCTGAAACTTTGTACCCTCTGACCATCAACTCACCATTCCCCACCCCAACCCCTACTGTTGAAGCTACTGTTCTAGTCTCTACTTCTTTGAGTTCAACTTTTCTAGACTTCACATATAAGTAAGATCATAAAATATTGGTCTTTCTGTGCCTGGCTAGCACAACGTCCTCCAGGTCTCTTTTTTCTTCATATAGGTTTTTATTCCACTTAGATTTCAGTTTGATATTTGATATAAAAAAACCTAACTTAATAATTTTCTACAAAGTCAATCAATTCTACCCACATCACAAATTGAACAAACAATTCTTTTTCTAATTATGTAAAATGCCATATTCATCTTTAATGAAATCTGTACAAATTATATATTATTATTTGTTTATGGTGTTTATATTCTCTTCCATTACTCAGTTTATTTTTGAAAAAGTACAATAATTTTAATTACTCTGTCTTAACAGACATTTAAATAAAGTATAATGCTCCTTAATTTATTCCCAAGAATTTCTTAGCTGTTCTTTGAAGCTTTATTCTTTCTAATAAAATTTAGAATCAATTTTTGACGTTAAAAAATAACCAAATAACCCCATTTCTATTAGGAGTCACTCCCCACTTCTTCCTCCCCAGCCTCTGGCACCCATTAATTTGCTTTGCATATTCTGAACATGTCATTTAAATGAGATCACACAATACACACATGGGGCCTTTTGAATCTGGCTGCTCTCAATCAGCATAACGTTTTCAAGATTCATGATTCATCCATGTTATAGCATGTATCAGTACTTCATTCCTTTTTTATAGCCGAACTTCTACTGTCTACATATACCACATTTTGTTTTCTATTCCTCAGATGATGGACAGTTGTTACCAATTTTTGGCTATTATGAATAACGTGGCTATAAACATTCTAATACAAATTTTGGTATAGACATTATTTTCAATTCTCCTGGGTATATAATACCTAGGAGTGCAATTGCAGAGTCATATATGGTAATTCTTTTTCCCCAAGAATACAATATATTATTAACTAGTTTTTTTCCCCCAGACATGAAAATTCTGTTTAATTTTTTGAGGAAATATCAAGCTGTTTTCCACAGCTCACTATTTTACATTTCTATCAGCCATATCTAAGGGTTCCAATTTCTCCACAGCCTCATCAACACCTGTTATCGTCTGTCTTTTTATTTTAGCCATCCTAATTGGTGTGAAGTGGTATCTCACTCACTGTGGTTTTGATCTACATTTCTCTAATGGCTAATGATGCTGGGTATCTTTTCATTTCCTTACTGGTCATTTGTAAACCTTTTTTGGAGAAATGTTCCTTTGTGATACCATATCAACTCTTAATTGGCTAGTAGTAATAAACTCTGCTCAACTATGAGTTTTTCTCCCACCCTACCTTCACAAGTGAGAATATTTTAAAACTCACTTAAATATATATATGTTCATTTAAACATGCAAACATCATAGGGAACATAAAACAGAAAATTAGCCTCATAATTCCACCCCAAAGCACCATTAACCATTCTTTGTTCTCTAGCTTCTATTTTTATGACTAGAAAACTATTACATGCTTACTAAACAAAATACAACACAAAATATCTATAACAACACTGTGTGTGCATGTATGTACAAATATCTACTGAGCACTTACTATGTGCCAAATACCGTTCCAAACACTTTCAAGAGTCTGTTGTCTCATTCAATGCTAATAAATATATTAAAAATTATGTTAGGTCCACTGCACATTTAATTTTATATCCTTAACCTACTGTAAATATTTTTCTTTAAATAATCTTCTTAAATGTAATTTTTGGTCACAACAAATATCCCAGTTTGTGATGGATTGTAATGCAACTAATCCCTCACTATTGGAGGGTGAGATTCTTTCTAGTTTTTCACTATTATAAATGCTACTTTTATACATCAAACTTTCAGATTTTTTTTTTTTTTTTTTGTGTCTTTTTCATGACCGGTACTCAGCCAGTGAGCACACCGGCCATTCCCATAAAGGATCCGAACCCGCGGCGGGAGCGTCGCTGTGCTCCCAGTGCCGCACTCTCCCGAGTGCGCCACGGGGTCGGCCCCAAACTTTCAGATTTAATATAATGGCCAGTGTTTACCAAATACTTAGTAACAGCACCGTGATAGCTACTTTATGTGGACCCTCCCATTCAATTTGTATCACTTGATGAGACAGGAATTATCATCATACCCACTTTACAGATGAGGAAAAGGTCAGAGAGACTAAGGAACTTCTTCAAGGCTACACAGCAAATTAGTGATAGAGCCAGGATTCAAATTAGGTCTGTATGACCACTAAATTGAGATGCACCATTATTTCTTTAGGATTAATTCCTGGAAGCAGAACTGTTAGATTAAAAATAACATCCCTCCCCCTTTTTTTTTTAAAGTCTGATAAATGCTGCCATGTTGCTGCCCTTCAGTAAGATTGTAACAGTTTCTACAATGCTCATTTTTATACCCTGATACCAGATAACAGCACTTTAAAAAATCCTTTTTAATTTTCTAAGTAAAAAAATGCCAGCTCATTTTTTATGTACTTTGAAGTTGCTCTACACTACTGGTATTTTTGTGATTACTTCCTCTAATACACAAAGCACAGTAGAACATGTTCTACTAGCTGGGCCCAGTGGCTTATAACAATAAAAAGGAGATTTTGCAAATTCAGCACTCTTCACTGAAAACTGTAGTGTGAGAGATACTTCAGTGATGGTAGTGACAGGAAGAAAAGTGAGTTCCCCCATTGGCAGGTCAAGGAAGGCTGACAACAGGTTAGCCCAGGAGTGCACCCAGGCAACTGAGCCAACACACCATTAAGGAGTTGTCATCTTTCACATAAGATGATCTCAAGTAACCAGGCTTGGTCTTTCATGCCTGATTTCATGGGAATGTCACGTGAAAATCCACATCACGGCAGGAAAGTTGACAAAGACCTCTCAGCTTACCTGAACTCTGCCATCCTTTTTATGGCCAACCCTCCTCATCTCCCACACACTATCAAGTTGTGGATTTGAGATGACTGGCTCTAAAGCACTCCACATACCCGATAACCCACCAGATAACTTGTAGTCACTTCTCCAGACTCAGACTATGTTATCACAGCTCCCTCTGGTAACCATTTTCAGTGAGTCCAGTCTGGATAAAAAGCCATTTCTTTGCACTCCCACTGTGGCCTGAGCTTCCTTCAGTTCCTGCAAGTGTCACTCTGTTCTGTAACTGCTGGTCTGCTTCCCCAACCAAATTTTCAATTTGTTTAGAGCAAGCTCTTTGTCTTTACTGCCACACCCAGTATACAGGACTCTGGCTAGCAATGATAGGGTTGCAGTACTTTTTCATAAATAAATTATACTGAGTTGACCAAGCAAACTGGTAGATAATTTCACCTAACTTTTCTACCTATGGGGGAGCAGAGAAAGGAACTAAAATTTAGTGAGCCTATATTAGGTGCCCAGTACTTCATATTAACTCAAATAATTCTCACAATAATCTGCTGAGGTAGGCAGCAGAGTCCCTATTTTATAAACGAAAACATTGAAGTCTTACTTTCCATACAAGCTAGTAGGGCTGGAATCAGAACCCAGGTCAATGTGATTCTAAACCATTGCTCTTTCTACTTGATTAGGCACATAAACTGGAAAGGAAAAGGCTACTCTTCCAGAATTGTGGGCTTAAAATCCCCCGGAAGTAAAAACTCTCCTATTTGTCCTAATGAGATAGGGTGACCCCCATTTTTACAACACACGCAATTCGCTTCTGTGAAACTGCTTACTGTGTGACAAGATAGATTGATTAAGTTTAAATAGTGTTTGAATTGCTTAAAAATGTTATTGTTTAAAAATCCCCTCAGCTCTTCAGCCCCCTTGATAGAAGTTAAAAGCTAAATATTAGCCTGTACTTAGAGAAGTTTGAATTTTGTTTGCTCTTCCCCACCCAAGCTGCCCCTGAGTGATTAACTGGCTTGTTTCAGCTTCTGTTATCAGCTTGCACTAGGCCTCGCCAAACCCCCTCCTCACGCCAGGAGGGTATGTGTGTCTGTGTGTGACTATATGACAACTATAAGTGTGTGACTATTTGATAATTTTAACTGTGTGACTAATGTAAAAATGTGCCTTTTAAAAAACCCTCTAAACTTCAAGTCAGGACTGTTCTCTTCCGAGACTTTCTTGGAGGGACAGTCGCTGGCTGGCCAATAAAGACCCCCTTTTAAATTCTCAACTGGGTATCCTGGTTCCTTTTCTATGCAGCAGCCTCACAACACTAGAGGAATCTCAAGCTAGGAAACAAACAGGGGAGAGGGAACCTGGGAAGGGAGATGTAAGAAGGAGGAAATAAGCTAAAATTACAAAATGCTTCCTCCATTAATCTGAAAGCACCACTTGGGGCACTTTAACCTTCAACTTCACTTCTTTTCATTGTCCCCAAGCCTGAGAAGATTTTTAGAAGACACCTCTATACTCTTACAGCACTGTGATACCAAAAGAAGAGAAGAAAAAATGGAGACACTGTAGTATATAAGAAGGAGCACATGGGATATCTATCTGGCTCACACACTGATGAATAATAAGTGGTCAAGCTGTGGATAAATCTAGGCCATTAAAATTCTGTGGAAGCCTCCATCTCATTTCTAAACTAAACCAATTACGCTGAGAGAGTTTCCAACCTGGCTGTGCATCCAAATAAACCCCTGAGGTTGTGGAAAATCCTAATCTCTGGATCTCATCCTCATTTTGATTTAGTAGGCCTGGAGTGGGACTTGGGAATCCTGCAGTAACTTATACACTCAGCCAAGTTTGGAAACATCTGGGTGAGATCTTCTGTCCCTGCCCCACTTCCAGGAGAGGAAACTGAAAAGACAGCCAGCTGATTCAGGACATTAAGTCACATAACCAGACTACCAAGAAACAACAATTCTAATTCTATAAGGCTTAATAATCCTTTTCTGTTTCAGGGCAAACGAATTATAATCAGTCTTCCTCGACTACTTAAACCTGCCTTTGTTCTACAAATGCACCAGCCTTAAGAGTGCCAAAAACTGCACTGGTGGGGAACGCAAACTTTTTTTTAATTGCTAAGGTTTCCCTAGAGGTATTAGCTGTCATGATCCTCTTGGGCTGCAGGATCATTAGTTCCTCTACTTTACTTCTTTAAAGCTCTTCTGAGGATGAACTACTAGCAGATTTTAAGGGCAGACAGGCAGTCTGCCCAGGGAGACTGAATAATACCCCTACCTTGATATCTAGCTTGGCCATGTGTTGTAAAACCCAGATGCGATGGGACCAGGCATTATAGTTGCTTGGGTATCTCCCTGCTGCTTCACCACAGACCTCCATCTCTTCTTGTATTAGTCGCTGTGTCCTTTCTACAGGAATTGTTCCCAAGTTTCCTTTCATCACAAAGGAAGGCAAGGAGGTTTCCTGAATTAGCTGTTGTAGCACCCATCGCCTGTTAAGGTAGCATGTGGGAAAGAGAATGAAGAAAGAACATAAACTAGAGAGGAAAATAACCAGTTTTCTTTGTTTTTAATTTAATTTCTGTTCACAGACAATGCAAAATAATACCTGTCTACAAGCCCAGTTTTTTGCAAAGTGGGGAGGGGTTGTCATTTTGCTGTTTTTAAAGATAATTAAATTCAGCAGCATGGATGAAGGGGGGGGGAAAGGACAAATGAGAAAGAAAAATCTTTCTAAAACTTTAAGATCTGTCAAAAAGAGAATGTCATCAATTCCAAACTGACAACTCCAAAAAACTCCATTTGAACAGCAAATGTAAAAGCAACTGGTCTTTGTGCTTGTATGTGTGTGTGTGTGTGTGTGTGTGTGTGTGGTGATGAGGGGGTATTAATCAATGGCTGGTAAATATTAGAAGAGAAGTCATAGTTTTGTTTGCAAACAAGAAGCTGCATTTTGACAGCTTTCATTAAGCAGAATTTCTATATTACAACATAAAACCTGGAAAGAAATACATGTAATTAAACTATCAAGGAGGTTTTAAAATGTGTTTTTCCAGATTTTTCCCTTTGTCTATTTAAGATTTGCATTAGCATATGTTTAAATCAAAAGCACTAACAAAATGTTTCTAACTATTTAATGTCTTTAGTTTGTACATATATTTCCTCATAGAAAGTCTTTTAGACTAAAATTTTTCAACCAAATAGGAAATTGAGTAAGAAAACTCATTTTTCATTTTTAAATAATAGAAGATTTTATTTAACAAAATATTGCTTTATAAAAAGAATTAGACAAGCCAATAAATGGACACATATTTAATACTCCCTTCTCCTGCCACCACTTATTTCTAAAATCCATACACACAATCATATACCTCTCTGACACCTACTATTCAAATTTCTAGTAAGGAAGAAAATATAAGTATACAAGTGACTATGTGGTTTGGCAGGAGCTGATTTGCAATGCTGGGCAAAGACAAGGTTACAGCTAAGACACCTTGAAACTGACATAAGATACTAAAAATGCCCTTGATTTAAGACAAATTTGAGTGGCTTAATAAACCACAAACAGACTTCTTCAGAGTAACTTCTCCACTGTCCCCGACCAGCAAGCCCACACGATCCCATTTTGGTCAAATAAGAGTAGTTACATGGGGTCCAAGAGGAATATGCTTCTAGACAGCCAGGATTTTAAGAGTCCTTATGTGCATCCTGATTATCTGTCTCAGGCTTTTTACCTAAAAGTGTTCTTTGCATTTACGGTCTTAGCAACTTTAGCTCTGCTTCAGCTGCCCTTAGCTTCCTCTGTAAGTTAACAACCATCACCACCACCATCTTTACCAGGAACACAACGAAATGCATTTAAAAATCCCAGTTGTTCACTATAGTCGAGTATCTAAAGGCCATCTCCACAACTGCTTCAGATAGTTAATAACAACAGATAATATTTATTGAGTATTTAATATGTGCCAGCCACTGTGGTAGTTGTTTACATGTATTATCTCAAATAAACTCAACCATTAACTCTATGAGATTGGTGTAATTTTTATTCCCACTTCACAAATGAGAAAACTGAGGCTTGAAGAGATTAAACATTTTCCCATGAATGCTCAGGTACTGGGTGATAACCCCTAGACTTAAACGTAGGTAACTTGACTTTAGAATTCATGCTCTGAACCAAAATGTGACCCTGCCTCACATGCTGTGTCTCTTTTTCCAGCCATTCCGGATCCTAAGTAAGAGTACCATGTTGTAAATTAAACACACCTGTGAATCCATGTTTCTGGACTCTTCGGAAACTTAGTTAAGGCCAGTTTTCCCAGATGTAAGTCCTTAATTGGATTTAAAGTGCCAGCAAGGATCAGCTCTTTCCTGTAAAAAAAAAATTTTTTTAATTACTTTATCCTTCTGTACAAACAGTCTGCATGGTTTTTAATATAACCTTATTGTGAAGTGAATTTCCAAGAATAAAAAAAAAAGCCAAAACCCCAAACAGTGGTATATATAATTCTCATAAACGTCTTATACATACATCAAGAATGTATTTTCATAATGTCAAAATAAGCAGAAAAAGAAGTTCATAAATTAACAATGGAACATTAATTATTTGGGAGAGGGCAAAGGGGATTTCTGGTGTCATTTCCAAAAGTTACATGACCTGATAGAAGTATGTGCAGGGTGGATCCAATGTCAATCAAGAATTGCTCTACCTTCCTAAACAGGATTTGATATAATCTAGTTCATTACAAAAAACAAAAATAAAAAAATGAAGAAATGCGACAAACACAATATGATAGAGATATAAGGAAAAAAATCATTAATTGACTCACTACCCTAACAAAATTACTATATTTATTTTTGAATTGTCCTTCCTGCCTTTCCCAATATGCATTTATATCTTAATACATAATTTTATATCCTGTTCTCATTATATCTTAAGAATTTACCTATCGTTCTTTGTAATGAACATTTTAAATGATCAAATAGTTTTCAGTCAGTAGCTATGCTGTAATTTAATGACATTTTCCCCTGTCGTTAGACATCTCAGGTTGCTTCCAGCTTTTTGCTATTCTAAAAGAATTCTGGAGATCCTGTCATTCACAGCAACATAGATAAGCCTGGAAGTCATTATATTAAGTGAAATTAGTCAGTCACAGAAAGATAAATACTGCACATTCTCCTTCACATGTGGGAGCTAAAAAAAAAGTTGAGCTTTCTATAGAAGTAGTAGAACGGTGGTTACTAAATGCTGGGCAGTCTAGAGAGGGAGGGCATGAATAAAGAGAGACTGGTTAATGGATACGAAATCAAGTCTAGATAGAAGAATAATTTCTAGTGGTCTAGAGTAGTACTAGATGTCTATAATTTATTGTATGTTTCCAAATGGCTAGAAGAGAGGAGTTCAACTGTTCTCAATAAAAGGAAATGATAAATGTTTGTGATGATGGATATGCTAATTACCTGATTTGAATTTCACACACTACATACATGTATCAAAATAACACACTGTACCTCATAAATATGTACAATAAAAATTTTTTAAAAATCCAAGCAATCACCTAAAAACCTGTTTAACAGCTTGTGTTACTTCCTCTCAGTTTAAGGGGAGTAAAGAATTCTTTGACCCAAAAGAAAAAAAAAAGTAAAGAATATCTGCTGCATAATGGATCACTCATTAAAAAAAACATTGTGACCAATTAAAAAATCTGCATTTTTAAAAGTATATTCTTTGCACTTTGAATAAGCAGACACATGTGTGTTTCTAAGAAAAATTTTACACTATGGTTTTTTCATGAGTACTTAAGTATTCTATTTTCTTCTAAAACTGAACTATCCACTCACTGTAATTACTTTGATGCCAATTTTTGTTTCTACGATTATTTTGTTCTTCGATATTTTTTCTGAAAAAGGTATTTAAATCTATATATTTAACAACAACAAAAACAATAAAAGAATTCTGGGGGAAAAAAGCTTTGTACTTAGGATCTCTTTCTTTTGTACTATCACCACTTAGGTAAGTTTCCAAAAGAGGTATTAACAGGTGAAATACTTGCATGGCAACTGACTAGTCCATTCCTTTTTGAAATATAAGCAGCAGAAGTAATAGCAATGGAAGGTTTTTGTTGTTTTTAAAACTGTTCAAGCCCAACCAAAGCTTCAATACAATTATAAAGAATGTCCTGCAGGAGCTTTCTACCTATTTCTCAGGTAAATACAATTTACATTTAATTTCTCAAATACATTTTTGATAAAAAGCTGATATTACTGATTACACTCCCAATTAATTCTCAATGTATCTATTATTTTATAATAAAACTAGATAATTGGCTAATATTTATTAATCTTAAAATGTCCTTCCTGTGGCAGGGCTGATTATTCATTTATTTTAGAGAAGTTTAAACCCAACAAAATCAGAGCCCAACTCTTATGTTTCACATATTTAGATGGATTTAGATCCTAAATACCACAATACAGCTTATTTTCAGCAGCAATGTACTGTATCTAAGTTTTTTTGTTCCCTATTTCTAAATTTTTATTTGATAAGGAAAATAACTTTTTAGTGAAAATACTAATGATAATAAATACTTTCATTTTATAATAATTTTTAGGTTAGTAACTTCACTCTAATAATCTGAAGTGATTCCTAGGTTTATGGTCGCTTAAATGAATGGATTTACTGACTATATTCTTTTCAATGTACAAGAAACCTATTTGTCATTAAAAAGACATTTAATGCAACAGAGAACTGCTTTTGCAGTCTTGGATCCTTTTTCTTCTGAAATCAGAACATTGTGTTTATACAATAAGTTGGGATACCTATGAAGTAAAAGGAGGCAAACGATTGCTCTATATGATTTTAACTACTTTGTAGAGCAGTATTTTTCAAGCTGGAGTCCCCTGACTGCAACATCAGCATCATCTGGAACTTCTGAGAAATGCAGATTCTCTGGCCTCACCCCAGACCCACTAATCAGAAACTAAGGCAGCCAATCCGCATTTTAACAAGCCCTTCAGGTAATGCACATGAAAGCTTAAAAACCACTACTATAGAGAATTTATTGCATTAAGCTTAATTTCCACTTACTGAATGTAAGGCCTCTCCTTATTTACAAATACCTTCCTTTATTCCCATATTTGAAGGTACTTCAAAAAGTTCATGAAGAGATCCATATTCTCTTTTAATTCTATTTTTCCACAAATGTTCTAAACTGATCTCATATATCCATATATAAAGAGAGGCAGTCAAAATTTTCTTCTGAAAAGAGGAAGTCACCTTATAACTGAGTCTTTACAAAGTTCCTTAAATTATGGGCACTCTCTTGATTTCTTTATTTCCAACAACAAAGTAGTATTTTGGAAAGACATTTTAGCCTGAAACAACCTCAATTAATGGTATATATGAATGCTTAAAAAGATCACCTGATAGAATCATAAAAAATGAAGCAAAATTTTAATATCAATTTAATAAACATTCTGGGGGCAGGACTGAACATCTGTAGGTGTTGGATATTGTAAAAAAGTTTTTTATCAGCACCGCACTCTCCCGAGTGAGCCACAGGCTGGCCCGTAAAAAAGTTTTTTAAAGTGAATTTAAAAAGAAATATGGTAAGTGGTTAAGTTATGGCAATCATATAAACTAGAGATACAATTAAAAAACTTACTGCTCTACTGTATTTAAATGGGAATCTGGCTTGTGATAAAATTTCCAGTCACACATGGATTCAAAAAGTGCTGTTGCACAAACAACTTAGATATAATATTATGGGCTCTGGAAAATTGCTAGATAACTCCAAAAAATGGCTCTTGGGAAGACAAAGTAACTAATACTAATAAGTCATGTAAGGAGTCTGAATAAAATTGATTAATGATATGTAAGTAGGAAAATGAAGAATTTATAAATTAAAATATTTCATGTCATTTTAAAGGTATGCGATAAATTGGAATAAATATCATAAGAAGGGATTTACTTATTTCATGTACATCCCTTGCTTACATATTGATATTAACCTGAAATTTTAAAGATTTTTCTTACTGGGAAGGGGGGTACTTCCTTAAATTTGAGATGGCTTCATTTTCAGGTATATTGTAAAAGCCTAGCTTCTATTTTCACACTAAAAGACTTAAGTGGCACATTGCTAAGAGAGGAAGAAGGAATGAAGCAGGGGGTCATCAAATAGATGTGGGTAAAACTAATTAGGAAAGGAAAAGGCATGTTATATTCTGGGATTAGAGAGCAGGGTTTGTAAGGAACAACACCATGCTGCATGAGCAACCTTGCTGCGGAATGAAATTTATGTAAGTGAGGGCTGCCATTTTTAAAAAGTAAGATAAGAGTAGAGTGAAAAATTTTTTAAAAAACAAAAAGTAGAACTAGAAAAGGAATGAAGTCTTCCACATAGCAGATTTTTCAAATAATAAAGTTTTGAGAGTACTGGTCAAGATTTTTGTTTGATGTTTTTCTCATTATTAGACTGGGCTTATGGGTTTTGGGGAGAAAGACCATAGAGGTAAAGTGCCATTTAGATCAGATCATAACAGGTGCACTGCTATGGTCTGAATGTTCATCCCCTCCAAAGCTCATGTGGGACCTTGATTCCCAACATGGCAGTGTTGAAAGGTGGGGCCTTAAAGAGGTGATTGAACCATGATGGCTATGTGCTCATGAATGGATTAATCCATTAATGAATTAACAGGTTAATGAATAAGTGGTTATCACAGGAGTGGCACTAGGAGCTTTATGAAGAGAGCAAGTGAGCATGTTGAAGTGTTCGTGCCCAGCCCTCTTTATGTGATACTCTGACCAGATGTGCCCCCTGGACCTTGGACTTCCTGACCTCCAAAAATGTAAGAAATAAACTTCTCTTACTACGTTACTCAGTTTCAGGTATTCTGTCATCCGCAACAGAAAACTGACTAATACAGGCACATACTATCAACATTACTTAACACTAATGACGTGAGCTGGATTACCTGGCTGGGATAATGTGTATGTCAGCTTTCTTCACTATTTTTTAGAAGAAAGTCACTATGATTTTCTAATTCAGTGCACAGCTCCCCTTAAGGAGTAGGGAGTTATGCCCCACCTCTTTGAGAGGGGTTATCTAGATAACAGGACATTTGTCTAGTGTCTCCTATTCATTCATTCACTCATTCACGTTGGTATGGACCTATGGATATATATTTTATACTTTGGGATATAATCCAATACTATGTTATTTATTTTGTTGCACAAATCATTCCAGCTTTGGCCACTGGAGGTTCTTTCAGTTGGTTCCCAAGTCCCTTTGACATATCCCCACCATACTGCTTTTTGAGCACTTCTTTATTTTCTGGCTCTACAAGATGCTCCAGGCTCATCTTGTATAGTTCCTACCCTGGTCCCAGAATCAGCCATTTCTCCAGGGAACTCAGTTCCTCTTATTAGAGAATGGTGTTAGAAACTAAGATCTGGGTGCAAATCATTTTTGATACCCCGTTTTACAGATGAGAAAACTGAGTCTTGGAGAGGTTCTGTAAGTTGCTCAAGGTTTCCTAGCTCAATGTGTCAGAACCAAACAACAAATCTGCATAAAACAAAATAACCAATTTAAATCAACAGACTCTTGAGTAAATGACATAAATCACTGGAGTTTGCTGTCAGCTATTCTAGTTGCTCAAAGATGTTTTGCTTACTCTAAGTTCATAGACTGATGGAAAAAAATAGGACATTATGAAGTTGATCTCTTTCATCAATTCACCAATTCTCACAGCAAACTCAAAGCAAAAGTAAGTCATTTTTTTAAATAACTAGCTGGATTTTTAAATCATTTGCATCACTCACTGTAAACACAGGTGATCAACTCAAAAGCTTAATCTTGCCCCTATTTTTTCCCCTAAGACTGAAACACCCACAAATTGAACTACAGGTGTATTATACAGCCTTTTAGTAGTTTGTAAAATATGAGGATATGTCAAAATCACTTGTGCTTTCCACAGTTACTGCAGAAGGAAGACATCAACAATTAAACATAAATGTAAAATGCCAAGTATCTGATTTGTAATAGTGACCTTACAGGGTTAGAGAAGTTTACTTCCAAGGTTGGTTGTTGTTTTGCTCAAAAGGTACCCGTGATTCTATGTCTTCACATGTCAATCAATCTTACTAATACCAATCAAAATGTACTAGAATACATACCCACAATAAATTTTTAAAAAATCAACATTCCCCTTCTACTCATCTAGGACAAAACTTTACTAATCATCTTACTAGAATAATTTGTAAGATTAACTACTATAAAGATCACTGAAGTTAGATTTTTTAAAATTTAATTTTTAAAGTTTTATTTTGTTTTTTATTGACACATAATAACTGTACTCATTTATGGAAGACAGTATGATGTTTTGATATATGCATACATTATGTAATAATCAAATCAGGGTAATTAGCATATACATCACCTCAAACACATCGTTTCTTGGTGATGGGAGCATTCAAATCCTCTTTTCTACTTATTTTGAAATATATAATACATTATTAACTATAGTCACCTTACTGTGCAATAGAACACCAGAACTTATTTCTCCTGCCTAACTGTAACTTTGTCCACCTTGACCAACCTCTTCTTCACCCCGCTCTTCACTACCCTCCCCAACCTCTGGAAACTGCTATTCTACTCTCCACTTACGATACCAGCTTTTTTAGATTTCACATATGAGCAAGATCATGCAGTATTTGTCCTTCTGTGCTTATTTTACTTAACATAACGTCATCTAGGTTCATCCACGTTGTTGAAAATAATGTCATTTCATTCTTTCTTATGGCTGAGTAGTATACCACTGTGTATATATACCATATCTTTTTAATCCATTCTCCCACCAATGGACACTTAGGCTGATTCTATATCTTGGCTATTGTGAGTAGTGTTGAAGTAAACATGGGCGTGCAGATATCTCTTCAACATGCTGATTCATTTCCTTTGGATATATACCCAGTAGTGGGATGGCTGGATCATATGGTACTTCTATTTTTCATTTTTCGAGGAGCCTCCATACTCTTGTTCATAATGGTTGCACTAATTTACACTCCCCCAAACAGTTTTCTTTTTCCACATCCTTAACAGCATTTATTACATTTTTAAATAATAGCCACTCTAACTGGCATGAGGTGATATTATGGTTTTGATTTGCATTTCCCTGATGATTAGCAGTGCTTAGCATTTTTTCACATACCTGTTGACCATTTCTATGTTCTCTTTTGAGAAATGTCCATTCAGATCTTTTTCCCATTTTTAAATTGGATTATTATTATTATTGTTGTTGGAGTTTGAGTTCCTTTTATATTTTGTATATTAACTCCTAGTCAGATGCATAGTTTACAAATATTTTCTTCCATTCTGCATGTTGTCTCTTCACTCTGTTGTTTCCTTTGCTGTACAGAAGCTTTCTGGTTTAATGTAATTCTATTTGACTATGTTTGCTTATTTGGCCTGTGCTTTTGAGGTTCTAACCAAAAAATCCTTGCCCAGACCAATGCCATGAAGCATTTTCCCATGTTTTCTTCTAGTAGTTTCATAGTTTTGGATCTTGTAATTAAGTCTTTAATCCATTTGAGTTGATTTTGGTATATGGTGAGAGATAGGGGTCTAGTGTTCATTTCCCTATATGTGAATACCAGTTTTCCCAGCATCATTTATTGAACAGACTGTCCTTTCCTTAATGTGTTCTTGGTGCCTTTGTTGAAAATTAGTTGGCTGTAGATGCATGGAATTATTCTGGGATCTTTATTCAGTTCCATTGGTCTATGTGTCTGTTTTGATGCTAGTACCATGCTGTTAGCACATATTGAAGTCAGACAGTGTGATGCCTCCAGCTTTGTTCTTTTTGCTTTGGCTATTCAGGGTCTTTTGTAGTTCCATATGAACTTTAGGGTTTTTTTTTTCTATTTCTCTGAAGAATATCATTGGTACTTTGATAGGGATTACATTAAATCTGTGTATTTCTTTGGGTAGTGTAGACATTTTGACAACATTAATTCTTCCCATGTATAAGCACAGGATATCTTTCTATTTGTGTTGTCTTCAATTTCTTTCATCACTGTTTTATAGTTTTCCTTGGGGAGATCTTTTACCTCCTTGGTTAAATTTATTCCCAAGTATTTTGTTTCTATTGTAGCTATTGTAAATGGGGTGATTCTCTAATTTTACTTTTTGAATAGTTCATTGTTAGGGTATAGCAATGCTACTAATTTTTGTGTGTTGATTTTGTAGTCTGCAACCTTATTGTATTCATTTATTAGTTCTAACCTTTTTTTTTTTTTGATGTGGCATCTTTAGGGTTTTCTATATATAAGATCATAGTGTCACCAAACAGCAAGAATTTCACTTCTTCCTTACCAATTAGGATGAATTTTATTTCTTTCTCTTGTCTAATTGCTTTGGCCATAACTTCAAATCCTATGTTGAATAGAAGTGATGAGAGTGGACATCCTTCTTATTCTGGATAGCAGAGGAAAGGCTTTCAATTTTTCACCCTTGTGTATAATGTCAGCTGTGGACTTGTCTTATATAGACTTTATTATGTTGCGGTACATTCCTCTGTACCTAACTTATTGAGAGTTTTATTGAGGATGTTGAATTTTGTCAAATGCTTTTTCTGCATCTGATGAAATGATTATATTTCTTTTGATTTTTTAATTGACACATAGTAGTTGTATATATATATATAAGGTTCAATTTGATATTCGGATACATGTACACAATGTGCAATGGTCAAATCAATGTAATTAGCATATTCATCACCTTAAACTTTTGTCATTTCTTTGTTTTTGGAACATTCAACTTTCTTTCTTCTAGGTATTTGAAATTACACAGTAAACTGTTGTTAACTAGTCACCCTACAATGCTACAGAACACTAAAACTTATTCCTCCTTTGTAGCTATAATTTTGTATCCATTGATCTACCTCTCCATCCCTTCCCTCTCCCCTTCCCAGACTCTAGTAACTACTATTCTACTCTCTACTTATATGAGATACTTTTTTTTTATTTTTTAAAGCTTTCATGTATGAGTGAGAACATATAGGATTTATCTTTCTGTGCCTGGCTTATTTCACTTAACATAATGTCCTCCAGGCTCATCCATGTTGCTGTGAATGACAGGATTTCATTCTTTTCCATGGTGAGTAGTACTCTATTGTGTATATACACATTTTAAAAAATCCAATCATCAGTTGAAGGACACTGTATTGATTCTGTATTTTGGCTATTGTGAATAATGCTGCAATAAACATGAGAGTGCAGATATCTCTTTGACATATTGATTTCATTTCCTTTGGATAAATCAAGAAGTGGAATTGCTAGAACATATGGTAGTTTACTTTTTAGTTTTTCATAATGGTTGTACTAATTTACATTCCCACCAACAATGTACAAAGGTCCCTTTTTCTCAATGTCCTCACAAACTCTTATTTTTTTGATAACAGCCATTCTAACAGGTGTCATGTGATACCTTATTGTGGTTTTAATTTTCATTTTCCTCATGATTAGTAATATTGAGTCTTTTTTTATATAGCTGTTGACCACTTTTTTTTTTTTAAAAGAAATTTCTATTCACATCCCTTGCCCATTTTTTAGTCAGGTTATTTGTTTTCTTGCTATTGAACTGTTTGAGTTCTTTCTATATTTTGGATACTAACTCCTTATCAGATGTATAGCTTGAAAATACATACTCCCAGTTCATAGGTTATCTCTTCACTGTGTTGGTGGTTCCCTTTCTTGGGCAGAAGGTTTTTTTTCCCCCTTATTTTATTTTTTTATTGAATCATTATTGATCATACATATTTTTGGGATTCAATGTTGACATATGTTGATCAAATAAATATTACTAGTATGTATATCATTACAAATTGTACTTATTCTTTATGCCCCTTGTCCAGTTTCTCCCTATCCCTCTCTCCCTCTCCCTTCCCACCACTGATAACTCTGGATTTCTTCTCTCCCTCTGAAAGAGTAATGGTTACTCTATTGATTTGTTGCCTAGATGATCTGTCTGATGCTGAAAGGTGTGTTCAGGTCCCCCAATATTATCACAGAGCAGATGCTTCTTCTGTCACTCTGGAATGGGCTTTGTGGAGAGAGACATCCTCTTATTTTCTTTGGTCTCTGCTGGTGACTCTCCTTGGGTCAATGCACTCCAGTGGCTGGCAGACCATCTGAGTGGTGGTTGTGATGTCTAGCCACTTTTGTGGCAGCAGTGGTTACTGTGGTGGCTGTAGTAGGCCATCCACATGGAGGTGATGTTTTTGGCATGCTCCTTGGTGTTGGTGGTGTGCCTGGTTGTAGAGGGGTCTGGTCCCTGGCTCCATGCCCTGGGCCCCCAGGTGGGGCCCTGAGGCACTGGTGGTGTGCCTGGTTGTGGGCGGGGATTCTGGTACCCGGCTCCATACCCCGGGCTCCCAGGCAGGGCCCCAAGGTGCTGGCGGTGTGCCTCATTGTGGGCGGGGGGGGGGGCGTCCCTGGCTCCATGGGGTTGTGGGCAGGTGGTCTGGTCCCCAGATCCATGCCTCGGGTCCCTTGTTGGGCCCCGAGGCACTGGTGGTGTGCCTGGGCTGGAACTAATTTCTTGTCCTTTGGTTACTTCTAAAATGGGAGAACTTCCTGTGGGAACCCGTACTTGAGTTGTGTTGTTGAGCTAAATTGCTGCTTTACTACTGTTTCCCTAGGGAAGAATTTTTGTGCAGCTTGGGGTTTAATGGTTGACTTTATAGGTACTTCCAGCTCTCCAGAGACTGGGTGCACCTGGGTTGTGTAGAAACTCTAATCTGGGCCTGAATCTTTTCATCTAACTGCACCCCATGCAACTTTGCATTCCCAAACAGTTTCCTCTGAGTGGTCCTGTGCTGATTGGGGAGCAGATTGGCTGTCCTTGCTGTGTCCCAGTATTCTCCCTGTGGGCCTATCTCCCCTACCACCTGTGCTCCAAACACTTCCCATGGGACAGGCCCTGTGTCAGTCCCTTGTGATGACTGACTGGCCTCTGAATGGCTACTCTTTTTCAGTTGTTCTGGCTCCTTGCTCCTGCATGGGTCCACGGGAACCCTATTAGTGGTCTTGCTGTCCTGGGAGCCACCAAGGCCCTCTTCTCCCCTGCTGCCTTCAAGCAACTCCATCCGAAGGGCACAGTTGCGGCT
This sequence comes from Cynocephalus volans, assembly GCF_027409185.1. Taxonomy (NCBI): domain Eukaryota; kingdom Metazoa; phylum Chordata; class Mammalia; order Dermoptera; family Cynocephalidae; genus Cynocephalus; species Cynocephalus volans. The sequence goes on along the minus strand of NC_084475.1, from coordinate 41,533,511 downwards.
TTGGCTGGCTCCTGCTCCATGTGCCTAGCAGTTCCAGCCTTAAAGTGGCCATGGCCCAAAATGCTCCAAGCAGTTTTTTCTTTTTATCATCATGGCTTTTCTCCCTTCATGTACTCTGTAGGTCTCTCCTCCTCTTCCCCTGAGTTCCAGCAGCCCCAGCTTGGCTGTTACATTTTTATAGTTGTAAATTGGTTGATTTGTGGGAGAGAGTGACGCTAGTGACTATCTATTCCGCCATCTTGACTGGAACTCTACTGAAGTTAGACTTATGGAACAATTTCCCTTCATAAGTCCAAATTACACAAAATCAAAACACAGTCAGTTTCCAAAGAGTAATAACAATTCACCTAATTCCAATCTTTTACTTAGCAGATAAAGAAACTAAAACTCTTGAGAAATTAAAGGTTTTGCCCAAAGTCAACTCTATTTAACTGATGAAACAGTAATAAGTTCCATGGATCTTAAGACTAAGTTCTTTCTCCTACACTGAATTGCCCTATGTATCCAATATACCATGAATAGTATGTGTGTGTATACAAGCATGTGAGTGTATATACAGATGTATATATGTATATATATTATGCTAATAAGAATTTGTTGCTGAAGGATTTTCAATTCCTCTCTAATGATAAGGAATGTGAGAACATGAGTAAAAATGGTATTCCCACTTCCCTATTACTCTCATTTATTTTTCACTGAATTTGATTTATTTTCAGTGCCCAGTATGCAAACTTCTTATCTATTATGTGCCAGGCACTGGAGTTAGATGTTAGGGAAATAAAAACAAAAAATAAAACAAAACAAAAAGACACACTCCCTACCCTTAAGAATGCTCTCAAATGTTAAATTCATAGTACCTTCCTAAAAGTCTCCTTTGCTGATTCTTCCTCATCTGGCAAACGCTAGAACAGTGCTGTCCAACAAAAATATAATGTGAGTCACAAACGTGAGCCATATATGTGATTTTTAATTTTCTAACAGCTATATTAAAAACAAGTATAAATACATTTTATTTAGTTTAATGTATCCAAAATGTTATAATTTCAACAAATAATATAAAGATTATTAATGAGATATTTCACTTTCTTTTCTACTTAGTCTTCAAAATCTGATGTGGAGTTTACACTTGTAGCACATATCAACTGAGACTAGTCATATTTCAAGTGGCTCACTAGCCACATGTGGCTAGTGGCTACTACTGTGTTGTACTGTGCAGCTCTAGAAAACTGGACTGTCCCACTGCTCAGTCTTTGGACTGTTTCTCTTCTCTATCTATACCCACCCAACCCCAGTTTGGGGATCTTCATGGTTTTAAAAGTATCTATAAGCTAGTAATTCCTAAATTTCTATCTGGGCCAGACCTCTTACCTGAATTTTAGATTAATATACAACTACTAGGACACAAACACATCCAATTCATCACCTATATCTTTAAAATCTATCCAGAATTTTACTACTACTTACCACTTCCACTGAAGAGCTCTTCTTCAAGTCACCAGCAATCTCTCACCTAAATTAACTGCGACCACTTCCTAACTACTCACTGCACACCTATGTCTACTTTTCTCACAGGAACCAGAGTTTTAAAACCTAAGATACTGTCCCTCCTCAGCCTGAAAATCTTTAATGACTTACTATCTTAGAGTAAAAGATCAAAGTTCCTACAACAGCTTATGAAGATCTACAAAACCCTATTAGATCTGGCCCATTACTCTCTGACCTCATCTGTTATTACTCTGTCCCTCATTCATGCTACTACAGCTAAGCTGGCTTCCTTGCTGTCCCAGAACACCCAGGAACACTTTAGGGATGACTGAGGGCTTTTTCCATTTGCTGGTTCCTCTACCTGGAAAGCTCTTACTCCAGAATCCATAGGGATTGATCCCTGACTTCATGTCAGTCTTTGCTCAAATGTCCCCTACTTAAAATTGCAATACCACTTTTCTCATCCTCCTTCTGGCCTTCCCTACTTTCCCTTACTACTTTTTCTCCATAGGACTTACCACCAGTTGATTGACTATATATTTTACTTATTAATGTCCTTTTGCCTTTCTTCCCCTACTAGAAAAAAAATCCCACAAAAACAGGAATTTTTGTTTTGTTCATGGCTCTATTCCCAGTGCCTAAAACCCAGCACATAGTAATCAATAAATATTTGATGAATGAATGAACAAATGTTGTCAAGTATTGTGTGGTTTAAATGAGATAATGTATAAAGTTGTAGTACAGTCTTGGCATAGAGTAGCCACTCAATAAACATTAGTTTATTCCCTAACCCTACAGTGCTTTCCATAAAAGACTTACCCTTTAACCTAAATATCTGATCATCAATTATTTAAGACACTTCAAATACAAAATTAAGTAGATATTATAAGACACTAAGCCAAAATGTAATCTTGCTTAAAATACACAGAAAATTAAATAAAGTATGATTGAAGTCATCTTTATAGATAAAAAGTTATAATCTATGCTCTTTCCTGCAGGAAAATTTAAAATATATTCAGAGTGTTCAATGGGTCTTCACTTTTACTTATTTATAATTTGTGTCCTGTTCTCTAAGAGAATTTGTGTTAGTCTAAGGAAATGCCAATTTGTTTAAACCCACATATGTATTGTTTAACTGGAAAAACTTCAACGAAGAAAGTGAATTTGGCCTAAATTTTAATATTTCTATCAAATAGTTTGTTTAAAAGCTGTAATATTCAGAATCAAATAACTTAAGATATTAATAAAATGTGATCCCTCTCCAAAGTACTGAGTGTCAGAGATTTCAAGAGATTTGCCCACAGGGGTCAGAAACTGAGACTAAAGCTTGTGGCCTTAAATCCTCATCCCACACACTTTCCAATGCACTGCAGTGCTTCTCAAATATATCAACCCACGCATTATGATCCAACCAATTATGCTGATTGCCCGTACCCCTCTAAAAAGGAAAGAAAATAAACGCAAGTATCAAACAGTACACTATAATTCAACACGACAATTTCTATTTCAGGCAAGAAAGTTTATGAAAAGACACAGACATATGAAAAGGGGCAAAGTATATGTGTTAGAACTGTAATGGAGATATTCTAAAGAATGGATAGAAGAAATAAGTGTAAGATGCCATGAACATAAAGTTTATATTTCATTTTTCAAAAAGCTAACGACTCTTGGGGCTTATTCAGAAATTTGGACAAATTTCATTTTATCACTTATGAAAATGACATACCTCACGTTCCATGCAGTGGTAAAGTCTGGGTTTAGAAGCAGCAGGGTGCATGTGACATCTATCAACTCTAAAATAAAGAGAAGTCATATTAAAAGCAAATAGTCCTATCCATTAAAGCCTAGCTTGTCTTTCTTTTAAGGAATTTTCTCTCTATCAATGTTATATGTCATGTCATACTAATTTTAATGATAGATACCCTGTTCTAAGCTGTCAGGGATATAAAGATTATCCTCAAGACTTTCTTCTACTTATGATAAGTATAACTGTTTTAAAAGTTGACACTGAAACAATTTTACAATAAGCTGAAAGAATAATCTAATGAACCTCTTCATTCTTTTAGTAGTTTCTGGCACTAATTTAATATTAACCAAGGAAAAGAAACACAGTATCTGTACCACTACTCATTTAATTCCACAAATATCTCAAGTATTGACTATGTGCAAATTTTCAAAAGGAAAAAAAAACAAAAAAACAAAAAAAAATTCATAATCCAGCCTACTTAACATAATCCATTTACATTCCCACGCAAAAATTATCCTTTCTTGCCCCTATTTTTACAAGCTATAACAATGATAAATGTACAATTTTGTTCTATTTTTTCACTCAGTATTATTTCATATACTCTCCTATATTGCTGCAGTATTGTATTTTTAATAGCTGCATAACAATCCCTTAGTTTAATATACTATCATTTATAATTATTGTAATACGTTAATTACACTAACTATATTAACTAATATAGCCTCATTCTTTCGGCTGCTTCCTGTTTTTACCTCAATAGATAATATTACTACAAACATTTTTAAACAGACTTTTTGGCTTAAAGATTATTTTCTTAGAAGATATTTCCTGAGGTAGAACTACTATGTCAAAACAATACCAAAATAAGTATGGTTCCTACTAAGCATTTTCAAATTGTCCTCCAAATAAACTGTATCTATTTATACTGTCAAGAGTAACATGAGTGTACTTATGTTCCTGTAACTCTTACCTATACAATTGTATTTTAAAAAATCAATGTGGCAGATAAAAAAATTGTTCTTTTTTCTGTTTTAAGTTACATCTTTAATTTACATTTATTAATATGAACATTTTTTCATTTTTGTTTACAACACTTTAAGTTCATCTTATAAACAGCCTATTTATATTCATTAGCTATTTATCTATCATAGTTTTGATAGAATGCCTACGTATTCAAATAAGCTCCATAAAGCTACATTTAAAAGAAGAAAATCAGTAAATTTAGACATATTGTCTTTGTTTACTAAAATTGAAACGAGAATTCTAGGATTAAGATTCTTAATATAGGGGCATAATACTAAATTTTGGTAACCCTACTAAGCTCATATTAACTGCCAAGTAAATAAAATAACAAAAACAATCATTATTGTTGGGCCGGCCAGATTGGGAGGCCCAGAAAGCGGCAACAATGGAGCGATGGAGCCTCCATCTTGTTAACTCCACCCCTTCCCCCTTCCCCTCCCCGGAATTACGTCAACCCTGGTAGGCGGGAACCAAAAACTGAAAGGCTCAATTCCTTACCAGATAATGGGCAAAAAACTCACCAACAGCCCTCCCCTATAAATACCTGTTTGTATCTATTCTGGGCACAACTTCCCAGCTTCACTCTCTTGAGAGCCACTCCCTTGAGAGCCACGGAACCTCGCCCTAGAGCACTTCCATTAAAGCCTGCCTCAAACCCACTGCCTGGCTCCTTTTGTTACTTATCACTGCCGATTCGAACCGGACAATTATTATTTGGCATTACTGTGTACCAAGCATGGTATTAGGTACTTTATTTACATTATTTCACTGAATTATCATAATCACAGTCCAAGATATTCTTATCCCATTCTACAGATAGGGAAACAGACTTAGAAAGTTTAAGCAGTTTGCCCATAGTCATCCAGTTAGCTTATGGCAAGGTCAACGTCTGACTGCATTTGACAAATCAATAATACTGCAACTGAAATGTCTGTTTGCAATAAATAATCAGGAGATTTTCAGTGTTTAAGCAAAAGATAATCTTTTTAAAATCTAAAAATACATAGCCATAAATATATCCTATAGTCATTTTTAAATATTCTAGTTAACAAAATCAATTACTCACACCATCTTAATAAGAGATTAACATTTATTTTGAGCTCATGATTTCATTACTACCAAACATACTATAACATTCAATAAATGAGCAAAAAATGGAAGGATCAGCACACATTTATTTTTGACTTCCATCTCCCTGTTACAAGTCATCACATGCATAAACAAAATATGCCTATAAAGAATAATCTAATTAACCTCTTCATTCTTTCACTTGTGGTAATAATTTTGGGCACTAATTTAATATTTACCAAGAAAATAAAAATAATGTTCTATACCACTATTCATTTAACTCCACAATATTCCAAATATTGACTACGGGCAAAGACTAAACTGCCCTCAAGACTAAGAAAATGGATATAACGGATATAATGACCTGATCTTGCCCTCTAAATGGTTACCCTTTTGCTGGAGAGAACATATGAACAAATAATTACATAAGGCAAAAGGAAATAATTATGAAGTAGAAGCATATACCACATTTTGGGGCCCACTAAACAAGTTGCAATTAATTCTTACTGGAATACTCATGGAAGATTATAAATGAATAAGGTGGTAAAGGCACTGCACAGACTGTGGGGAAAGTATGAGCAAAGGTAGAGAGGCATGGAACCTCAACAGTCTGCTCTGCAAGAGATTATGTGGACCAGGGCCTGACTACATCACAGGGTGCTGGAGAAATGTACTAGGAAAAGAGGCATTCTAAAACCTGGTCCCAATCTCCTTCCGCTACTTCCATTTACACACTATGCTCCACCCGAATCAAACCCCACCATCCTCTGAACATGCCTCCTATCTGCCTACCTTCTTTTCTCTGGGCATGACTCAGATTTACCTGCTTGCTATTCTTTCTGCCAGAAATGTCTTCCCATCTCCGAATATTAAAATCATAATAATTTTTCATTTCTCAGGAATTCTTAAATGCATCTTTCCCCATAAAGGCTTTCCTGACCTATGTAGCTGGAAGAAATGTGTCATCTCTACGTTTTGTGTGTATCTTACTTTGTTACTTACCTTATAATATTATCCTCTTAATTAGATTATAAATATTTTGGAGGAAGGTCCTCCCTAATACATCTTCAGATTACTTACTCAACAAATTTTGTAAGCATCTACAACAATCCAGGTACTGAGCTGGGTGAAGATGAGTAAGGTAAGACACCTACCCAAAAGAAGCTCCGTGTCTGCCCACAGTATAGAGAAGTGGTAAGAGCACAGGCCTTAAAGCTACACCATCCAGGTTTGAATCCCAGCTCTCCATTTACTACTTACATAACTTAATCTCTTTCCTTTCCTGTGAAATGGGGATGACATCATCAACCTGTGTTGTAAGCAATGAGATTCATTCCATTTCTCCATAGCTGTCTGACACACAGTGAGTGCTCAATAAACATTTGTTCAACTAAACACCATTGCTAGTTACCAACCCCAAAATGGATATTTTCAACATTAATTGAAGTCAAAAATAATGAGGCAGCTGTTCCTATAGTGAAACTGTCTAAATTTTCAAACTTGTAAAATAAGCAATAATAACAAAAAACCCCACTTAAGTCAAGTAGCTATATGTAAAGGTGTGTGCATGATGGGAAAGTCTCTGAAATTTCAGAAAGCCATTATACGACTTACTACACAAATTGAATCCTGACTTTCTACATTTAAAGAAAATGTGTGTAACCACCAGTAGTTGCTATTTGTACCTCTAATGCAACTCTCTTCCTCCCACCCATAACTGAAGACAAGTTCATCCTCCACGAGAGAGTGACTTCTGTACAGCAGCACAAGGCAAAAACTAACAAATAAACACAACAAATACTTATGTCCCCGCTTTACATTTTGTGACGGTGTAAACAGAGGAAAGCTGACCAAAGTAACCCTTCCTCCACTGGACTGTCTCCCCCCCAGGATGGCAACAACAGCTGTTTGTTCAGAGCCCAGCTCCACCACTTACTGGGAGTTCTTAAACTCTCTGTGCCTTAGTGTCTTCCTCATATGTAAAATGGAGTTAATAACAGTGCCACCTCATGGGGGTATTAAATGATTTAAACCTATGAAGTGTTAGGACAGTACCCAACATACAGTAAATACTGAATGATAATTCCTGTTACAAAGCCTGTATCTCCTGGCTCAGTTCCACAAATGACACTGGAAATGGATGCCTCCAGAGGGAGGAAAAGAATCACCTAAACTGGTTTAGCAGTGACTGCTGAGCAAAGAGATACTTTTCAATGTCTAAGCATCTCAGGATTTAAAATATCAACAGCCTTGGGCTGAGCCCGTGGTGCACTCGGGAGAGTGTGGCGCTGGGAGCGTAGCGACGCTCCCGCCGCGGGTTCGGATCCTATGTAGGAATGGCCAGTGCACTCACTGGCTGAGTGCCAGTCACGAAAAAAACAAAAAACAAAAAAAAAAAAAAATATATCAACAGCCTTAACCAACCACCAGGGCTGCCTAGTAACACATAAAACCACTGGCCCTTTTCGCCTCCTTTTTGACACACTGCTAACTCTTCCTGATTCAGGACTCAAGTGCAGACAGAACCTCCTTTAGAAAGCATTCCAGTCAGATGCAAGAGGCAGGGTGAAGTGGAATGTCAGAAATGCGAAACGGCCAATCAAGAAGTAACTAGGTTAGTAATATCAAACATAATAAAAGAATTAGAGCCTCACAACAACCCTCTGAGGTCTTGATTAATATTCCATTCTTTTGGTGTGAAAATGGGAAGAAAGAGGTTAAGTAATTTGTCTAATGTCACTGCTAACTGACTTCAGTGTGCTGGTGAGTTGAATTTGAACCCAGGTCTGTCTTCCTGCAAAGAAACTGCTCTTCCCACTCTGGCATTATAGGCAAATACTTTGCCTCTGCAGGTCAGAACTGAACCAAAGACATAAAGATAAACATGCATAATCAACAGCTGACTGCAACTATTGTACTCTGTCAATTTTATCAACCACATACCATTTTCTCTGCAGGTTCACCCAAAAGATATGAGCTACTGAAATCCCTACAGCCTCTTGAAATTAAACAGGTCTCTCTCCAAACACCAGAACATACACCAGCAAACAAATGCTCCTTTGTCACACACACTCGATATATGACTAACCCATCATCACATCACAGGGACAAAATGCATCAGGGTACACTATATACAGGAAAGTAGCTAAATTCCAGCTGTAACAAGGAGAAGACGTAAGGATGCTAGAGAAGCCAGAGAAAGATCAGTGTGCTTGGTTTGCTACGCTGCACTCTAGACAAGGCCCAAGGAAAGCAGTCACCTGGTAATGGTCACCAGGTCCGAGAAGTGTCTCTAAAAGAAAAACATTTTCATGCATCTAGAAATAAATTCAAGGTCAGCTTGGATTGGTTAATCTCTCCCTCCAAAATATATTCAGGCTTCCACAAGAGAGGCTAGAGGTAAAGTTATGTGGTAAACACCAGAGAGGTCTTATTCATTAAGGTACACAGTCACTGAATCGATAGCTATACTAAGCTAAAAACTCTTAATTACCAAACTCCTGTTACTCATCTCATAAATGTCTATGGAACGCACAAAGGTGCCGAGTAAACAAAGAAAGATGAGCCATAATACCTGTTCCTAACAAACTCACAATTCAGACAGGAAAAAAGCTGTTTAAATAATCAACTATAATACAGTGTGGCAAGTGTTACTAGTAAGCAAACAGTCTGAACAAAGAACTCCCATAAGAGTAAAGAGAGATAATTACTGCTTCCTGAAGCAGTCAAAAAGGCTTCACAGTATTGCATGGCAAGCACACCTATGATGACAATGTAAGACATGAGCCTGGCCTCAGCGAAAGCATGAAAGTAAGGCAGTAGCGCAAAGCAAAGTCAAAGAATGGAACAATGTAAGTTGTGGCTGGAATGCATACCAAATGGCTGCAAAAGCAAATGCTTGTAGGGTTTAAATGAATGTCAAAAAAGCAGCAAAGCAAACCTGATGAGAAGTGGCAACTGACACTGTCTCAGTGTCTAACAGGTAAGAAATATCGCAGTAAACTGGAACAAACTTGCCCAGTTAAGAAATGTAGAGGCTATGAGCCCCAGTCAATTGATGCCATGCAGAAAGAAACTTGTATACCCAACCCAAGCCTTCTGATCTTCCATGTGAAGACAAAAAAGCATATTTTCATCCTGATTTTAAACATTTATCCAACGAATTAAAAACAATTTTTAAAACATTATATAAGACAAAACAAAATGTATCTGTAGACATGTTGAGAATGTGCAACCACTGATGCTGATTATAATGCACAGAAAAAAGATGGAAACAGACTGTGAAGAGCCTCAAATACCCTGCTAAGAAGTGTGAACTCTACATTGCTAAGAAGTGTGAACTCTACATTAACCCCATAGGCATCATGAAGTAAGATGAAGAGGTATATATTTCAGAAAAGCATCTCTCAAACTGTTTTCAAGAAGTGTTGTTGGGAAGTATTTGAAATGATTGGCTAGTGGCATGATGGACACAGAGCCTGGGGTAGACCAGTTATGAGGAAGTAACACTTGTCCAGGTGAGAAACAATGAAGGCCTGGCCAGCAAAAGAAATGGAGAGCAGAAGATGGCTTTTGAAGAGACAGCCCAGTTATGGACTGAGAGGGGAGTTTGTGAGAAAGAGAGACAAGCAAAAAAAGATGGCAGGAGGGCACACGTGAAAACAGAGAGTGTGAGAGAGAGCTCTGCCCAATCAAGACTTCAATGCTGTGGTCTTCTCCCTTACTTTTTGTATCTGTCATGGATTTCTCAAAAATTAGAATTATCATTCCTCTCCAATCCAAATATGGCTATTACTAAAGCAGACTTTTAAAAAATATCAGTCTCTAACTAACTAAATAGGGATGTTATCCAAACATCTGAGGAATTCCACATGTTAACGAGAACATGAATTCAGTATGGTCAAAAAACATGAACACACAAAAAAATCTAACCCAAGAATAAAGTCACCTTCATTTACAGGCTACATTCTTAGCATGGGCGGATGCCTAGGATTCTGGGATGATCAGTCATTGCAGACAGACATCTTGAAACTATTCTTAAGCTGTCAGCTTTCTTCACTTGGCTCTTCTTCTACATATAATATTTTCTACAAAAATGGTTTTAAAGGCATAGCATTTTCATGAAACAGCTGCTTTTTCCTAATATTTCTAAAATTTTTTTTTTTTTTAAAGCAAGATTCACCTTTGTGTTCTAACTGCCTCATTTCATAAGTTTGGCAGAAAACTCTATATTAGCTAGCATTTTCAGGTATCTTTTTCTGTTAAAACAGAAATTCACTTCCTTATTTTTACAGATAAACAATATACAACCTGAGTAGTATATGACATCACACTAAACTATTCTCTCCTCAAATCCTCCTCTCAAAAAAAGTGAAATTGAAAAGTGCTATGAGGATACAGTTTAGGATAAAATCAAATGCTGCTTCTGTATACATGCACAATCGCACCAGAATTCAAAGTTTAAATGCCAGCTATTCGTGTGAATGAGCTTAACCATCTGATCTTCAGCATGGGTCCTTCTGGACCCATCAAAACTAAAACTATGTGAAGAGGAGAAGGACAAGGAACAGGGAAATGGAGAGAAGGACTTGGAAGGCCACAGGAAGAAGATGGGTTGGGCTAGCATACATAAATGGGCAAAAGCTAATGATTTAAAACAACTATAGCCTTTCACTCTTAAAAAATTCATATTGTTTCTTCTCTGCAAAATAATCATTCTATCTTTCCCCCAGAGTTAGTTATGTATCGGCTCAATTATACATTCTGTGCACCAGAATACAAACAATACAGCTTTGTTTGGCAAAAAATAACTTGACCAATTAATATGGTTTTACTTTCTACCTCAGTGTTACTGAAACCTATGACATGATGATGGAATGGAGAATTAAAAGGGTCTAACAGATAAATACCCTTACAGTTAAGTCTACACCAAAATTTATGTCTTAAAGTTTATGCCATAACCTAGGCATGCCATAAAGTTAGGCTATGCCTAAACTTAAGCATAGCCTTCTAATTAAGAAATATGTATCAGAGAATGAAACAATCACACAGAAAACAGAAACATTTCTCATTACACCTTCAAATCAGACTCCTTTTCTATGGTCTAAACAGGGAAAAGTGCTATTAACGTATTATGACAGTATTTAAAGCACAGTGCTGAGAGGAATTCAAGGAAATCAGGATGTCATATCGATGTCAACACTCTGCTCCATGTCTCCCTCCCCCAAAGATATTGTTTGTCATTCAACCGTAAGTTTTTTGAATAAAGGGAGCATGTATTATTCATCTTTTTCCCCACAATGCTCAGAACAGCTTCTGGTATGAGTAGGCCACTGGCAATGGCTATCAAACTGATAATTAAAATTCTCCAGGCAACAAAATTCTTATTCAAAATCAGCCTCCAAGCATAGTGAGCATTTCTGAAGGTACTGCTATATGTGAGAAGGGGGAAGAAGCTTAACAAAAACAGTACAGTACATGGTTTTAGACAAGACTCCCCCAAAAAGTGAGAACTGAAGTGAGCCTAAAAGGATCAACAGAATTTGTGCACATGGAGACTTAATATGCGGGAACACTAAGAGACAAAGTGGGATGATCTGATGCAGTAAAAAACTGTCTCAGAGGAATGGAAGAAGCGAATGCTGGAATGCTTTTCTTTTGCTCATTTCAGCACAGGAACAGAATGCAGAGGGGGCCAGAACTCAACTGGGATTCACAGTGCAATTGCACACTCATAAATTGCTGGGCTGGTTCACAGCACTACTACTCTCAACATGCCTCTGTTATCTCATTTCGATAAGAAAATGAGCTCTATTGCCCCTAAAATACTAAAGGATTAGAAATCAGAGACTAAGCTTATAGGAACCAGAGTCCTCTTCAGTGACAGTCAAAAAAAAATTTTTTTTAAGCCATAGGATGCTTTCTTCAAATAATGTCTTATAAATAACCCCAATACATAAACAGATAAAATCAGAATTGCTCTGGTTGCAGGAGGTGGCCTCAAATCCTGCTTGAGGCACTACCATATAATCACTGTAGATGCAAACTTCGCAAACTACTGATTTAGTCCAAACTCCTCATTTGACGGAAAGGTTAAGCACCTACCCAAGCAGTGAATGGAAGAGGCAGAACTAGAACCCAAAAATGCCAATGCCCAGATGAGGGCTCCTCCCACTATAGTCCATGCTGCTTCTAAAAACCAAAGGAGGAGGGTATGGTTCATACTTACCATCTCTGTTCAGCCATTGCTTTCTCGTTCTGTACAAAAGGAGCTTGTTGTGGACATATGGTAAAAGGAACTTGACACACCAGCTCTCCACACCAAGTTTGTTTTCAACCAGGACTATGGGACTCCGGTTATACCTAGCTTCAGGACATGGGATCAGGCCAATTTCATCTCTTGATATGTAAAACACAAAAAAGAATTAAAGATAAGAATAGTAACTCCTTCAAAATTTTTCTAATCCTACAGAATATTTTTAAAAGCCCACATATTTTCCTTTCTTAAAAATATTACTTAGCTCACTTACTGGACTGGTAGAAAATAAGAGTGGTTTGTTAACACTGGCGAGTATGTGGGAAAACAAGTATGCTTACACTCTTTGTTGATGAGACTGAAAATTGGTCTTATCTTTGAACAGCAATTGGGAAGTGTCTTTCAAAATTTTAAACATACATACCATCTGACCCAGCAATTTTATTGCTCAGTAATTAGCCTGTGCCAAAATATACAAATAGGATATTCACTGCAACAAAACTAGAAACAATCTAAATGTTTATGAATAAAGACTGGTAAAATGAATATGGCCCATCATGTGATAAAGCTGTTAAAAAAAAAAAATGAAGTAGATCTCCATATGTTGGTACGGAAATGGAGAGGTTGCCAAGATACATTAAATGAAAAAACAAACAAAAAAACACAAATTGCCGAACACAATGTACAGCACAAACCCTTTTGTATAATTTCTTTAAAAGATACATAGATGCATTAAAAATTTTCTTAGAAAGATATCAAGAAACTTTTAGTGAGGAAGGTGTTGAAGATTGTCTAATCATTTGCATGAATTATTTCCATTTTTAAAAAATGTCAACAAATGTGTTTAATAAATACATAAATGTGTTTAATAAAATGCGTTTAATAAATGTTTAATAAAACATACGAAATGCATGTGAAGCAGAAACAAATTATCAATAAAAGCTTTGTTAATGAGATTGGGGCCATTTTTTTTCTTCTTTATACTTTTCTGAACTAAAAACAACAACAACAAAAAAACACCCTAATAAGTGTTGTTAAAACACAAAATACATTTTAGAATTTGATCATTTTCACCTCTGGTAGCATTTATATCTCTCAATCCACGTCAAAATTAATATTTTTAGAATGTCTACATAGATTTTTTTTAAATGTGTCTTTATGAAATAGAATAAAGAAATGGTTCACAGAGTTTGTGTGTGACATCATTATGTCCCTGGGATTCCTTTGCCAAGAAGACAGTAGTTTGATAGATGCAAAAGGGTGGAAACTTGTTCAATTACAGCTTATTAAAAATTTTCTTTTTCAGTTAGGCCACCACCACAAACTGGTAGGAAGCTGTGAATCTAAAATAAAGTCTCTCCTGGAAATTCAAAACTAGACAGTTAAGAGGTAACCTATTTTCTACTGATCAATTCATTAGTGACACAGGGATATATCAATAAACAAGGGTATCTGAGGGGTTGCAAGTCACTAACAACTCTTTCAAGTTAGTTCAACTCTCAAGTAGATTTTGGGACCTGAAGCTTTTTATCCTGACAACTGGCTCAGTTGGTTCAAAGGTGTTTCAATATACCATGTCAATACTATCACACATTTTCTGAGTACCTACAATATACTGGGTATTTTGTTAGATTCTGAAAATGCAAAAATGAATAAAACAAAGTGGTGTCAAAATTCAAAGAGTTTTACTTGGAGGTTGTGCCAATACCTGTTATAAAATGTTACACTTTGCCATTCTGGTAATATAAATAGAATTCTGTAGAATGGGGGCAATGCTGACAAAACATCTGAGGTCAATGTCCAGTATTTCAAAATACACTTTTGCATTTATATTTGGTGAAATTAATCTGAAATCTAATTCACTATTAAGACAACTAGCCACATCTAGCTATACTTGACTAATATATGATGGAATCTCTGGCATTTTTCTGGTGTTCAGGTTTTACTGAACATTCAAAGATATTAAGTAGAACATCTAAAAGATAAACTAAAATTAGTAAAACAAGTAAATAAATAAACTCAACGTAATTATTTCAGGAAATTCTGTTCTCTGAGATCTAATAACCACATACAACACTTCAAAGAACTGCAGTAGCAAGAATAAAAGAATCCTGGCTTCCAGGTATGGTCTGATTTTGCGGGGAACATTTTGTTACTTAAATTCACAATGTAAAAACCTGTCTTGCTCACTACTTGTATCAGAAATAAAATGCCCAACTAATAATGTGGTGCCTAAATTACAGGACAGAGCCATCTGCACAATTAAAAAACATTTCTTTGGTTGGCTACCATTCTTCCAAGAAACATTTAAAAAAAAAACAAGAATGCTTCGGATATAGCAGGTGCTTAATTACTGCTTACTGAAAGGCTGATTATCCTTGTACTTCAGTGATAATATTCAAATAAAGTTTTCCAAGGTTATCACTTCTTAACCCTCCAGAAGTACATTACTTCTGATTTTCTTCTAATGTGTTGATGGAGTTTGGAGGTATTGTCCTCCCAGAACTCATGGAAATCTGATCCCCAGTGTGGCAGTTTGAGTCACGGGGGTGAATCCTTCATGAATGGATTAAATGCTCTCCCCAGGGGAGAGGGGCCTGAGTGAGATCTCACCAGTTCTTGTGAGAGCTGGTTGCTTAAAAGACTCTGGCACCCCCCCCCCCACCTCCCCACCTGCCTTGCTTCCTCTCGCCATTTGATCTGCTTGTACCCGCTGGCTGCCTGCCACTTTCCGCCATTAGAAGCAGCAGCCTGAGGCCCGCTCCAGATGTAGCTGTCCCAGAATCTAAGCCAAATAAACCTCTGTTGTTTATAAATTACAGTTTCAGGTATTCTGTCATAACAACACAAAATGGACTAATACATGTGTGTACCAAAACCAGCATGGGTCCAAGTCCTGGATGGACATATATATATGTCTGTATATATATATATATATCTTGTCACTTTGGTCTTTATAGACTTCAGTTGTGAATTTGGCAAGTCATTTGCCATCAGTGTCCTCATCTGAAATATAGCAATAATAATAATACCCTCCCCTCCTGTTATGAAAACCAAATAATGCAATGTGAAGAATATGGTAAAATATAAAGTGCTAGGCAAAGATGAAGTATATTATCATTAGTTTATTTAAGAGCCTGAGGTCGGCCAGTAAAATTCCTTAGTTAATAGACAATGGGAAGCTGAGGCAAAGTATGTTAAGCTTTTCTCAAGTTATTTGAACGTAAGATACAGTGCTTTGCTGCTTCCTAAAAAAATATAACATGTACTTTATAAAGATAGGTAGGTCAGTAAGATTCCAAATAACAGTGTGTTTGACTTCAGACTTCTGTGCCTAGTCCCTTAGGTCATACTCCACTTTTTTTAGACAATTTAGAATAGGATTCCAGAGTCATTTTAAAACTGGAAGGGACCTCATTCCTCCAGTCTCTCATTTTATAAGATGAGGAAACTGAGGTCCAATGAGGTTAAGGGGATTATCTAAGGTCATATTTCTGGTGAATAAGTTAAGAATCTGAGCCTTCTAAACTTAGCCCAAAACCCTTGACATCAAAGCGAAGAGCAAAACAGGATTTAGATCAATTCCTTCTAGATTTCTGGCAATTTAAATTTTAATTTCATACTCAAGAAAAGCTGAAAAACTAAGGGAAAAAAAACAAACTAAAAGTCATTTGTCATCTCTCTACCACTGTTAGTGATTGGGTATACATCCTTTTTTCCTAAGTATTTTATAAAAGTGGGATCATATTGGAATACTCTTCTATAATCTTTTTTAAAAAAACAAAACGTAGCAACTCACATTTAATGTCTTCCTACATAATTCTGATATCTTTAATAGTTGCAATAAATGTGCTATAAATATCAAACATATCTCCAGTTACTCCCTTACAAAATAGTCTTGTAAGAGGAATTTCTGGCTCTTTCACCACCACTAAATTTCATCCTTTTACATTATTAAGTTTCTGGCCATTTAGATTTCCTGGTATTTAACAAGGTTCTCAAGTTAATACCTGCGTTACCAAGAAGGTCATAGAATTTCTAAAGATATGAAGGTTTGGGACAGTGATCAAGTTCTAATCCTCTTAAAGAGCTACTACGATGATCACTTTTTAGGTTACCTTTGCAGGCCGCTCCAAAGGCATAGCAAATAGAAAGAACAAGCACATTTACCTAAGGTCATACACAGCATGATACATCTCTTTGAGTGCCTCACTTCACAATGGGGATCCATTGGCTTCCAGATGAAGTTTAAGGCTCATATAACACAGATGTTGACTTTGTTCCTCATGTTTAGACAGCTTCTCTTGACTGTACTTTTCAGAAACATCATCAAGTAGAATAGATCTACTTATTATTCACAAAAGTAGTATCAACCAGCTTCCCTTCTGGGAGGGATCGTTGGTCTCCAAATACTAAAACTGAACCCTGTAATGTAGAGCAACTGAACAGAAAACAGCTCAAGGACTCAGGAAATGGTACAAATCTAATAGTTATGCTTTTAATCTAATAGGTATTTTGGTTTTGCTTTTCTTTTTTCCCCCCCAAACTGGAATTCTTTCCAGAATTACCAAGAAGGAAAGTTAGTAAAATATCTAAAGGAACTGATCCTCATATATTGATAATTAAAATTTTACTGGTGATTAAGATATTTCAGAGACCACATAGGCTTTCTCATTAATTCCAGACTATCAACTTTGTGTATCACTGAAATTACATTACTAACCTTATTTACAAAACAGCTACATAAGCTACACAAATTACTACTGTTTACTATTTATTATATGCCATGCTCTGTGTTAGGTTTTACACACACTGGTTATTCTGCACAATAATCTTACAAAGTAGGACTTCTAACCCCATTTTTGAGATGAGGAAAGAATCTTGACTAAGTCTACCCAGCCAGTAGATGGCAAGCTAATGTTCAAATCCAGGACTGCCAAACTCTAAATTCAAACTTTTACAACTATGCTATAGTTTAAATAAGTAAATAAAAATCAAGTGTAAGAGGACTACTAGAGTCTATGGTTTCCTATTCTTCAGTTCAACTTGAAGACAATCTACAAGTACCTTTCATTAGTACTTCCTTACTCAAAAATTTTCACTGGGTCCCACCCACTGCCGAGGAAGTATATTTTACCTGAGCCAACTTCTGCATCCCTCATGTCTCAATTTAAATGCTTTTTCCTCAGAAAGAACTATCTTGACCTCATCTAAATTAGGCCTCTCTGTTATTATTCTTTCAAAGCACCCTTCTTACCTTTTCTGGCTCTTTTCATAATCTGTGTTGATTTGTTTAAAGTTCCATTAGGACAAGAACCTTATCTAGTTTGTTCACCATTCTACATAGACCCAGCTCCTAGCCCTGTATACCCAGAGATTTTCATCGTGCCTGTCAAATAGAGGTGCTTTTTTGCTGAATGTATGAGTGGAATGAAAGAAATTAAGCCAGACAGTCAGACTTTCATACTTTGGCCCTGCTGTACCTGCTTAATCACATTTTGCTACTTTTGGACAGTTCTCTCCTCCCTGTGGAGATCTTTGGCTCCCTCTGAGACTATAAATCGCCTACCTAGACTTCAATGTTCAGCTTAAAACCTACCTCCACTAACAGCCCTGGCCTAGCCCTACCAGCCTCCCCTCTACTTCTATTAGACTCTCATAGCACAGCACCTGCTCACCATAGTGCTAATCTAGCCTTTACCATAAATCGCTCTGCAGGGTTAATTTACTATTCATTCAGGAAGGATTTAGGTCTCTAGGAAGACCTGCACTGTGCAATACAGCAGTCAGTGGGCACACGTGGTCATTATGCATATTAAATAAAATTTAAAATTCAGTTCTTCATTCTCATTGGGCACATTTCAAGTGCTCAATAGCTATATATAGCTACTGGCTACCATAATGAACAGCAAAGAAACAGAATATTTCTATCATCACAGAAATTTCTGTGAGTGCCATGAGTACAAGAACTGTATTTTATACTTCTTCCTATACCATAGAGTCAAGATAGTACCTACAGCACCTTATAAACAGTGAGAGTTCAATAAATATTTAATAGAGTACCAAAAAACTTGCTGGATAAGAGAACTTCAATGTGACCCCAATTACATTGTGAACAGTGTCTTCCACATTAGCCCAGGGTCTATACATTAAGCTAATTAATGTATGCCTGTCCCTAGGTCAAGGCTTCAGTTGTACTGGATTCTCTAAGAGTCAACCATACAAACGACATTTAGATGTTGTCCCCTCCAAAACTCGTGGAAATTTGATCCCCAATGTGGTAGTGTTGGAAGCTGTTTGAGTCACAGGGGCGGATCCCTCATGAATGGATTAATGCGCTCTCTGGGGGGCAGGGAGCCTGAGTGAGTCCTCACTCTATCAGTTCCCACGAGAGCTAGTTGTTTAAAAGACCCTGGCACCTCCCCTCTCTCTCTTGCTTCCTCTTGCCATGTGATCTGCTTGTACCCCTCGGCTGTCTGCAGCTTTCCTGCTGCTTTCCGCCATAAACAGAAGGAGCCTGAGGCTCACGCCAGACGCAGCTGTCCCAGAATTATAAGCCAAACAAACCTCTGTTCTTTAAAAATTACCCAGTCTCAGGTATTTCTGTTACAGCAACACAAAACGGACTAATACATACGGTATTTTCCAGTTTACAGAGGGCTTCATGTCCATCATTCATTTGGCCAATGTATTTTTGGCGAGGAACACAGGGATTCGGCTTAAGTCTAACATTCACTGAGTAACCACTAAGTTCCACTGTGTGAGGTGATTTTCCTGGGTTCTCATCAGCCTCACAAGATTAAGAGGAAACTGAGGCTAAGATGGCAACCTATTCACATCTATCAGTAACAAAATCCACATCTCACCCACTTCATCTTAGACTAGATACTTCTACAAAGTCAATACAATTAATGGAGTAAACGTTGGCTAATAAAATTGCAATCTATTTTGCATTTCAAGAAAGAAGGAAAACAAAAGTAAAGGACGAAAAACTTTTATAATAATGAAAGTGTAATTAGATACAATAAAGTTAGATACTAACTTTAAAAGTAAACAATACTTTTTTTTTCCTTTTAACTAGAAAAATGGCCTCTTTATTTGGGGAGTAAAAGCTCTAGACTAGGGGGAGAAACATCGGCAATTTTGAAAAGCTCAAATTATAAGACATTTTAAAAGACGCATAGTAATATTATTGAAGATACAGTATTTTTTCTTTGAGGACTATGTACTAATACCTGGTGACTAATACTAAATAATGAGTTAAGCTATTTAAATGTTTCAGACCCATAATACATATCATTATTTCAAATTATTTCAAATGTCCAACTTATCTCAAACTTTTTAATTTTGAATGACCCAAATGTTTATTAAATAATTATAAATTATACATTGATAGAGAATATATTAATGAAATTTCACAATAAAAATACAGTTAAGGGAGGGATATTAAAGTCCTTCATGAGTTTTGATAAACGTGACCCAGAAGAATTGAGACAGGTTCCGAACTGCACTGTGTCAACCCGCCAAGCCAATGAACACTTGATCTGTTCTTTAAATATAATGATGCGCTTTTAGTCTACCTCAGAGAAGAGAAACTAAGAAGATTATTGCATTTTTTATTCGTCTAATCTGTGCTATAATTTATTCTAGAAAAATAACACCAATGATGAGAAAACAGGCCCTTCACTTGTCCAACTTTTTTTTGAGGATGTCTCTTATTTGCACTAAGGCTCCCATTCTCAAAAAGGAATTGAAAGGCTGATATACAACAAGGCACCAAAGCATTCTTTAGAAGGCCCAGCAACCACTCTAGTTACTGCCAGGAAATCATTCCAAACACTCTCATTTTGAAAAAGGCAGCAGTCTTAAGGGGAAGGGAAGTGGAAGCTGTCAGAAGAGGCAGGTGTGTTTTGAGGACAGCAGTATTTTGTTTTTAATGAGGCAGAGTTGCAGGTCTCCAATTGTGTGCCACAAGGGAGCAAGACATCTGAGGGCTTCTTAATTCTTTCATAAGCATCACCTTGGAGGAAAAGAACACTTTGTTAAGATGTAGGTTTGGCACCTCTTTAAGGCAGAAAAGCTGAAGGGGATGGAATGCTTAAAAAGAACAATTCATGTGTTCCAGTTTAAAAAATAAAATATTTTTAAAAACCTCCATAAACAATTAGATAAAATCAAAATAATACAAAACTGTCTGTTTCTTTCCTTTGGGGAGGAGGAGGGATAGGAAAGGAGCTACACCTCTTGCTTCTTCCTTACTCCTTTGAATAACGTTGCAGATATCTTTCTCTTTTAATTGCTTCCTTTTCATTCGTTACATAGTAAAAGGAAAAGTGTCAGAAAGAGTACAGACTTTTGCGGTATCTCCCTAGAGTACTCCAAGTGAAATGGAAAGGAAGAAGGAAGAGATACATGTGTCAGTCTTGTAGTGTCTTATTAAAGAGGGCAGAAGTCTTGAAATAAGAGTTAATATGCTCCCTGTAACTATGAATCAGCTTCTGCTAAAAAGTGTCGAGGTTTCCTCCGTTTTATCCCAGACCCACACGGTGCCTAGAAGATACAGTCTTAAGAATGCACTGTTAACCTTCAAAACACAACGCTTTATCGAAGTCACTTTACAACCTTGTGACAAGTAAGGCGAAAGTCAAAAACAGCCTGCAACTACCTTTAGTTAGTCAACTAAGGGGTTTTGGCCCCTTCAGGACAAGAGGATGGATAACCCCCTCTTACCAACGTCCGGGATGAGCCTCCAAAGAGTTGTGTTTAACAGAGCATAGACAGAGCCACATTGTCGTGTGTGCCCGTGTACCTCACATGGACGTAGGATGTGGACCTACAGGCGAGGTCTTTCAAGTTTCGTGAACTCCCGGGAAAGGGTGGGAGGGAGAGCGAAACAAAGTCGTGCCGTTTTTGATTTTCCGAGGTCACTTCCAGGGACTGGCCCGCGAGCGCGTCCTGGGAGCGGAAAGCCGGCCCCGCGGCGGCCGACAGCGGTCCGCCCCGACCTCGCCCGCCTCCTCCTCGGAAGGGCGCGTGGGCCGGGACCCGCGGTCCTCCCGCCGCCTGAGGTCGGCTGGAGGCTTGGCCCCGCCCCCGCCCGCCCCCGATGACCCACCGCAGGCGGCCCAGGCGCGGGACTCACATGTGCGGGTTCCTCCTGAAGGCGTTGGTGATGTCCTTCACCACCCGCTGCACCAGCACCGCCACCTCCTCGCTCGTCTCGGCCATGTTGGCAGCGGCCGCGGCGGCTCGGGCGCGCCTCCGGGAGGGCCGAGCCGCCGGCGGGAGTTCCGCGGGGAGCGCGCGCGTGTGCGCCGGTTGGGCCGCGCCCCAGCCGCCGCGGCCGCCGCCGAGTACTTCCGGGTCAGCCCGCCCGCGGTCGGGCATGACGCCCGCCGGGCCTGGCGGCATCCTGGTAGGTGTCTGGGTTCGTCTCCTCGCCCGTACCGAGTTTGTAAGCGTCCGAGAAAATGCCTCTGATTCGTTTGCGAAGTTACCTCAGGCAACTGTTTTACTCATTTTCTTTTAATTTTTGGTGCACTCGGGCCGAGGAGGGAGCGGGTCCTCAGACTCTCCTCAAGAACCGGAGGCCTGCCTGAACCCCCTGGCCAAGTTCTCGAGAGCTTCTGGAGGAACATTTTGCTGAGAGAGCAGATCCTCTTGAACAGTTAGTCCCTGGACGTTTTGAGAGAGAGTTTGGGTGCTTTATTGTCCCCGCCAGAGGGATGAGGCGGTCCAGAGACGCTGTAGGCAGAGTCAGTCCCTATTTAACCGTGCTGGTGACCTCCTTTTGTACTATGACTCAACCCAATTTCAGCCTCATGAAATTGAAACCAGCCTTTTAAAAGAATTAATTTAAAAATCGTTATTAATGCATGAAACGGAGACGAAGGAAAGTAATGGAAAAGTTATTTGCCGTCTGGATATAAGGAATAGAAGTAAAATGTTTTTTAGATTTCCTACTTTGAGTGTACTTCATTTTGCACGTTTGGTAGCCTTTAACCTCTGTTAAATCAAGGCCCTGACAGAATTTGCTCATAATAGCTATTTATCATGCTCCAAATAATCTTTGTAGGAATAACGAGATTTTTAGTCCATTCAGGTTTTGAAATTCCATATTTGAAATGTTCATATATCAAGTTATCTTTTGCCCCTCAGTGATGGAAAAATCTGGCTGCCTTTGGGTTCAGTTCTTTTTTTCTTCCGCCCTTGAAACATGTATGTTTTAAAAACATTTTTAAAAAGCAAGCTCATGGTGTGTTTAATGTGAACGCATTTAAAGTTGGGTTTATGATTCTGAAAATAAAAACTGTTGGATGTAAAATTAATTGAATGAGAAATGTAAATTTACCCAGTGGTCAATAGTCCCTGTGAGTATGTTTGTAAAGGCTGGATCTATCGTGTGGATATTGGCCTTCTGGTTTTAAAAGAAGCGAGATCAAAGTTTCACAAAATTGTAGGAAGCAAGATGGGACAGGCTTAAGAAGAATTAGTAAAATGAAACAAACGTTAACTCTGACAAGTTCTAGAATGAAGCAATGAAATGAATGGAATGTGTGTTTAGATTCCAAGGCCAAGGACAACTTCAGACATCCTGGCTGCTTTAAGAATGTGATACCAGTTCTCAAATGGTTTGAGTTAACTAAGTTATCCACCTCTTCCCTTAATCAGGACCTTACATGCTTTCCTACTGGCAGGAGGAAATAAATCCTGACGTCTGGGGACAGAGCTCAAAGTAGCACACTCAGATATATAAATTTTTTCCAAGGCCTTTATTTTCCAAAGCTAATATTTAAGAATTGAAATTCACGAGCCTTTAATAATATGTATATAAGAGTAGGATAGAGTATGGTCAATTTAGCATGATTTTATTGAAGGACTATAAGATTTATGTTCAGGGATCTGCAAAACACATTTATTGCTGATAATGAAATATGATAAATAGCTTAAATGCCCAGTGATGGGGGGTTGATTAAATTATGGCAAATTTATACGATAAAATACTACTTAGCCATTTAAAAGTTACATTATAACTAGAAGAATATATACCAAAGTGTTAGGGGGACGTATATTCATAGGAGAATTTTACTTTCTAAGTAATGCCAAGAGCAAAACATAATTTTTGTGATTTAAGAAAAGTTTTTAAAAGTATGTATTAATAAAGAAATAGTATGCATTTGTTAACTAGCCAACTTCTCATGCACATTAATTTTCTTAAAGATGTATTCAATTTTTTTAAGTGACTGTATTAGTCTGTTTCTGTTGCTTTTAACAAAATACCTGAAACTGGGTGATTTGTAAAGAAAGTGGAATTTATTGCTTACAGTTTCAGAGGCTTGGAAGTCCAAAGTCCAGGGAACACATCTGGTGAGGGTCTTGGTGGTGACTTCAGTGACGCAGGGTATCACATTGTGAAATGGAAGAGCAGAGATAGACAGACTTTCCTCTTCTTTTAAAGCCCTCAGAACCACTCTTCTGACCACCATTTTTAATCCATTCACTGCTGTACTGTCCTACAATCCAATCACCTCTTCAAGGCTCCACCTTACAATTATCATAATAGGATTTCCCACCCTCTTAACAGTCACAGTGGGGGCCAAGTTTCGAATACATAAAACTTGGGGGACACAATTCAAGCTTTGGTGAGTTTGGGGAGACATTCAATCCACTATAGTGACCATGCCTATTATTGTTCACGTGGTTGTGAATATATTTTGTCAATCCTCCCACTCCCCCCAAAAATATCACATTTCATATTTTAGAAGCCTAATAGGGGAAGATGTAGATATGTTATGACAAAAACAGTTACCAAAAAACTAAACAGTACAATCCTAATTTCATATATACAATACAAATTATACGTGTTATAAATATAATCACATATATATAATTGGGAGTATATAACCTAAAGTGTTAACATAGATATCTCTGTTTGATAGAATTACTAGAGATAATTAAGACCTATAAATATATGTTCTTTATACTTTTCTGGATTTTCCAAACTTTCCACAACAAAAAACCTAATGTATGGGGAAGGACACCAAGGGTTTTAGTGACTTTTGTGAAGCGATGGAGATGACCTTGTAATGTTTCCACTTTTGCTCTGTATTATTCTACGTACATCACTATGACATGTTGTTTATATACTCCATTTATTTGTATTCGAAGTCCATTTTCTGATAACATTATACAAGATAGAATTCAAATATTACTAAATGTGTTCTTACCATGTACTAGCTATTATCACAAAAACAACAGCTAATTTCCTCCATTAAAAAATTAAATGCCCAATTTGAAATGCTTCATTGTAATATTGCCATTGTGATGGACTATATCTTGATAGTATGCCAGACCTCATCCCTATTTACTATCTTAAAATCTAAGATCTAAGAATTACTCCAAAGAAATAGGAGAAAAGTAACATAATATTAGTTTAGAAGCCACAATATTGATATCTTTTTATGAATTCTTAAAAGTAAACAGAAATAATTGTTATCTTTAAAGTTTTTATTGAAGACTTTTGAAAAAATATAAATTAATAAAAATATTTTAAAAGTCATGTACATTAAACTTAGGGACATTTGGTATACACTTTGTCTTGGTGTGTTTGTTTCCCCAGATGCAAGACTTCATAAATATTTAAAAACTATTTTAAAAAATCACAAAAGCACCCATGAATGCTAATGCCATCTATTGTTATACCTAGTTGATATCTCTAGCACTTCATTATTCCAATTGCTGGAATAAAAATGAGAAATTATGTGTGATAGCATCTACTATGGGTTGAATTTGTCCTCCAAAATTTCATGTATTGGAAACTTGATGCCCATTGTAACAGTATTAAGAAGGTGTGAAATCTGATTATGGTATTTGGAAGTGGGGCCTTTAGGACATGATTGGATCCTAAGGACTCTGTCCTAATGAATAGGTTAATCCATTAATGAATGGGTTAATGGTTCAGTGGGTTATCAGCAATGGTTCTGCTGGCTACATAAAGGAGAGCAAGTTAGTACATTAACTCTCTTGCTTATCCCGTTCTCACCATGTGATTGCCTGCATCACCACAAGACTAGAGAATTCCCACCAAGAAGGCCCTCACCAGATGTATTCCCTGACCATGGACTTCCCATCCTCCAAAACTGTAAGAAAGAAATTCTATTTCTTTATAAACTACCCAGTTTCAGGTAATCAGTTATAAGCAACAGAAAACTAATACAGCATCTTTAAACTGTGAAACACTATACAAATTATTATTTATCTCTGTGAATAAAGAAAGCATCATTACTAACTAGTAAATCAGTATTAAAATAGTAGTAACTTAAGACTAAGCTAAAAACTAACTTTCACTATGAAACTCTGTTTAACATTCTAAAGAGAATTATAGATGACTTTAAATTATCAGTTTATGCTGATGTTAGAATCTATGAAGATACAGGAGAATACTAGTTACATAAGTGGTTTTTGTTGCTGAGTAAGGGATATTTTATTTTTGTTAGCATTTGGTAGTTCCAAAATATCATCCTTTTCCTTTTCCCTGTTCTTTCTTCCCACCGCAGAGGCCCAAGAGACCCATGATGTGATCTTTAGAAAAGAACAGGAGAAAATGTCTAGAGAGAAATAGAGCCAATCTAGGACCTGCATATAGAAACAGATGGGGAGGTGGATATCTCTCCATAATACAATGAGTGTTTCTCATGTGATGAAAATGTCAAACTCCCATAGGAATTTTCTTAGTAATATGCCTTTCAATGGATGACTAAATAAAAGAAGTGTCCAAATAGAAGTACATCCTTAGGGTTTTATTCTGCTTTATCTTTCACTTATTTTTCAGTGTGACTATGACAGAGATGAAAACTGTACACTTAGGTTCAAGAATCATAACTGAAAACTTAGAAAGGTAGTAGAAGCTTCATTTTACCTGTGGAAGAGGTTCAGTCTGAGACCTTCCGTAGCTGTCTAAAAGGAAGACAAGTTTATCCCTCCTGTTCTTTCATCTCCCTTCTAAAGTCAATTTTCAATTCAGAAATTTCATATAAAAATATACCTTACTTCTTAGTTTCTTCCTGTTTCCATGTTTTAAGCCACCTCTGAGACCTGTCAAAATTAATGTCAGGCCAAAATTACTCATAGGAAATGATGAACTTTGTTAAATGTTGAATTATGCTCTTAACTTGCAGTATAATATTTTTAGAGACTGATAATCTGGGTTTTAGGAAGCACAGTCAAAGAATAACTCCTCAATTGGTGTCTTCTAACTTTAGGCACTTTAATTTGTATAGTAAGTCCTTCAAATCATCATTGTGTAAAAAGGACAGTGCAAAAGATGATGTATTGGGTTTATAGGAGGAGGAGGCTAAATACTATCCCTGAGAGGACTAGTCTCTAAGCAGTTTTACTCATTTATTCCTTAAATTTTAACGAGTGTTACTGTGTATAAGACATTGTGCTGGTTGCTGGGTATTCAATTGTGAGAAAAACAGACATGATTTGTTCCCTTCTGTGGGACTTACGGTCTGATGGAAGAGATAGACAATATTCAAGTAAACAGACAAATATGTCAGAAAAATTATAATACATGTCCACAGAAGAAAAAAGTGGGATACCAAGTTGCCAACAAACAATGCAGTTCAGTTCACCTCTTTTGCTTGGGTGAGAAAAAACATTTATGAGTTATCCATTAGGGGTGATGGTAAGAAAAGCCACTTTCCCTTGGTATTCTGGTCATGAGAAATATGGTATCATGTACTGGATGGTGCTTCAGGTTACATATCTATCTTGTAGTATAGTATTGCAACCCATAGTGTACTACACCACTAGCACTGTAATTGAGTCTTAATATGTCATTCCACTGTTTTATTAAGCAATCTGCTTCAGAATGGTAGAGTATATATTATGATCAGTGAATCGCCTGGGTGAGTGAAGCCTATTCCCTTTCTCCTTTTGCAAAATGAGTTCCTTGGTCAGAAATTATGTACACTATCTATGGTTATATAACTAATAAACCTCAAATTTAGTGGCTTAAAACAACATTATTATTTCTCACATTTCTGTGGATTGATTAGGACACACTGGGTGGTTTTTAGTGAGGGTCATGTAGTCACAGTCAGATAATGGATGAGGCTGAAGTCATCTGAAGGACCGACTAGCCTGGATGTCCAAGATTATTTCTTTACTCACATGTCTGGTACCCTGGTGCTTCTTGGCCCCTCTCTTCACTTGGCATTTCATCTTCCAGGGCTTTTCCCAGAATCTTGGTCTCAGGAAGTCATACACGGCAGCTGGTTCCCAAGAGGCAGGAGGTGGGAATGCAGGCCAGTTAAGGGCATGGCACCAGTTTTGCAAATTGAAATTGATCAAACCTGTTACAACACTTGCCGAGATGGAGATGGAGAAAGTCTCATGGAAGAGTGCAAAGGTCACATTGCAGAAGAGAATATGAAATAGAAGATGCTATGTTGGCTATCTTTAGAGAAGAAAAAAACAACTACCACAAATATTAAATGGAGTGCCTTGATAGTAAATAAGGCATTCAGCCAGCCTATGGATAGTGGTGGTGGAAAAAGAAATTCGAGCAGGAAAAGGTAAAATTGATATCTCTGTGATGGAAGAGTCCATTGTAAATTCTCTACCATCAGGTAGCTTGTTGGTTCCTGTTGGTCTCTGCTGTTGAAAGGTTGGGCACCTATCAATAATTCTAGCCAGATCAGCTTCTGGAGGGGTAAAACGTATGTTGTTGAGCCTAGTTATAATCTCTATGGCTACTTTCTTCATGATTCTATTGGGCAAACGTCATGATGAGGAAAAGAGGCTGACTGTTAGCCATAGATTGGAGAATTTTGTCCCCTTGATTTTTGAGAACCTTTTCTGCAATGGTTACCCTTTGGTGAGCATTCATATGGAACACCAATAATACCAGAATTTATGCCTATTAGAGAGGTCTTTCCTCATATCTCCTCCCCAAACTTCTTTATCATTGATTTTTAAATTTTGATAATTTTTGTGTAATTTGTTCATATGCCTAAGTCCCTGACCTAATCAAACTATTTGCCACTGTCTGTGAATCAGTGTAGATCTACTCCTCTGGCCATGCATCCTTTTAGTCCAAGTGAACAACTTGATATACAACTAGATATTCTGCCCACTTGAAGAATCTCCTTCTCTTCAGTCCTTTAGGGCAGTTCTTGAATAAGGCTATAATACTAATGCTGTCCACTGTTGGGTAGTACCAACTGTGGAAAACTATCTGGAAACCAGACCTAGATGTTCTCTTACTCAGTCACATACCATAGGGAATATCTCCCTAGGCCATTGATGTGGATGAAAGAAGAGGTATCAATGCTTCAGGAGTAAGTACTGTGGGTGTCTGAGCCATTTACTCATGCAGTTTCTGCCTTTGGGAACTACTGGAGCCAGATCTTTGTGGTCCTGTGAATCACTATTGTGGTCTTAGCTCTCTATGGATGGCTCATGTCACATGATTACTTGGTGTCTCATAGTCAATATTCAGTCCTGAGGGCCCAGTAGCAAGCCCAAAACATTACTTATTTTAGATTTTTCTTCTTTTTTAATGGGTGTTTATAGCTATAAATTTCCTTTGAAGTACTCTTTTAGCTGAATCCTATAAGTTTTGGTACGTTGTGTTTTTATTTTCATTCATCTCAAAGTATTTTCCAGTTTCCCTTGTGATGAGTCTTTGACCAATTTATTATTTAAGAATGTGATGTTTAATTTCCACATTTGTGTATTTTCCTAATTTCTGTCTGTATTGATGTCTAATTTTATTCCATTGTGGTCAGAAAACATACTTTGTATGATCTCAGTAACTTAAATTTATTGAGGCTTGTTTTGTGAATTAATATATGATCTCTTCTGGGGAATGTCCCATGTGCTCTTGAGGAAAATATGTATTTTGCTGTTGGTAGAGTGTTCTATGGTATATGTTAGGTCCATACATGTTATAATGTTGTACAAATCTTCTGTTTCCTTGTCTGTCTTCTGCCTAGTTGTTCTTTTCATTATTGAAAATGAAATATTGAATTCTCCAACTATTATTGTTGAACTTGCAATTTCTCTTTCAATTCTGTCTGTTTTTGCTTCATGTATTTTGGGACTTTGTTGTTAGATGCATAATTATAATTACTATGTCTTCTTGATGGGTTGACCCTTTTATCCTTGTAAAATGTCCTTTTTTTAATCTCTAGGAACAATTTTTATCTAAAGTGTATTTGTTTCTGGTATAAGTATAGCCACTCCAGTTCTCTTTTTGATATAGTTTGTGTGGCATATCTTTACTCAACCTTTTATTTTCAAACTATTTGATTTTTTATTCAGAAGTACTTGTTTTGTAAACAGTATATAGTTGGATAATGGCTTTTTAAAAAACATTTGTTCTGCTAATTTCTGCATTGTAATTTACAGATTAAAAGTTTAATCTATTGGAGAGTTTAATATATTTACATTTAATGTAACTACTGATAAGAAATGATTTATGTCTCCATTTTGCTATTTGTTTTATATATGTCATGTCTTTTTATTCCTGTATTCTTCAATTACTGCCTTCTTTTGTGTTAAATAGATATCTTATAGTGTGACATTTTAAATATCTTGTCATTTATTTTACTGGATTTGTATTTTGAGTTATATTCTTGTTGGTTGTCATAGGGATTATAACAGGTTTCTGAGGCTTTGTTCACTTCTTTATTCTTTTATCTTTCTGTTCTTTAGACTTGATCATTCCAGTTGTCCTATGTTCATGATTACTGATTCTTTCCTCTGCCTACTTAAATCTTCTGTTCAGAAGTGAATTTTTTATTTCCATTATTGTACTTTTCAAGTCCAAAGTTTCTATTTTGTTCCTTTTTATAATTTCTATCTTTTTTTTGATATTTTCTATTTGGTGAGACATTGTTCACATACTTTTCTTAAGTTCTATAAGCATGGTTTTTGTTTCTTAAATTTCTTTGAACATATTTAAAATAGCTAATTTAAAGTCTATGTCTAAGCCTGGCCAGTTAACTCAGTTGGTAAGAGCACAGGCTTATAACACCAGCATTTGGTCTTACTCATTGACAACGGTGCTTTACTATCCCCACTACCACCCCATGTATGAGCTGTACTTTCTTCTTTCTTTGCATTGTCATAATTTTTGTTGTTGTTGAAACTTGGATATTTTAAAATATATAATGTGAAAACTCTGGAAATCAAATTCTTTCTCCTCCTCAGGGTTTGCTGTTGGTTTCTTTTTGTTGTAGTGATTGTTTATTTAGTGACTTTTCTGAATTGATAGGGTAAAATTTGTATTCGTTGTCATGTGTTGCCACTGCTTAGTTAGATTAGTGGTCAGGTAATGATTAGACAGTGATTTCCTTAAACGTCTGGAACCAATAAGGCTCCCACTCTTTTTCTGAGAGGCTGTATGTGCATGTTGTGGCCTGCCTTCAGCACTCAGCCAGGCAGTTGACAACTCTGCCTCAGCCTTCACTTCCTCCTTGCACAGAGCTTCAAGGTTAGCCAAAGGTGAGAGGTTTGAGCCTTCTCAGGTTTTTCCTGAATATGCACACAGTCCTATACATATGCTCTGCCTTCTAGATTGTCAGGAGTATTTTGAAGCTTTTCAGAGTCTCTTATGGACATCTCATTTTTCAGGTTTTTATTTTAATCTTTTTGGCTAGCCTATTGTTGGCCTCAGCCAGCATCTGTCATATTGACAATTGCTTTTGTTTTTGACAAAACATCCCCAAGGAGAAGACTTTACACTAGATGAGCTTTGAGTTAAGTAAAGACAAACTTGTGAATAGGATTCTAGGGAACTACCAATAGGTCAACTAATGATAATTCTCTGAGAATTTGACTTTGAAGGAGCTTTAGCCTCATTCTCCGTGCCCTTCTGCCCGACCCCCGCCCCGACCCCCGCCCCAGTGGCTGACAGGCTGCTGGTTTTCAACATGACAAGGCTACTGAATAGCTGGGAAGGAGGGAGGGGATAGAGTAAGTTAAAACAGCACAAGTCTCACTGATCTTACCAAGATTCCGTGTTTTTTTCTTGAATAAATGGACCCTGGATTTTTGCATGCATTGAGTTAATTTATAGAATTCTGAAAATCTCAGAATTTCTGTCAATTTATGCCTCATTCATTTCTTTTATGTAGAGAAAGAATTTTTGGAATTCCTTACTCTGATATTTTCACTGCTGCTGTCATCTAACTTTATCTTTATTCTTGAAAGATATTTTCAGTATAGAAAATAGAATTCTGGTTTGGCAGTCGGTTTCTTTCTGCGTATTGAAGATATTCCACTGTCTTTTTGGCTCATATTTTCTCTGTTGAGAAGTCAGCTGTCAGTCTATTACTCCTTTGTAAGTCATCTGCCAGTTGTTTTTCTTTCTGGCTGATTTTA
Organism: Cynocephalus volans; assembly: GCF_027409185.1. Lineage (NCBI taxonomy): Eukaryota > Metazoa > Chordata > Mammalia > Dermoptera > Cynocephalidae > Cynocephalus > Cynocephalus volans. The sequence goes on along the minus strand of NC_084475.1, from coordinate 41,501,538 downwards.
GTATTTTCCCCTTTGTCTTTGGTAATCTATAATTTCAGTATGATATTTCTAGTTATGGTTTTATTATTGTTGTTAATGTTTTTTGTCTTGCTTGGGAACCACTGGGCTTTTTGAATTAAAGAAATAGTATATTTAATTAGTTCTGGAAAAATCTCTGCTTATATATTTTAAAATATGGTCTGTGTACCCTCCTCTTCTTTTTCCTTCCCTTCTGGAAATATAATGAAAAGAATGTTAGACTTTCTCACTCTTTCTTCATGGTCTCTTAGTCTTTCTTCCATATTGTCCATGTTTTTGTCTCTTTTGCTGTATTCTGGATAATTTTATATGATCTGTTTTCTATTTTGCTAAATTATTTTTTAGCAATGTTTAATATGCTTAGAGTTTTAAATTTTTTTTCTTTTTTTATATTTTTACAGGTTCTTTGTTGTTCTTTTACAAACATGCTAGGTTTATTTCCTTATAATTATCTATTTCTTGCAGATACTTTTAGGGTTTTTTTTTTTTTTTTTGGTCAAATAGAGTAAGCATAGTTATTTTATAAGCTGTATATAATTCTAATATCTGAATTCTTTGCATATTCTCTTTCCTTAAATTTTTGTTTTTGTTACTTCTTGCTCATGATATTGTTTCCCCGTGTGCTTATTATCCCTAAAGAAATATTTTGGGGGAGTCTTTGATGCCTACAATGAATGTACCTTCCTTATAAAAGGCTTTGCTTTTGCTTCTGCCAGGTGCTTGAGCCACCACCAGTCTGTCACCACCTTAAACCAAGTTAATAGTTTAGGTTCCCTGGATATGAACCTTTTAAATATCTGTGTTATGGCCAGCCCATGGCCTCAGGTTATCAGGGATGTTTTTTCTTTACTCCCTTAGCCTCCATGCTCTGAAGTATGCTAGGAGTGGTGATGGGAAAGGCAGTTTTGCATTATAGGTAAAGAAAGTATTAACTTTTTCCATGTTTTTAGGGGACACTATATTTTATAGACAGGTTAAATTTGTTGGTTTTTTTTGGTTTTGGTCTTCACTCTCTTCTGTGTTTGCCAAGTTTATGAAGTCCTATTGTTATTAGGTATAATGGTTCATTTGAAGTATACATGAAAAGAAAACTCAGCACAAAGCCACGAATCACTAGTTAATGAATTTTCAACTTTAAGAAAGAAAATGAGGTGTTAACTGTAAGAAACTTCACATACACCACATAAAGACAGCAGAGATTTTTATTCAGAATGTATGCAAAACCTTTACTGAGATGTTTTTAGATTTGTTAGATGTAATTCACTTATTAACTAAACACAAGTCAATTTTTGTGTCTGCATTATAACACCATATTTTATTTGCAGAAAAGATTTTTCATTCTTAGCAATATTTCGGATCACGCAAGAATTTTGGGCAATAAATGAATAGAGATAATGTTTCTTTGCTGTATAATAAATATAAGCAGTGATTAGCAACTATAGAGTTTTTAACCCAAGTAACTATTTATTAGCTATTGGTGAGATATTATAAAAAGGAATGTTAATTTATTTATATTCTTAAAATATGTTGAAATTTCTTAAAATATGTTGAAATTATTTTATTAATGATATAATGAATCATCATAAAGAAAATTGTAATGTAGAATTCTGAGATTCTTATACTATTATTCCATTTAAGGCTGAGTTACAAAAATTACCATCAATACATGCAGTGTTGCTCAGATATTTGTAATTACATTTTATCTTGTTAATTCCCTATAATTTACTTTATAGGAAGTTAATTTGTATAAAATTTATTGTAAGATAGACTTACAAAGACATTTTAGCATTCTATTTTCTCTTTTATAAAAGCCTTTATTTTTACCATGCTAAATTGTATCGTGTGATTGTGGTTTCTCCAAGTTACAGAGAATGTAGTGAGGCTTAGCTTGTCACATGGTGGATTGGCAAAAATGGCATCATGGAAATGGTGTCCACATGGTTCTCAAATGAATAAAAGAGAAAATCAGCAGACAGAAAACCTCTCATAGGAGTATAGAATACTTTTGGGGAAAAGGTTTTGAGAAAATATGAAGAGTTTCTACAGTTTAGTAATAATGAATAGAAATCATGAATATTGAGTATAGTATGACTTTATAAAATTTTTTCTTCCATTTTTTAAACATGTACATGAGCATGCCTTATAGCAGTGAAATGAATATTGAACTAAACATGTAAGCTGTTGTGTTCATGTGCGTCTTATATTTTTAATGTAAGGTTGCAAGCTGGCTTACAGCCAGTTTTTTAATACACAGAAATAATCTTAGTGAATGCTAACAAAATCATACAGTCTCATGAGTATTATTTACTTAAAAATCTTCCTGTATTTCATAAATCCTATTTAAAATGTGTTATTTGAGCAAATTTAATACTGTGCTTATGAAGATGTTCTTTATAAGAAAGTTCACATAAAATATTTAAAAACGTGTTTCAGTTAAAATGGTTTGATATTTTTCTCTCAAATATTTGATGAGATTTAATTTTGACCAAGAGTACTTCTAATCACATTGCCTGGAGGCCCCCCAGGGTCCACATATATTTATATCTGTGTCAGAGTGAGTAAGGGTTCTGGTTGCCATTGATGACATACATTTGAACCACTAGACCATACCCCAACAATAGAACCAACTAATATAAGCTGTCTTATAATCATTTTTTTCACTATTAAAATCCTTAGGTAAATCCATGAGACAGTTACAACTTAATACCAACATCAAGAAAGGATTGTTCTTTCTTACTGGCTCTAATAGAGCTGACAGTTCTCTTCCATTTCAACAAGAAAAGTGTTATTTTATAAATATTTTTCTCAAGAAAAATGAGTGAAATCATTTAAAAAATTAGTTTGACAACCTTCTTTAAAACTTAAAAGAAAATTTGTTTTTTTAAGGAGAGTCCATCTGACTAGTGATAAACATTTTTAAATTGTAGAATTAATTTCAATGTGGTATTATATCTTTCAAGTACTCTATATTTGGTAGCTGAAACTATTATGTAAATATTTTAGCTTGGCACAGGAAAAAGATGAGTTTGTTTATAGCTAACAGCATCTACTTTACATAAATAATCTATTTGATGAAATATTTCAATCAAGCAAACATTTATTCGGTATCTGCTATAGGCATGGCATGTCCATGGGAGTGACAAAGTTGACTATAAACTAGACCCTGTTCCCAAGAAACTTATTTTCTAAAGCAGATTAATCTTATCAACCTACAGTCTTATTTAGATGCAAACCTAATTTGCATATCAAGATTTTCTTTTGAAATCAAGCAAATGAAAACTTTTGCTTATCCACTGATTGAAAGATCAAAAGCTCTAAATCAGTACCATCCTAATAAAGGAGATGTAACTTGTTTAAACAAAATATATTTCAGATTTTTATTTCAGAAATTATATTTGGAAAAATTTAAACTGTTCTCTGACACTTTTTTACTGCATAACTTAGACTTTTTCATTTTAAATTATAAACCAGAATTGGAACTGAATGCCATGCAATTTAATTCCTTTGTTTTTAAGGGTAGTTAATTGTATGAACAGCCAAATATAGATTTTAAAGTTAAGATACCTTTTTAAAAATCTAGATTTGTTCTTTTAAATTCTAGCACAAGGTTTTTTAAGCGAGCTCTCTGTCCATTCTGAATACTCACTTTAAGATAAGGCTTTATGTCTCTAGAATGAGTAATTTTTCCAGCCGATGACATTTCAAACTTTCAAGAACTAGCATAGGAAAAAGTCCAAAAACAATTAATATTATTTTAGATAGCTATTTGTTGATAGATATTACATTGGAAACCCATGATTTGCCTGGATAGAGAAAACTGGTTTTTTTCAATTTCTAGATTGTTCCCTTTCCTACCAACATTTAGAGGGAATGTTCTGCAAGAAAAATACAGAAACTCACAATCTCCATGTAGTATTTTGAGGCATCATTTGTGTGTGTGTGTGTGTGTGTGTGTGTGTGTGTGTGTGTGTGTGTGTGTGTGTGTGTGTGTGTGTGTGTGTGTGTGTATTTTAAGATTACTGATACAGGAGAAATTCTGTTTAATGCCATTGACCTTCACTCTTCCACACCTAAATATGGAGAACTAATGGAAAGGAAGGTTAAAGTTGAACATGTTTCTTTCTATGCCCTAATATTTCTTTAATTTCTCTTTTTGTTTCTAAAGATCTCATATGAGGCATATTGTGTGTACATTAAGCTCTGAAGAAAACACAAAGCGAAGGTACAAAAACATTTAATGAGCTATTTTGAGGAATAAAATATCTACCAAAATTATTAAAGTCAGAAATTAGGGGCATTATTACATTGTCATTATGGTTTTTTATGGTGGTGAGAGTAAGATTTAGTTTCTTTCTCTTGTTTGGATTTTTGTTCTAACAGTGGGTTTTGTTCTTAGTTGTGTATTTGTACGAGTGAATATCATTTTTCAGATTCCAGGTGCAGTACTTCCTTGTGGATTTCTTGTAGGGCTGATTGTGTGGTGGCGAACTCCTGCACTTTTTGTTTGTCTGGAAAATACAGTATTTTCCCCTCATTTCTGAAGAATAGCCTTGCTGGGTATAGGGTATAGTATTCTTGGCTGGCAGGGTTTTTTTGTTTGTTTATTTGTTTAGTATATTGAATATATCATCCAATTTACTTCTGGCCTGTAGAGTTTCTGTTGCGAAGTCTGCTGTTAGTCTGATAGGGGCTCCCTTATAGGTGACTTGATGCTTTTTTCTTGCTTCTTTTAAGATTCTCCCTCTGTCTTTGAGCTTTGCCAGTTTGACTCTAATGTGTCTTGGAGAGGATCTTTTTGGGTTGAATCTGGGGATCTTTGAGCCTCCTAGATCGCATGTCCCTGTCTCTCCCTGTACCGGGGAAGTTTTCCATTATTATTTTGTTGAATAGATTGTCCGTGCCTTTCCTTTCTTTTCCCCTTCCGGAACATCCATGATTCGAGTGTTTGTGCACTTAAGGTTGTCTGCTAGCTCTTAGATCTTCATTTTTTAAAATTCTTTTTTCTTTTTTTCTCTTTCTGCATTATTTTGAGAAGAGTATCTTCAAGATCAGAAATTTTTTTTCTTCTGCTTGTTCTAGCCTGCTCAGCTGTGTTTTATTTTGTTGAGTGATTCTTTGAGTTCCATGAGTTCTGCTACATTCTTTTTTAAGGTATTTAATCTCTTTGTAAATTTTTTTCTTCATATCCTGGATTTTTTTTTCTCATTTCATTATGTTATCTGAGTCTTGAATCTCAGTGAGTTTCCTTAAGATTTGTAGTGAATTGAATTATGTCCCCCCCAAAACTCACTGAAGCTTGAATTATGTCCACCAAGTTTCATGTATTAGAAACTTAGCCCCCACTGTGACTGTTAAGAGGGTGGGAAATCCCATTATGGTAATTGAAAGGTGGAGCCTTAAATAGGTGATTGGGTAGTAGGACTCTGCAGTAGTGAATGGATTAAAAATGGTGGTCAGGGGCATGGTTCTGAGGGCTTTAAGAGAAGAGGAGGATCTGTCTTTCCCTCTCTCTGTTCTCTCTGCTTCTACCATCTTGCAATGTGAGACCCCTGGGTTGCTATTTCCACCACAAGATGGACTTTGGACTTCCCCACCTCAGAAACTATAAGCAATAAATTTCGTTTTCTTTATAAATCATCCAGTTCCAAGTAGTTTGTTGTAAGCAACAAGAACAGACTAATACATGATTGTTGCACAGAATTCCTTCTCAGTCATTTCCGGGTTTTCCTGCTCTGTAGGGTCTGGTCTTTGAGAATTACTGTATTCTTTTGTTGGTGTCATATTTTCTTGGGTTTTTGTATTTCTAGTATCCCTACATTGATATCTGGTCATGTAGTAGAACAGTTGCTCCTTCCTTATTCTAGAGTGGGCTTTAAGGAGAGAGACTTTCTCTTCTCTTTCCAGTCTCCACTGGTGACTCTGCTTGTGTCAACACAGTTGAGTGTTTGGTGGGCCTCCTGTGTGGTGGGTGTTGCTGTGGCCGCTGCTGTGGTGTCAAGCTGCTTTTGTGGCAGCCATGGCTGTGGTGGTGGCTGTGCTGGGCCACCCACGTGGAAGTGGTGTTCTCAGCATGCTCTCTTACCTGCTTCTGGGCAGAGGGGGCTGCCCTTGTCTCCTGCCTAGGACCCTGGGTATGCTCTCTTCATCAGCCATTATCATGTCAAACATTTCCTGTGTTCCTTTTTCTCTTCTCTTTCTGGTATTCACATTATGCATATACTATACCTTTTGTACTTGCTCCACAGATCAACATAACATTCCGAAATTTTTAAATGTTCAATAAATAGATTTTCTCAAGAATAAAGGAAAACCAAAATATGGATCTAGGAATCTTGGTTCTACTTCATTTGTTCATCCATTTACTCATTCATTGAACATGCATTGTTATTGAATGCCTACTTTGTATAAGTTCTCTAAATGTCTTTATTTAATAACATGGTCTTGTATGCATTGTGTCCCTTGACCATTTCTCAGCAATGACAACTCCATCACTTTGGTGATGAGCCCGGAATTAATAACTCAGTCTTTTGTTGTTCACTGATAAGATTTAACAGAAACCAGTTGGAAAAAAAACCTTGGAAAAGCCTACAATGACATTTTCAGCTTCTGTATGTAAAGATATAGGCATATAATTGATGATATTATTACTTATTATTATTGCATTTTTCTTTTGAAAGAGAAGCAGCTGAGTATTCATGAACATCCATCAAAAAGTAAAATATATAGGGCAGAGCCCGTGGCGCACTCGGGAGAGTGCGGCGCTGGGAGCGCAGCGACGCTCCCTCCTCGGGTTCGGATCCTGTATAGGAATGGCCGGTGCACTCACTGGCTGAATACCGGTCACGAAAAAAAAGACAAAAAAAAAAAAAGTAAAATATATAAATTACTATGCTACCTTTGCAGATTACATAGTTTTTTTTATTGAAGAAGACATACAATGAAGGGGAAATATGTTTATGTATTTCAATAATTTACCATTAAATGGACCAGTTTAAAAGAAGAAAATGAACACCACCACATATGTCTTAATTTTATCCCTCGAACGTGGTTCTTTTTGGCATATGGAGTCACTCATGAACAGCAGCTCATTCTTCAGTCTCTAATAGTCTTACCAAAAGGGAAGTCTTAACAGGAACAATATGTATTAATAATGAATACACACAGAACTGCTAAATATTTTGACTTATGTTTTGGGCTACACATTACTGCTTTGAGAGAGCTTTCAATATCTATGAATATCTCTCCATTTTGAGCGGTTAAGAAATAGTATGCCTAAGGATGGCTTCTCCCTGTAGCCAGGAAAAGGCAGTTTAATTTTCTAGTGTTGTACTTTGCAAAAGAACAGCTATACAAATTCAGGGGTAACTTGCTTTATATAACATAATCTCTGAAAATCTGGGTTGCATGTAAATCAACCATTACATATTGAAATACATCTTAAGTATACTGTAGGAAAGCTAAAAACAACCTGTCATTGAGTCCTTTTGCAGTATATAGAATCACTAATAATTTTTCTCTCTCATGGGCTTTGAATTTTTAAATTATTGATACTATATGCAAAGAATCATGGTTTATTCAAAGACAAGGTGCTCCATAAACTAGAATTATTTTACATAGTTGAGGTTTACATTTCTAAGTTTTAACACTTTTAAACAATGTTAAGGTATCTATATTTATTTTCTGAAGAATGCAGGCTCTGGAGGCAGACTCCTTGGTTTCAGAATCCAGGATCTACAACTTAACAACTCTGACCTCTTCTATAAAATGTGTTTCCTCTTTTATAAAATGTGTACAATACTTCAGAGATTTATTGTGCATATTAACTAAGACAATGCATGGAAGTACTTAGCACAATACCTGTCTTCATATGTTTTAGTTACTCATTTGCCATGTAGTTTTAAGTGAAAAATACAAATTGTAAAAAGTGTTATCCCATCAGTATTTAACAATATGAGTAAAATATATTTTTCTATTCTTTTTAAGTTTTTAGGTTATAAGAACAATAAATGCCAATGATACATACAAAATCAAGTAAACTAGTACAGAAAAATTTTAAAGTCTCATGCTACAATATGGGTGAACCTTGAAAATATTTTGCTATGAAAGAGACCAGTTACAAAGGACCACATATTGTGCGATCTCATTTATATGAAACATACAGAATACACAAATCTATTTAGGCAGAATGTAGAATAGAAGTTGCCTGTGGTTGGGAGAGAGATGAGGGCTTTGGAGGGTGATAGCTAAAGAAGATGGGTTTTTTTTTCGCGGGGTGATGAAAATGTTCTAAAATTGATTGTGGTGATGGACACACAACTGTGAATATTCTAAAAATCATTAATTTATATATGTTAAAAGGGTAAATTGTATTGCGTGTGAATTATGTCTTTTAAAAGCTATTTTTTTAGAAGAGCAAAGTCTGCCATTTATATCCTATTCCCACCCCCTGGCCCACTTCCCACTGTATCTACTTTTAGTTCTTCTGGGGGTCCTTGATTTAACTTTCAACTGTATCTGTTAATCCCCTATGAGAATTCTTCCTTATGTATTTACCTCCATCCCTGGCTACTTTTTTTCCTGATTTTTTTTTTAGTGTTTTTATTTAGTGTTTTATTTATTTTCATCTTTGAGTTTCTCTTTACCCCTTCTTCCCTTCTCTGTCTCCATACATACAACACACATACAAGAAACAATCTGAAAAGATACATGTACTCCAAAATATAAATAGTATATCTCTGAGAGGTGGAATGTGGATAATTAGCTTTTTCTATTTTGTTTCTCAGTATTTTCTTATTTTTCAATGATTATTAGGTGTCAATTATATAATTGAACATAACTAAGTCAAATGTTAAGGATATTGATGAAAATGTTTTAAAGATTTAAACTTGCTTTACTCATTAAGCAGAATTTTTAGCCTATTTCCCCTTTTCTTGATGATGTTGGTTATACAGGTCATACCTCCAGGCCAAGCCTCCTCCTAATCTCTATACAATGTCCAGAGTGATTTTTTTAATACACAAAAATGATCCTGTCAATCCTATACTTAAAAGCTTTCAGTTGCTCTTTATGAGCAACTAAAGAAATATCCAGATTCTTACTCATGACACACAAGGCTTTCATAGTTCAATCCAACCCACCGTTTTCAGAGTTATTTCTTAATGTTAGACCCTGTACTAGGGTTGCAAATTAAAATGAGAAATGGATCTTACAACCTTGGGGAGTCCACACGTTGTGAGCTGGTGCTGCTGCTCAGTAGCTGAAATTGATTAGCACAGAGAATAGGAATCGCCATGGCATTTCAGAATCCTGGGCAATTTTGTCCAATGAACAACTAAAGGCTGATCATATGTTGCCTGCTTTGATAAAAACAAGGAAGTCTAGCATTTCCCTAGGAACTGGGGATGAGTACTAGGAAAATGAGCCTTGAAAAATAGGAGGAGGAGGCTCTGCTGATAGTTAGGTATGCAGGACGAGTGATGAATAATTTTAACCGATGTTGGATGGAGTTTTGGAGGCTACAGAGGCTTTTATGCAAAAATACCTTCTCTTATGTGTCTATTTTATTTAGCCCTCGTAACAACCCTGTGAAATCTTACTGGTATCCTCAATTCACAGATAAGGAGTAATACTCAAAGAGATTAAATTACTGACTCAAGATTACACAGAAAGTTAAGTCACACTTCCCTCTGTCTCCAAATTCTGTGACCATCATGGATAAAACATCAGGCTTTATTCTCTGATCTAAGCAAAAAAGTGGAAAGAAATGAGATTCCATTTTCTGGAACTGGAGGCCACCGTGATGAAGCCTCTTGGAACTATCTGTGCTCCTTATTGTGACAAAACCACAGAAAGAGATCATTATCCTGCTTACCTTGTGCCCAGCACTGTGCTAAATGCTTTACATATGTTATTGAGTTTAATCCTCGGCAAATCTATGAGGTAGCTGCTTTATTTTTTTCCATTGTCTAGATAAGGAAAGCAAGGCTTAGATAGGTGGCTTGGCCCAAAGTTGCACAGTAAGTGGCAGAGCTGGGACTTGAACCCATGACAGAGCCCACATCCTTCTGTTAAGTTCCACACACAGGGCATGCCATCCTCTAAGAGAAATAGTTATTTTGTTTGTTGAAAAAAGATTTAGGATAGTCGTTTTAGAATTTTGTGTTACACATCAGTTTTTTACAGTGTCGCTCATCCCTCTTTGGCTCAAATCCACCCTGATTAAATGAAGGGGTATGATGACAACTAGTTTCTTCTGTTATTTTCCTCATCTCCTCAACTTTATTTTCTTAGTGCTCATTGCAATTGTTTGTAATCAGCTTATTATTTAGCCTTAGTATAAATCCTAAAAGATGAGAATTTTATAATAAAAGGAGTAAGATGAACACCAAAATTAGAATATGAAAACCTGATTGCCAGTCCTAATTCTGCTCTCTTCTAGCTGTGTATCCTTGGTCAACCCTTTTTAACTTTTTTGAGGTGTCTATTTTCTTAACTTTAACTTGTCAAAAACAGTTGCCCCTGTTCCTCTCCTCATAGAACATATGGAAGATTCTAAACCAATTAGTTTAAAAACAAAGCAAAGCCACCCAAATACCCATATCCTGAATTCTGTTACTTTTAAATCAACTTCTAAGAAAACCCTCAGAGTACTGTGTAAGAATATATTTAAAATTTCATTATCTTTTCTCTGGAAAATTAAGCCCAACTTATCTCTCTTTTTTGGATTTGTAGGTTTGGATTTTTGAATAGAAGATAGTTTTTCTTTTAATAGCTAGAAGTGTACCAATCTGTTTATGTAAAAAGTAGATATTTAAGACATACTCAGAGGGAAATGACTCTTGAACACCTTTCACCTTCCCAACTTATCTCTCTTTTTTGGATTTGTAGGTTTGGATTTTTGAATAGAAGATAGTTTTTCTTTTAATAGCTAGAAGTGTACCAATCTGTTTATGTAAAAAGTAGATATTTAAGACATACTCAGAGGGAAATGACTCTTGAACACCTTTCCCCTTCCTTTCAGTTCATGAATGATAGTTATGACAGTTTAGTAGGTGCACATTCTTTAGTTGTTATGATTTCCTGATTTCCCTGCTAATGCGTATTTTGAGGAGAAACCGTAAATAATATTTTCTTCCTCAGTCTTCTGCACAGTTCTTTATTTTATGGTTCTAAATAGTATCCTTCTTTCTTGCAGCAGTGGCTTAAAGCTGGAATCACTTTGACCTTGGTCAGAGCAAACAGAAGATTGATGAAGCAGAGCGAAATGACAGAGCCAGCACAACATTCACTGCACCTTTCCCCTTCAGTTGTTTTGCCCCTGGGTCTCAATTCTTTGCCCTTCTTTGATTCCCTTCTACTTCGCTTGGGCTGAGAGAATTCCTTTACATGTGGGCTGGAAATTTGGATTTGATGGTCATCAGGATAAATATAGTAGCCGTGAGTGATGATGCTGTCATCCATGGAGAGTGAGTAAAGGTGAAAGAGAAGAGTGCCACCAGTAGGATAAAGCCCTGCATCAGAGTCCTCATTTCTCATGTCATTATGATGTGTTGCTCCACATAATTTTCTTGTTGGCATTTGAACAGTTTCCCTTAGCTAAGTATATAAATATATACATAAATCTGACAATCATAAAATTAAAAGGCTTAAGATCCTTGGAAAGAATGATATACATACCTGATTACAGGGTGGGGGGCCTTCCTAAACATGTCACCCAAGGGAGGAAACAAAAAAACAATGATTGATAGGAAAAAAGATTTACTTATTTATTTCAAAAAGTTCATGGAAAAATGGAATTAAAAGATAAAACGAATCTTCCCATGAACTTTTTGAAGACCCCACATATATATACATATATCACATTAATCAAGTTTGAAAGACAAAAAATAAGAAAAAGACTTGGTAATCCATGTGACATATTTTCAATATTCTTGATATATAACCCACTTATCAATAAGCAAATGGTAAATAATCCAATAAATGGACAATGAGTATTATTGTTAAAAAGGGATATCTTTTTCTAAAGAGAGAAATGTATTATTTAGTTGTTAATGTATGTTTAATGAGTAAAATAGAAATTTTGGAGGAAAACATAAAGATGAGAGATTGGAGAGTATTTTTTGGAGTTCAAATTTATGGAGCCAAAGGTTCAGTTACATTAAATTGTTGTAATCCATTCTCAGTGGCATAAATTATTCCTCAAGTTAGTGATATTATAATAGAAAATCCACAAGCAAACAAGTCAGAATAACTGGAGTTGGAGCAATGTGTCATATAACTTGTTCTGCCTTAAGGGAAGGTGTGAGAAAGAGGTTGCAAGAAGTCTGGGACATAAATTATAATATGAAATCAAAAGAGAATAGTCTTGAGTTCTCATAAAACTTAAGAAACTTCTTGGGAAGATGCAGTCGTCTTGATTCTCCCAGTAATGAATATGTGGTTAGTGCAAAGAATGAATGTCTTGTGAATCTGTATTGGCCCACCTGTTTTACTGAGTGATCAGTGTACTTGGAGGAAAATCATGGATTTGGCAGCTGTGAAGGGAATTCCCCCAAAATGGTGGCTCTTGGAAACTAGCTTGAGTTCTTAGTAATGATGTCACCCTACTGCTTGGATTCCTTTTCCATTATTTTTCTTTTCCTTTTTGCTGCCACTAAGAAGGGTTGAGTCCTCCCAAAGGAGTTAAAAAAGAATAGAAGGTTAGCAAAACAGAGAATGTTCATGCAAACTAGTAGTCAAAGAAATGCAATTTTAAATAATAGTTCTTCACCAAACAAATTGTCAAAGATTTTTTTTTTAATGTTAAGACTCAATATTATCAGATTCTGTTGATTGTCTACCAAGATCCACCTCACCCCACTTCTTCCTAACTGATAGAGTCCCCATGTGACTTAGCTCTAGGGTAAAATTTATAATGTTTTAAGGCTTAGATATAAACAATTTATGGTAGTCCTGTCCCCCTTGTCAGTGATTGGCTTAGGAGAGGGCATGTCATCCATTTCCAGCCAAGGAGACCTGAGGGAAGTCTGTTATGCGGTTTCTGGGAACGATTTCCTCATCCTAGGGAGATACCAGAAGACATGATCCATTTTACCTCTGATTATAGTCTTTCTGGGACGTACTCTTACAGCACAGAACTGATTCATCTGTCTTATAAGCCTGAGAGAAGTCAGCCTCAGGGCAGTAGAGAGAAGAAAATTGACATTATTGAGCCATTGAATCAAGCAAGCAGTTCTAAAGACTGCTCTACCACTGGTCTCTTGTTAAATGAGTTGTTTTTCCTCATTAACCAGTCTCTACTGGGGGTTTCTGTTCCTTTTAGCTGAATGCAACCTGATATGCCATATATAGATAAGACCTTTAGTTCATTATTGATGGAGAATTAATTCTTTTAATATTACTGGAGTGAAATTTGATAAAACATAAGACTTTGTTTAGCAAAGTCATCTAGCAAAGCCACTTTAGTAATTTTAAATTATATATTAGTTTCAAGTTTATATTTGGTAATATTGTTTATAATAATGAAAAATGGTAAAACTAAATTTCCAATAACAATGCACAACGATTAAGTAGATTTTGGAATATCTAAACAATGCCATACTCCTTTTCACCAAATTAAAAATAATTTAAATATCAAATAATCCCTTTGTCATGCTCATAATGATTATATGTGCATGCAAGAAAACCTGTTACAGTATAAGAAAAGAAATTGTTTTAGTTGATCATGAATATATCTTCCCAAACATTTTTTGGGTATCAAAAATATATCAAACATTTTTTGAGTATCAGCAATGTTCCAGGCATTCTACTAGGTGCTGGGGAGACAGTGGGTCTGTGACAAGTAAGTCACTGGACTCGAAGAGATTACGTTCTAGAGAGGAAGACAATGACCAAGTAGGCAAAGAAAAACAAAAAAAGGTGGCTTTGGTTTTCTAACAAAGGAAAATGATATGGTTGTGTGATGGAGAGTAAATGGGTTGGTGCGTGGGAACAACTTTAGATAGGGTAGTCACAGAGGCTCTTTCTGGGATGAAACATGATAGATGAGCAGAGCTGCCCATGTAGTACGTGAGGAGAAGAGTGGCCAAGGAGGAGAAACAGCAAAACAAAAGTTCAAATGTGGAAAAGAACCCAGCATGCTATGAATCAAAAATGATGCCAGTATGGTTGGTGCAGAGTGATAGAGGGAGAGAGGTAGGCAGGATCCCATTCATGTGTAAGGGCTTGTAACCCACCTAAGGAGTTGAGATTTTATTGCAAGGGCCATAAGAAGCCATTATGTTAACCTGGGAGATGACATGATGTGACTGTCATTCTGTGGCTGCTGCGAGGAGAATGGATTGTAGTAGAAGCAGGGAGAACAATTATGGGTCTGTTGCCAGATGGGAGGTGGCACTAATGGCAGTAATTTCAAGAAAAGTGGACCAAACGAAAATATATTTTGAAGGTAAAATGCATAGGTTTTTCTAATGGACTGTATGTTGGTGGTGTGGTGGTGAGAAAAATAGCCAAATAAGTGAAAAATCTCAAAATATGTGGTTAACGTATGTGTGGAGTTCAGGGATAAAGTCTGGGTTGGACATATTATCCAGATATTGCAAAACATTGATTTACTTCTCCCACTGTATCAACGTATCACTAGAGTCTTTCTCATCCAGTGGTCAATTTTCGTTGTTCTCATTGTCCCCACCCAGATCTTTTTCTATTACTCTGCTTTTCCCCCAAAGTCCCTGATCTATCCTAGAGAGGCTGAATCACATTCTTCAGATTCAGTGTATCACTGGTTCTTGGGATGCCTTTTGGTGAAATGTTTATAAGGCAAACAAACATTTCTTTGAGCGGAAATATGGTATATTGTATTATCAGTTGGCAAGAGGTAGAAAGGAAAGAAGGACCAAAGGGGTGGAGGAGAAGACCTTCTTAAATATAATGTTCATAACAAAGAGAATATGGGGGAGTTAGCACACTCGGGCACTCCTGGAGGGAGTATAGATTTTTACAGCCATTCTGGGGGGCTATTTGATACAGAGATTAAAGGTCATAAAGATGGGCTTAGCTTATAAGCCATGAATTTAATTTCTACATTTTTTTCATACAGAAATCATTGTGTATGCATGAAAAAGATATTAATGGCTGCATTTCCTATAACAATGAAGAAAACAAAACAATAAATATCTAACAGTAGGGGACATTTTGTGGATTACTCACACAATGAAATGTTCTCTTATCATGAACTGTTACATTGTGTAATGTTTAATGACATGGAAAACTTATCAATATGGAATACAGTATAAGGTATTGTTGAGCAAAGACAGTTACAAAATGGTGTATACATTGTAATTAGATAAAAACAACAATAAAATATTGGAAGGTTTTATACCAAAATATTAGCAGAGGTGTTTGTATTAATTGTGATCTTCCTTCCTCCCTCCCTCCCTTCCTCTCTCACTCCCTTCCTCCCTCCCTCCCTTCCTCTCTCCTTCCCTTCCTTTCTTCCTTCCTTCTTTTCTTCCTTCCTTCTTTTTTTCCTTCTTTTCTTCCTTCTTTTCTGTTTTCTACAATGCACATATACAAGATAAAAAAAAAACAAGAAAATTGCTGCTATTGAATGATAAATTGCAAATTGATAGAATTGGGAGCTCTATTAGAAATGATGACATGAATATTAACAAACTATGATTAATGCCAAATAGTGAATTGGCAGTGCAGAGAAAGAAGTGGACATTCATATTTGGCAAGTAATTGTTTTGTCTAATGTTTCCTCTGAAAATATTTGTTGATATATTTAAGTCTCAAGTGATTGCAAATGGACATCTGTACTGTGTCGAAGTCCCAGTTAGAGTCAAATGTAACTGCGGTCCTTGTGCAGTGTGAATGGAGAACAACATCCAGACGGAGATGTCATGGGGGCTAAGCCAAGCCTGTATGGATGTTGCTTGCCCTCCTTAGTACAAGAGAATCTGGGAATAAGAGGTCTTAAAAAGGGTCTCTTCAGAGTCTTTCCTTCCTCTAATCCCTCTGCCTGTAGAAGCTGGAAGTCTGTATTTGAAATTGGATGTAAACCATGTGGCATATTTCAGAGGCCTGTGAGATGCACCACATTGCTCTATGCGTTCCTGCCTCCTCGCCTTTTTTTATGCTGCTCTCTCTGCCTAGAATGTCCTTTCTCCCCTAAATGGTACCCGGCCCCCGGTTAGGAAATACTACCATAAGCAGTCATTTATTTATAAATTTTAGCCATGGACAAAAGACAGGAATTTCTGTATTGATCTCCAAAATATATAACCCCTACCCACCCAATCTGAGAAGTGGGAAGTACATGACCATTGTACTGACCATTGTCAGTTGTAAGCTCAGATGATGGAAAAACTGGACACGTGCCCTTGAATAGATCAAACAAGATTTAATTACCTAAAGGATAGAAAAGGAAATCAGCACAGTCATGATGTACACCAGAGATCAGCAACATCATTCAGGACAGATGGAGGTTCAGTCTTCTGAAATCCTCATCCCAGGGTGCATAGTTACAGATGATAACATCTGACTAAAGGTCATAATCAGTCCTTCTGGAGGCTAAATGGTCCTTCTGTTTACATCTAGGTTTATATACACAACACTGGATCTGTTCTCTAAGTAGGCTAGTTTGAATAAGTGCTAGAGACTACCTCATCAAAGTCAGAAGCACCTTATTAAACTCAGCTTTATACTATGGAAATAAATGAAGACCAACCAAACGAGAACAAGCAAAGGATATTTATTCACAGCTTGCTGTAGCAAGGGAGCCAGCCATCACTTTCATTTTGGTGGAGACCCAAAGGTACACAGAGGCATGGGAAAAATAGGCTTCAAGTATTCTCTTACTAGAAGCTGTTTACACAGGGAAGCTGTAGACAGGCTGAGAGAAAAAACTAAAGAAGCCGTCAGTTAATAATCAAGTCCTGGCCATTTGGGGGTGATTATTATATGGGTCATTGTTTGGCTTCCTGGACTGTCACTAGAGAGAGCAGTCTGACTTTCTACAAGTCTGACTTCCTACAAGTCTGACTACAGCAGTCTAGCTTCCTGGGCTGTTTGATTTCCTGAGCAGGTTGTTACAGGTTGAGGATCAAGTTCTATTTTTACATGTGATCTGACCATTGTTTGTATATTCAGTCTCTCAATACAACACACAATATAGTTATAGGAAGCTATACAGTACAGTACAGCAAACCTAGGCATGAACAGTCACCGTTTGTCACCCTTGGTCCTCTCTAGACTGCTGCATCCTGGTCCAAGTATACGTAGTCAAATGAAGCACTGCAGAGCTGGAATAGGGGTCCGTTTCCCAGAAGTTTCTGAGACTCATGCTATAAAACCCTTAGGTCAGCTATAAAGCTTATCCTGAAATTGGAAAAGTAATCTGGTCAGGAAATATTAGGCAAACAGAACTGACAACTGTTTTTTCTCCCAAACCACCTTCACAGCCATCACATTTTATCTATAAACCTTAATGCACCATTGTGTGAGTCTTTGAAACTGCTTTCCATCACTCTCAGATTTGGGTGGTATAAGACTGTGTCATCCAAATAAAGCTATTTGTGGTGCTGTAGTGATAAGTTCAGCAACCTGATGAAAGGCTTTATGATGATATATTCTGACGGCCAAATTGTCCTTGGACATGATACCACATGCAGTCAGTTAGAGACCCTTTCTGTGAATTGTGGAGGTACTTCTACATTTCCAGTGTGGGAGTTTAGATTAGAAGGAAGCAAAAATCACTTAAAGGTAAATGAACCAATTTTTCTCTCTTGTGTTTTGTTTGAAGAGGAAAGGAGATTGATTGTCAACTACTGAATTGATTTTTATACATGTATAAAAAAATGTAGCATTTTGTTGGCTCTCAACAAAGAGTAATAAGTAACAATAATGAAAGTGAAATTGAGAATCCCGTGTCTCAAATAATATCAAATGAGATTGGGGAATAAACTAATTTCAACTCAGTCTAATCAAATAAACCTTTGTTGATGTTGTACCTTGTTCTCAGCACTGTCATCTTACGTAATGTCAAAAGGTAACATTTCATTCCTGGTCTTGATAAATAGGGAAACACAGGTTAAATAAAATGTTGGAATAGCTTCATAGGAACTACTAGAAAAATAAAAACAGAATGTGTGCTTTAAAAATTAATGGAAAATATAGCACATAAAGCATAGTCAATAGACTGGACAGAAATAAAAGGAAAGCAAGAAAATATTGAAAAGAAAAAAAATGTCATTATTTAAAAATATAAGTTACTACAACCAAAGGAATTGGTTTAAACTGCCCTTATTAAAAACAAAGATTAATTATATTCTACTGTAAATGAACCTCATCCTAAATAACTCTAAATGGCTAAGTATAAAAAATAAGCCAAGTGCACCAGGAAAACACAAATAGTCAAAGAGTAGATGTTGCAAGATTATTATCAAACAAGTATAATTCAAGGTCAAAGAATTAAAATGGAACAAAGGACATAATTCTATATTCATGGAAATACCAATCAAAATATCTTTTGGCAAAGATCGTAGGAACTAGGCTCGTTCATACTGTTGCAGTATATAAACTAGTAGACTCTTTTCAGCCTATATCAACATAAGGGGGCCATTTGATAACTTTCACCTCATTCTCTTTCCAATCCATTCGCTGCTCATTAGGGATAGTTTCTGCACCTCAAGATGTAATTCATCATCTTCAGGAATTTTTTTAAGTAGTAGTTTCTGAAATATGATTATTTTAGTTTTCTACTGCTGCATAGCACATTACCACAACAACAACTTAAAACAACACCCATTTATTAACTCACAGTTCTATAGGACAGAGGTCTGTGCAGGCTTGTCTGGGTTCTTTGATTAAGGTCCCATAAAGCCAAAATCAAGGTTTCAGCTGGGCTGAGCTCTTATCTGGAGAGGAAATCATTTCCAAGCTCATTCTGATTGTTGGTAGAATTCAGTTCCTTACAGTTGTAGGATTGAGGACTTCATTTTCCTGCTAGTCCACTCTTAGCTCAACAGTCCACTCTTATCTCCTAGAGGCTACTCTCCAGTCCTTCACATGATCCTTTCATCTTCAGAGCCAGCAATAGCATCTTGAATCATTTTGTATTTCAAATCTCTCTGACTTTCCCTTTTGCCATCAGCCAGAGAAAGCTCTTTGCTTTCAGAGAGCTCATATGATTAGATTAGTACCACTAAGATAATTCCTCTTTTGATTAATGCA
This sequence comes from Cynocephalus volans, assembly GCF_027409185.1. Taxonomy (NCBI): domain Eukaryota; kingdom Metazoa; phylum Chordata; class Mammalia; order Dermoptera; family Cynocephalidae; genus Cynocephalus; species Cynocephalus volans. The sequence continues at coordinate 41,482,287 of NC_084475.1, read as the reverse complement.
TAGTCAACTGATTAGTACTCTTAATTACATCAGCAAAATCCCCTTTGTCATGTAATGTGACATAATCTCAGGTATGATATTGCATACATCATATTCATTCTATCTGCTGAAATCCTTGGAATCAAATTAAAGCAGAAATAGAACAGTCATAGAGTAGTGAAAGCAGATATTGTAAACTACAACCAGGGACCTGTGTCAAGAACTAACTCCCCTAGAAGCTCCATGTGTGCAGTTAGGTGAGCACATTTTTCTTTTGTATTGATAGTTGTGGCTGCCCTTCATCTTCATCTCCGGGTGGGCCCAAGGACTTCCAGGAACTTGTTTAATCAGTGACCATCTCTGTAGTTCAGTTAACACTTTCCAACTAACTCACTTCACTATTATGTGTTGCCTCACAGTGCAGGCAGCTCCTTGGACTGGAAAGAACACAACTTCAGGACCACACACTTTAAATTCAAAATGGAAAGCCCATTCTCTGGAATTAGACTGCTTCATTGAAAAAGAAGGATGGTTCTCTACGCCCTCGCTTCTTTTTTCTCTGATGTAAAGTTTTTTTAACCAAACGTGAAAACTATTTGAATCTGGATCATCAGCCAGGATTTTGCCACAGCACCGGTTCATTCTCTTATTTGAAATCATACATGACAAAGTATACTTCAGACTACAAACATTCAAACAAGTCATATATTTTACCTACAGATACTTAAGGCACTTTTATTGTCTATTGTGAGTGAAAATACATAAGGCCTTATCTAACTGAAAATGTTTAAAATAAATCTGTAATAGAAATATTTTTATTTTTTAAAAAGGGGCCTAAATTGTCCTTATTGTAGTTTGTAACTCCCAAAGTAGTGAGTATTTGATACTATGTTTTTACTGCGGTACCATGGTCATTAACTATTGTGTAATAATCAGGTTAGATGGCTTTATGAATTTTGACAAATAAATGTTCAGCTGATGCTCCACATGGAATTTCTCCTGTAAAACACATAACAGTACTCCCAGAATGAGTTATGACATACTTTTGGATCATTGTGAATCAGACTGTACCTGATGTTCAGATGTTTTTTTCTTGCAAATAAATTTATTTAAATTTAAAACAAAACAAAACAAAACACGCCATGTATTACAAGAGAGCTGAACATTTTCTTGGCCCAAAGCAGCAGTGAAAGTCAAAAGTCTCTAATATAGGGCCGAACCCGTGGCGCACTCGGGAGAGTGCCGCGCTGGGAGCGCAGTGACGCTCCCGCCGCGGGTTCGGATCCTATATGGGAATGGCCGGTGCACTCACTGGCTGAGTGCCGGTCACGAAAAAAGACAAAAAAAAAAAAAAAAAAGTCTCTAATATATAACATTCATCCTTTTTTTCATATTCCCTCATATTAGGGCAGGAAATTTTGGGGGTGGTAGAGAGGATTTTAGGATCCTGCCTACTATGTCACTGTTAGGTTTCTCTCCACTTACTGCCACATGACTACTAAAGGAAACAATCACTCAGCAGTCTTTATGAATATTTTAGAGTCTTTCTCTTAATTTCACCAAAATTAAAATCTTTGTTTTCCACATTTCTATGTCTTTCAGAAGATTTCCACGATGAGAAGGAAACTGCTGATTGATGCATCCATGTCCACATTGAAAGTTTCTCTGACCATTTTTGATAGTGTCTTATTCCTTAATCAGATTGCTTTATTAATCCAAGATATGTTTCTTTAGACTTTCCATTCAGAGTTATCTCACATTCTGTGTCTAATTCATACATCTGGGTTGGGAAGAGAAGGGGATTGAAATCTGTTATTTTCATTTTTCTCATCCTAGCTTATTTCCTTCTATGTTTAACAATATTTTCTTGTGAGCTCACATTTGTTGAATTTAGTGTGGGGAAATCCTGAGAGCCTAAAGTAGGGATCTTTTGCTTCATATAGGATTTGTATTTTCATATACCCCTTCAAAGTTCCCTGGCTTGACGCAGAGGCTTGGTATAAGCTCTCCAACCTTACCAGATGTCCAGGGCTTAGTCTCCAGGTGCTAGTTCTGATCCTAGTATTACCCTCCAAATATACATATTTTGAATTTGTTTATTTCTCCCTGATGTTGTTTCAATTAATCTATTTTCCCTTTCTCCCACTCTCCTTCTCTTCCTTCCTATATTCCTTCCTTTCTCCCATCCTTTCTTTCTTCCTTTCTCACTGCTTAGGCCTTGCTAATTAATGTACAGAATCAAGTGTATGGGAGACAGTAGGCCCACTGTCTTCAGGGTTGGCTTCAGTAAAACATTGTGTTCTTTTCCTAGTAACACTTTTTAAGGGGTACATGGCCAGAGTGATGTGCATGTGAAGGTGTCAGCCATAATGAAGATGAAGAACAAGTAGGTTTGTTTACCTTATCTGGAAAAAGAGAAGGCATGGGAACTCTCTTCAAATACCTGAAAGGACCTCATAAGAGAGAAATAAGACTTATCTTTTGTCTTCCAGAAACAAAACCAACAGGTGAATCTAGCAAGAAGGTTCACTTCAGCTCAACAGAAGATGGAACTCATCCTTTTACATACAGGAGTGGGCTGCCTTTGTGAAGTGTAAGCTCCCTCTCTGTGCTCATGTGGATGCAGAATAAGTATCCTTGGCATCTCCACTTTGGCTAAGATGCTGTACCAAATAACCTAAACACTCCCAGTGCTCAGGTTCTAGGCTACTTTATTCCATGACTCTCTCTATATTTAGACATACAGTAAGAAATTGTAGCCATCTGGAAGTAGTATTTATCCCACTTTCTGACTATAGTGGAAAAAAAATTTTTTTTATTGAAACATAATTGATTATATATATTTGTGGGATATGGAGTTGAATATCAATACCTGTGTACAATATATGATGATCAGATCAGCATAATTACCATATTCATCATTACAAAACATAATCATTCCTTTTGTCAATTAACCAATTTCTCACTAACCTCTCTCCCCTCCCTCCTTCCCACTTCTAGTAACCACAGTTCTGTTCTCTCCTGAAATTTGACGTATTATTGTAATTGTTGTTTCTCTCTCTCTCTCTCGCTCTCTCTTTTTCTCTGTTTATTTATTTATTTATTTATTATTCAACTCCCACTTTTGAGCGAGGACATGTGGTATTTCTCTTTCTGTGCCTGGCTTATTTCACTTAACATAATTTTCTCCAAGCTCATCCATGTTGTTGCTAATGGCAGAATTTCATTCTTTTTCACAGCTGAGGAGTAGTCCATTGTGTATATATACCACATTTTCCTTACCAGTTGTCCATTGATGGACATTTAGATTGGTTCCTTATCTTGGTTATTGTAAATACAACTGTGATAAACACAGGAGTGCAGGTATCCTTTCAACATGAGGATTTCCATTCCTTGGGGTATATACCCAGTAGCAGGATTGCTGGATTGTGCAGTAGTTCTATCTGTAGTTGTTTGAGGAACTTCCATACTATTTTTCATAACAGCTGCACTAATTTACAGTCCAACCAACAGTGTAGATGAGTTCCCCTTTCTCCACATCCTCACCAGCATTTGTTATTCTTTGTCTTTTTGATAATAGCCAGTCTAACTGGGGTGAGATGTTATCTCAATATGTTTTTGATTTGCATTTCCCTGATGATTAGTGATGTTGAGCATCTTTTCATGTTCTGTTGGCCATTTGTATATCTTCCTTTGAGAAATGTCTCTTCAGCTCCTTTGCCCATTTTTTAATCAGATTCATTTTTTTATCGTTGTGTTCCTTGTATATTCTGGATATTAATCCCTTGTCAGTTGTGTAGTTTACAAATATTTTCTCCCATTCCGTAGGTTGTCTTTTCACTCTGTTGATTGTTTCCTTTGTTATACAGAAGCTTTTTAATTTGATATAATCCTATTTGTTTATTTTTTCTTTTGTCGCCTGTGCTTTTGAGGTCTTATTCATAAAATCTTTGCCCAGTTCTGCATCCTCAAGTGGTTCCCCTATGTTTTCTGTGGAAGGAAATTTTGTATGATAGAACTGAAAAATTCCTTCAAATTGGCAAATCAGATAATCATTAATATAGTTTACTTCTGAAACAGTCCTCCTTGTAATATGCCAAGAAAAAAAAGGCAATTAATCTTTATGCAAAATATTCTCATACTGGAAGAAAATATGATGCATTTTTTGATAATAATAAGGTTCAGTCAGAAATAGGAATTCAGTTCATCTTAAACTAAATAGAACAGATGCTGTTAAATAAGAAGGAATAACACAGCATGAGCTGTATAATGAAATTTATATTTCAGGATAGTTTCCTTTAACCTTAAAACTGTAATTCTTGATAGAACTGGATATAGGCTTTTGAATATTTTGTAAAGGATATTGAGATCTTGGTCATTTTTTTCATTAGAATTTTACATGAAAATAAGATCATACTTGTTCTAAAATCACAGCTTTGGGGGAAACAAAGCTTTTAATCTTCCACTGTGGAATAAAAGTTTATGTTGAAGTATTTGAGAAATCCAGATACTCTTTTCAATCTCTAGATTTTAGGGTAACAACAGAAGAAAGACTGAGGAAGAAAGACTGGAGCCCTCTAGTCCTACAAGGGACAATGCATACACCCCAGAAGGATCGGGTTACCCAGAGAAAGAAAATTAATCTAGACACAGAGACAATAAGAATAAAAGCAAAGCAAATTGTAGGGCAGATGTTCTTTAGGACAAAAAGGAAATTTGATACCAGTTACACGCCAAAGGAACAAGAAACCCAAACTATTTGACCATATTTTATGACAGCTTTTGGGAATTTAATTGTATAATTTCAAAGGAAATTAACAAGGGAGGAACTTTGGAAACATACTACTAATTGACCAGCTACCTACTACCATAGATGGAAAATCATACCATATCCAGAGGAGACAAAAGTTATAGAGGTAATGGCTAAGCTGAGGAAATAGTCCTGTAGTCCTAGAGACAGATTCCTGCAAACAGATTCTTTGGAATCTAAAGATAAGAATGTGAGACTGGCTTTGCCTCTTAATAGATGTGATTCAGTTTACTCATCTTAGAAATAGAAATGACAATATTTACTGTGATGATGAATTGACTTAACTGGGCTAAGGGATACCAGATAGCTGGTAAAACACTACTTCTGGGTCTGTCTCTGAGGGTGTTTCTGGAGAAAATTAGCATTTGAATCACTAGACTGAGTAAAGAAGATCCACGCTCACAGATGTGGGCTGGCATCATCCAATCCATTGAGGGCCTAAATAGAATGAAATAGAACAAAAAGGCCAAGGAAGGGCAAATTCTCTCTCTTCTTAAGCTGGTACATTCATTTTCTCCTGCCCTCAGACACCAGAGATCCTGGTTTCTGAGACTTCGAATTGAGACTTACATCACAGGCCCTCCTTGATTCTCAGTCCTTTGAACTCGTACTGAATTACTCCACTGGCTTTCCTGGTTCTCTAGCTTCTGACAGCAGATATTGGGACTTCTCAGTCTCTGTAATCACTCAAGCCAATTCACATAATAAATCTCCTCTTATCTATCCATCAATCTATCCTACTGGTTCTGGAGAACCCTGACTAATATAATACCCTACATAATTTTTGTGAGGGCCAAGTAAGAGAGTATATGTGGAAGTATTCCACAAAGTGATGTATGGATGGGATGTTTTATTATTACCATCTACTACAGTGAGCATCTGTTGTTTTTTGCCTATCAGGCATGCTTTCCCCTTATTTTGGAAATAGCAACCTACTTTGCCCTGTAGGCCCTTTAGTCTGATCTAATACTTGCAGTCTAGATTGTTCAGAAGGGATGGACATCATCTCTGGAGGGGAATCCATGACACATACCTAGCTGGGGAAAGTACCACATCACCTCTAGGCCTGGCGCTAGTGATATTTTCGGAACAGATCATGTGAGTCAAGTCAGGCCAATCATGTCCAGTACTTTTGTTAGAGCTAGAGAAAAGAGAAACACTTTATGTTGTGGGGGAATGAGGGAACAATGTAAGTCAGTGGCCATCTCAGGGAGGGCTTAGCTGAGGAGAGCTAACCCAAGAAGGAAAGCAGAACCAAGAGGTAGAGAAATAGCATCCCAAAGACATCATCAAATGGCTGGTCAGTTAGCACAGTCGGTTAGAACATGGTGCTGATAATACTAATGTCCAGGGTTCAATCCATGAATGGGACAGCTGCCAAAAAATACAAATAAAAAATTAAATAAATAAATAAAATTTAAAAGCCTAAGACATCATCAAGCCTTGAGATTCAGATGTGCTTAAACCGGATGTACTCCTAGAATCTCCACTTGTATGAATCCAAAATTCTGTTTATTATCCTAACTGGTTTGACTCAGCTTTCTGTCAATTGTCATCAAGAGCGTACTAGCTGGGGCTGGCCAGTTAGCTCCATGTTGGTTAGAGCATGATGCCAAGGTCCAGGGTTTGATCCCTGTACTGGCCAAAAAAAAAAAAAAAAAAAAGAATGTGGTAGCTGAGTCACTACTATTAGAAAAACTTCAACTAGAAATCATTAGTGTTGCTTAGAAAATCCCTGAACCTAATTTATATTAAAGCAATTAGATGATGACTTCAAATTCAACCCCAAAAGCAGTGAAAATTTCATTTCCTTCTGTACTGTTTTTTTTAAAGACAGGGTCAGGAAGTTTTCTAGCTTCTTCTCTGAGCCCCCTCACCGCTACCCCCAGAGCAGTGACTGGGCATCCTCAGCAATGTGATTGGCTCACTCAAACTCAACAACCAGAAACGACCTGAATACACCTGACACTCAGGAGAAAGCCTCTCAGTTTGTTCCTTACCAGCCTGCTCACTATGCAGCGGAGGACAGGGCGTGTCACGTATATGGAGAAAGGCTCAGCACCACCCAGAAGCAGAAAGGAGCCTACTCTTTCCTTGGAGTTTCTTTCCTAAGTGAGGAGGTTCCTTCATTCAGATTAAAAATCATGAGGAACAAAAAATCTCCAACAACATTAAAATTAACTTCAAGCTCCACTCCTTTCATAAGAACTGCTAACTGGTAGCTAAATCATCTCATTCTTGCTGCTAATAAGCAGTGAAGGTGCCAAAAAGCAAAGCAGCACTAAGGAGAAGAGGAGGAAACCAAGGGCCTAGACATGTGTTGAAAATAGATATTTGAATATCTTTGAATAATTAAGGATATCCAATTTAGAGGATATTAAAGAAGTCCCTAATCTACATTTATGTTAGAACGTGTCATTACTAATCCTGGATATTAAAATTTTACCTTAATAGTATGGACAGTTCTTCCAAAGCATTTCACTTATTGGTTGGATTAGATATTAAAATAAGGGAAATGCTGAATTATAGAATACTATACACTGAATATTTAATAAATTAATCTCCCATGCTGATAGTAAGAGTTCCATAAATAATGCCTGTTGCATGTCAGCACTTAATAAATACTGGTTGATGATAATGGTTAAAGAGCAAGTGGATGCATAATTGGTTCATGATCCTGATTAGAAGCATAAAGAAACCACATTCAAGGTTAGAATCATTCCAAGAAAAAACCACTGGTAGTTATGAATAGTTAAAGGAAAGAAAATTGCAGCTTTTGCCAGAGCTGACTCCTTTGAGAGTTCCTGGGTCCTTAGGCATGAGTTTGTTCATGTAAATTCTGGCTCTGGTTTCTAAGTCTGATTATTTTTCTTTCATATTTTTTATATAACTTTGAATCGTACCAGATTATCTTGGGTATCCAGCATAGAGTCTGACTCCAAAATCTCTATCATTTCTCAAAGGAGGAAGAGAGGAAGGAAACAGAGGGAGGGATGGAAGGAGAAGAGAGAGAAATAAGAGGGAGGAAGAAGAAAGTAAGAACCTCTTATTCATTTGGACATAGCAGGTGGACTCCAACTTCTTTATATACAATATCCAAAAGGGAACCCATACGTGTACATTTGGTGGGTGATGGGAGGTCCCTATACCTAGAAAACTAGAAAAAAGAATACTATCCAATTCTTGATTAAGACGCCAATACTTAGTTTTTCCCTTCTGAGTGCTATACAATTTAAATACGAGTTTTTAATATAAATGATTCAACATAGAAATGATATAAACTAATTTTTAAGTAATTTAAAATTCTTTTCTTAGATTAATTGAACGATATTTAGTAGAGAGAAGTAATTTTAATGATGGGGGAGAACAGGCTGATGGTGGCTTTGGAAGGTCCTGAGCAGGGGATTTTTTTGGGAATTGAGCAGAAATTGTTAAGATTGAAGGAAAAAAGGGTGGTGAAGAGGTTTGCCCCCGTGGCCACTTACATGTGGTTGGTTTACATGTGTTTTAGGTTTGCTGTCCTGCTCTGTTCTTCTTGAGAACCTCTTCTGGTAAAGCTAATAAAGAAATGAGTAGGCTCAGATGGATTCCCTCTTCCAGAGTTAGTCTGCCTGCACTTATCCTATGTAAAAGTCCTGTTTCATCCACTTGAGCTCTAATTTTCTCGCCCCAAGGATATTATGTTGTAAAGGGATTAATATAAATAGAAAGCATTGCTTTAAGCCCTGTACTTCATTGGTTTAATGAAGATTGGGGAAAATAGGAATCAGTCAAGTGTGTTGAGGATCAGTGATATCACATTTACGAAACATATAGCTTATTTACTGTCTTGAAGAGAAAAAATTCTATAGGAATACAAAACCATCGTTATCACTGATAACATATCCAAAGATCTTGCCAACATTTTTCTGATTCAGACTATTAACTTCTATATATGGTAAAAAAAAAAAAAAAAAAAAAGATATTCATTCAAAAGACCTTGTAAACAGGCAAAGGTTGGAACATAGTGAGTATACTTAGGAAACTCCACACAAATAACAACCACATTTTAGGGTACTTTTTCCCAATGATAAAGACAAAGTCAGGATGTAATAATAGCAGTAGTAACTGAAATTTAATTGAGGGCCGATCATCTGTTAGGCACTGTTCTATCTGCTTTAAATGTATTTATTATCTTATGTCACTCTTACAAAATCTCTCTGTGATAAGTGCTGTTCTATTCCTATTTTACTGATATGGAATCAAGAAACCAAAAATTCTATAGAACGCACTGATGTACACAAAGGGAATAGAATGCATCTGAACTTGAGGATATCAGGGAATTAATCTATGTCCAGTCCAAGGATGTTGAAAAGTATTTAGTAGACACAGAAGACAATAAAGTTTATAAAGTTGACATTAAAAAAAGAGTATAACAAAAAGCATATTCTCAAACTCAAATAAGTGGTCAGCTTGGCTTATGGAACACTAAAATAGCAGGCTATGTTTTGTTTGTTTTCTTAGCTTACCACTATGTGGTGTGCTGAAAAACTTTTAAATCTCTGCCACACTCATGCATTGTGGAAAGAGCTTGGCTCTGGGCAGCTTCCATGCTTGAGTTAAATCATCTGTGGAGACCTGACATATTGGTTGCACATATATTATGTCACTACCACTTTAAGTACAAGTAAAATAAACACACAAACAGGTGATAGTAGTGATGGTAACATTTTTGGAGCAACAGCAATATGCTATGCTTTGATTAGAGAGAATTGAATTCGACATGGATCTTGTTTACTGTTTTAAAGTTAACATATTTTTCTTTTCATTCCTTCAAGAAGAAAAGGGCTAAAACAGTAGTCACTTTACTAGCACTTAGCTGGTGATGGTGGGCTATTTATTTGGTTTTAACTGTGGCTGTCAGTAAAATAGGAACCTTAGCATACCACAGGTGCCCACAATGTGCAACACAGGTCACAGAAAAGCACTTAGTAGTTGTGTGTAATCAAATTTGTAAAATCTGATCCAAAAGAGCATCTTACTGTTTATCAGAGCACTATAATAAATCTTTTGTAAACTAGAGAATTTATTTGTAATGTGAATTATCTCTTAATTTGTCTTTTTAAGTTTGAATTTTCGTATACATGTGGTCTTCTTAAAGTAAGACACTTCTGAAATTAATGGAAACCTCAGCAAATTTAAGGTAATCAAGCATAATATTCATTCATTCAACACTCTGAAAAGATGCCATATACTAAGTACGAAGCTTGGTAAGAGTGGTGGCCATGAATAAGTCCATTTATGCCCTTAAGTTGCTCAGCTGGGGTGGGGAAGGAGAATTCTGATGTGTTAAATATTCTTTTCTTGGAAAGTCGAAAATGGAATAGGCACCTTTCCTACTATAACACATCTCTCCGATGACTTCTTGAAGGCAATGCCATAATCTTTTTGAAATCTTCCCACAAATAACTGAAAATACAATAAGGTGATGGATTTGTGTTGTCACAAAATATCAAAAGTTACAATGAGGAGAACTTGGCAAGTCTTGGGGAGCAGAGTTCCTGGAGCCCTAAACTGTACCTACGGGTAGTCTTTCAGTGTCATAGCCCGAAGGGACCTCAGATTCTTGTGTCCACCCCACTCCACTGTCCCATTCCCCTCCTTCCTTTTTCAGAGGAAGAAACTAAGAAAAGCTTAGAGAGGCTAAGAGAGCGGCTGAAACTGGAACCAGGCTTTTTGATCCTTAAAATTTTTAGCTGATTTGCTGGATGATTCTGTTCCTCCTCTTTCGCAGGTAGGAAAGCTGTATAGCTGTGACGTAATTTGGGGTTTGAAGGGGTGTTCTCTTGCTCCTTTTCAGTCAAATTTAAATAACTTGTAAGCAAAAGGTGTGGTGGCAACAGATGATAGGTGGTAAAAAGAACTTCCACAAGGACAGCCCGAACAGACCCATTCCGGGCTCAGGGATTTTGTTATCCCCTTAGTCCTTAATGAACCCACCGCTTTCCCTTAACTCCGCCCAGCCACTCCTCGAGGATTAGGCTGGTGGATGGAAGAAACTACAAATCCCAGGACGCAGTTCCCCCTCCGAACGCCTGTAGTGTATGGTTGCTACCCTCATTGCATTCTGGGAAATGTAGTTTCTCATTAGTAACTGCCCTGTGTAGGAAACCAGGGCTATTAGTTTGAAGGGATCCGCCCCTTCATTGACCCCGCCCCAGGTTGCTTAGGAGATAAGAGACGCCGAATCTTGGTCCTTGTAGTCGTGCGGGGCAGGACAGGTGTAGAGGGAAATCCTCCGAGGTCTGTACCTCGAGGGCGTCCATGGAGACTCATGACAACTCCTGCCAGGCCTGGTGCGACAGTAGGCAACGCTGGTATGAGTTCGGACCCACGGACCTGCTGCAGCGCAAGGGCTCCCTGACCCTCCGCTCCCATCACAAGAGATACTCGAAGCCAGTGTTGGTGTATTCCTGGTGAGAGAGCTCCCCGAAGTTCTCGGGATAATAATGCTAATTATTCTCCTTGAGGTACTGGGGTAGGGAGGAGAGGGGAAAGGGTGGGACAGGGGAGGAAAGGAGAGTAGTAGAGAGGGGACAGGGGAGAAGTAAGGAAGCAGCAGAAGAGAATGAGAAAGGAGGGAGAAGAGGAGAGAAAGAGGAAAAGAGAAGAAAGAGGAGAGAGAAAAAGGTGAGAGGAGAGAGGAACTGGACAGGAGAGAAGAGAGAAAGGAAAGGAAAACAGACCTTGGAAGGAGAGATGGAGAGGCTGGGAGTGAGAGTTGGGGCAGCTTAAGAGGGGATAGGAGAGCCCTGCAGAAACCGCTCCCCAGCTCACCCTGAGATCTGCAGCCGAATCCCTGCACAGCTGAGATTTGAGGTCATCCACTCAGGGGAAGGAGTTGGGGGTGTTTGCAGAGTCCTGAAAATCATGTTTCTGAGACAAGTACTTATTCATGAAAGGCAGGGCCCGTTAGAAGGCCAGGGGCACAGCAGGAGGGAGATGTATGTTCAGAGGACCAGCTTCCAGGGCTGTCATTTCTTGGGGGTGGGAGGGCACACCGAGTGATTTGGAAGAGGTTCCTAAATATCCCCTACGCTACTTACCAGGACTCTTCTGGCCACAGATTGCAAACTGGCATCTCCCACTGGGTAAGACCAACAGACATAGTTTGTTCGGCCTGTACTGTTTACATTTTTTCTTTTTAATTAGTTGGCCATATTAAAAACTAGGAAATTTACATAAAAATCAGAGTATGTCTTCTCCTGAAATGTTGAAAGGCATGCCAAGAGAGGATTTTATTCCTCCTGGGAGCTATGAACGTACCGGAGCTGAGCGCTGGCCACTCCTTAAGATGGTACTTGTTCTCCCTCTAGTAACTTCACTCAGAAACGTAGTACTTGCCTGGCCCCAGGAAGCGTTTGGCTTATTTCCTGTGCTTTAGGTTTTGGGCTTGGAATTCATTCAGAGATTCTCTTTTTTACTAAATGTCACAGTGACCATTAGCAACACCATGACTTATAACTGGGAGAAAAGTGGGGACTTTTAGGGCAGTTAGGATTCTTTTCTTTGGGTCAACTTTCCTGGCTATACTGTTGACAGTAATTAGTTTCAGAGAATTTGGAATATTTGGGGGAGGTGGGCAGAAAGAGAGATATGAAAAGAAGTCACACATTTTATCTACTTTATACTTTTGCTTTTGAAAGGAGATGAATGATTTTGATGCTAGCCCTAGAGCTAAGCCTTACTAGATCCCATTTATTCATGTAATGTATGTTAGACCTGCAGTTTCTGTCTTGTAAACTTTCTAAAGCCTACTCCCTGCTTTCCCACAAACTTACTTCCTTTTACTTCTCATCCCTAAAACTGACTCTGCCTACTTTGAATTCAGTATGAGAGGTTATATAGATTTGGAATTCAAAGCTATGCTGAGAAACAGAAAATCCTCTTTTAGCCTCATATAGGGCTTACCTCATGGCCCTCAAGCAAAACACTTAGCTCTTCTGTGGTTCTGTTACTCTGACTTGGGTTGTAATGTAAATCACCACTGCAAGTTATTGTTAAAGAGAAAGACCTTTTGCAAAGGGATAGTGCTTCTGCTCTCTGCTGCACTACAATTGCTTTGAAAAGTTGCCTGTGAACATTATAGACATCAATAGCAAAACCACAGAAGAACATAAATGAGAAGGAGGTGACGAACCTGGTAAGGGGAGAAAGATAGCGGAACTCTGTAAATCATTCCAGCCACTGCTGAAAATGTGGAGGGCTCTCATGCTGTTTGTTATAGAAAGAAAATTTGAAAACGGGAAGACTTAGACTCAACCCAGCAAGCATTTATGTGTCATTCACTTTGCTACGTGTTGGGAATACAGAGATGGAAAAACAAATTCAATGAGATAAGCGTGTAAAGCATTTAGCTTCATGCCTGGAACATAGTATGCAGTCAATAGTATGGTAGCCAATACTATTTATTCAATATAACATAATGGTTAAAAGTTTGGGCTCTAGGTTTGAATACCAACTCTACTGCTATGTGATATGGCAAGTGACTTGACTGCTCTAGGCCTCTGTTTCTGCAACTGTAAAATGAGGATAAGATTATTGTAAGATTAAATGAGGTATTAGTATGTGAAGCACCCTTTTTAACATATAGTCTGCCACATAGTAAGCACAGTAAAGGTTATTTATATGTATGAGTATTAGGACATGGTCTTTGACCTCAAGGAATTTCATAGGCCAGTGAAATACCCTCCTCAAGGAGAATAATTTTAATAAATTGAGTTTCATCTGATTTGTACAAAATAGAGATGAGTATAAGAAGCATAGGTAATGGTGTGTGTGTGTGTGTGTGTGTGTGTGTATGTGGTTTCCTGAGCAGGGTTTTGGAGGAAGAATAGGTGCTCCATACATGGACCCAAGAGAACAGGCAAGTGTGATGGGATAGTGGGAAGCAGCACCACAGAAATTAGAAGTGGTTCTCTGTAGCTGGCAAATATAGTTGATCCTCATTATTTGTGGATTTGGTATTTCTAAATTCACCTACTTGCTAACATGTATTTGTAACTCAAAATCAATACTTGAGGCACTTTTGTGGTCATTCGCAGACATGTGCAGAGTGGTGAAAAAAAATTTGAGTCGCCCAACGTGCATGTTCCCAACTGAGATCCAATAATATGACACTTAACCTTCTTTGTTTCACTTCTCATACAGTAAACATCCCTTTCACGGTGTAGTTAATGCTACATGTTTTTGCATTTTTGTGCTTTTTGTTGATGATATTGTTAAAATGGCCCCCAGGCATCGTGCTAAAGTGCTGTCTAGTGTACCCAAGCACAAGAAGGCTGTGAGGTGCCTTACAGAGAAAATACATGTGTCAGATAAGCTTCATTCAGATGTAAGTTATAGTGCTTTTGGCAGCAAGTTCAATGTTAGTGAATCAACACATAGATTAAATAAGATGTCTTTAAACAGAAACACATGTAAAACAAGGTTATGTATTGATTGGTTGACAAAAATAAACCAGAGTCTCACAGGAACTTAAGCCTATATTTTCGCTAGGAGCAATTGTTCAGTGTTTGCTAATTGTGACTTTATAGAACATACAAATGATAAGAATCAACTTTAAAATTTGAGAAACTCTAGCATTTTCTGAGCTGGCTGTATTACTGGGATTCTTGTTTTTCTTCTCCATCCAACCAATCACCAAGATCTATCCTAGAAAATCTGCATAAAATTCAGATTGTATAAATTTCTAAATGAATAATGTCATTGAACACTTTGTTTATATGCATTTTGGTCATAATTGTTTGCTTTCTATTGATCTATTCTGTTATATATTACAATTTTTACTGAATTTTAATATATTTTATTAGTGATTTTTTTTTTAATTGATGAACACCAAATATCTATAATACACCACTTGGGTGGTCTCTCAACTGAGTATTTGATCAATTAAGTGACAGTACCTATACTTACAACATAAAATCTGTAACTGGGAGATATTCTGACTTACCTCTGACTTTATAGTTTAAACATTTGGATGTTTCCTGTGTTTCTCTTTATCTGGCATCTAATACAAGTCTGTTTGACCTCACTGCACATATTAAAAACAGTTGTGTATGATAACCATGATAAAGTGATATACTCAGAATGGTTGTTAGGGGATATCTCTGTTCCATAAGTGGGATAAGAAATTGCCAAAGAGCCATCTCCCATCTCTTCCTTGCAGCTGGAGTGGTAGGTCAATAGAGCCACATCACTCCAATCACACCTTGATGTTTTTGAGTGAGAGATAAGTTTTCTAGAAGTTATCTTTTCCTTCCTCACTCCTGTAGCAATTATGGAGCCATATCATCAAGCTCTCGTTAGAAAATCTGAATTGAGGGGAAATTTTCTCTTGGGATATCTTCCCACTCATTGGAATAATGGAATACTAAGAATCAGAACAATTTAGACTTGCCCTTAATAAATTCTTTAATGTGAGGCTTGATCTTATTCATTCATTCACTCACTCATTCATTCATTCACTCATTCATTCATTCATTCTCATCTTTTCCTTGGCCAAATTAACATCTGGTAACAAGTAATAATAATTTAGAGCAAAGAAATTCATTCAGATCTCCATGGAGACAATTCCTGCTCTGGTCTCCATGGTGATACTTAGTTTTAAGGACTCAAGTTAATTTTATGTATTTGTAATTTCAATTACTCTTCTTTCCTGCCTAAGCCCTAAATTAATGAGCCTGGGTGTTTTACTCTTCCCTGCAATCCCCCATAATAGGAAGAAAGCAGAAAGAGAAAGGGAATAAAAGGAAGAAAAACAAAATGTGGTGAAAATTGTGGGGTAAGGAACTTCATATGTGCAGGGTAATAAATTAAAATTAAAGGGGAAAATGAATCTTTCTGTAAACCTCTTCAGATTTGCACCCTATTGTGTTATTTGGACAAGGAGGTCATATGTATTTAAGGTACTTCACATTCAGAGGAGAACCCACTTCTCAGGCACCAGAACACCATTAGTGCACTTAAGCAGAAAATAGTGTCTGAATTTTCTGATTTGCTGTACCATTCTTCCTGTATTTAATCAATAATTTCCTTGGGTACTAACCTGGGAGTATTTAGAGTACTTCACATCACCGAGGACCAGGCTAGAGTTATGTAGATCTTAGCTAGCCAGAAACCCTGTCTTCCTACATCTTCAACACACACTCAAGATCTAGGATAAAAAGCAAAGAAAAAAACAAAGCCCCTTTAGTAACCACATGCAGCAGCCTGCCCCTTTGCTGAAATCCATAAGGGCTTCCCCTTTTACCAGCCCTCCCACCTTTAATATAGACTGAGGCCCTCAGTTGAAGGCTTGCTGACTCTTACTACATGCATATTTAAGACAAGTCTGGTTATATGGTTTCCATGCATACGGCATATAATTTGAGCTGGGAAGAGAAGAGGCTTTAAAGGGGTTTTTTGGTCAATAGTGAGAAGTGAGAAGAGCAAGCCTCGGGACAAGGGATAAGAACACGGAGGGTGCTCAGTTAATGTTTATCAAATGACCAGCTAGAATAAAACCAGAGGTGATTTTCACAGCCATGATCCTGATGCAACAGGACAACATTGAAGCATGAAGCATATCACCTCTGTATAAGTGAGTATGGAAGGGTATAACACATTAGACTTCTGTTTAGAATAGTAGAGAATTTAAAAATGAGAGCCAAACTTGTGCTGTTCCTAGTTGCAGTGCATGACATACCATCAGGGACTGACAGGTACTAAGGAGATTTTCAATTAATGTAGGGACAAATGATATTTGCACTTCAAGGAGATATTTTTATTTCTTAATTCATACTTTTAAGAAATTCCAAATTATAATAACTTGTGGGCATTTAAGATGATGTAATAGTAGACTAAGGACATGGAAATATATTCACTATCTAGTGGGTAGCAGAGTAAGAAATTTGCATACAACTCAGATACATATATAAAATTTATTTTCTAAAACTGATCCTCATAACTTCTCAATTGTTGGTAACTAGAGAAAAAGCCAAACATGCCAATGAAAGCTGATCTCTGTTTCTTTGAGTTCAAACAGCTTGTCTGAGGTTAAAATAATCTCTTTTGGAACAGTGCCCACTCTTTCTGAGTCCTTCCTCCTCCCTCTACTCCTTCCCCCAATGCCATCTGTGTGTATGTGAGGGACTGAGGTTGTGTGATATTTTGGTGGTAGGGGAGTGAGGTCTCCAGATCTATGTGGGGGTGCACACCTCATCCTGGTCCTGCTGCTGGTAAATTTGTAGCTAATCCTCTTGGTTTGTTGAGGTGTCTCTGTATAAAGATTCAGTCCCACTTTGGCTCTCACTGGTACTGCAGATCCTTGCAAAGTCAGGCTTGTCCTCCCCCAGCCTCTGACTTAGGCTGGTCCCCTGCAGCCACTGTTGTAGGGGTACATCCTCTCTCAACATGGTAGCCTGCAGCTGGCCCAATGACCCTCAACTCTGCTTCCATCTAAATGTACTGTAGAGAGGGTGAGCATATGCTGTGGTTTGCCCGAGATAGTTTATTCCTGTTGGCCTGAGACTTACCAAGAGCCCTTCTTCCACTTTCCAAAGTGTCCTTTCCTTTTTCGAAGATAAGTTATATAACCTATTTGTGGTGTATTTGGGAGCTTCCATTTCTAGTTGTTAATAGAAGTTAAGGAATTTAGAAGCCCTTTTTTTTCTCAATAATGCCTGACTTTCCAGAAAAATATCTCGCTCAGGACTCAAAAATTTCATTGTGTTAGTCAGAAGTTAATAAGCAACGTTTTATTTTTCTTCATATTTCTAGTGAAGCAGTCCTAATTCATCCTAAGGCAAATGCAGATGCCTCTGATTTATTAAAGCAAAGGTTATTTTAAAGAGGATTTAGTAAAGAGATAAGTGCAAAGATTAATATTTGAAAATATAATCTCATTATAAGTAAGTTTTTTACAAAAGCATATACTGGATCCTTTCTTTGCTTGAAAAATATGTGTCTATAGACATTGAAAAAAGACTGATACTTACCATATAACATGAAATGTGTATTACTGGATTGTGGATTTATGGATTATTTGTCCTTTCCTCTTTTTCTCTTTGCAACTTTTATGTTTTCCATAGGGAATGTGTATTATTTTCATAATAAGAATAAAGTAAAATTACTTAAAATAATTTTATATCATTTTCTACAGCTTTCCCCCCAAAGCATACATTCTCTAAATGATCATAATTTAGACATAATACTTCTTTTCTTTCAGAGACTGAGTCACTCTTCATGGTTTATTATGAGTCTTTTTAAAATATCTTTTTAATTGCTAGTTTATGTTGGATAAAAAGGATGATGCTATTCACATTCATTTGGTTTAACCACCCTTTCATTCTTGTCTGTGTTCTATAATGGTAGATCCTACGCCACAGTTATTTTTAACCTAGTCGTACGTTCTTATTCCTCAACATACGCACATTACCCACAAATGCTTTTGAATATAATTGTTTTGGGGGAGGAAGAATTTTAGTTTTCACTTTTTCAAGATGAAATCCATGAGACCCTGCCTTCTTTTGCCCTGACTACATTTTTCTTTCAGTGTATTCTCTTTTATGAAATTCCAATAAAACACTTTTCCTGAAAACTAGTGGTTATAGATAGTTGTGCTATGACCTTTGTATGAAGGTTTGCTCAACTTAACTGGCATTTACAAAAATAAAACAGTTTTGCGTGCAAGATGAGCCCTTGTAAAGCAGAGTATACAGAAGAGGCATTTCCCCACATGGGCTCAGTTGGATTAGGAAAGGTCATTGCTGTATACAAGTACCTCTGACATGAGCCAACCCCTACCCTTACAACCATCTCTTAACCGGGCTGTGGGAGACCCTTGTAATGCTGCTGTAGCATTCCCTCTCACAGAGTCTCAAGTACTTTTTCACTAAGCTTTCTTTTACTTCACTGATGATCTCTTTCTAGGTAAAGGTGTCGTGGTTGAGGAAGGAGGTGACAAGAATTGTGGAGCTTAGTCACATTTTGATGAGGAGAGGTTTGGTGTATGGACACCCAGATAACCCAGGTGCAGAGCTCTGGGGTTTTTTTTATAGCACTAGAATTGTTAGATAAACCTCTGAGTTGCCCTGGGAACTCACCCCCAAGGTACCATTTTCTGTGTGTACTATTTTCTATGTGGTCAGAACTGTTTTGGTTGCAATTAACAGATACTCAGCTCACACTAGCTTAAGCAAATGGAATGCATTAACTCATGATATTCATGGATGGTTGATTACTAGATAAGAGGAAGGGCAGGGACACAGATGGACCTTAGGAACAACTGGAACAAGGATGTAAATGCTACCAGGTCTCACTTCATTTCTCTCTTCTGCTCTTTGTGTGTTTGCTTCATCTTAACATGGAAGACTGTGGGAAACTTGGCTGCTGCAGATCTGAAACATATAGCTTACATCTTCATCTCACAAAGAAAGTTTGGCTTTAAGGTATTTTCAGTTCTGGATAATAAAATTTCAGGTCAGATGTCTATCCTTGGGCCAACTATCTGTTTGCGGTCATATGATTGTGCAAGGTCAAATGGGAAAACGGCAGCTCTCTAGTAGCCATGGAGCAAGTTGAACCTACCCAGGAGAAAGAGGGACTGCTGGGCTGGCAGTTCTGCAGATAGCTACTGTAGTGGAGAGGGAATTCCAAATGCCAAACACCCAGTTTTACAGCAAAAATTTAGAACATAACCCATTAATATATTGGGGATTTCATCTGTTTGACGTTATTTTGATTATAAACTCCTCCTCCCCCCCATCCTGTACCTACCCAATGCAGTTTAAAAAAATTGACCTGAGATGTAATGAGCAGAAAACAGAAATCTCGTGTAGAGATTAGGTGAACATATTTTTGTGGTGCTTTGAAAAAGTCAGTTGTGAATAAATTTGAATATAGTATTATTGTTTTTAATAGACACTAACCTTTTATTACTGTTTCCTTAATTTCATTTTGAAATACAATTATATTTTAATTGTTATTAGTTACACTGTGTATTTTTTAAATTCTGATTTAACTAAGTTTTGATGCATTTACAAAGATAATTAATTAGCAGAAATATTATAATATGTTTCTTTGCTAAGATATTAGATTCCTAATCAGATTGTTCCAGGTTCAATTAAATGGGAGAATTAATATAATATCATTTATTTATTGCAAAGTAAATTTTATTGCAAAGAATTTAGCCTACTTTTATAGTAAGTTATAGGAAGAGTATTTTGCAATTAAAATATGAGAATGAATGACTTGTCACAATTTTTTAAGCACTTGGAAAAGCTCTGAATTACCCAGCCAGGAACCAGAGACATTAAATGAGCTTTAAAAAAAAAAAAAAAAATCACTGTTCTTTTTTTTTGTTTTTTCTTTCCAGATGAAGAGTTCTCTTCTGAGTTGCATTTATTAAAAATATATTTATGGATCTATTGCTATGTCATAGGCACTCTACTGGGTTGGCGATTTGACAGTGACCGTGACATCCTCCCCTGCCTTTAGGAGGTCAGATGTTACTGTGACCAGAGACAGGACTAGGGAAGGCTAAGAGAGCAATTGCAACGCACAGTGGTATGTGCTATGATTAGGGGTAAGCAGTGTGCTCTGGGAGCATCCAGGAAGGGCATTTAACTTAGGCCTGTTGGACCAGGGAAAGTTTCCAAGAGGAGGTTCACCTAGCCTCTAGGATCCACAAGGAGAACTAAAGTATGGCACATGCATTTTCAACTGAGGGCAGCACTATCCATTTCCTGAGAGTCTTTGGAAAGATGTGTGGGCATTTTTTGTCACATAATGACTGGTATCTTGAGATGTAGAGTGTGTGAATTAAGAATTGTAACTCTTAGTCTTGGAGTAGACATAGCATCATTTTTTGTTGTTTGTTTGCTTTTTGGTAGCTGGCTGGTACAGGGATTGAACCCTAGACCTTGGTGTTATCAACACCATGCTCTAACCAACTGAGCCAACCAGCCAGCCACGGCCATAGCATCTTAATAACATTTATCCATCTATTGATATGATGCCCAATTTTACATAAACCTACAGCCAGATGGGTGGGAACAACTGAGCTAACATGTATCTAGGGTCAACACCTTAAGGTTAGCTAGTTTGCATATGGCCATTCATAACAAGGGTGTGAACAGCAACACTCCTAATAGATCCAGTCATAGATCAAGTCTCAGAAAGGGAATTCTCCATTCATTATATATAAGAATCCTGAGCTTTCAGAGGTCAATGACACCGGCTTTCCTTACAGAAGTGCATGCCAGTAGAGCAACCAATAGACCATTGCAGGCAAACTCCTAGAGGTTCAGATATTGTGACCTTCTACCCAGATGTTGGAAAAAATCTTTATGTATTATATGAATTATTAGAAAAATTTAGTCTGGATAGATTGCATGATTTTTTAATTGGGATTTTTTTTTACAAGGATGTTAAACAATGCTTGTATTAGTCCATTTTCTGTTGCTTATAAGAGAATACCTGAAACTGAGTAATTTATAAAGAAATAAAATTTACTTCTTTTGGAGTTTTGGAGGCTTGGAAGTCCAAAGTCCAGGGAACACATCTGGTGAGGGCCTTCATCAATGGATGTCCTTCTTCTATAGCAACACAGGGTATCACATGTCGAAAATGGGCTGAGCAAGAGAGCTCACCTGCTTACTTGCTGTCCTTGTAAAGCTATTAGAACCGTACCCATGACCACCCATTAAACCATCAACCCATTACTCCACAAATGGCACTATCCGTTCACTAGGGCATGGTCCTCACAATCTAATCACCTCAGAAAGACCCCATCTTTCAAATACCATAATCAGATTTCCCACCCTCTTAACACTGTTAAATGGAGATTAAGTTTCCAGTACATGAACTTTTGGGGGACACATTTGACCCATGGCAATCCTATAATAAGTAGAAGTAATTTGGAAAGGCTACCTCTGGTGTGCTTACACTTCAAAGTCAGTGTGGTGAATGGAACGTGCTGCGTCTTACTGGCCCAGCCCATGCCCATGTGGCTCTGAGATGAGCAGGTCAAGGCACAGCAAATGTCCTGCCACACATTCAGGTACAAGTAAGAAATTTTCTCCCACTGTAAAACCATCTGGGCCTAGTACTATTTGGGGGAATAACTCTTTGCTCTTTGACAACTTTCTCTATTTCTTCCTTAGAAATCATCTGTTTAAATTTTTTTGTCTCTACTGAGGGCAATTTTGATAAATTTTTTTTCTTAAGAAGTTATGTATGTCATCTAGCCTTCCAAATATACTGGAATAGAGTTGTGGAAAGTAGTCTTTAATGATTTAAAGTATTTCTTCTATTTTGATGGTTATATTTTATTTTTTAACAACTGTATTAAGATATAATTCACATGCCATACAAATTACTCTTTTAAAGTGTATAATTCAATGGCTTTTAGTATATTCACAGAGTTGTGCATCCATTACCACAATCAGTTTTAGAACATTTTCATTACCCCCAAAATAAACCCTGTTCCCCTTAGCCCTTACCCCAAAATCTCTTCCAGTCCTCAGCCCTGAAGCCCTAGGCAACAACTGATCTATTTTTCTGTCTCTATAGATTTGACTATTCTGGATAGTTCATGTAAATGAACTCATACAATATATGGTCCTTTCGACTTAGCATAATGTTTTCAAGATTCACCCATGTTGTAGCTTTTACCAGTATTTCATTTCTTTTTATTACTTAATAATATTTCATTTTATGGATATTATGTTCCTCTATTTTGTTTGTATCCCCATGAGCTTTTTATTGATTTCTTAGGTAGGAGTTTTTCTATTTTGTTTATTTATTTATTTTTTGTTCTACTTTTTTTTTGTTTTCTAACTCATTTAATTGTCTTATTTAATTATTCTACCATCTTGATTTCTTTTCATTTGCTTGTTCTTTTTCTATGTTTTTGAATTACACTTTCATTTATTTGTTTTCCTTGTTTCATTTTTAAGTGATACAAATACTTGAAGCTTTGAATTTTTCTCTACGTACTACTTTAGCTATATCCTATGGATAATTATAAATGGTATTTTCATTTGCCTATATTTTTGAGAAATTTAGCAATTTAAGTTTGCATTGATATTTGACTCAAGAGCTGTTTGATAAAGTGTTTAAATATTTCCAGTTTGAAGAATGATCTCTTAAGAAATGTTATTAATTTCTAGGTTTTTTGCATGGTGGTCAGAGAATATCATTTATATTTTTCAAATGTATTAAAATATTTTTTCTTAATTTTTGTGAAAGTTCCATTCATTTTTGAAGTAGCATTCATAGGCAGATCATCAAATATTGGTCTCACTCTTTCCATGTGTAGTCTGTCTTTACCCATTTACCTCAGGAAAATGACCCAAATTCCATCTAGTCACAGGTCAGAAGTCCAGGGTCTGCTCATGTTGTGCCATGTTTTCTCTACCAAGTCTACCTGTGACTCTTCTTGATTCAAAAGCCTATAAAGCAAAAAGACAAATTATGTGGGCCCCCTCCGCCTGCCATACCCAATATACAATAGTGAGACAGGGACAGGATAACTGTAATAAGCATTCCTGCTCAGAAAGAAGGATGGGAGTGAAGGCTGTCATCTGTCCATAGTAATTCTGAAATCCTGTCAAGCAGGCATTGTTAGGAGCCCTACCCTGCTATCAGGAGCATTCCATGATTAGACCCTGATTCTGCTTTCTGGGAGCAGCTTCCTTCCCTTCCCCATTGCTCGCTGTGGTCCTTGGCTCTGCTCTGAGTGTGGTCTTTCCTTTTCCATCATTCTCCTTGGCCATACCTGCAGCAGGTGTTATAGAATATGCCTTCTTGAGTGTGGCCCAATCTGTTCATTTTCTGCTCCCAGAAATTTGGAGGCCAAGGATATTTTAAATATTGAACAGTTAAAGGATTTTAAAATACAAACTCCTGGCTTATTTGGAAGTACAGTTCTTAAGAACTTAAAAAGTAAGTTTCTTATCTATTTGAATCCAGTTAGTTCCACTTGCTAATAACCAACCTCACCCTCAATTCTTTGTAGACAAAGTTTTCAGACTGGCTATATTTCTTTACGTTTTCTCCTCATAGCACCCTGAATGTTACTTTGAGACTCAGAAACCCTAGGATTTTCTGTCTGGCCATTTCCTTAATCAGATATTGGCTCTGTGAAAGTTTATGGGAGCCATTGTTTAGGACTAACCTGCTGCACTACGCCCCAGGAGACTATACCAAATCAGAATGGAGTCACATGTGCTAAATGCCACTGAACTTGCAAACAGACCAGTTTTCCAAAACACAGGAGATTCTAGTCAACCCGAGTCAGTGTAATAAGGAAGCTCTCTGTTTTAACCCTATAAGGAAAGTAACTTTGAAATCACCAGTCTGCTTTTGTTTTCTGTTTCTGCTTTCTTCCGCCCTTTTCTGTCTATAAAACCAGCCTCCTCTGCTCAGCTCATTGTTTTGTAGAATGAGGTGTTGCCTAATCCTAGAATAGCAAATAAAAGCGAATTAGGTCTTTAAACCAAATTTGTTGTAATTTTGTCTTTTGACGGCTGTAATTCAACTTAGTTTACTGGGTGATTCTAACAACAGGATGAACTTTGCTGCAAGACTGAGATTTAATGGACCTTTGCCTCAAAAAAGTCTTTCTAGGTTTTCTCTCTTACTGTTTGGGATCTAAAAGTTGTTCACCCTTCTAACATTTCAAGGACCCCAAATTCTGAAATCTATTATTTCCCTTTAGTTTCTCTTGTACACCAACCAATTATTTCCTGAATTCATCTCATTCTTTTTTTAAAAATACCTTGGCAAAAACAGCCAAAAGCAATTTACGCACAGAACTAATAAACTGTTCTAATCTCTTTCTCAGTCTTACTAGGTACATAATTTGACTTTGCACTTACTGCGGTAACCAACTGTCCTTTGCAGTTTCCTATTTTCTTCTGCCTGTCTCTAACACCATATATTGTAGATTTTTGCTACAGCAGCACCCACCCCACTTCTAGTACTAATTTCTGTGTTAGACTAGGCTAGGCTTAATCTTTGATAACAAACAGCCCGTCAAATCTCAGTGGCTTATTACATAAAGGTTTATTTTCCTGCTCACGCAATGTCTGCTGTAGGTTTTTGGTGGGGGATGGGCACTCTTCTGCATAGATAATCTAGGACTCAGGCTGATTGAGTGAGGCTCCATTACCTGGAAAATCATCTATTGCTCTGGCGGAAGAAGAAAGAGTCAAGAATTGTTTTCACTGTCTTAGTCCAGAAATGACATATCATTTATGCTTATATTTGTTTTATTGTCCAGAACTAGTCAAACAGCCCTACTAACTACAAAGGCTGGGAATTTTAACTTCTTGTATGCCCAGGAAAGCAAGAGAAATTGTATTGGTGAACCCAATGTTTATCACATATGGAAGACTTTCTTGTGAAACTCTCCTCGTAGGATGGGCTCTGGGGCTAGACTTTTGTCCCTCTAGTCCTGCAGTCATTGAACCTTAGCCTGAAGACATTGCCCAGGTGCAATATCGGCAAACACACTGAGGGCATCAGCAGGTTTGGTGTTTTGGAGTTCTGCTCATCTCACTTGTTATCCAAAATTGGCCTGGAAATTCCCCACTGGATTTTCAGCTCTTACTTTTAGTGGGTTGGAATGCTAAGAAATACATTTTACCTAGCATTTCCCATTGTTCTTTGTGAGAGTTTATCTGCACAACTACAGGAAATGTAATTTGGTTTACACTCTAAAATTCTCACCTCTTGGCAATCTCACGACTGTGATTCTCGCCACACTCTCTTGACTGCACTTCTTACGCTTGGCTTTGGAATCTTGGCTGCTTTCAGTAACCCATGTATGCAATATGATCTGGAGATTATAACTTCTAGTTCTGTCAAAATTTTACTTTGCTTTAATTTTTCCATTTACTTTGCTGCTTTTAAATGATTTCTAGGAAGAAAAGGGGAAAATGGAAGTTCATAATGGAAGTTTGTTTTAATTCTAGATTCTATTTTCTATGAAGAAAATCTTATTTGTTTCTTCTTTTTTTTTTTTTTTGGCACTGGCTGGTATGGGGATGCTGAACCCTTGACCTTGGTATTATAACACCAAGCTCTAACCAACTGAGCTAACCAGCCAGCCCTTATTTACTTGTTTCTAATGTAAGTGAAGTTAATTCCTCAGAAACCAAAGAACCTTGTATTACTACTCAGTATGCATAGCTCATGGAGTCACAGACGTGTGCATTAAAATGAGCCTTAAGCTCACATAATAAAATCATTTGATGTTATTCTGGAGTAATTAATTCAAATTATTTAAGTGGGTAATATTAGGACTACAGGGCTAAAAGCTTACACAAGTAATCTGGTGTTTGCTTTTTGTTTTGGAGAGGGGCAAACTGATCTCCATGCCCCTCTATGCCAGGTAAACTGTCAAGGTGTTCTTTGGAATACAATAAATGCTAATGTATAACACACTTTAAAAACTCTCTCTTTTGTCATACTCTTCCACCACCCAGAATGGCTTTAGCCAGCCAATATAAGCTGTTTCTGGAGGGGAGGATCAAAGATACCCTAAGAAATACCCTAGGATTTAAAGATAATTGAGATCCAGTTGTCTAAACTTAGGGTGACAGAATGTTCTCATCCTGGTTTGACCAGGACAGTCCTGGTTTTCACCACTCCTCCTGGTGTACTTAGCACTGCATTTCCCTCCAAAATTTTCCCAGGTGGGATAATCATATATAGGGTCACCCTAGTTAATACTTGTCCCATCAGCTGTTTTCATTTATGTGTTTGGTGGTTAATCAGACTGGCAACATTCATTTAATATTTAAACTATTAAGATAGACAAAGCCTCTGACTGCTTTATTGCTTTTGTTTGCTCCCAATATTCTCCATTTGACCTTCTGTTTTGAAGATTTTCTATGAAGAAAATTTATAATAATGATGGGTCTTATTACATGCCTCTCAATATATGCTGAGAAAAGAAAATGACTTCACTTATTTATCTCCACCAAATGGCTTTCTTCTGAGTGCAGTTTAGGCATCAAATTCTGTGGTTTTGAAGTTATAGATGCACAAATCACATACAGCATGAGACATGTTGAAAAACAAAGTCCGTCTTCATAAGTCTGAAATGTCACGATTTCTCCCAAGAACATAAGGTTGTCTTTATGACTCTGCAAATACATCTAAAAGTCCTCATTTGTCAGTTTGATGTATATGCCACTAAATAACACTACTTTGGCATGTAAATCATTTGCCCATGAAATCTTTAAAGAGCATCGTCAAGTGTCTTTTTACAGTCTTAGATTCTTTTTTTTTTTTTTTTTTTTTTTTTTTTTAAGAGCTGGGGTTTATTTTATTTTATTTTATTTATTTTATTTTTTTTGTGACCGGCCACACGTCACTGCACCGGCCCATCCTTATATGGGATTCGAACCCGCGGTGGGAGCACTGCTGCACTCCCAGCGCCGCACTCTCCCAAGTGCGCCACGGGGTCGGCCTACAGTCTTAGATTCTATTGGTTTTATGCTTCTAATGTATTAGGGAATATAGCTGACTCTCAAGGGTAATTGTCTTTTAAAGTCCTAGAGAGCAGATGATTATAAAACTTAATAGAAAAGGTATCTTTCTCTTCTCACTTGGGTTACATTCAAATCATAAAATACAATTGCTGACAGCGTAGTTGTGAACTACATTAATAATTCTAAAATTTAAAATTAATATATTCTGCCATCTGGAATCTTAACTAAACATTTTTAACATCTTTGAAATCTGCAAAGAAAATGTGTCTCTTGTCAAGTAAGCTAGAATTTGGCTCAGATTGTCATTGTTCTCGTGTCAGATATTGCTCAGATTCAAACTCCTTTGCAATCAGTGTTATGCATATGTATGTTGAGAGTTTTCCCCATTCAGCAAGTAGATTTATAATTCCTCTGGAGACAAGTTAGTGTTGCAAAAGACTAGCATCTCTATATGCATAATCACTCCCTCTTTATGTGCACTTTTGCAGACTGAACTAGGATACTCTTTATTTTTATGGACACCTTTGAAAGCCTTTGCTTTCAGCTTTTACATTAAGATGACAGTAACAAAATGTAAGAATATTCATTCAGTCAATCAATCAATCATTTAAGATTTAATGAGCATTTACAATGTGTCAGACTATGTCAGGCACTGAGATTACAAGGATGAATACAAAATAACCTCTGCGTCTAAGAAGCTCTCAGTCTAATGAAAAGGCAGATACATTAACAAACAGTTATAAAACAATGGGAAGGGTGGGGCAGTGATGAAGATACTGGTTTCTTTGCAAACTCCACTTGCTTCCCCCACTTAAACATGGGACAACAGAAACCCTAGAGTGTTACCTGGTCACCTTTCCTGTGAGGAGAATCCTATGGCCTGCCTCCACCCTCCCACCCTGTCCTCCATTGACTGGCACAAAGGTTCCTCTGGTCTGGGGCCACCTGGGGGAGCTGCAGGTCCTTGCCTGACCTGCAGCTCTGGACTTGAGTTTGTTCAGTTCTGCAACTCAATTGAGGGGCAAGGGGGTTACAGATCTGATTTGATGTAGAATCACCCAGCTCTTATGGTGAAAGCTCCAAGCTCCCAAAGAGCTGCAGAAACAGATTCAGCAAGTCCCCTTGACAAGACTTGAGACTACACTACAATAGGAAGACTGGGATTTAGAGGGCTCAGGTGAGTGAAGGACTGGTGGCTGAAAGTTGTATACTAACTGGGTATGTTGGGCATTTGTCCAGAATGGGCCCTGCTTGTGCCATCCTCTACCCTGCTGGACTTTATTGACCTTAACCCTCTTTAAATTATTCCAGGGGACATCTTTGACAACAGGGTCATGGTTCCAAGCTCATTTTTGTACAGTTTGCAGCTCAGCTTCTGTCCCATCAGTCCTCTCCCTATTTCTCATTCTATTCATAGTCATACTATTTTTTTTCACAGAAGGGTAGTTAAAACAAGATTCATCTACTTGTGATTAGGGTGTCTCACATAAGGATTTCTCATATGAAGAAACAGTTGTGGCATTTAGCTCTTGGTTTGATAGAGCAAGGTCCTCAGCAGAAGCAAGTCTGTTTCTCAAGGAAATTATGGCCCTGCTGGCAAGAAGCCTGTAAGCTTTCCTCCCATAAAATATAAAAAATACATAAATACGTAAATAAAAGTGGGGGGCTGCCAAGTAGCTCCACTTTTGAAAATTGTAATTACTGATAAGATTTTAAAAATTTTAATTTATTTTTATTTTTTTGAGATTTGTGAATGACTTAAAATTGCATAATAGAAAACCCAAGATATTTGAAACAAATCTTAATAAGAGATAGTTTGTTAATTATTTTTTTAAACTTTTTGTTATGAAAAATTTAATACATATACAATAAATCATAGCCGATCTTATCTTATTTGTACCCCCCACCCACTTTCTGCCTTCCTCCTTGATTATTTTGAGTAAATCCCTGTATCATAGCATTCATCTGCATATATTTCAGTATGTGTCTCTAAAAGATAAGAACTCTTTTATAAAAGATATAACTACAGTATATAATCACATTTTTAATATCAATAATTCCTTAATAGAATCAAACATTAGACATGTTTAAATTTCTCCAATTCTCTCCCCCCCACCCTTCTTACAATTGATTTGTTTACATCAGGATCCAAACAAGTTCTGCTGGTTTCTTTGGTTGGTATGTCATCTGTCTGTTAAGTTTCTTTTAATCTATAGTTTCCCCCTTCATCTAATTTTTTCCCCTTTACCCCATAAAGTTTCCCAAGGTCTGGATTTGCTGGCTCCTTCCCAGTAGTGTCATTTAACATGTTCTGCCATCCCCTGCATTTCCTGATGATTGGTTGCTGGATCCTGAGGCTTGGTCTCACTCAGCTTAGATTTGGCTTCAAAGGTACACAACTGTAGAGTTTCTGTTGAGAAGTCTGCTGTTAGTCTGATAGAGGCTCCCTTATAAGTGACTTCACCCTTCTCTCTTGCTTTGTTTGAGATTCTCTATTTGTCTTTGAGCTGCGCCAGTTTGACTCTAATGTGTCTCGGAGAGGATCTTTTGGGGTTGTATCTGTGTGGGGATCTTTGAGTCTTCTGGATTTGGAGGTCCATGTCTCTCCTGATATCTGGGAAGTTTTCTGTTATTATTTCATTGAGTAGGTTTTCCATGCCTTTTCCTTTCTCCTCCACTTGTGGAACACCCATGATTTGAATGTTTGTGTACTAAGGTTGTCTGCTAGCTCTCTTAGATTTTCTTCATTTTTAAAAATTCTTTTTTCCTTTTTTTTTGTCCACCTGGGTTATTTTGAAAAGACTATCTTTGAGATCAGAAATTCTTTCTTCTGCTTTTTCCAGCCTGCTGCTTAAGCTCTTCATTTTGTTTTTTATTTCATTGAGTGAATATTTCAGTTACATGGGTTCTGCTACCTTCTTTTTTAAGGTATTAATCTCTTTGCAGATTTCCTTCTTCATATCCTGGATTTTTTTTTTCTCATTTTATTATATTGTCTAGTTGAGTCTTCTCATATCTCAGTGTTTCCTTAAGATTATTGCTCAGAATTCCTTTTCAGTCATCTAGGGATTTCTTGCTCTATAGGGTCTGGTATTTGAGAATTACTGTATTCTTTTGGCGGTGTCATATTTTCTTGGATTTTTGTATTTCTAGTATCTCTACATCAATGTCTGGTCATCAGGTAGAGCAGTTGCTTCTTCTATTACTCTGGAGTGGGCTTTGAGGAGAGAGACTTCCTCTTCTTTTTCTGGTCTCCACTGGTGACTCTCATTGTGTCAATGCAGTTGAGTGTCTGGCAGACCTCCTGCACAGTGGCTGTGGCTACTGCTGTGGCAATGAGCTGCTTTTGTGGCAGCTATGGCTGTGATGGTGGCTGTGGTGAGCCAACCTTGTAGAAGTGGTGTTTTCAGCATGCTCCTTGCCTGCTTCTAGGCAGTTGGGGAGGGGGAGGTTGTGCTGCCATCGGCTCCTGCCTAGGACCCCGTGTGTGCTCCTTTAAGATTTTTTTAAAAGTGAAGTTCATTGAGGTATAATTTATATACAATAAAATTCACTCTTTTTAGTGTATAGTTCTATGGGTTTTGACAAAAACATACAATTGTATGGCCACTGCCATAATCAAGATATAGAACATTTCCATTACCACCCAAAATTCCTTTGTTCCCTTTTGTCGTGAACCCCTCCTCCCCTCCAGCCACCAGAAGCCACTGGTTTGTCTTCTGTCCCAATAGCCTCCCATTTTCAGAACCACACTGTATACAGCCTTTTGAATCTGGCTTCTTTAATTTTTTTTTTTTTTTTTTTTGCAGTAGGAAGCAAGCCATAACAAATTTCATTATTTAACATGCTGGGAGAAGGCAAAGCATGGGGGAATAACCAGAGAGTAATGTCCCTTTCTTTCACTTAACGTAATGCATTGGAAATTCATCCATGTTGTTGCATGTGTCAACAGTTTCTTCTTTTATTGCTGAATAGTATTCCATTGTATAGATGTAGCAGTTTCTTTATCCATTCACCCACTGAAGGATATTCAGGTATTTCCAGTTTAGGGCAATTATGAATAAAGCTGCCATAAACATTAAAAAAAAAGAAAAAGAAAAAAAAAGAATGTCAGCCTGTAGCTGCATGCCTGGCCTCAAAGATACAGCTCTTCCTTTAGTCAGCAGCATGGAATACCTACATTCATGTGTCTTTAGCCTTGAGCTGATTGTTGACCAGCTCCTACCAAATTCATGTCTAGGTGAATTAATGCCTGCAGAAGCCAGTCTATAGGCTAGACCAGTGCTGGTCAAGGACAAATTTTTTACTAACACAAGGTGATATACAAACTGTAAAAACGTAGCAAGTTTTTTGCATAGCTAAATTGATTAGTTTGAAAGACAGATTGTTTTTACTGATTTTTAGTGTTAGAGATCTTATTAAAGGTGATAGATGATTATTTTATTTTGAACGTTCTTGTCAAAAAAAAAGTTGGCAGCTTTATATTGGTCCCACCCATTTTGGGGGAAAGTTAGGCTGCTCCATGAAGCATTCAGGTTTGGGAACCATTGAGGTAAGCGTCTGGGACACTGTTTTCTAGAGCTTTCTCAACCTCAGCACTATTGACATTTTGGGCTGGATATTTCTTTGCTGTGGGGGGCTGTCCTATGTATTGTAGGAAGTTTAGCAGCATTGCTGGCATCAACCCATCATGCCCAAGTGCAACAACTAAAACTGTCTCCAGACATTGCCAAATATCTGTGGGGTTAGGGAGTGGTGGGAGCAAATTGAACCCCTTTCCCTAGTCAATGAGAACCACTGGTCTAGAGTAGTATTTTTCAAATTGTGGTCTTGACCTGTTAATGCACTGTGAGCTCAATTTAGTGAATTAATAGCAGCATTAAAAAATGTATGTGTATATATAAGAGAATAAAAAGTATCCAAATTCATATGAGAATAAATATTGTTTTGTCAATTTTGGTTTTACTTTTATGTATGAAAATACATACACATATTCTAGATTAAGTTGTAACGTTTTTCTTATTGAGTTTGAAAGTTACTGCTCTAGAGACTTTCTAAATTTTATTTTGCTATACTCATTTTTTTCTCATAAAAATTTTTTCATTGCAATAAATTACAAATAATGGCAAGCTGTGTGGTGACTGTGAATAAATGCAGGTAGCAAGAAGAATGAGGCTATATAAAATATATATAGTATTACACCTTGGTTATTTATATACATATTTGTATCGCAAAGATGCTGTAAGACAATTAGTTTGGGCAAATTATTTTAAAATGCCAACTAAAGCATATTGTATGTAGATAGACACAAATATCATTACACATAATAATATTTTGCATTTATATGTCATTTTTCATTTGAGACTCTCAAGCCACTGATTCATTTATTTTCTTAGTGTGTGATTCTCAGGGAAACTGAGGCATGGGCCAATGTTCACCTGACATAATATAATAAAGTCAGGGAATTAATTAGGCCTCCTCTTTTCTTTATAATGCCTTAATCATTTTAATGATATTTTTATATATAGTAAATATATATTTTATATTTTTATCATATATTTTACTATATCTTATATAGTATATTTTACACATTTTATACTTTTTAAAAATGTATATTTCTATCTGCTAGGCTGGCAACCTCTTGAATTAGGGGCAGTTCTTTGGCAATGAATCTCTCAGAGCCTAGCAGGCTGTGGGCACACTGTGTGTGGGCAGCCGGAAGGCTTTAGGGAATGCCGATTACATTAGCTCAGTCCTCCAAAGAAACACCTTCATTATGGATTCATGTCTTTAATGCTGGGCTTTTGGCTGCTACCTAGGGTTGCTATGAAAGGAACATATCTGTATCTTTTGTAAGAATCTAGTTATAATAAAACTTAAACTATACGGTGGGATAATCAAGACCACATTCTGACTTTCATGGACCCTAAGTACCTAAGTACTTTTGCCTTCATGGGCCCCTTCCTCCATTAAAAAAAAGTTAAAACTGATAGTTTATGATTACAATGGTATAAAGACAGATATAATCCAAGCTGAATTATATATATGTGTATATATAATGTGTGTGTGTGTATATATATATATATATATTTTTTTTTTTTTTCTGGTTTAAAAATAATTAAAATATTCTTGTGGGCCCCTAAAAGTGTTGTGGGCCCTGGGCACTGTGCCTTCTTCAGTGTCTAATAAAGAGGTGGGCCCTGGGGATGATACACTGAAATATTAACTGATACTTTCCCCTTTCTTTGAATGCTTATGGGGAGGTGCTCTGGTTTTATTGCCTTGGGGAATAATGACCTGCAGGCAACAAAAGAGCCAAATTCTTGGATTTGGAATTTAAAAACTTGAGTCTCAGATGAGCACTATATATTTAGAAGAATAGATGAAGAGCCAGGCCACACTGTCTCGGACAGAGGCAGGACAAGGCCAGAGAAGTGGAGAATGTTTGGATTTGTCTGGGGTCCCGAATTTGAATTAAGGTCTTGGAAATTCTGGAGCAGATGTGACCTATCATTGTCTCTCCCACCCTCTCCCCCACATTTCCAAGGTAATGTCTGTGGAACTGTTGAAGGGTGGGTCTCCCTCATGTCCCCAGGCTCAGTGTGTGAGCGAAATGAATCACAGGGATAATATCTGGGTTTCCAGGAACTGTGGGTAGAGAGGGACACCAGGAGGTTTCTGGGGTTCTAGAGAGTGGCACCCTTGTGGCATAGCACCAGTCTACCCAAGAGTGTGTGGCAAGACCAGGACAGAGACCTGCGTGGAACCATAATGGAAGACCACAGGGGAATGAGGATGACTCCCCAGAGGCAGGCACGGAGAAGCAAAGAGAACCAAGATGGATTCTCGGCACCATGACACCACATAGACCCTCAGAGCTGGAAGAAATCTAGAATTGACCAACATTCAGGATTTGTCACCTGCAAAATGAGAGGTTTGAAGACAAATTAAGTTCAATTATGGAAAAACAAGGTTGTAATTGCTGTATGCCAGATTTTGAAACTCAATGTCCATTGTACATAGGTATTTATAATGCTCTGCAGGATTTGAAGGACCTTCTGCCTTTAGTTTTTTCATTTTATTTCTTATAAAAATCTTAAAAGGTATTATTATTTCTGTCCTCATTTTACACACGTGGAAATAGGAGCACAGAAAGGTTAAGAGACTTGCCTAAGGTCACACAGCTAGGACCTGGCTGATCAATGACTCAAACACACGACTCCTTTCACTCTACCACTCCTGGTTCTTGATGTTGTTCAATATCTGCCCCAAGGACTTAAGTGGGAGCTTCCTGTCAGACTCTCATAAAAGGCTAGTAGGTTATGAAAAAGCATTTAGTGTTTTGAAAGTCAATGCTCAGATGTGAGGAAGGAAGAGGGTGAGTGGGGGGCACTCTGCCTGCTGCTCCACCCTGGGCTCCCTTGCTGCTGCTGCTGTGTTCTGCTACAGAGCTCTGCCTGCTTGCTTGGGGGTGGGGAGGCAGGGATTGTTCCAGCAATGCAGTGAGGGGCCCAGCTAAGGCAGCTGTTCTGCTGCCACAGCCTTGTGTCCACACTCACCACATTGTGGATTTTTCTTATTTCATTGTCTGTCTCTCTGACCAGACTGTAAGTGACTGAAGGCAGGGACTCCCTCAGGCTTGTTCCCCATTGCAACCCTGCACCTAGCAAAATGCCTGGCATATAGTGGGTACTTAAAAATATTTTCAGAATAAACAAACGAATGGATGGATGAATTCTTGGGTACTTGAGTGTCCCTTTAAGCAATCCTAGTCCTGTATCCTTAATAGCAAGGCCCCTTCTGAAGGGTGTTATGGCCAACGTCCAATGGGTAAAAGAAATTTGCCCACGAGAACCGGGTGATAGGAAAAGGAAAAGAGTTTATTTCTGGCAGCCAGGGCTACGCAGGCCAATCGAAGTGCGCAGCCCCGAGTTGAAACCTCTCACAGCTTTTATTTTTAGCTAGGCGGGAATTTTTCACACCTGACACAATCTAGCCAATGCAAGCAAGCCAGCGCGGTACATAAACTAATTTTGTGGTTAGCCCTGTAGCCCCTCCCCATCCTGGATTCCCCATAGGGACTTTCCAGGCTAAAATGGCAGAGCCATCTAAAATGGCGTTGGCCATGCTACTCTGTTTATTCCCCCATTTATTTTGTACAGAAGCAGAATGCATATGTTAAGGTCAGTAGGGGTTGGGGCGTCCCTTAACATTCCCCCCTGTTGTTGTAGCTATAGCAAATCATTGCTATCTTAGGGGTTGAATTTTAAAAAGCATGTTAAAGTCTCTCTAGTCTTATCTTAGTTGGGAGGCCGGTGGTCTGGACGCTCCAGCAGTCGGTGCTGGGGTTTGAGTTCGGTGCCGGTTGGACGTGAGTCCAATGTATCCAAGCGTCCTTTCCGGCAACCTTTACAGCTGTGGGCGTGCTGAGGATCACTGGGTATGGTCTAGTCCAGCAGTGCTGGAGGGACGAGGCAGTTAACTTCTTTATGTACACCAAGTCCCTGGGTTGAGGAATGTCCGGGTGGCTCCTGCTTTGGAAGGGAAGCGTTAGCATTTAGTTTGTTTCTGATTTGTGAACAAATCTGTTGTAGGGTTTGAAGTCCCCCCAAAATAGGGGCAGGCAGCTTTTGGGGGTCAGCCTCTATTGGCACCCTGGGTAATAGGGGCGGGAGGCGACCAAAAAGAATTTCATAAGGTGTATATCCCTGTTTAAAGGGGGAATTTCGTACCCTTAATAGTGCAAAGGGAAGGAGGTCTACCCAGTTTTTGCCAGTTTCTAAATGAAGCTTAGTCAAGGTTTCTTTTTAAAGTTCTGTTCATGTGCTCAACCTGTCCTGAACTTTGAGGGCGGTAGGCGCAATGTAACTTCCATTTTATTCCCAAACATTTGGCCAATTGTTGGGATATTTGTGCCGTAAAGGCAGGTCCATTATCTGACCTGAGGGTTGTGGGTAGCCCAAACCGGGGTAAAATTTCATTGATTAATTTTTTTACTACTATAGAGGCTGTTTCAGACTTGGTAGGAAATGCCTTGACCCATCCAGAATATGCATCTACTAATACAAGCAGGTATTTGTATCCATACCTTCCAGGCATAACTTCAGTGAAATCAACTTCCCAATGTTCTCCTGGAGTATTACCTGTTTGTTGAACTCCAGACCATTGATGAGTGACCTGTTTAGAGTTTACTTGAGTACATGCAAGGCATCGGTTAGTTAATGATTCAACAATTTTTGATGCGTTATTAAAATTAAATGATTGTCTAATTAATTCTAATAGCTTTGTTTTCCCTAAATGGGTGGCTTGGTGAATTTCATGAGCCAAGCGTTGACCCATTTCTTCTGGTAGCAATGTGGCTTTGTCCTTTGATTCATACCACCCAGTGGTTATGTTATGTTATGTTATTTATTTATTTTTTTGGTATCCTGACGGTTTAGCCTTTTTCTCATCTTCTGGAGAGTACTCAGGTTTTAGTGGCAAATGAGGTTGTGGTAGTAAAGGTGCTATGATTGATGTCCTGGTTGGTTGGAGTGCCACTGTTTTAGCAGTCTTATCAGTGAAGTTATTTATTTCCTTGAGTTTCTACAGTTGTTCCCTTTTGGTGTGCCTTGCAATGAATAACTGCAACCTTGGTTGGAAGCTAAAATAGCTTCTAATAGTGCAAGAATTTCAGGAACATTTTTAATTGTCTTTCCTTCTGAAGTGAGTAACCTTCTTTCTTTGTAGAGGGCCCCATGTACATGTACAGTAGCAAAGGCATATCTACTGTCACTGTAGATATTTACAGTCTTACCTTCACTAAGCTGAAGGGCCTTTGTGAGAGCGACAAGTTCTGCCCGCTGGGCTGAGGTCTGGGACCCGAGAGCTTCTGCCCATAGTACTCATTCAGGAGTAGCCACCGCGGCACCTGCATACCTGACTCCATCAACCATGTAGCTGCTGCCATCTGTGAAAAGAGTTAGCTCTACCTCCTTGAGAGGAGTGTCTTGCAACCCTGGTCGGGTGCCCTGGCTTTTGGACTGGTAACAGGGGAGTATTCCAGCTAGACTTGCAAGGCACTAGTATCCCTTCTTGTTTTAATTTATTGATGTGAGGTTCTATCCCTTGTCATGACTTTAATAGAAGAGAGTATTGTTTTACTCTGATGGGGGTGGCAGTTGCCATGAGCTGGACCACTATTGGAGGTTGGTGCCTTGCTAGCCCAGGGGGATTAGATTCAGCTCAGATCTGGGGCACAAGTTTCATGTAATAAGCTAGCAATTCTTGGATAGTTGAAGGTTTTATCCTCCTACAATTGTTCTGGCAAGAGCTTATATTCTTTGCACAAAGGCAGTGTCACCAAAAGGGTGGCAGGTTGCTCCAAGCTTAGTGGAGTTAAATCTCTGCCCAATAAAGGCACTAGGCAGTCAGGCATTAAAATGAACGAATGAGTGACTGTGTTCTTGCCTAAGTCGGTGAGTTGCCCTTCTGTCCCTGAACAAAATTTAGTTTTTCCTGTGGCCCCTTGAATGGCAATGGGGGGCTTATTACTAGGCAATTCTGGTTTATTCAGTACAGAGTAGGTAGCCCTCGTGTCCACCAGAAATGATACTGGTTTTCCTTATAGTAGGCACATTGGTCTTTATCCAACGGTAGGTGTTTTTTTGCCCCCGTGTTGACTGCTCCTTTAGAGGCCTGATGTTTCTTGGGTTGGCCTTGTATAGCCAGCAGAACCTTAATTAGTCTTTTAAGCTGCTTATCTTCAGGTGGGTTGCGATTTGCGAAAACCTTTTGGGCTATTTCTACCAACTCTGAAAGAACCTTGCCCTCAAATCCCTCTAATCTCTGCAACTTCCGTTTTATATCGGGTGCAGACTGAGCTACAAAGGCCAAATTAATTGCCCTTCGATTTTCAGGTGCTTCCAGGTCTATGGGTGTATAGATCCGGTACGCCTCTAGGATGCGCTCTAAGAATGCACTTGGAGATTGGGCGGGCTGTTGGATTACTTCACTAACCTTAGATAGGTTTGTGGGTTTTCGGGCTGCAGCTCGAACCCCTCGTAACAGGACCTGGTGAAACCAATCGAGAGCCTCCTTACCTCTATTACTATTTGGGTCCCAATCAGGGCGGCGGGTGGGAAAACAGCAGCCAATCGCTCAGGGTCATCCATGGGGAGACCATTGGGGCCCAGGACAGCCCATTGGGCCTCTCGGCAGATTCGTTCACGTTCCTCAGAAGTGAACAGAGTCTGTAACAATTGTTGGCAATCATCCCAGGTGGGCTGGTGAGTATAAAAGACAGACTCAAGCAGAGAAATGAGACCGTGTGGATCAGCGGAAAAGGAAGGGTTCTGGTTTTTCCAGTTGTAAAGATCACTGGTGGTAAAGGGAACATATACCATAAAAGGGCCATTTGCCCCTGTGGCCTCACGCAAGGGGAAGAGTCCAGGAGGGGAAGCAGTTGAGGAAGGTGAAGAAGGGGAAGCAGAGGAAGGAGAGGAAACTGGTGGGGTGGGACTCTGGAGATGATAAGAGGCCCCAGAGTGGGTGTGGGGGAGAGATAAGTGGGTTAGACACTTGGGTGGGGTCCTCTGCATAAGGTGGAGGGCAGCAGGTCAGGTCGGCCCCTCTGAAGCGGTTGATAAAACTTGCTTAGGGGCAGAATCAGGGCGCAGCTTTGTCAGGAGAATGGCGGCCATCTCTCAGTGCTGAGCATTTTTCTTTAAACCTGGAAAGCATCTTTTTAACCAAGGAGGAGGGTAAGACAGAATATCAATCCAAATGAGAATATAAGGTATCTGATCAGGGTGTCCGGGTTTTCTGAAGATGACCCGTCTGACAGCCTGAGCTAAAGGCGGCTAAGAGAGCCCTCTGATGGCCAGCGACACTGAAGGCTGGCCAATCAATTTCACAAAGGACTTGCAAGACTTCGGGGTCCACGGAGGCCCCAAAGTCTTCAGGGTCCACGGAGGCCCCAAAGTCTCTTGGAAGGTGTTAAAGTTCATAAGAAAACATTGGAGGACAGTTGGTCTGGAGGATCCTTGTCCCACGATGTCCTGTGGAGCTGAAATGGCCAAGCTACACTTATAGCAGATGACACAAAACGAAACTAGATGAACA
This sequence comes from Cynocephalus volans, assembly GCF_027409185.1. Taxonomy (NCBI): domain Eukaryota; kingdom Metazoa; phylum Chordata; class Mammalia; order Dermoptera; family Cynocephalidae; genus Cynocephalus; species Cynocephalus volans. The sequence continues at coordinate 41,442,873 of NC_084475.1, read as the reverse complement.
AAAGGACTTAAACACAGACCGAAACTAACAAACGATACTCATATAATAAAAGATTTTAAAGTCAAAACGAAAGTTCCAACGACCTAAAAAAGGTCCCAACGGATCAGAACGATGTCTCACTTGATCCAGGGAAAGAGGCGTCTATGGCTGCGTCCAGCCTAGCCTTTTCCCAACCAAGGAGTTGACTCACCAAATTCGATGGCGCCTGCCATGGGTTTGTTTCTCTGGGGCTGAAGAACGTCTTTTCAGGAATTGCCCCCTAGAGATCCAAAAAGTCCCAGGGCCAAAAGGACAGTTCTCAAGAGTCTTAAGGGATCCCGGACGAGCCCCCAAATGTTATGGCCAACGTCCGATGGGTAAAAGAAGTTTGCCCACGAGAACCCGGTGATAGGAAAAGGAAAAGAGTTTATTTCTGGCACCCAGGGCTACGCAGGCCAATCGAAGTGCGCAGCCCCGAGTTGAAACCTCTGGCAGCTTTTATTTTTAGCTAGGCGGGAATTTTTCACACCTGACACAATCTAGCCAATGCAAGCAAGCCAGCGCGGTACATAAACTAATTTTGTGGTTAGCCCTGTAGCCCCCTCCCTATCCTGGATTCCCCATAGGGACTTTCCAGGCTAAAATGGCAGAGCCATCTAAAATGGCGTTGGCCATGCTACTCTGTTTATTCCCCCATTTATTTTAGCAAGTGATTTGTACAGAAGCAGAATGCATATGTTAAGGTCAGTAGGGGTTGGGACGTCCCTTAACAAGGGCACTTTATCTCAGCTTCTTTTAGTTCACCTAAGAAAGCTCTATGAAACAATTACTTCTGTTGCCAGCCACTTCACGTCTTTTTTCCTACCTAGCCCCAAATTTCTCTTTTCTTATTATTCCTAATTCCTAATCACCCTTTTAGTCAAGATGTTTGGAATATTTTTTCTTCTTCCATCTACATTTTTAAGAACTATTTTTCTTCTAGCTTATGTTTAATTGTCAGCTTCCTTTAGACCCTCTTCAGAAGCAGGAAGTACAGATTATAAATCAACGTTAGTGGAAATACTTTGCTGTCTCATTTTGAAAAAAATTGAAATTAAAATTCATGGTAGAAGGAATTTCCAAAGTGGCAAGTTGCTTTTCTAAGATATTAACATGCCTTATTTTAGAATTTACTGTCAGTAACTAATTTGTATTATTAAATAAGATTCAGTTCATTGGAGTCACTGAATAATTGCTGTTCGATAAGTATTGTTTTTGTGACAATTTTAGTCTTATCACATGAGCTAAGTTGCTTTTAGGTAGCCATTACTTGAAAAGAAATGCAAAATACTTTTTTGTAGAGGATTCATAAAGCAAATGTACCTCACAGGGTCTGGTTTTCCAAAGCCTTGCAATTTCAAATATTGACCTTGCAAAGGACAGGAAATTTCCCCCAGGCTATTGAATCTCTGTTGCAAGATAAGAATCGTAACACAGCAAGGCTGCTGGTTCAAAGACAGAAAAGTTATTAATTGATATGTAAAGTTACTAAAAAGTTGCTAGAGGGAAAAGGAATGTCGGCTAAATTAAGCCTTTGTTAGTGGATCATTTGATTGCCTAACAGAATGTCATCTGACTTGTTTTTACTGAATGTTACCAGCTTCTATTATAAAACTTGTTAAACTGTACTTAGCAAAACCCCACCTATGTCTCTTACTGTAACTTCTTGGTCTGGAGAATAAATGAAGGAAGAGAACCCCAATTCATGGTTAATTTCCCAAATGGAAGAAATGCCTCATACTTGAGGAAGTTCTGGGAGATTAACCCCTTTCTGGGGCTTCTTACTGCTCAAAAGAGATGGGCTTTGAGTAATCTTTGGCATCTCCGTCACCCAGGGGAAAAGGGGTGACAAATCCGTGGGAGGCAAAGCAACACTTTTTGTGTTACAAATCCAGTAAATTTATAATGGAAATAATGCCACAAATATGGTAAATTTTTATTGGATAAATTAAAAATATTTAAATGGAATACATGATACATAAGCTTTATCTTTTAATGGACTCTTAATTTTTTTCTTAAGGCACCACGACAGAGAAGCTTTTCCCAAAAATTATGATATAGAGGGTCCCGAACAAGTAAAAAAACTGTGTAATTCAACATACTGGCGGCTTGGAACCGATGAACCCCCAGTAAGTAATTGCTGTGAATTTCTTTTTTTTAAGTCTGGGAATCTGTGTCGTAGTGAAAAAGTCAATGGAAAAGTAAAGGGAGGAGCGTTTTTTCAGCACCACTCCCTCATTAGCTATGTTAGTTATTTAAGCAGGTGACTTAGCCACTGTGTGCTTCAGCAACTTTACCAGTAAAATGTACATCCTTCCTGAGGTTATGGGGGAATTAAATGAGATAAGGCAAGTACAGTGCTTAACACAGTACCTGGCACATAGCATGTGCTCAAGAAATCATTGCTGTTGCTATGATGCTGCTGTTGCTTCTGCAGCAGCATCTTGTGAGATGTCCCCCTTAACCTTCATAGTAACCCAGTGAAGTAGGCATTATTATCTCTACTTTACAAAGGAGGGGAAAGAGACTCTCGAAGGTTAAGTGACTTATTCCAAGTCACACAGCTAGGGAGTGGAAGAGGGAGAGTTTGAACCCAGGTCTTTGATTTCAAGTCTTTTGTACTTGTCTTAAGGTGGTAGAGTTGTGAGTAATTAAAACACGCTATTCATATTTTCGTAGTATTTGTACAACCCAGTTACAAAAGGGATATTCACCGCATAAATAATTCCTGCTTGAATTGCTGTGAGTGGGTTACTGCTTGGCTACTTGGGTGTCTTCCCAATCAGTGTGAGGCAGGAGCTCAACTCCTGAAACACTCCCACATTGTGTCCTATAGTGTCAGGAGCTTTGAGGCTAGCTGAAAACTCAATTCAGCCTTAGAGGATGGCTTGGGGGTCTGATAAAATTGGGTTTGTGTCACATTCTGCCCCCCAAAGCTGGGCAAACCAGCTTTAGTTTCAGACAAGCTTTGAAACAGCGCAGGCTGAAAAAGATCCATAATCCTACACTGAAATTTGTTCTAGAAGATTCTTGTTTTCCTGAGTGACAGAATAAATTAGCTTAGCATGGCAGTGTTGTTTCTGCCCTTTCTCTTATAGTTGCAATGGACGGAGAGTAATAAGAATTGCCTGAAAAATGGGGATTTATTTTAAAGTTACAGCTGCCTGGTTGTGGAACCAGGAAACTTACAAGAACCAAGACAGCTTCAAAGCAAGACATCACCCTCCCCACCCTGCTCTCTCTGTCTCTCTCTCAGACACACACACACACACACACACACACACACACACACACACACACACACACACAGAGGGAGAGAGAGAGTCTCTCTTGGCATCTCTGTTTCTCTCTGGTTTGTTTTCCTCTTGCCCCACAGCCCAAATCTTGGGGCAATCTGATGGTTTCCTCAGTTTCCACCTGACTTTCTTGCCCTTTGCATTGGGCTGCCTTATTGGTTATTAGCTAGCTTATGGATGGAGCTCTTGAGTCTCATGCCGAACTTAAATAGTCCCCTTCTCTGTACCCCCAAACCCCACTTAACCTTGCTTTCTTGAGCATGGGGCTGTGGTCAGGGCAAGAGATAGTTGTGCAAGACAGGCATTGCCTGGCATACACTTAGAGTCTTTGGCCCTTAAAAAACATTTAGTTTTGATTCCTATATGAAAATGTTCTTGATCTCTGGGCTGTGGGAAGAAGTGAGATGAAGTGAAATATGTGGTGTAGGAACCTCAGTTATTCCTTCCTCTACATTCTATGCATTACAGTGGACGAAACTCAGGTTTAATGGAGAATGTGTAAAGAGTAATATTTACCTTTTCTGTGTCTTTTTGTTGATGGCCATTCCTCTACTAGGTTAGGAGTATGTATTAGATAGGAAGGAAAATAGCCAGAGGAGTTACTCTTTGTGATGAAACTGCTATTCTCATATCTTAATCGTAAGTTACTTTTTTTTCTCTATAGACTTTTTATGTATAAAGCACTGGCCCATTCATCTTGTTTCTTGTTCTTCACAACAGGGCTATAAAGTTGGCAAGAAAGATATAATTGCTCTAGTTCTAATCTTAAACTTACGATCCTAAATGACTCACCCAAGGTCCTAGGTGTAAAGAGAAGGAGGGCAGTACCAGAATGGAGCCTCCATACCTTCACGTGCCAGGTGTAATGCTGGATGTTGCAGGAAGATGAATGAATATCTCTTTCTGTTGTAATAGAGTTTTAAGAGTGTTCTTAACAGTTGGTGGGAACCACATGTCCTAAAGCAAGAGGCTAGACCACCTCGGCAGAACCTGCAAAGAGACTCTTAGCTAGGTTAAACCAGTACAAGTGGTTATGTTCTGGAAGACTAGGGGCTGAAGAGTTGAAAGAGGACTTATTTAGTCATGAGTTTAGTCCCCACTTAAGAGTGGTTTCAAGGGAGCCGCTCAGAAAGATTAATATGTGTGTCCTATAATTTAGAAGACACAGGGTCAAAGGTATATGGCACATGCCTGAGAACCTGAATGTGAGAGGCCATGCCTGATATGGCAGAGCAGAAAGAGAGAAGGAGAGAGCTGACCTTGGTGCAGGGATGGCGGTGGCCGAGGAAGTGTGAGTGTGTGAGTCTACCCGGGGTGTCCACTGGAGAGAATCTGCCAGGGCCCTGTTAAAAAAGGCTGCCTGAGGTAGGAGTGGGGAGGAGGGTGCAAAGAAATCCAGCACAAGATCAGAGATTCCCAAAGCTCAGGTAGAGGAGTTCTGTCAGCCAGGAGATGTTTGCCTGCTTCCAGTGAGCTGCACTTGGAGATAGATCCCTGGAAACAATTACACAAGTGCCCGAGGAAAGAAGGAGTCAATTTCCAATGTTCTCCAAGCCCAGGGACACCAGTGCAGGTCAAGAGAGCAAGGGCCACTTACCTCCATGCCATTTCACCCCATCCCTTCCCATCAGCCAGACCTGGGAGGGGTCCGTGAGCAGAAGAAATAGGCAGGAAGGGAAGCCCCTGACAAGCAAGGCTCCACCCAATGCAGGCTTCCAGGCCTAAAGCAAGTGAGAAACTCACATCTAATATAGTTAGAAGCTTTGATTATTTCACTGGACTGGAAACTTTAATAACTGGAATGAGATCCTTTCTGGGATTCAAGGGACCAAGAAAAGCTATGAAGTTTTCCTAAGATGTCTATCAAGCAAAAGGGAAGGACTAGCTGTCTGTGCAGGATGGAAGAAGCAATTTGATTAAAATAGTTGCTTTGTGATTGTGTCCTATTGATGCGTTAGGATCAATTCAGTAAGGTGGTTACATTAAAAGTGCCTTATTTCATGCTCTAGACAACTCTTCTTCAAGCACGTACCTCATGTGACTCTCACTGATTGTATAGTTGAGGAAACTGAGGCCAAGCGAAGCTTAATCACTTGTTCAAAGTCAAATAACTAGAAAGTGTATTAAAAATTAAAGTATTTTTCTCCTTTGGCTCTAAAGTCTAAGATCTTAAATACTTTTCCAGACTGGCTTTTGGAGTGCCAAACTTCTCCACTTTTAATCTAACAGCCTTTTTACCCCCGTACAATACATCCTCCTTGCAGAGAATAAACGTGATTACTCTTTGCTCTGGCTTGAATATTGTATATATCTCACTGCATATATGTTGAGGCTTTGATTTCTTACATCTAACTGTAAGAAATTCTGTCCTGCTTCCTGAGTTATGTCCACACATGTGCTGGCAAGACCTATTCCTATCTGTTTCCCCTCTTGAATGCCTTCTTAGCATTTTTGTTTTTTTGCAAGATTGCTGCTGAGTGGCTCCTTTTAGCGTCCACCAGCATTTCTGTTTAGCTGACTGAAGGTCTCCTTGACCATAAATGTTGCTGCTGGGGCTACTGTGAGCATCATTTATTTATAAGAGGATTTAAAATGGGACATTCTTTGTATTTTGGCTAAGGCTCCCAAAGGCCAAGAACAGAACAATAGTTCCATGTGCCAAAGGGAAGTATTAGGTCCCTTATGTGAGAATCTCAAAAAATATGTGCCATCAGGCCCCCACTTGCATGAAAGATATGAGGGTTGAAATGCAAGAAGCCAAAAGAGGAGTTTGAGAGTAGAGAGAGGGTTTTGGAAAGGGTGTATTCTAAGCCTCATCTGCAAAGCCCCTTGGGTTCCTGGTAAAGTTACAGACACGAGGCTCTGGTAGATCCATCTGAAAAAGCAGAGCAGAAAGAGGGAGGCAGCTACGTGTCCACCAGAGGTGGGGCAAGGATGTGTGAGGGTCAGGCCCAGAGTGGCTCTTGAGGATCAGATGCAGGCCAAGCAGAAGAGAAAGATGACATGGAGCTGTTTCAGAGCCTGCCCAAGGGTATATCATATAGGGATGAGAGCGGGGATGGCTGGATTTCCAGGGGCTGAGGCAGGACATTTAAGATCAGCTAGATGCAGCCCGTATGGTGGGACATGCCATTGAGTATTTCCAGAGGGGATGCCAAAGAATACCAGAACATCCCAAGAAAGTCAGCTTTGAGCATCCGTCAATGCGAGAGAGAGTCAAAGACAGATATGCCGAGAGGAAACCCAAACTAGATTATATTTTGCCTTTCCTGCTTTTACCTCTTTTTCCTTCCGTATGTCCCCACACCCTTGTCTTCAACCCCCAAAGGGACAGAAGGAGAAGAAGTAGGGAAGAAGTCCAAGCAGGGCAGTTGAGAAGAAGCCAACCTCACTGCCTGTTCTTGCTGTGGTAGGCCAGCCCAAAGCAGGCCCAAGGAGGAGGAATGAGAATCTTTAACATTAAGTTAGGTTTGAAGTTTGATAGTTATTTGGGACTGGTATTTTTATTAACCCAATAAGACTCTTCTTGGGAAAAAGTAGCCATAGAATCTTCATATTATCTGTGAATGGCCAGAAAAGTCCTGAGACCTGTTTTATATTTCATCAGGGAGCATGAGAAAGGACTAGCTCCTCCAAATGACTATGATCACAAGTGCCACTTGTTCAATGAGCTAGTTACCCATTGTGTGTCCCGTTCTCATCAACCCTCTCTATCCCCTTTCCTTACTTTACTTTTCTTCATGACACTTAAATCACTGGACATATTTTAGACTTAGTTGTTAATTGTCTGCCTCTCTATACCAGAATACAAGCTCCATGAAAGTAGGAACTTTGGTCTGTTTTGTTCTCTCTTGTTTCCTCAGTTCTTAGTAAAGTACCTGGCACACGGGTGTTCAATAAATATTTGTAGAAGGAAGGAAGGAAAAAAAGAAGGAAGGGAAGAAGAAAAGAAGGAAGAAGGACTACATTCAACAAATATTTATTGAGGCCTTATTATTTTGCCAGGCATTATGCTAAGTGTTAGAGTAAGAAATAGAATTCAAAACAAGGTCCTTGTACATAAGGAACTCACAAGTCATAGGGGAAACAGGGACATATCACCACAGTGGCAAAGGGTAGGTTGGGTGCTGTGATAGAAAGGAGATCAGGACGCTGTGAGGGGCACCTGAACTGAAGGAGGTTGGGGGAAGGTCAGGCACGGCTTCCTTTGAGGCTCCCGAGCTGAGTCTTAAAAAAACCATCTTTTGGCAGAGTCTGGAAACAGGTTTTAATGGTGGGATAATCATTTTCTTATTCTGAAGGTCACTCAGGTTTCAGGAGGCCAAATGGGGCCATGGAGGATCTAGATTCACAGGGGAGCAGTAATTCAAGCCACTGCAGTTTCCCTGACTGTCTTAGTCTAAGTGATTATGGGTAATAACATACTAAACTATAATATTTTGTTTTGGTATTTTATTTGGACTTTATTTAGATGCTACATAACCATACCAGAGTGAATTCCTTGCAAACACTTATGTTACCCTCCTAGCACGTTAGACAGATATTAGAGAGAACCACTGCGAGGCTAAAGAAAGACCACTTCCAAGGAAGTGGTGCATGTTGAATCCCATAAACTTAGAAGGATTAAGAGCACAAACGACTCTGTGTCACGGAAGGTGAGAACTTTTCAGCCATAAAGAAACAAAGGAAACATGAGCAATTTCATTGAACAGGTTTTCATATACAGCTAACAGATCAATGCCAAGCCATTTTTGGAACTAAGAGGACAACATTGGCAAGTAAATTAGACTAATATTAACAGCATCACAGTCATTCTGGCTTTTAAAATGGCAAATAAATGAAGAGTACAAAAGTGTGCTAGCATTCATTTTATGAATAGATTAAGAGTAGCTAAATAGGCCTAAATATGAGCTGTTTCAGTGGATAAAAATATGACATTCAAAAATTAACGACCCTAAAAGGGATATAAAAGGACATGATTATACCAGATCTTAGAAATTCAATTATCGTTTAGTTAATGGGTTCAGGCATTTTTTTTTTCTGTGATTGACATAGTAGCACAGCACTTTGACCAGTATAATCTTATAGATACTTCTTGCATTCATATCTAAGTACCTGAAAGGGGCATATGGGTCAACTTTTTGTAAACAGAATAATTTTAAATGTCATAATAGGAGAACCAGTTAAACCAGGAGAAAAGAAGATGTTTGGGGATGGTGGGCTGTTGAGCCAGGGTCCCCTTTTGCTTCCTGTCTCCATAGTCTCTGAGCATGGAGTTTGTGCTGCTGATTCAGCATCCTCTCCAGAAATACTTTGATCCTCTTTTCCATTATCAGCACAATTGCATCTGCCTTTCCTGTTTCAAGAATTCTGTATAAACTTTGGCCCACCAGGTATAATTTCTTTGTTTTCTCCTGTGATTGTAGGTTTATTTATTCTAGCAAGTATCTTTGTCATTTCTAGGGACTTGGGACAGGAAACAAAAGCCAGCCACCTGCCATTTTGATCCAATCACTCTCCTTTGCTGCTCCCTTTCTACATTAATAATCATGCCCTAATTTAGAGATTTTAGATTTTAATTTTTCATGTATATTACTTTGCCTAAGTGGGTACAACTGTTACATTGAACAAATGGGACTTAAGTCATGCACACTCACACACACACGCACACACACATCTGCATTCTTTGCCTCCACTGCCTATTTATTCTGCTTTGTGGAGTTCTTTCTTTCTTTTTACACTTGGATAAAATCTTGTGCAGTTTTCATAACTTTTCTGGTCACTCTCAGATAATAAAAAGTCTATTGTTCACATTTCAATAATTATAATATCTCATCAAAATTATGAATTTCACTTAAGAAGCTTTTCTCCTCCTCCAGCTACAGCTTGCTTTAGACCGGGGAAGTATGCAGACAGAAGTGGGGGATGAGGGATGGGGAATTTATACAGAATTCTTGAGACAGGAAAGGCAGATGCAATTGTGCTGATAATGGAAAAGGGGATCCAAAATAGTTCTAGGAGAGGATGCTGAATCGGCAGCACAAACTCCATGCTCAGAGACTATGGAGACAGGAAGCAAGAGGGGACCCTGGCTCATCAGCCCACTGTCCCCAAACATCTTCTTTTTTCCTGGTTTAAGTGGTTCTCCTATTATGGCATTTAAGAAGGCTTGGCAGATTTTCTATTCCTTCACCTGCTCTGTTCCTCCCTTCATTCAGACAACTGGAGAATTAGAAGGCCCTTTTGAGATTATTTTTCTAATATTAATTACTTAACCAAGACTGTTTTGTGACGAGAAATGGTTTTGTAATCTGAGAGTGATCAGAAAAAAATATGAGACCTGTCTAAGATTTATTTCCTGTAGGGGCAGGAACAGAACCATACCATAAAAGCTTGAGTGAACAGGCAGTGGGAATAAACAATGAAATTATTTTTTTGATTTTACCTTATGAGTCCCAGTTGTTCAAAATAATAATGGTTATATTTGTGGGGACCTCTCTGGGATCCTTTAGAGTTTGTATGTGGTACTGCTGAGTTAACCTGGACATGAAAACAGCCAGGATTTCCAAGGGCAAAACTACTGCTGAGAAACAAGAACGACCTTTTTGATGATTTTTAAAGATAAAGACTATTAACAAAGTCTTGGTATTACATGTTGATGTTGATGATGATGACTTTTGTTTGGCAATGGTGCAAAAAAGCTACGCTTGGTAGTAAGAGTGCTGTTTAATAGGCTAAACTAAGAGCCTTTCTTAGTTATGACTGAAGATCTAAGATAATAGATGCCAACTTCTTTATTCCTAACTGAAGTGCCAAAACACTCATGTAGAACATGTAAAGCATTTGGGCAGTAACTGGTTTTGATCTGCTTGGTCTCTCATTATCTTGAAGAGTTAAAAACTAAAAAACAAAGATTGAAATTGAAGAGAACTGGCCAAAAGTATTTAGAATTTGAAGAGAGAGTGTATGCTGTGAATCCCACCCCTTTTGTCCCCAAGGGAAGGTGTGGAAGTATGTTTCCTTCACTTCAGACCTCAGATCAGAGCCTCAAGGATACTAGCCAGGGAATGTGATCAGTGTTTCTTGGAGGTTGGGGAACTTGATGGACTGGGGTCTCTCACTCATGCTTGACAAAAGCCTGCAGGCTAGAGGGTTCCGGAAGCAGCTTGTGGCATCAAAGGGAAAACTTGATTTGGGAAGTACCTGCTCTTCCTTTAATGTGGATAAAAGGAGAATGCTTTCTGGGGGCCCTATACGGAACCCAGGAAGAAATTGTCAATTGTGAATCATTTAAAATGAATCTTGCCAAGAGAGATTCCGCCAGGAGGTAAGTTATCCTCAGCAGAAGGGGGCTGGTTACCCTCAAGTGTGTAATTTGAAAGGAAGTAATGTCACCTCCTTGTTCCCTGTACCAGTTACCTTGTTCCTTGTACCAGGTTATACGTCTACTGGGTTTTCTTTAATGCAGCACATACGGAAAGAGCTCATTCTGGAAGATTAAAAATTGGGACTTAAAAAAAAATTGATACGTAGGAAAACAGGGAATAAGAATGATATTTTGAAATGAGCACATTGTTGTACACATTAGATATTTTTTATATAACCATTTGACTCAGACTAGATTTTATTATGCAAATTAAATGGAAATTTTAGTGATTATCCTGTGAGTTTGTGCTGTGTTAATTTAGCCATCTCACATACCAAATTGCCTATCTCCAGTTTGTGATATATATATATTCACATATAAAACCAAAAAGACTTTGGAACATATGGAAGTTCTTTTATGAATTACCCGCCCTTATGTCAGGTTATGAACATTTCTAAACCAAAGTGATTTTTCACATCAAGATAGTGTAGAATTAGGTTTGCCTACATGCAACAGAAACCACAAATCAACAGAGGCTGTTCACATAAGGTTTTATTTATTCATGTAAAAAGTCTGTAGCATAGCAGGCCAGGACTGGTATGGAAGTTCCACAGACCATAGGAGGCCTACTCCTTCCAGCTTTCTGCTCTGCCATCCCTTTGTTAGGGCCCAAGATGGCTGCTGGGAACCAGTCATTATGTTGACATTCCATGCAGCAGGAGGAGAAAAAGAAAAGACTTTTCCTGGAGTTTGTATAAACTACTTCCACTCATGCCCCATTTTCCAGACTTAGTCATTGGTCATATCTAAGTATAAGGGAGGCTATGAATGTGATCTGCAATGTTACATGTCCAGCCAAAATTTGGGGATTCTATTCTGAGAAAGAAGGAAGATCTCATACTGGAGTACAACCTTTGTCTCTGATACAGGAAACACAGAGATTAAGAGTGGGCTCTGGAGTCAGATGGCTTCTCTTTGATTCTTCTCTCTGCTACTTACTAGATTGTAACTTTGGTCAAGAGTTTAAAACTTTTCATGTCTTTATTTCCTCATATGCAAAGTGAGAATAGTAGAGTTGTCATGAGCATTTAATGTGCAGACATTTACAATGGTGTCTGGCCAATTGCTACTGTTATAACATTATCTCCATGATTTGCTATGACTCAGTAAGCTACAACCAATCACAGCTTTAGGAGTTTATTTAATACTGTAGCCCTAGAACCTAGTATGATGCCTGGAACTTCACAGATGTAGATGGATGGATGAATAAATGAGTCAGACTCCATGAGTTTTTAAAATAATTTATTTTTTAATTGATGGGTATTGATTGTACATATTTATGAGGTACAGAGTTATATTTTGATACATATATATGAAGTGTGATGATCAAATCAGGGTAATTAGCATCTTCATCACCACAAAAATTGATCATTTTTTGTGATGACAGTTTTCGAGCTCCTCTCTTTTAGTCACTTGAGAACATAAAATAGATTATTGTTAATTATAGTACTCCCGTAGACCACTAGAACTTATTTTTCCTATCTAGCTGTAATTTTGTATCCACAACTAACCTCTCCCTATCTCCCCCTTCTCGAATAACCACAATTCTACTCTCTACTTCTATAAGCTCAACTTTTTATTTTAGCTCCCACAATGGATGAGAATATGTGGTATGTATCTTTCTGTGCCTGACTTATTTCACTTATAATGTCTTCCAGGCTCACCCATGTTGCTGCAAATGGCAGAATTTCATTGTTTTTCATGGCTGAGTAGTAGTCCATTGTGTATACATACCACATTTCCTTTATCCATTCATCTGTTGATGGACACCTAGGTTGATTCCATATCTTGACTACTATGAATAGTGCTGAAATAAACATGGTGGTACAGATATCTCTTCAGTATTGTATGAGTTTTGAATTTTAGAATTTCTACTTTCTAGCTGGTTTATCTGGACATTACTTAATCCCTTTCAGCCTCAGTTTTTCCTTCCTTAAACTGGAGTAAATTATGCCAGGTGTTGTTCCTTTGCCCCTCCAGACCCACTCTCCACCCTTCTCAATCTTCTCTGTGCCAAAGAGGCTGACCTTTATGGATTGCATCAATGAGCTCCCTTCCCTTTTGGCTTCCTATTGGGACTGGCCTGTGAGAGACATCAGCAGGCAATCAGAGGTGGGAGGCAAGTGAGCTTGGCCATTTATTCCTGTGGTTTCCTCCTTTCAGGGCCATGGTTTGGCAGTGGCTGTGTGTCTGTTCTGGAAGCCACAATTACCAGGTGAAATCTACTACCTTACAGCTGTAGGTTTTCCTGGGTTCCAGTAACTGCTCTACGCTGTGTCTCTGCACTATTGCTGTCCTCACAGTGCTTCAGTGTTTGTTGGTTTTCTTAATACTTGCCACACTTTTATAAACATATCCTTTGTTAAATTCTCCTCAGTTCTTCATGGATTATTCTTTTCCTTCTGAGACCATTATTGATACTTAACCCTCAAAGGGTTGCTTTGAGTATTTAATAAAATAATGTATGTAAAGTGCTTTATACAGTGTCTAGCACAGAATAAACACTCAATAAACATAAGCACCTTAATGCTATTTTTGTCTTTTTTCTTTTACTCCTCATTATTTCATATTTGGCAATATCTTTGTTTCATATAATTTTCTTTTTTGTTGTTGTTTCATATAATTTTCAAAGTTTTGGTTCATTTGTTAAAATTTTTTACTGATGGACCAGAGGCGCCTCCCCAGAGAGGCCCAAGACCCATGGAGACCATGGACCCCATGGAGCCAGTGCATGACTGAGCAGGTAGGCCTCACCACCACCAGACCACATCCCCAGCCCAGCTGAGCGTGCACTGACCAGAGAGGTGCCCTCCTGGAGAGGCCCGAGTCCCATGGTGACCATGTGCCCAAGGCACCAGCGGGCAACCAAGCAGACACTGAGGCAGCCATGACAAATTCAAAACCCCAGTAGGATCCTAGCCAGACAATAGTGTTGAACCAGTGGACTGTGAAATCCCCTGCTACAATAACTAAACATCAAAGGAAAGATACTAGAAATATGAAAAGTCAAGAAAGTACACCACCAAAGGATAATAACTCTCAAACTCTAGATCCTATAGAACAAGAAGCCCTTGAAATGTCTGACAAGGAATTTCAAGTGATAAATCTAAGGAAACTAAATGAGATAAAGAAAACTCAGCTAGATAACATGATGAAATGAGGAAAAGTATACAGGACCTGAAAGAAGAAATGTACAAAGAAATCAATGCCCTGAAAAAGAATGTAGCAGAACTTGCTGAGCTGAAGAATTCATTCAAGAAAATAAAAAACACAAAAGACAGTTTAACCAGCAGGTTTGCAGAAGCAGAAGAGAGAATTTATGACCTTGAAGATGAGCTGTTTGAAATAACACAGGCAGACAAAAAAAAAGAAAGAAAGAAAAAAAGTATTAAAAATATTGAAGAATATCTAAGAGAGATATCAGACAACCTTAAGCACTCAAATATCTAGTCATGGGTATTCCAGAAGGGGAGGGAAAAGGAGATTGCATTGAAAACATATTCAACAAAATAGTGGCAGAAAACTTCCCAGGTATAGGAAAAATCACAGATCTTCAGATCCAAGAAGCTCAACGATCTCCAAACGTATTCAACCCAAAAAGGCCTTCTCCAAGACATGTTATAGTCAAATTGGCAAAACTCAAAGACAAAGAGAGAAACGTAAAAGCTGCAAGGGAGAAGCGTCAAATCACCTATAAGCGAGTCCCAATCAGACTAACATCAGACTTTTCATCACAAACCCTGAAAGCCAGAAAGGAATGGGATGATATATTCAAATACTAAAAGACACAGATTGCCAGCCAAGAATACTCTACTCTGCAAGGCTATACTTCTGAAATGAAGGGCAAATAGTATATTTCTCAGACAAACAAAAACTGCGGGAGTTCACTACCACATGACCCCCCTTACAAGAAATTCTCAAGGGAGTACTGGGTTTGGTACCTGAAAAATAACTACGACTGCCATAAAAACTCAAGAAAAATCAAAAAGCCCACTAGTAAAATAAAAATGCCAACAATGAAGAGAAGAAAAAAGTTCATCTACAACCCAAGGAACCAACAAATACAGAAAACAAACAGTAAATCAGAAAGAAAGGAACAAAAGACACTTAAGACATCCAAACAAAAATCAGTAAAATGCTAGGAGATAATCAACACCTTTCAGTAACAACTCTTAATGTAAAAGGATTAAATTCCCCAATCAAAAGACACAGACTGGCTGACTGGATTAAAAAGGAGGACCCAACTACATGCTGCCTTCAAGAGACCCACCTCACCTATAAAGACTCAAATAGATTAAGAGTGAAAGGATGGAAAAGATTTACCATGCAAACAGAAATGAAAAACGAGCTGGAGTAGCTATTCTTATATCTGATAAAATAGACTTTAAACTAAAAGCCATAAAAGGAGATAATGAGAGCTACTACATAATGATAAAAGGATTGATCCATCAAGAAGACATAACAATCGTAAATATATATGCACCCAATGTCATAGCAGCCAGGTTTATAAAGCAAACTGTATTAGACCTAAAGAAGGAAATAGACACTAATACCATAATAGCGGGGAACCTGAGCCACCCACTGTCAATATTGGACAGATCATCTAAGCAAAGAATCAGCAGAGAAACACAAGATCTAAACAACACTCTAGGCCAATTGGACTTGGCAGATATCTACAGAACATTCCATCCAACAACCTCAGAATATTCATTCTTCTTATCAGCACATGGATCATTCTCCAGGATAGATCACATGTTAGGTCACAAATCAAGTCTCAACAAATTCAAAAAAATTGAAATTATCCCATGTATTTTTTCAGACTACAGTGGATTAAAATTAGAAATCAATAACAAATGAAATTCTGGAAACTGTACAAACACATGGAAAGTAAACAGCATTCTGCTTAATGACATATTGGCCCAGGAAGAAATCAAACAGGAAATCAAAAAATTTATTGAAACTAATGAAAACAATGATACATCATACCAAAACCTGTGGGATACTGCAAAAGCAGTACTAAGGGGGAAAATTATCTCATTAACTGCTTACTTCAGAAGACTGGAAAGATGGCAAGTGAACAACCTAATACTTCACCTTAAAGAACTAGAAAAACAAGAACAATCCAAACCCAAAGTTAGCAGAGGAAAAGAAATTATTAAGATCCAAGCAGAACTTAATGAAATTGAAGCCCAAAAAATGATACAAGAGATCAATAAATCAAAAAGTTGGTTTTTGAAAAGATAAATAAAATTGACAAACCATTAGCATGGCTAACTAAAAAAAGAAGAGAGAAGACCCAAATAACAAAAATTAGAAATGAAAAAGGTGATATTACAACTGACACCTCTGAAATACAAGGAATCATTAGGGACTACTATAAACAGCTATGTGCCAACAAATTTGAAAATCTGGAGAAAATGAATAAATTTCTGGATGCACATAAACTACCAAAACTGAACCAAGATGATATAGAAAATCTGAACAGACCAATAGCAATAAAAGAGATTGAAGCTGTTATCAGAATTCTCCCAACAAAGAAAAGCCCAGGACCAGATGGGTTCACAGCAGAATTCTACAAAACATTCAAAGAGGGATTGACACCAATTCTCTACAAACTATTCCAAAAGATTGAAACAGAGACAATTCTCCCAAACTCATTCTATGAAGCAAACATCACCCTGATACCAAAACCAAGTAAAGATACAACAAAAATGAAAACTACAGGCGAATATCCTTGATGAATATAGATGCAAAAATCCTCAATAAAATACTAGATAACAGAATAAAGCAGCATATATGCAAAATTATACACCATGATCAAGTAGGATTCATCCCTGGGATACAAGGTTGTTTCAACATAGGCAAATCAATAAATGTGATACACCATATCAATAAAACCAAACACAAGGACCATATGATCATCTCTATAGATGCTGAAAAAGCATTTGATAAAATTCAACACTCATTCATGATAAAGACTCTCTACAAGTTATGTACAGATGGAAAGTATCTCAGCATAATGAAAGCCATATATGATAAACCCACTGCCGATATCATCCTGAATGGGAACAAGCTGAAAGCTTTTCCCTTAAGAAAGGAACTAGATAAGGATGCCCACTCTCACCACTCCTATTCAGCATAGTGTTGGGAGTTCTAGCCAGAGCAATCAGAGAAGAGAAGGAAATAAAGGGCATTCAGATTGGAAAAGAAGAAGTCAAACTGTCCCTATTTGCAGATGACATGATCCTATATATCGAACAGCCTAAAGCCTCTACAAAAAAACTCTTGGAGTTGATAAATGATTTCAGGAAAGTTGCAGGATACAAAACCAACACACAAAAAATCAGTAGCATTTCTATTCTCCAATAGTGAACATTCAGAAAGAGAAATCAAGAAAGCCTGCCCATTTACAATAGCCACCAAAAAAATAAAATACTTGGAATAGAGTTAACCAAGGATGTGAAAAAATCTCTATAATGAGAAATACAAACCACTGCTGAGAGAAATTAAAGAGGACACAAGAAGATGGAAAGATATTTCGTGCTCTTGGATTAGAAGAGTCAACATTGTGAAAATGTCCATACTACCCAAAGTGACATATGAATTCAATGCAATCTCCATCGAAAGTCCAATGACATTTTTCTGAGAAATAGAGAAAACTATCCAGACATTTATATGGAATAACAAAAGACCATGCATAGCCAAAGCAATTCTGAGCAAAAAAAAAATAAAGCTGGAGGCATAGCACTACCTGACTTTAAACTATATTATAAAGCTATAATAACTAAAACAGTATGGTACTGGCATAAAAACAGACACACTGATCAATGGAATAGAATAGACAAGCCAGAAACCAACCCACACACCTACCGCCATCTGATCTTTGACAAAGGCACCAAGCGTATACACTGAGGAAGAGACGGCCTCTTCAGCAAATGGTGCTTGGATAACTGGATATCCATATGCAGGAGAATGAAACTAGACCCATACCTCTCACTGTGTACTAAAATCAACTCAAAATGGATTAAGGAATTAAATATACATCCTGAAACAATAAAACTTAAAAAAACATAGGAGAAGCACTTCACGAAGTAGGACTGGGGACAGACTTCATGAATATGACCCCAAAGGCACGGGCAACCAAGGGAAAAGTAAACAAATGGTGTTATATCAAACTAAGAAGCTTCTGCACAGGAAAAGAAACAATTAACAGAGTTAAAAGACAACCAACAGAGTGGGAGAAAATATTTGCAAAATATACATCTGACAAAGGATTAATATCCAGAATATACAAGGAACTGAAAGAACTTTACAAAAAATAAGTAACCCAATTGAAAAATGGGCAAAAGAGCTAAATAGGCATTTTTCAAAGGAAGATATATGAATGGCCAACAGACATATGAAAAAATGCTCAACATCACTCAGCATTCAGGAAATGCAAATCAAAATCAAACTGAGATACCATCTCACCCCAGTTAGGATGGCTAATATCCAAAAGACTGTGAATGATAAATGCTGGCAAGGTTGCGGAGAAAAAGGAACTCTCATACATTGTTGATGGGATTGCAAAATGGTGCAACCTCTATGGAAAATGGTATGGAGGTTCCTCAAAGAATTGCAGGTAGATCTACCATATGACCCAGCTATCCCACTGCTGGGAATATACCCAGAGGAATGGAAATCATCAAGTTGAAGGTATACTTGTTCTCCAATGTTCATCACAGCACTATTTACAATAGCTAAGAGTTGGAACCAACCCAAATGTCCATCATCAGATGAGTGGATATGGAAAATGTGGTATATCTACACAATGGAATACTACTCTGCTATAAAAAAGAATGAAATACTGCCATTTGCAGCAACATGGATGGACCTAGAGAGAATTATATTAAGTGAAATGAGTCAGGCACAGTAAGAGAAATATCACATGTTCTCACTTATTTGTGGGAGCTAAAAATAAATAAATAAATCCACAAATAAACTAGGGGGGAGGGAAGAAGACACAACAATTACAATTCCTTGAAGCTGATATGACAAGCGAACAGATATGAGGTTGTTTGGAGGGAGCCGGGAGCGGGAGGAGGGCGAAGGTTTCAGTAATGGGCCACGATAATCAACCACATTGTATATTGACAAAATAAAATAAAATTTTAAAAAATAATTTTTTTTACTGTTGAAAATAATAAGCACATACCTAATTTTTATCAACCTTCAAACAAAATGGTGGCAGCTAATTTTTTCCCCAAAGATATTTTTTCTTTTTTTGTTGTTAGAATATATAATATGAGGTGTAATACAGGGTCCCCTACCACTGACTTGTGAACCTGGAAATCAAAGAGGAAGACTAGCTGTGCTAAGGGTATATGGGCCAGGGCAGGGAAATTGGGCTGGGAGGCTAGTGATTCAGGAGACTGAGGTCTTAGAGAGCAGTGGTCAGAGAGGCCAAGCATTTTAAAGAGCCATAGAGTAGACCAGGGAACCAGGACCAGAAACTGTGGTTAAAATCGTTTTAAGTAGGGTAGATTCCTAGTTATAGCAGCGCCTTGGTACTCACCCAAAGTGGACTGAAGGTGTTTGACTATAGCTGTGACCCTCTTTCAGTTGAAGTTTACAGGCTTCTGAAGAGTGGTCTGGCTTTTCTAAACAGGAAATTTAATGGGATTAACATGTTCTGGGGCTTCACTGGAAGACCTGGGGAACCTAGTCGTCAGGTTCAGGGAAAGTAACCGGATCGCTTGGTGGTGAGTTCTGGTTCTCTGCTCTGAAGCTCCAGATTCAGGATCTTCTAGAGTTTTGTATGTAGAAAATATTTAATCCTTTGCATCTATTTTGTTCATAAAATCCCATAGATGCTACCCATGATGCTTCTGCAACTTGTTTGAGTGCATCTTATAATTCAGTTTGTCCCCCACAGTAATAATTGCTTGATAATTCACTGAATTATCCTCTGTGACAGAGAATGGATAATAATAATGATGAGGGCAGTGACAACAATAATGATATCTGAAGTCCTTTGTGATTTACAAAGTGATTGCTACAAACATTTTCTTACTTAGGGAAGTTAAAATATACCAACCCCGAGAAGGATAAAGAAGAAAATAGAAAGTAGGTGTAGTTAGTGTTTAGTTGAATGCAGCACTTTCCATTTCATAGAAACGACCAATTTCATTTTTATTCTTCAACAATGTGCGGTAAGGAATTGCCATTTTTTCATATTTACCATAAAATAGTTGACGGCTGGGAGATATTTATTTTTTTAACGTCAACTAGCGTTAATGATTAAAGTCAGAATGTACTTCAGTAGAAATATATTTTAGTAACTATGTTTGGTGATTAATTTATTTTTCTTATATGTGGCTTCTATCTTCCCAGATTTGGATATCAGAAACACATGAACAGATGTCACAAGTTTGTTTAAACACAGAATTGGCTACAGTAAAGAGCAAGGCCTTATTAAATGAGGAAACAATGTGCTGTGGGATTATTGAAAGGTATTCTTAATACTTTCCTTTGCTTACAGAACATGCACATGGAGGAAAGGATTTGTGTAAGTAGCAAAGAGGTAAAGTGGTCCCAACTACACATTATAGGAACACATCAGGCCCTTTCTCTCAAGCTTCTATACTTTCTGCTCATGCTGTTCCCTTTGTTTGGAGTTTCCTTTCCTTTAATTGTTTTCTAATCAACAGTCTATTCTGAGTCGGGCTAAAATGTCGTTTCTTCTTTAGACTTTTTTTCTGGCCTAGGGTTCTGACTACCTGAATTTGAACCCCAGCTCCACAATTTAATTATGAAAGTTATTTCGTGTCTAATCTTCAGTTTGTTTGCCTGTAAAATAGGAATTATAAAAGTATTCACTTCATAGGGTTGTTCTGAAGTTTAGGTGAAATAAACTGAAATGTGCATAGAAATATTTCCTCACATGCAGTAAGAATTAGGTAAGCTGTCACTAATTAGAATTAATTGCTCTTGTATCGTTGCCCTCTGAGTATTTTATGTTCTACATAATGGTTGGACTTACATCCTAGTTATTTATATGTATGTGTTTCCTAGACATAGGAAGTTCCTTGAGGGTAGGAATAGTTTCCTAGCCATATTTGTAGTCTTGCAACATGGCACAGTGCTTCTCTATGAAAGTTCATGACATAGACTTTGTCTTATATTGTAATTATTGAAAAATGCAGTTAAAGTAATGACAATATGCTAAAATTTCCATTTACTTGTGACGTTTTATTTTGCAAAGTGCGTAAAAGTTGCAAACATAAAACTCTTTTTAAAATAATCATCATAAAAATTCAGCCCCAAATTAGTTTTGTGTTGCTTTGAAAGTGTATATACATG
Source organism: Cynocephalus volans (assembly GCF_027409185.1). Lineage (NCBI taxonomy): Eukaryota > Metazoa > Chordata > Mammalia > Dermoptera > Cynocephalidae > Cynocephalus > Cynocephalus volans. Next base: position 41,421,792 of record NC_084475.1, on the reverse strand, counting down.
GCAGTCTGACGTATTTTCTAAAAATTGTTGTCTTGTTTCCAGGGACACTGGATTGCCTGCCACAGGCTTTGGAGCTCTCTTTACCAGACATCCACCAGATCTGAGCAAAATGTTAGTAGTCCCCAAACTGCTGCAGATTGTACAAAATGTTTCTAGATTCAGGAGGTTTGTTTGCAGGGCTGAAGGTGTTGAGAGGTGTGCTGAGGTCAATGAAATGCCCTTGAAGTGGCGTTTTAAGACTTTCCTTTAACAAAAGACTTTTTTTCCATCAATATGCATAGTAGTAATAATAATAATAATAATAACAATAATAAAGCAGTTGATCCTCATTATATGTAGAGTACATACTGGCAAATTCTCCTAGTTGCTAATATTTATTTGTAACCCCAAGTCAATACTCGCAATGCTGTTGTGGTCATTAGTGGACATGCACAGAACAGCAAAGAATTTGAGTCATCTGACCTGCACACTCTCAGCTGAGGTCAAACAAGTTGATGTTCTGCCTTCTTGTTTCAGCTTTCACACTATGAAGTGTCCTTTTCACAGTTACCTAGTGCCATGTTTTTCAAACGTTTATGCATCTTGTTGGTGATCTCACTATGTAAAATGTCCACCAAGCATAGTTCTGAAGTGATGTCATGTTCCTAAGTGCAAGAAGGCTGTGATGTGCCTTTCAGAGAAAAGACATTGTGTTAGATAAGCTTCATTTAGACATGAGTTGAAAATATATGTAAAACAAAAATACACATTAAACAAGGTGTCTTTAAACAGAAACACACATAAAACAAGGTTATATATTGATTGATTGGGGAGAATGTTGTGATCACAGGCTTGCAGAAACCTAGCCCTGTATTTCCCCCAAGAGTGATGGTTCAATATTTGCTAATTCAGTGTTCACAGCAACTTTATAGTGCATTACTGTGCACAATGAGAATTGACTGTACAGCAAGAGACTACTATTTTACTGATAAAATAAATAAATTTATTTTGGTGGCAACATGAATTGTTACTACAAAAAAGAAATTTCTTTATCTACTCATTTTTCTAGAGACAAACATTCACAATGTATTGATAAGTGATGTGGAAATATACTTACAAGCATGACAAAATTCTAAGTATTGGATTGTGCACTAAGGGGTTTTTGTGAAAATTAAGGAAATTAATATATGTAAAACAATTAGAACCATGATGCATACATAGTAAATGCTCTGCTGGACATTTGGTGAACCCTTTCAGTCTATAAACTCATATGAGTTAAAGGGAATTTTCTTGATTTATTTCATTTATCTCATTCTTAATTTATTGCATTTTCTCTGTTCTCTGTTTTGTAAATCCTTTATTTGGTTATTGGGTTGCTTGGCCTGGTCCTCTAATTTTTTTGGTCTTTTCTCTCCTATTTTCTTTTTGTCTTTATTATCTACTTTCCCCTGTTTCTTCAGCCCTACTCTTGAATTCTCTTTTTGTTTTCTGAATTCTTCTGTTTTTATAGGACTTTTTTTGATTTCATGACTGCAACACCTTCTCTTATCTCTCTGGGGATGTTAGTGATAGTTTGTTTTTTAAAATTATTCTTCCCCATGCATACCTTTTATTTATTCCAAGATGTTTTTGTTTCTGTTTATTTGTTTGTATGGTATCCATCTTCCATGCTGCAGGCATTTTCCTCAGATGTCTGATAATCAGTACTTGGTTTTCTCCTCATGATTAAGAGATGAGCTCTGAGCCTATGAGCGAGGCTTGTTGACTTAGAGCTGCATTGGAGGAATCTAGGTGGGTCGTTTTTTCAACGAAGCCCAAGTGTCAGTGTTTTAGTTTTTCCTCTTGGGCTGGTCAGATTCCCATGCGAGGGTCCCCAGTATCCCATTTGAAGGATGAAGGGCTGGTGCCTGTGTTCTTGGAGTGAACAGGGCAATTGGGCCTGCACTGTTTGGAGGACAAATCAGCTGTCCACGCTGTGCCCCAGTGTTCCTCTGGCATGCCCATCTCCCCCACTGCCCATACTCCAAACACTTCCCATGGGATGGGCCATGTGCCAGTCCCTTGCAATGACTCACTGGCCTCTGAGTCGCTCCTTTTTTCAGTTGTTGTGGCTCCTCACCCCTATGTGGATCCATAGGAACCCTGTTAGTTGTCTTGCTGGTCTGAGGACCACCAAGGTCCTCTTCTCCCCTGCTGCCTCCAAGAACTTCATAGGAAGGGCACATCTGTGTTTTTGCCAGCTCTTGCTCTGTGCACTCACCAGCTCCATCCCTGAAGTGGCTGGGATTCGAAATGGTGGGAGCAATGCTTTCTTTCTCTCACCGTGGCTTCTCCTGCCTTCATGAACTCTGTAGGTCTCTCCTTCTCTTCCACTGAGCTCTAGCAGCCCCAGCTTGACTGTCTTTTTAATAGTTGTAAATTGGTTGATTTGTGGGAGAGAGTGACACTGGGACTGTCTATTCTGCCATCTTGACCAGAAGCTCTAAAGGCAAGTTTGATACAAAAAGTAAGACATATGCACCTCAAAAGTGAAGTATGGGCTGGCTCCAGGAGAGTGAGCAACAGCCCTGCCTTCTTCTTGGATTCAACTTTTATAGTTTTGGCTATCTATACATATTCATGATATCTAATGAATATTCAGCTAAGTGGGTGGTTTCAAGTTGTGTAACCTAGTCTTGTACATGCTCAGTTGGTCTCTTTGGAGCATGCTCATTGGTCAGATCAATCACTTGCACCAAATATATTCAAATATATTCTGGGTGATCTCTATCATATCCAGTGTTAGGTCATCTAAGGGATAAACTCCTTTTTACTGAGCATGCTCAGCCACTGAGATTACCTAAGTCTGCTCTCTATGGTCTCGATCTCCATGTGCTGGTGCCAAAAATAGGTGCTACAGGCTTGAGTCCTAGGGGAGTAGTTTGAGACCCAGGAGAGTGGCCTGAAACCTGATCCAAGGGGGATCGAGCACCTACTGTCTCATGAAGTCATCAAGTTTCATCTGATATGCCACTTCCTCCAGAGGACATTCCCAGGCTACTGCTGCCCCCACTCACCATGGCTTGGTTGGGTCTCTCCTTGTGGGTGTCCATAGCACTGTGTACTTCTTTTATCCTATTCATCTTTGTTGTAATTACTTGCATTCTTGTCTTTATTGCTAAATTCAGTGCTTTGAAAGGTGAGACTGTCACAGCTTTGTCCCCAGGGCCCAACAGAGAGGCTGACCTACAGCAGATGCACCATGGTTATATCCTGAATGAATAGATTATTTCTGATGTCAAACTCAAATTATAATGGAAGGGGGTATAGCTAATTTCTATTTTATTTGATTTAGGGATTCAAGGCCTGTAAAAACAAAAGTTGTTCTCAATTCTATTTCAGTAAATACATCAGGAGACATGGTCTTTTAGAAAATCAGCCCTTATTAGTTTGAATTGCTAGAATTGCTTGTTTGTTTTATTTGATTTATGAGTAATAGCAAGGAAATAAATACATGAGCACTTTCAACCATTCTCTGCTAATTTCACAGGTAATTTTCTTTCAATGTACATATTTTTCTTTTAGTGTACACTAATTATAGGATGTTTTATACAATAGAATGCTGTGGTGTTTTAGAATCTGCTCTCCCGAATATTAAAATTTCTTTTGCTACTTGCCAACTGTACAGCTGTGGAAGTTAAATGTCAACTTTAAAAGGCAATGAATAAGAATGAGTTTGTTCAATGGACCAAAATAATGTGCTTTAACTCATAAAAAAAAAAAAGGCTGTAATCATAATGTAAATTTAAACTTCAGGTTACCTCTTATGGAAAAAAAATCAGAATAAAGGTACACCTTTGTTATTTAAGAGACATTAGTCCAATGCAGTTATCTTAATTTTTAGATAACATACGTTATGTTGTGATGGCATTTGGCTTTTTCTCATAACTCAACCTACGGCCCATCTACCATATTCTGAACAAATGTGAAGAAGACACAACACATTTCCTCCACAAATTGGTAGCAAACATCTCAGTGACACATTTTGAAAATCAGAACAAGTAGAATGTTTTACGTTTCTGGATTTATCACTCCTGATTTTAACTAGAGAAAAGGGTTGTGTGAATAATTCCTTTCACATATGTCACAGATTGAGATAAATGAAGACAATTGTAATACAGGGAGCTGTTGGGTTGAGACTAAAAGTGATATCAAAGACTTAAACTTTAAAAATGAGATTTAGAGACTTTGTGGCTAGATTGAGCTCATCTATAACGAGAGCTATTGTTTCCCTTGAGGAGAGTTGGTTGCATTCCTATGAAATTCATTCCTATGAATGAGATTCCAGGGAATTGACATTTGCCAATGATGACAGGGGTAAGAGTCAAGGAGTCTGAAAGATCTGTTAGACATCAACAGTGCTCTTTTGGTCCCACAATGACACAGTTGCATGTGTAGGGAATCTCTAACATACATTACTTTTATTGCATGGAGAGAGACAGTTAAGGCACAGAATAGTAATGAAAGGCATATTTCCTTAAAGGCAGTAAGAAAAGTGTATGGGAACACTAATGTAGTTAGTAAGTTATTTTAAGTGTCCCTGTTTGCCTTTCTACCTGATTCTCAAGCATCCTTAAGTAACTTCCACTTAATTTGGAAGTCCTCTTTATGAGGCATGGAAAACTAACTTACTAATTATCAGATGGCCCCTGTGTATCTGATATCTAATACCAAATTATTTTATGATTTGTCCATAGAACCAGACGACTGTAGCTAATTCATTCTAAGAAGTAAGGTTTTCCATGTAAGAATATCTGGACTGTTTCTGTGACCATTAAACAAACAACCAGAAACCAAATCAACAAATCAAACAACAAAAACTGTATCTAGCAGATCCAAATTTGAAAGGGAAATGTAGGAATAAATATGACTTTTTGTTAATGTCTTATTTCTCAGAAGCCCTTTACATACACACAATAATTTGTGGTCCTGGGACAGTGCTCCATAGAAGTCAGTTTTTTTGATAGGAAAAACCAGTTCTGGCACAGAGTATTTGCTGTGTGAGAAGCAGGTCTGTGGGAGTCTTGGTCAGTTGGAGGGCAGCCCAGGAGCACCGAACACCTGCTGGAGGATGGAGAAGTACCCCAGGTAGACACAAAGTCAGCACTAACGACTGCATCCTGTCATTTTTACCAAGTTTCATTGCCTCCTAGTGGTAGTGACAATTGCATATTGTTGAAATTTTATGATAAATGTGTCTTGTTTCCAGAATTCTTTCAAACACTGATGTGAGCCACATGGTGAGAAGAAAGAAATTAATAGTGTTTTGGATCACTGGGTAGCTTTTTGGACCTTGTGTGGTTTTTCAGAAAGTGGTATGGAAATTAGGAAACCTGGGTTCCTCTTCTGGGCCTGTAGTAAACCTGCTATGTGACCTTGTGCTGGCTCTCTGGACTCTGGTTGTTTCCATCTGGAAAATGAAGCGGTTGAACCAAATGATCTGTGAAGTCTTTTCCTGCTCTAAAATTTTATGGCTCTAAGGAGAAGGCCATATACAGTTGAGTAAATGATCAAGTTAAATGAGGCCAAGGAGTAGTTCAGGTAGTTAACTTTCCATTGCTGGCATAGAGCACTTATCCTTATGTGTGCAGAATGGTCACATCAGAGTAGCAGTAGCAAGCTTAGGCCACAGTTTAAATTCTTTCAACTTATTCCTCTCACTGGGGCATTTAGCATCTGTAAAACCTTTGGCACTCTTCAGAGAAAAGGGACTGCATATGTGCAGTAAGAAGGTTTTTTTCTTTTCTTTCCCTTTTGCAAAGTATAGTGCAAGACTTTTACTTTCGTTTCTACTTAGGCACTTGTGTGGTGGCTTGTCTCTTGGTGATACAGCATCCAGTTTTTGAGCATTTTTCCAGAAGAAAATGAAGTTTAGGAAGTTGTTCTATGATGATGAGGAGGAGAACAACAAAGAAAATATGAAGAGGAGAGTGGTGTGGTGAAAAGACTGTGGACTGGGAGTGAAACAGGCCCGCATTCAGTTTCTGATACGCCATCTTGTTTGTTGTAGGACCTTTTGTTTTTGCGTATCCAGCTTTCTTCTTTTGAACAACATCCCCTCCCCCACTGTGTGTCAGTTGACTAGACCACATGATGGACGAGCTGATTCTGTTGCCCGTTCCCACCTCCCACAAGCCCAGGTGTTGAGCACATGCTTCTGACCAGGCCGATCAGAGAACACTTTCGGATGGAGTTTTGGGGAAGGTGTCCTTCTTCTGCTCCAGGTTGCAAATTAGGACATCTTGCTTCTGAGCGCGCATCGATCTGTAAGTGAGGTTAAGCAGAGATGTGGAAAAATACAGTTCTGATGGCATTCTTTCTACGTGAGCTGATATTTTTCTTTTTCTTTTTTTTTAATCGCGGTTGAGTTGAGTTTCTATAACTAATAACTGTAAGAGCAATAAAAGCAAATACTTACATGGTGCTTATTATGTGCCAGGAACGACTCTACGTGTTTTACATATGCTAACTCATTACTCCCTACAAAAACTCTGTGAGTTGGTTCTGTCATTATCTGTGTTCAGATAATGCAGAAAAACAGGCACAGAGAAGTCGAGTAACATGTCCAGGCTCTCACAGCTGGCAAATGATAATGAGCAAGGATTTGAACTGAGTCAGTCTAATGCCAAAGCTCATGCTCTTAGCCACTCTTCCATGCTGCCTCTGAATGATTGGCCAACGAGCAGAACTCTGATATGTACTTAAGTTCTCTGAACATCACTTTCCTCTGTAAACATGGAGATACTAATTGCTACATTTAGGCAAGCTAGGCCTTGAGCACTGTATTAGTCAGGGATCTCCAGAAAAACAAAACCAATAGGATATATATGAGGAGATTTATTGTGGGAATTGGCTCATGCAATTACGGAGGCTAACAAGCCCTACCATCTGCTGTCTACAAACTTTAGAACCAGGAATGCCAGTGGTGCTAACTCAGTTTTAGTCTGAAGACCTGAGAACCAGGGGAGCTGATGGTGTAACTCCCAATACAACTCTGAAGGCCTGAGAACTTGGTGGAGTGGGGTTATGAGGGCACTGGTGTAAGTCCCAGAGTCCAAAGGCCTGAGAACTAGGAGTTCTGATATCCGAGAGCAAGAAAGAATGGATGTCCCAGCTCAGTAAGAGTCAGGTCCTGCCTGAGTTTGGTTTGTAATTTAAGTTGTGTGCCTCAGCATATGACTGTTTTAATGGCAGGAAGTAATAACCTGCTCTATTCCTATCCTTGCATGATAGTTTAAATAATTTGATAAGAAAATTTATGTGAAAGCACATGGTATAGTGTCTGTTAAATCCAAAGTTTTGGCATCACAGTGGACTGATGGCTCATGCAGACCATCCTGGTTCCCTGTAAGTCTGTTGGATCTAACTTCATTAGAGTCACCATTCAAGTTACATCTACCAAGCTCAAAGTCAAGTTTCTTTGTGCTTTCAGGTGTGCTTGGTGAGGCTCTCAAGATAAAATTATGAAGATAGGCTTGTGTGATTTACATATTGTGGTTGCTAGTCTCCAAAGGTGCCCCCAACAATCCCTTCCCTCTCTGTACATGCATGCTGCTGCTCCCATCAAGGGGCAGAGGTTATTTGCTTGCTCTCTGAACCTGGGCTGGTCTGGTGACTGGCTTTGATCAATAGTATTTGGCAGAAGTGATATTCTGGAACTCCTGAGTATATACCTTAAACGAACTGGCACTTGCTTCTTTCTGATTCTTGGACCCCAGCTGATATACCATGAGAAACCCAAAACACATGTAGAGACCACATGGAGAAGAACAAAGGAACTGTGTTTGACAGCTCCAGCTGAGTTCTTAGACAATAGACAAAACAAACTGCCAGCCACGTGAGTGAGCTATCTTAAAGTTATCCAGTCAAGCCACTGGATAACTGTAGCTTTAACTGACCTCCCATAATACAGAAAACCATCCAGCTGAGCCCAATCATCCCACAGAATAATCAGAGAAAATAAAATGGTTGTTTTTTTAAGCTACTAAATTTTAAGCCACAGCATAGGTAATTGAAACAACCTTCCTATCTCTAAATACCATGTTTATGTTGTTACTTCTTCCAATACTAGGCCTATAGGCATAGTTTTTGCCTTTGCTAATCCTGACAAGCTAATAAAACAATGTGACACAATTATCAACTCAAAATGGATTAAAGACTTAAATGTAAGACCAGAAATTATGTTTTCCTAGAAGAAAACATAGGGACTTCACTAGTCTTGACAATGATTTTTTGGATAGGACACAAAAAGCACAGGTAACAAAAGCAAAAATAAACAAGTAGGATAACATCAAATCAAAAAGCTTCTGCACAGTAAAGGAAACAGTCAACCCAAGGAAAAGGCAAACTATGAATTGGGAGAAAACATTTGCAAGCCAAAACTCTAATAAGGGGTTAATATCCAAAATATATAAGAAACTGATAAAACTCAATAGCAAAAAAAACTTGATTAAAAAATGGGAAACAATGTGACATTTTCTCAAGGAAGACATACAAACAACCAATAGGTATATGAAGAGGTGCTCAACATTACTAATGATCAGGATAGTACAAATTAAAACCACAATGAGATATAATTTCATACCTGTTAGAGTGACTGTTATCAAAAAGACAAAATATGACAAGTGTTGGCAAAGATGTAGAGAAATTGTAATCCTTGTACATTGTTTGTGGTGGGTATGTAAAATGATGCAGCCACTATGGAAAACATTATGGAAGTTCCTCAAAAAGTTAAAAATAGAACTATCATATGATCCAACAATCCCACTAATGAGTATATATCCAAAGGTAATGAAATGACTATCTTGTAGAGATGTCTGTACTCCCATCTTCTTCATTGTAGCATTATTCTTAATAGCCAAGATGTGTAATAAACCAAAGTGTCCATTGACAGATGAATGTGTAAAGAAATTGTGATGTACATATACAGTAGAATATTATTCAGCCTTAAAAAAAGGAAATTCTGGTCTCAAAAGAGGAGGTGCGGCAAGATGGCTAACTAGAAGTGCCCGGAGTGCATTCCTCCCACAAGAAAGGATGAGAACAACTAACAGACACCTAACCATTGGTGCACTCTGGGAGAGTGCAGAAGTGCAACAGAAGACTGGCAAGATCCCTCTAGAGCACGAAAGCCCAGGATGGCATCATAGAGAGGAGAGGTGAATGGCCTCAGCTGCCAAGACTCCACCACAGGGATTGGTGCAGCAGGGATTTTCCCTTGCAGGGAAACCAAACCCCATGTCCACTACAGAGGCCTGCAGTTCCTTTTTCAGTAGGATTCCACAGCCCTTGCAAGCCTCAAACCAAGTGTAAGGAGCTGCCTACAAGACATGCACTGCATTGCTCCAGTACAGGAGCACATACTGTGCACTCCCCACCCCCCACCTTTGTGACTTAAGCTGATGCAGTATGGCACAGTCTTGAAACCAGGGCTACTGTGGGAGCATGCCCTGCCCTGGGGGCCAGTAACCACTGCACTTCCCCAACCTTAAGGCTTTGCCATCATCCAATGCACTCATACAAGAGGATACAATGCCCTGATCCCAGTGGCTTAAAGCCTGGCCCCAGGAGCAGCTGTGGCTCTAGTCCTCCATGTTTGGGAAGCCAACCCCAGGCCTGCTGAACTGTTTCACTCTGATCTCTGATCTCTGGCTGGGGACATGGGATCAGTCTGCCTCTGGCAGACTGGTCCCCTTCAGCACTCTCCACTTCCTTCCTATACCCTGCCAGTTGGCTGAGTAGTGTGCTCCTGAGCCCCCAACCCAGAGAAACAGCTCACAATGCCTAACCTAACAAATATGTCCTTGGGCCAGCAGAAATGAAGCACATTTGTGCCCTCAACAGACCTGCCTAGCAATCTCACCTACCAACCAAGAAGGGGCTAGCCAGTCCTCTCTTGGCAGGCCCATCTAGTGGCCTCACTGACCACCCAGGAAGCAGCTTAGCAATCCCACCCTTGGCAGAGCAAGAAGTGGTGCAGGGGATGGGCCACTGGCACACTCACACCCATCTACATGAGCCAAAGTTTGCCTATGTTCCTGATTCAGAGAAACAACCTAGCTGTCATAGCCCTGGCAAATCCACCCTTGAGTCTTTCTGCTACCACATGCACATGCATCTGGGTGAGAAACAGCCTCTCAGATCCACCCCAAGTCAGAAAATCAACACAGGGACCCTGCCACCAACAAACCAGTCTCAGAGAACCAGCCATGCCACATGCCTGTACCCTCAGCCTGAGAATCATTCCAGCGACCTCATCCCCACTGAGCCAGCTCCTGAGATGACTGACCCACAGTGTGCACGTGCATACCCTGGACTGAGAACCAACCCAGTGAGCCCTCTGTAGCAAAGCTCCCAAGCATAGGCTGCTGAGTCACTTGCAGACATAGAGAAAGTGGATTATAGCTGTATAAACTGCCCAGGGTCTACACTACTGCACTCACCCAGAACAAAGCCACTGTGCCTTACCCAATCAACATACTAAAATGTATTTCTAGGTGAAAGTCCTTTCCCATACAAGCCACCCTACAAAACTCAAAGATGTGGCTGTTCCACCTGATGCACAAATATCAACACAGGGAAACAAGAAACGTGAAAAAATAAGGTAATGTGACACCATCAAAGAAACATAATAATGCTCCCATAACTGATCCCAAAGAATTGGAAATTGCTGACTTGCTTGAAAAGTAATTCAAATTAATAATCTTAGGGAAACTCACTGAGATATAAGAGAATACAGACAAATGATTCAATGAAATAAGAAAAACTATTCATGATCTGAATGGGAAATTTAGCAAAATGATAGATACCATTACAAAAATCAAACAGAAATCTTAGAATTGAAGAATTCATTGAATGAAATAAAAACAAAAAACATCTGAGAGTCTCAGCAACAGATTAGATCAGTCAGAATAAATAATTTCTGATCATGAAGATAGCAGTTTTGAAATAACACAGGAAGACAAAAAAAAGAATGAACAAAGCCTACAATATTTATGGGATACTGTTAAGTGAATAAATATTCAAATTATGGGCATTCTAGAGGAGAAGAAAACAAAAAAGATATTGAAAACCTATCTAATAAACTAATAGCTGAAAACTTCCCTAGTCTTGTGAAAGTTAGGAACTTCCAAATCCAGGAAACTCAAAGGTCCCCAGATAGATTCAGAAAGGCTCTCTCAAAAACACATTATAGTCAAACTTTCAAAAGGTAAAGACAAAAAGAGAATTATAAAAACAGCAAGAGAAAAGCATCAGGTTACTTGTAAAGGAATCCCTGTTAAACTATCAGACTTCTCAGCAGAAATCCTACAAACCAGGAGAGAGAATATATTGAAAATAACAAAAGTAAAAAATTACCAGCCGGGAATATTATACCCAGCAAAGCTATCCTTCAGAATTGAAGGAGAAAAAGTCTTTCTCAGACAAGCAAATATTAAGAGAATCCATCACCATCAGACCTGCCTTACAAGAAATGCATAGGGGAGTCCTCCATCTAGAAGAGAAAGAATGATAACAACCATTATGAAAATGCCCCAAAATATAAAACTTACTGGTAAAGTAGATATGCAAATTAGAAAGAGAAAGGAATCAAACTTATGAATACAGAACAACACCAAACTGCAAGGATAAACAAAAAGAAAGGAACAAAGGATGCACAAAGCAATCAGAAAACAACCAACAAAATGAGAGGAGTAAGACCTCACATATCAATAATAACCTTGAATGCAAATGGATTAAATGCCTCAATTAAAATACATATACTGGCTAAATGGATTAAAAAACAAAACCTATCCATATGCTGCCTACAAGAAACACACCTTACCTATAAAGATACACATAGACTAAAAGTGAAAGAATGGAAAAAGATATTCCATTCAAATTGAAAACAAAAGTGAGCAGAAGTATGTATACTTATATCAGATGAAGCAGACTTTAAATCAAAATCTGTGCTATGAAATGAGGAAGGGCATTATATAATGCTAAAGGGATCAATACAGCAAGAGAATTTAACAGTTATAAATAATATGCACCCAGCACTGGGGCACCCTAATGCACAAAGCAAATATCATATCTAAAGGGAGAGATAGATGCCAACATAATAATAGTTAGGGACTTTAACACTCCATTCTCAGCATTGGACAGACAATCAACATTGACTGATATCAGAAGAGAAACACTGTATTTAAATGGCACCATGGATCAGATGGACCTAACAGACATTTGCAGAACATTTCATCCAACAGCAGCAGAATACACTTTCTTTTCATCAACACGTGGAACATTTTCCAGGACTGATCATATATTAGGCCCAAAACAAGTGTCAACAAGTTAAAAAAAATTGAAATCATATCAAGCATTTTTCTGACTGTAATGGAATAAAACTTGAAATCAATAACAGGAGGAACTTAAGGAACTATACGAGTACATGGAAACTAAGTAACATGCTTCTGAATGACCAGTGGGTCAAAGAAGAGATTAATAAGGAAACCAAAACATTTCTTGAAGCAAATGAAGTCAGAAACACAACATACCAAAACCTATGGGGTACAGCCAAGACATTATTTAAATGAAATTTTATAGTAGTAACAAACATCAAAAAAAAAAAAGAGAAAGATTTCAAATAAACAACCTAACAGTGCATCTCAAGTAACTAGAAAGACAAGAACAAACCAAACCCAGTAGAAGAAAATAAATAATAAAAATCAGAGCAGAAATAAATATAATTGAGATTAAAAATACAACAAAAAAGATCAATCAAGTGAAAAGTTGGTTTTTGAAAAGATGAACAAAATTGACAAGGTATTAGATAGACAACCAAGAAAAATAAAAAAAAGAGAGAGAAGACCCAAATAAACAAAATCAGAAATGTAAAAGGAGACATTACAACTCATACCACTGAAATACAAAGGATCATTAGAGAGTACTATGAATAGCTATATGCTGATAAATTTGAAAATTTGAAATGGATAAATTTCTGGACACATATGACCTGCTAAGACTGAACAAAGAAGAAATAGAAAACCTGAGCAGACCGATAACAAGTTTCAAGATTGAATCAGTAACAAAAAGTCTCCCAACAGGGCCGGCCCCGTGGCGCACTCGGGAGAGTGCAGCGCTAGGGAGCGCAGCGCTCCCGCCATAGGTTTGGATCCTATATAGGAATGGCCGATGCGCTCACTGGCTGAGTGCGGTGTGGGCGACACCACACCAAGGGTTGCGATCCCCTTACCGGTCACAAAAAGACAAAAAAAAAAAAAAAAAAAAAGTCTCCCAACAAAGAAGAACCCAGGACCAGATGACTTTACTGCTGAATTCTATCAAACACTTAAAGAATAACTAATAACAATACTTCTTAAACTACTTCAAAAAATTTAAGTGGATAGAATACTTCCAAACTCATACTATGAGGCCAGCATTACCCTGACATCAAAACCAGGCAAAGGCACAATTAAAAAAAGAAAACTACAGACCAATATCCCTGATGAAAGTAAATGCAAAAATCCTCAACAAAATACTAGGGAACAGAATCCAACAGCATATCAAAAAGATTATACACCACAACCAAGTGGGATTTATCTAAGGGGTGCAAAATGATTTAACATATGCAAATCAATAAATATAATACATCGCATCTAGAGAATGAAAGAAAACCATATGATTATCTTGATAGATGCAAAAAAAGCATTCAGTAAAATTTAACATCTTTTCATGAAAAATTCTCAACTAATTAGGTGTAGAAGGCAATACCTTAATACAATAATGCCTATCTATGACAAGCACATAGCTTACATCATAACAAATGGGGCAAAGCTGAAAACTTTCCCCTAAGAACTAGGACAAGGCAAGGATGCTCACTTTCACTACTTTTATTCAGCATAGTACTGTAAGTCCTAGCCAGAGCAATTAGGCAAGAGAAAGCAATAAAAGGCACCCAAATTGAAAAGGAAGAAGTCAAATTGTCCGTGTTTGCAGATGACATGACTTTATATACTAAAGACTCTACCAAACATCTTCTAGACCTGATAAACAAATTCGGTAAAGTGGCAGGATACAAAATCAACATACAAAAATCAGTAGCATTTCTATACACCAACGGCAAACTAGTAGAAAGTGAAATCAAAGAGCATTGCCATTTACAATACAACAACAACAAAAAAATTAAAATACCTAGGAATAAATCTAACCAAGGAAGTGAAAGATCCTTACAATGAAAACTATAAAACACTTATTAAAGAATTTTTTTTTTTAAATGGAAAATGGAAAGACATCCTATGTTCACAGATTGGGAGAATTAATATTGTCAAAATGACCATACTTCCTAAAACAATTTACAGATTCTATGCAATGCCCATCAAACTACCAATGACACACTCACAGAAATAGAAAAAACAATCCAAAAATGTATATGGAACCACAGAAGACCTTGAATAGCCAAAGCAATCCTGAGCAAAAAGAACAGAGTGGGAGGCATCAAAATCCCTGATTTCAAATTATACTACAAAACTATAGCAGTCAAAACAGCATGGCACAAAACAGACACATAGATCAATGGAACAGAATAGAGATCCAGAAATAAATCCACAACCAACTGATTTTCAACAAAGGAGCCAAGAATATACAGTGGGGAAAGGACAGTCTCTTCAATACTGGTGCTGGGAAAATTGGAGATCCATATGCAGAAGAATAAAATCAGACCCCTATCTCCCACCATATACAAAAATCAACTCAAAATGGATTAAACACTTAAATGTAAGACCTGAAATGATAAAACTTCTAGAATTTCTTCAGCACCAGAGAAATGCTTCAGGATAGAACAGAGCAAAGATTTTATGAATAAGACCTCAAAAGCACAGGCAACAAAAGCAAAAATAGACAAATGAGATTATATCAAACTAAAAATCTGCTGCACAGAAAGGAAAGAACCAACAGAATGAAGAAACAACCTGCAGAATGGGAGAAAATATTTGCTTGGAAGAAAATATTTGCAAACTATGCATCAAAGAATGGATTCATATCCAGAATATACAAGGAACTCAAACAACTCAATAGTAAAAAACCCAAATAATCAGATTAAAAATTGGGCAAAGGAGCTGGATAAACATTTCTCAAAAGAAGACTTACAAATGGCCAAAAGGTATATGAAAAAATGGTCAACATTACTAAGCATCAGAGAAATGCAAATCAGAACTGCAATGAGCTATCATCTCACCGCAATTAGAATGGCTATATGAAAAAAGAGAAAATAACAAATGCTGGCAAGGATGTGGAGAAAGGGAAACTCTTATACATTGCTGGTGGGAATATAAATTAGTACAGGCATTATAGAAAACAGTATGGAGGTTTCTCAAACAACTACAGATAGAACTACCATACGATACAGCAATCCCACTACTATTCTGGGTATAAATACAAAGCAAAGGAAATCAACATGTGGAAGGGATACCTGCACCCCCATGTTTATTGCAGCTCTATTCACAATAGCTGAGATTTGGAACCAACCTAAATGTCCATCAATGGATGAATGGATAAAGAAAACATGGTATATATACACAATGGAATACTACTCAGCCGTAAACAAGAGTGAAATTCTGCCATTAGCAGTAGCATGGATGAGCTTGGAGAAAATCATGTTAAGTGAAATAAGCCAAGCACAGAAAGAGAAATTCTGCATGTTCTCACTTACATATGGAAGCTAAAATTTGATCTCACAAAAGTAGAGAGTAGAATGGTAGTTACTAGAAACTGGTAAGAGGAGGCGATGGGGGATGGGGAAAGTGTGATCAAAGGATAAAAAATTTTAGAGAGATAGGAAGAACAGGATGTAGTGTTCTATAGCAATATAGGGAGATTACAACCAACGACAAATTACTGTATAACTTCAGGTAGCTAATTTAGAGGATTTTTAATGTTCCCCACACAAAGAGGTGACAAATGTTTAAGGTAATAGATGTGCTTAATACCCTGACATGATTGCTGCACACTACATAAATGTACCCAAATATCACATTGTACTCCATAAATATATACAATTATTATGGGTCAATTAAGAAAAACTAAATTAAAAAGAAAAATGATTTTAGAGACAGAAGTAGATTAGGCGTTACCAGAAATAATGCGAATAATGAGCAGTGATTGCTTGATGGGTACAGAGTTTATGATGAAGAAAAAGTTTTGGAAATAGGGGTAGTGGTCGCACAGCATTGTGAATGTAATTAATCCCATGCCATTGTTTAAAAATGCTTAAAATGGCAATCCTTATGTTATATGTGTTTTACCACAATAAAAATAAATTTAAAAATTAAAGATTAAAAAAGACCAACTGGCTTTATTGATGCAGCTCAATTTTCAACCTGGCTGATGTGATGACAGTCAGAACATTGTTTAAAAATCAAAATGCATGCAGGCTAAGGAAAAATTAAAATAAAAATTTTATTACAACTTGGGGGAAAAAAAGGAAATCCTGCCATTTTTAATAATATCAATGAACCTAGAGGACATTATACTAAGTGATACACAGACACAGAAAGAAAAATACTGCATGGTCTCATTTATATGTGGAATCTAAAAAGTCGAATTCATAGAAGCAGAGAGTAAAGTGGTGGTTGCCAAGGGCTGGGTGGTGGTAGACATGGGTGATGTTCGTCAAAGGATACAGAATATCAGTCATGCAGGATAAATAAGTTCTAGAGATCTGATGCACAGCATGGGGACTTTAGTTAATAATACTGTATTGTATATTTGAAATTTGCTGACAGAGTAGATCTTAAGTGCTCTCACCACACATACTCAAAAAGGTAACTATGTAAGGAGATAGATATGTTAATTAGTTTGACTGTAGTAATCAGTTTACTATGCATATGTATATCAAAACATCATGTCATTAAAATACAAAATTTTTATTTAAAACAACAGCAAAAACTGACTGGTAAAAATTTTCAAAATGTCATGATTGTGGAATTTATATTTAAACCTGACATTTACTTTTATCCAATGTACATTAATGATGAACCAGTATTACTGGTATTACTCTTCGTAATACTGAAAGTTTATGGAGTTGTCATAAAAATATTATTTATCATTACTTCAAATAAAGTCTTCAGCTAGTGTATTAGTCCATTTGTGTTGCTTATAACAAAATGCTTGGAACTGGATAATTTATAAGGAAAATGAAATCTATTGCTTACACTTTCTGAGGCTAGGAAGTCCAAAGTCCATCTGATGGTGGCAACAGTGACCCAGGGGTCTCACATTGCAAGGTGGTGGAAGCAGAGAGAGCAGAGAGAAGGAAAGACAGACTCTCCTCTTCTTTTAAAGCCCTCAGAACCACACCCTGTCCACTGTTTTTAATCAATTTGCTATTGCACAGTCCTACAATCCAATCACCTCTTTAAGGCTTCACCTTTCAATTACCAGAATAGGATTTCCCACCCTCTTAACAGTCACAGTGGGGGCTAAGTTTCTACATAAAACTGGGGGAACACGGTTCAAGCTCCAATGAGTTCTGGGGGGACATAATTCCATCTACTACAGCTGGTCTCAGTGGATAGACTATACTAGGCATCTTTGAGTCACAGAGGTGGTATTTTTAATCTTATCTGTTTGGGGCACATAATAGTTAAATTATTACCCTAACATATAAGCTTTATATTGTTCTTTCAAATGACTTCCAAAAATTATTAGGAATAATAAGGAAAATATAATAATAAGGAATAATGAGGAAATTACATTTGTCCCACATATCTAAATTAATTAACACATATCTAAATAAATTAACATAACCATTTAATGAGTACCTACTATGTACTAGGAAAAGTTAGGCACTAGGAATATAAAGACAAAAGATGCCAGCTCATTTGTCTAATATGTGAGACAGAAGAATAGCCAATCAATACTCATGTATCAGTAAGGAATATGCTTGGCTGAAATAGGAAACCTAACAGCAGCTTGAATAGTTAAGGGATTTATTTGGTAACTTGGTGTGAAATATAAGGATAGGGCATCCAAGACTGGGATGGCACCTAAACACTGTCATGAAGGATGTAGGGTCTTTTTGTTTCTTCTGTACAAGTCTTATTGTATATCTTTCACCTTTATAGTTTTGAGATGGTTGCTATGCCTGCAAACACCAATCTATTCCAGAAAGGAAGAGAGAAAGTAAAGAGGTAAAGGGAAACCCTCCCCAAGATCTTCATCCTTCATCTATTGTGTAGACTATGGCATGGCCACCCTTGGCAACAAGACTGTTTTCAGCTTCTAAGCAGAGAAAGACAAGGAAGAAGGGAGGTTGGAATAGGTGTTGAATGGGCCAACCTACATGCTACAACATGCTGGACGTGAACCTAAAATGCAAGAGGAGCACAGAACTCTGATTTGGAAGGTTAGGAAAAGCTTCCAGGTAAAAGGGACGCTTGAGCCGAATCATTAAATGTGAGTTGGAGTGAGGTAGATCAACAGGAGGAAGGGCACCCTTGGTAGAGAACATAGGACGTGCAAAGGCAGGGAGGACTGGGACCTATGGAGGGCATGCCTAGTTCATAGGGGACAAGTTTGCAGTGATGACAGCCAAAGTTGGAGAGAGATGTTGGGGCCAAGCAAGCAAGGCCTGGAAGCCACGTTAAGGAGTTTGGACTTCGTATCATGTAGGTGACAGTAAAGGTTTTCAGTCATGGGGTAGGAATGGTAAGATTTGTGTTTAGAAAACAGAACAGATTGGTAGACAACTGAGACCGCAGCCAGGAGACTCTTGAATTTAACAAGGCAAGACATATTAAGGTCCTGACCTCAAGCGACGGTGGTGTGGAAGAGAGAAGGGTACAGATTTTAGACATGTTAAGAAAGAGGAATTGACATTTACTTAATTGATTCCTTACGGGGGCAAAGAAAACTTAAGGTTGATTCATAGGCTTCTGGCTTAGGCAGCTGGAGGGTGAGGGGGCCATTCACTGAGGTGGTGAAGTGGGAGGAAGAGCAAATGTCAGATAGCTGGTGGATATTTGGGACTGGGGCATGAGAGAAATCACTGATCCAGTCCCAATTGTTAATGCAGATTTTCTAACTGGTTTCTCGACCTCCTGTCTTGTCCCTTTCAATCATTTTCACCCTGCAGCTTGAATAACTTCTTTAGAATGCAAAGAGAACCATGCCCTTCCACAGTTTAATTAGTATCATTACAGTTTTGTTTTCTCTTCTAGCATTAATGAGCACTTACTATGTATCTGGCACTGCTAAGGGCTTTACATGCTTTGTTTCATTTAATTTTCATTTTTTAAAGATAGATACAGCAACTATCCACATTAAAAAGGGCTCAGAGGGGTAAAGTAACTTTCTAAAATTTCCTTACCTAGCAAGTGCCAGAGTTGGGTTTTAAACTCCTGTCTGGTCTGTCTCACTGCAGAACCTCTGTCATTAACCACTACATTGCATTGTCTTCCGTGCTTAAATGTATAAAGTGCTCCATATCCTTCCTTCAGAACTCTTTCACATGCATTATCCAGTATTCCATTCTTCCTCACCTACCATACAGTGTCATTTGGGTGGATATTTTCATGCACAGAGCAGGAAATTAAAGCACCGTTATAATAAAGGAATGTGATTCCTCATTAATTAATTAATCCATCAGTCTATTCTGTAAATATATTTATGGGGCAGATAATAATGGGGAAAGTTAAGATGCAGAGTGTTTAAGTGACCTTCTCGAGGCTCCATGACTGCTTAGTGGCAAAGCAGAAACTAGAATCTTTGTGTTCTCGAAGGGAAGAGAGAACTGCTTGCAAAGCTGCCAGGGATCTTAGCAAGTGCTTGGCTTGGATCAGGAATAAAAGCAGGTTCAAATTGTCCTCCATTTCATCTTTCTTCTCAGCCTCTTACCCACTAGATTCTTAGAAGCCGATTTCTAAAAAATAGGCCTGGTGTTTGGCAGCTGTGGAAGAACCGTCAGGTTTTGTCTGTGTGACTTCATTCAGTAGGTAGAAGTAGGAATAAATGGCAGGGATATCTGTATCAGCTCAATATAAGATTTTTTTTTTTTTTTTTCTTCAAAAAATGATGGCTCTATTAAGAATGAGACAAGACTGGCTGGTGAGCTCAGTTGGTTAGAGTGCAGCCTTATAACACCAAGGTCACAGGTTTAGATCCCCGTACTGGCCAACTGGCCAGCCACCAAAAAAAAAAAAAAAGAATGAGAAATGAATGAGACAATTTCCCAGAGTGGTCATAAGCTCCCCAACTCCCCTCCTACAGTACAGGGTCAGGGAGAATTGATGGCCATCTGTGGCTAGATTTGTCTTTGATAATGGATGCTACTTCTGCTGTGGCCAGAGATGAGATGAATTCCAAATTAATTCCCTGCCTCTTAGAGTTTCTTACTCAGATTCAGACTCCAAGATGGGACTCTCTGATTTGGTGAATATATATATATCCCATGCCCTTGTTCTGGCTGCTAGGAAGCTGGGTGAGAAAATATCTTCCCCTCCTCCAAACAAAACAGAAAAGAAACAGTTGACCTATAACTTTCTTCCAAGTGTAAGAGACTGTGGTTCTGTGGGTTTGGGCACATCATCTTGTCATCGATTCACACGCATTACCAATGATGTTAGTGCGGATATAGATGCCTTAACTAATATCATGGCTTTAATGATAACTTCAATATCAGACTTCCTTTTTTTGTTCATCTACAAAACATCATTAGTAGTTCTCTACCTTACAAAGTGTCTTATGACTACAAGTCTTCAGGGCATGCGAGGCAAATTGTGGGTTGTGAAGGGTCAAAGTTAGGTCTCCCACCTCCAACCACTGTAAAGTGTGGCATTATCCTGGAAACTTTAGCAGTGTCTGGTCTCCAGTTTTACATTTGCAGGATGACCATTTTGTCTGTGCTTTGGGATTTATTGACTCATGGAGTTTGACTTGTGCTCATTAAACTCACAAGAAAAGCCAGAATTCTAACTAATTAATTTATGATGAGAAATAAAAATTTCAAGCATAGCAGACAGTCAAGTCAGGCTAATAAAAGCATTTTCTCTCCATAGAAAATGATATAGGAAGCCAAACTGTAATCAGAATGTTGTACAGTGCTTGGATTTGGAGCAAGGGGAGTTGGTTCTATGATTACAATGATTAATGGCCTTAGACTAGGATTGCCTGATTGTAATAGGACTCTTTTGGTTGTAAATGACAGAAACACAATTAACATTATCTTGGGCAAAAAGGGGAGTTTATTAAAAGAGCACTGGAGTACTCTATGGGAAAGTCCATGGAAGAGCCTTGCTTCGTAGTTGACTGGAATAAGGACTGGAAAAACCTCCAGGATTCTCTTCCTGTTGGCTTCATTTGCTCCCTCTGAGAACCAGCTTCTTCCGTGTTGTGGGGAATGCTACATCCCTAGGTTCCTGTCACAGAAGAGTGACTCTCTTTCCCATTGGTGTCTATTAAGAAAGGGAAATCCTATTTATATATTAATTTTTAGCTCCCACCAATAAGTGAGAACATGTGGTATTTCTCTTTCTGTGCCTGACTTGTTTCACTTAATATAATTCTCTAAAGGTCCATCCATGTTGTTGCAAATGGCAGTATTTCATTCGTTTTTATAGCTGAGTAGTATTCCATTGTGTAGATGTACCACATTTTCCGTATCCACTCATCTGATGATGGACATTTGGGCTGGTTCCAACTCTTGGCTATTGTAAAGAGTGCTGCGATGAACATTGGGGAACAGGTATACCTTCGACTTGATGATTTCCATTCCTCTGGGTATATTCCCAACAGTGGGATAGCTGGGTCGTATGGTAGATCTATCTGCAATTGTTTGAGGAACCTCCATACCATTTTCCATAGAGGCTGCACCATTTTGCAGTCCCACCAACAATGTATGAAAGTTCCTTTTTCTCCGCAACCTCGCCAGCATTTATCGTTCAGGGTCTTTTGGATTTTAGCCATCCTAACTGGGGTTAGATGGTATCTCAGTGTGGTTTTGATTTGCGTTTCCCAGATGCTGAGTGATGTTGAGCATTTTTTCATATGTCTGTTGGCCATTTGTATATCTTCCTTAGAGAAATGCCTACTTAGCTCTTTTGCCCATTTTTTAATTGGGTTGCTTGTTTTCTTCTTGTAAAGTTGTTTGAGTTCCTTATATATTCTGGATATTAATCCTTTGTCAGATGTATATTTTGCAAATATTTTCTCCCACTCTGTTGGTTGTCTTTTAACTCTGTTAATTGTTTCTTTTGCTGTGCAGAAGCTTTTTAGTTTGATATAATCCCATTTGTTTATTTTTCCTTTAGTTGCCCATGCTTTTGGGGTTGTATTCATGAAGTCTGTGCCCAGTCCTATTTCCTGAAGTGTTTCTCCTATGTTTTCTTTAAGAAGTTTTATTGTCTCAGGGTGTATATTTAAATCCTTAATCCATTTTGAGTTGATTTTAGTATATGGTGAGAGGTATGGGTCTAGTTTCATTCTCCTGCATATGGATATCCAGTTATCCCAGCACCATTTGCTGAAGAGGCAGTCCCTTCCCCAGTGAATAGGCTTGGTGCCTTTGTCAAAGATCAGATGACAGTAAGTGTGTGGGTTGATTTCTGGATTCTCTATTTTATTCCATTGATCGGTGTGTCTGTTTTTATGCCAGTACCATACTGTTTTGGTTATTATAGCTTTGTAGTAAAGCTAAAGTTGGGTAGTGTTATGCCTCCAGCTTTATTTTTTTTGCTCATCATTGCTTTGGCTATGCGTGGTCTTTTATTATTCCATATAAATTTCTGGATAGTTCTTTCCATTTCTGAGAAAAATGTCTTTGGAATTTTGATGGGGATTGCGTTGAATTTGTATATCACTTTAGGTAGTATGGACATTTTCACTATGTTGATTCTTCCAAACCAAGAGCATGGGATATCTTTCCATCTTCTTGTATCCTCTCTAATTTCTCTCAGCAGTGGTTTGTAGTTATCATTATAGAGATTTTTCACCTCCTTGGTTAACTCAATTCCTAAGTATTTTATTTTTTTGGTGGCTATTGTAAATGGGCAGCCTTTCTTGATTTCTCGTTCTGCATGTTCACTATTGGAGAAAAGAAATGCTACTGATTTTTGTGTGTTGATTTTGTATCCTGCTACTGTGCTGAAATCATTTATCAATTCCAACAGTTTTTTTGTAGAGGTTTTAGGCTGTTCGATATATAGGATCATGTCATCTGCAAACAGGGACAGTTTGACTTCATCTTTTCCAATCTGGATGCCCTTTATTTCCTTCTCTTCTCTGATTGCTCTGGCTAGTACTTCCAACACTGTGTTGAATAGGAGTGGTGAGAGTGGGCATCCTTGTCTAGTGCCTGTTCTTAAAGGAAAAGCTTTCAGCTTGTTCCCATTCAGGATGATATCGGCAGTGGGTTTGTCATATATGGCTTTAATTATGTTGAGATACTTTCCCCTCTATACCTAACTTATAGAGGGTCTTTGTCATGAATGAGTGCTGAATTTTATCAAATGCTTTTTCAGCATCTATAGAGATGATCATATGGTCCTTGTGTTTGACTTTATTAATATGGTGTATCACATTTATTGATTTGCGTATGTTGAACCAACCTTGCATCCCTGGGATGAATCCCACTTGATCGTGGTGAATAATTTTACGTATGTGTTGCCGTATTCTGTTTGCAAGTATTTTAGTGAGGATTTTCGCATCTATATTCATCAAGGATATCGGCCTGTAGTTTTCTCTTTTGGTTATATCTTTACCTGGTTTTGGTATCAGGATGATGTCTGCTTCATAGAATGAGTTTGGGAGATTTGCGTCTGTTTCAATCTTTTGGAATAGTTTGTAAAGAATCGGTGTCAAAAAATTGTGCTGTGAAACCATCTGGTCCTGGGCTTTTCTTTGTTGGGAGCCTTCTGATAACAGCTTCAATCTCCTTTATTGTTATCGGTCTGTTCAAATTTTCTACATCTTCATGGTTCAGTTTTGGGAGCTTGTGTGTGTCCAGAAATTTATCCATTTCCTCCAGATTTTCAAATTTGTTGGCGTATAGTTGTTTATAGTAATCTTGAATGATTCCTTGTATTTCAGATAAATCAGTTGTAATATCGCCTTTTTCATTTCTAATTTTTGTTATTTGAATCTTCTCTGTTCTTTTTTTTGTTAGCCATGCTAATGGTTTGTCAATTTTATTTATCTTTTCAAAAACCAACTTTTTGATTCATTGATCTTTTGTATTGTTTTTTGGGTTTTAATTTCATTAAGTTCTGCTCAGATCTTAATGATTTCTTTCCATCTGCTAACTTTAGGTTTGGATTGTTCTTGGTTTTCTAGTTCTTTAAGGTGAAGTGTTAAGTTGTTTACTTGCCATCTTTCCATTATTCTGAGGTGAGCATTTAATGGAATAAATTTCCCCCTTAATACTTCTTTTGCAATATCCCACAGGTTTTGGTATGATGTATCATTATTTTCATTAGTTTCAATAAATTTTTTGATTTCCTGCTTGATTTCTTCTTGGACCCATATGTCATTAAGTAGAATGCTGTTTAATTTCCATGTGTTTGTATAGTTTCCAGAGTTTCGTTTGTTATTAATTTTTAGTTTTAATCCATTGTGGTCTGAGAAAATACATGGGATAATTCCAATTTTTTTGAATTTATTGAGACTTGATTTGTGACCTAATATGTGATCTATCCTGGAGAATGATCCATGTGCTGATGAGAAGAATGAATATTCTGAGGTTGTTGGATGGAATGTTCTGTAGATATCTGCCAATTCCAATTGGTCTAGAGTATTGTTTAGATCTTGTGTTTCTCTACTGATTCTTTGCCTAGATGATCTGTCTAATATTGACAGTGGGGTGTTCAGGTCCCCTGCTATTATGGTATTAGTGTCTATTTCCTTCTTTAGGTCTACTAGAGTTTGTTTTATAAATCTGGCTGCTCCAACATTGGGTGCGTATATGTTTATGATTGTTATGTCTTCTTGATGGATCAGTCCTTTTATCATTAAGTAGTGTCCCTCATTGTCTCTTTTTATGGTTTTTAGTTTGAAGTCTATTTTGTCAGATATAAGAATAGCTACTCCAGCTCGTTTCTCTTTTCTGTTTGCATGGTAAATCTTTTTCCATCCTTTCACTCTCAGTCTATATGAATCTTTATGGGTGAGGTGGGTCTCTTGTAGGCAGCATATAGTTGGGTCCTCCTTTTTAATCCAGTCAGCCAGTTGTGTCTTTTGATTGGGGAATTTAAGCTTTTTACATTAAGAGTTGTTATTGAAAGGTGTTGATTTAATCCTAGCATTTTATTGGTTGTTTGGTTGTCGTAGGTGTCTTTTGTTCCTTGCTTTCTGATTTACTGTTTGGTTTCTGTATTTGTTGGTTCCTTAGGTTGTAGATAGCATTTTTGTTTGTTTGTTTTCTCTTCATGAATGCCATTTTTATTATAGTAGTGGGTTTTGATTTTCCTTGGGTTTTTATGGCAGTGGTAGTTATTTTTCAGGAACCAAACCCAGTATTCCCTTGAGGATTTCTTGTAAGGGTGGTTGTGTGGTAGTGAACTCCCACAGTTTTTCAGCACCGCACTCTCCCGAGTGAGCCACGGGCCGGCCCGTATAACTCCCACAGTTTTTGTTTGTCTGAGAAATATACTATTTGCCCCTCATTTCGGAAGGATAGCCTTGCAGGGTAGAGTATTCTTGGCTGGCAATCTTTGTCTTTTAGTATTTTGAATATATCATCCCATTCCTTTCTGGCTTTTAGGGTTTGTGATGAAAAGTCTGATGTTAGCCTGATTGGGGCTCCCTTATAGGTGATTTGATGCTTCTCTCTTGCAGCTTTTAAGATTCTCTCTTTGTCTCTGAGTTTTGCCAATTTGACTATAACATGTCTTGGAGAAGGTCTTTTTGGGTTGAATACGTTTGGAGATCATTGAGCTTCTTGGATCTGAAGATCTGTGATTTTTCCTATACCTGGGAAGTTTTCTGCCACTATTTTGTTGAATACGTTTTCAATGCAATCTCCGTTTTCTTCCCCTTCTGGAATACCCATGACTCAGATATTTGAGCACTACGGTTGTCTGATATCTCTCTCAGATTTTCTTCAATGTCTTTGATTCTTTTTTCTTTTTTTTTTTGTCTGCTTGTGTTATTTCAAACAGCCCTTCTTCAATTTGAGAGGTTCTCTCTTCAACTTCAACAAGCCTGCTGGTTAAATTCTCTGTTGTGTTTTTTATTTCGCTGAATAACTTCTTCAGTTCGGCCAGTTCTGCTACATTTTTTTTCAGGACATTGATTTCCTTGTACATTTCCTCTTTCAGGTCCTGTATACTTTTCCTCGTTTCATCATGATGTCTAGCTGAGTTTTCTTGTATCTCATTCAGTTTCCTTAGAATTATCACTCGAAATTCCTTGTCAGTCATTTCAAGGGCTTCTTGTTCTATAGGATCTAGAGTATGAGATTTATTAACTTTTGGTGGTGTACTTTCTTGGTTTTTTGTATTTCTGGTATCTTTTTTTTGATGTTTATTCATTGTGGCAGGGGGTTTCACAGTCCACTGGTTTGAGACTATTGACTAACTAAGATGTTGCTGTGGTTGTCAATTTGATATGGCTACCTCCGTGACTGCTCAGGTGGCCTCTAGTGCCTTGTGTGTGTGGTTGTCTCGGGTCTTGGGCCTCTCCGGGGAGCCACCTCTCTGGTCAGCTTGGACTCTGCCTGGCTGCTGGATCACGGGGTGGTACTGCAGGGTGTGTGGTCTCTGCTGAGCTTCCACTTCCCATGCAGAACTTCTCCCTGTTCTTGTGCTCTGGCCCGGGCTGCTGGATCGTGCAGTGGCGGCCCCACAGGGTGTGTGGTTTCTGTCTAGTCTCTGCCTCCCTAGCCGGACGTCTCCCCGCTCTGTGCGCACTGGGCTGGGCTGGGACGTGTCTTCTGCAACCCTCGTCTATCAGCTGGGCCTTCAAGACCCTGCTCGGCTCCGCCTCGCCCAGGAAGTCTGCCAGGTTTCTGCTAGGCGCAGATGACCGGTCGCTCTGGGTGCCTTTGTAGCACTGTGTAGATCTTTCTCGGGACTTATCACCTTCCTCCTGGTATCGCCGTTATTCATGTACTTGTCTTATCTCCCACACCAGAGTGTGTGCTCCTTGGGGGATGAGCCCGCAGCACACGGTTCACCTTTGAATCCCTCCAGCATGGACCGACTCCAGTGCCCGCCCACAGTCAGCTCTCCAGCAGGTTCAAGTGAACTTGGGAACTCTCTGACCACACCATTCCTAACCAGAAATCGGTTAGGCATTTTTCCGAACTGGTGGCCGCAGAGATGGTATCTGCTCCCTGGTAACAGGAAGTTTACCGGGGGCTGGAGCCCAGGGTGCGGTGGAGTGACAGTCGGCCTAGCCCGTACTTCCTTGCCCTCCCGATGCTGGCCAGGGACGCCCCACGCCACCAGCCCCACCAGAGAACCATGGAGGGAGTGGGGGGGAGGCCGGCCCACAGGCCTCGGGAAGCCCCGCGCCAGGGCAAGCAAGTGGGAAGGCTCAGTGAGGAGCAGAGCCGGGCGAAGAGGACAGGCTTGGGCGAGCTGGGCCGGAGCCCCCACCACCTGAGAAAATGGAGGCAGCCCCAGGGCCGGTGAGTGGCCCGGTGGGGCAGGCGGAAGCCGGGAGGGCGTCCGCCCCCCAGGCAGTGCCGGGCCAGGGGTCACTCACGGGGCTGTGCCGGGCCGGGTGGCTCCCTCTCTGCCTCTGTGTCGTCACCGTCCCCGTTCTCAGCCGCTGCCGCCTCGGGCTGCTCACTCGGTCCCGCAGCGTGGCTCGGGCGCTCCCAGGAATTGTCTTTTATGCCAGCCTGAAACCTTGAATCCTCAATAGGGCAGCTGGCCGCCTTCAGCGCCTCTCCGGCCTCCGGGATCCTGGCAGCGTCAACAGCGGCCCGGCGCCGTGTTCCCTGTTTAGAGACTCGCTTTTGCAGCTAAGAAACAGTTCTTTTCCTGCTCCATACTTCAAAGCTGTTGCCTGTAAATGAGGCAGCCTCTCCTGCCAAGGGCAAAGTGGCAGTCAGCCCCCACGACCGGCCACCAGCAGCGGTCCTCCCTTAAGAGACGGCAAGAGGAAGGTCCACAAGTTTCCCGGCTGCCTGAGGCCCAGTGGCCACCTTTTCCACCTCAGCTACTCCGCGCCAACCGCCGCAGCCACCGCCATCTTAGGATCCCCTGTCTATCTCTTAAGGATGGGTGCCCTGTTCTTCAGATTTAAAAAAGTGGGTGGGTGGGCAAGGGGGGAGACAATCACAGACAGTTTATTAATAACTGACTGAAAGTCATCACTCAATACTACAAGTTTCCATTTTGTTGAGCAAAATTGCCTTTTTAGAAAGATAACTGAATGTTTTAATCTTTCACCTCTATTTGCATTCACAATGTAGTAAACTACTTTTATTGCTTTATTTATTCAATAAGTGTTTTTCATTGCCTACCTTTTATTAGACTCTGTGCTGGGAGGGGGAAAAGGGCCTAAACATAGGTGGAATAGGTTTCTGCCTGCTTTAAGTTAGTAGAGAGACACACTAATGTTGACTTGCAAGTTTGGCCTGCCCAAAGCAACTCTCCAGTGTTTGACTGGGGTTCCTGATAATCCTATCATTGAGTCATAACTTTGGGTAAGAAGAGGGTAGGGAAACAAGTTCATTGTCATCTATTAACACTTAAATATATTTTAAGATTATGGAATATTTCCATTATATAAAATACTCTTCAAACATCCATCTACCCATTACCTGGTTACAACATAAGTTAATATTTTTACCATATTTGCTTCATATTTTCTGAAGAAAATGATTTGTATAGATTCAGTACATCCCTACTGAAAGACATTAGCTCCCAAATTTTCGTTACTACAAATAAGGCTACAATGAATATCCTTATTGAAAGAAAGTGAGCCAAAATGTCAGGTACTGATTAAGCTTTATTAAAGGAAAGGAATCTGCCAGGGTGCGCTCAAAGTGGCAGGCAGCCCGGGGCTGCCCTCAAAATGGAGCACAGCCCCAGATGTGGGCGTGAAAGAGCTTATATAGCATGCCGAGGGTTGGCTGATACCATGAAGGAAGGGCAACCAGGGTGGAGAACTGTGCCCTTGTGGAAGCAAAAGGGTTTCTGTTTTGCAGAAGTCACAAGGCTTCTCCTAAAGGGAAGCAGGGAGGGGTTTGGTGCTGGAGTGGAAGACAAGGCCGGAAGCTATTTTGTGCTTATTGTGTGCACAATGGTGCTGGTCACGCCCAAGATCCATCAGTTATATACATCTCCTTGAATATATATGAAAGTTTCTTTATACCCTATAGATATATACAATTATATACTTTATGTACTATTATTTCATTGTGATTGCTAAGATATTTAATTTTATTTTTATGGTTTTAATTTGTCTTGTGAGCAGAAATAATTTCCCCCTATTCCTTTTATTCTCCTTTCCTGCTTTCTATTAGATTGGTTTAAAAAAAATCCCATTTGCTGGTTTGAAAGTTATACTTCCAATTTTTGTTCTTTTAATCATCAGTACTCAAACTTTAGTGTGCTTCAGAATGCCTGGAGGGCTTGTAAAGATATAGATTGCTGCACCCCACACCAGAGTTTCTAATTCAGTCAGTTTGGGGTGGAAGCCAAATTTTTGTATTCCTATTGAGTTCCCAGATGTTGTTGCTGCTACTACTCTGAAAATCACACCTGAGAGCCCTGCAGGAATTGGTGGTTACCACCAGTGTAAACAGTAGCACCTTTACCCAATAGCTGGTCTGAGTGGCCTTTCTTCTATTTTTGGCATACTTGTTGAATTCTCTTACCTTCCCATTATCCTGGTCATGCATTAAAACTTTCTAAAATGTCCTTTTATCCAGCATTTTTTGGTGTACCCTACTCAGAAGTGTTTCTTTGACCATCTAGCCCCATAATATTGCCCGCAATAGAAGTAGGCTTTTAATTTTCCATAGGAGAATAATTTTTCCCCCACCCTGAGCTCCAAATAGAGAGAAACTTTCTTGCAAGTTTCTCTAGACTGGTAATTGGGGTTTCCCTGGTCTCTTTTATTTTTATTTATTTTTATTTTTTTAAACTGGTAAGGGGATCTTAACCCTTGGCTTGGTGTTGTCTGCACCACGCTCAGCCAGTGAGCTCATGGGCCATCCCCATATAGGATCCGAACCTGTGACCTCGGTGCTACCAGCGCCGCACTCTCCCGAGTGAGCCATGGGACTGGCCCATTCCCTGGTCTCTTTTATATGAAGACACAACCTTTACAGATTCTTCACTATAAATAGGAGTTTAGCTTTTTGTCTCAAGTAAACTTAAGGCCATGTCTATAGTGTGGTTCACACTCTACCCTCTAGCCTTGTGGCATGAGTTTATAGGTTCCTATTGTAATGTGTATCCTCTTATTTTCTTGCACCTCAGGGTTTCCCTTTTGAGCTTGACTATGCTTGTAGACTTTGGAAGGGTGGTAGTGTATTTCATCCAGCATTTCTTTGTATTTAATGGGGCGTGGGTTGGGGACACTAGGTAATCTCAGTCCACCTGGTTGTCTTCTATTATCTCTTCAGCTATCATCAAGCAGAGAATGTGGGACACAGGGTCAAAAAGCCTTCAGAGGCAGGAAGTGTGTAGTAGAAAATGCAGAGCACCTGAGCTCAGTACTAGGTGCTGCTAAATTGTAAGTAATTGAAGGAGGGGTACTCTGCTGGTGGTGGTGAGTAACACTATGAGGGGTCTTCAAAAAGTTTATGGAAAGATTTGTATTATCGTTTAGTTCTATTTTTCCATGAACTTTTTGAAGTACCCTAGGTACATTATAGGGCCTGGAACAGTTGTGGGATTTGAATATTTTTTTTAGGACTAGTCCTTCCCGAAATGTTTTCTAATTTCATGTAAAGTATATGCCAAACATATAAAATGTCTTTCTTTCTGGAGTCGTTCTTTTCTCAAACAGTAACTTATCCCTCTTAGGTGTGCATTGACAACATACTCTGAAGACTATGTTCCAGCATATGATTATCAGCCACGTGTGAGTACAAGAGACATATTCTAATGTTTATGTACTTAAAGTGATTCTTTACACCTAGTATAAATAGTTGAACTTGGTATGAAAGGAGAAATTGCTGAGATTTATGATGTTTTACAGTTATTTAGTGATATTAACTGTTTATGGGAGTTAATAGAATGTTTTATGGCTATGATTTATTTTTGGAAGTTTATAGATTTCAGGGAGAAAATATTGCAGTGTCCAAAATATATTAGTCACTTTCTTCCTCTTCTTGTTTTATTGCCTTCTCCCTGGATTCAATTTGTCTAGAATAAGAGCCTATCTTTCTATTCATTTGTATTGCATCGACACATAAAAGTAAGATGCTTAATTTAGGTCTCGGAAATGTGTATGTTAATAAGAAAAGTCCACTTTATAACTTGAATATATTTGTG
The DNA here is from genome assembly GCF_027409185.1 of Cynocephalus volans. Lineage (NCBI taxonomy): Eukaryota > Metazoa > Chordata > Mammalia > Dermoptera > Cynocephalidae > Cynocephalus > Cynocephalus volans. Next base: position 41,390,350 of record NC_084475.1, on the reverse strand, counting down.
CTTTGAAAATGATGCAACAGAAACATAACAAGGCTGCTTCCGATTAGCCTTGTTTTGGGAGTCTTCACCAGTACAGTATACATGAGATAGAAACAAGAGATTTAACTATTGATAAAGAAGAGGGGAAAAAGTCATTTTTATTTTCAAATAGTATAATTATCTACTTAGGAGGACTAAGATATTAAACTGAGATGTAATTAGAATGAATAAGACAATAGCTTTCCTTCACACTGATGGCATCGTCTCGTTCTCATGGGTAAACACCCGCAGAGTCCATGTCTATTGTGAATGCCAATGGAAACACAAAGACAAGGATTTGAGCGTCTCACAGAAAGGAGTCTATTTGGGTTACACAAGCCAGGAGCCAGGCCAGTCTCAGCACCTAAACCAAGCTCCCTGAGACGGCGGGGATTATAGCTTTTAAGGATCTAGCTACAGGAACGTACATATTTTACAAGGGCTAGGGTATTTCTATGCATATTCAAGTGGGGATAAGCGCACATGTGCAGTGTGCAGTCATGTATGTCACATGTCTTATGTTCACTTGGCAGTGGAGATTTAAGTATTAAGATGCAGGCATTGGCCTTGTGTAGTCAGAGAGGATATAATTTCAGGCAAAGTTAGGACTAATGTGCAAACTTCCCTATCCGGCCCAAACTGGTTTGGATTAACAGGGAGTCCTCCTCGATTGCCATCTCAGAGTGCCTTTCTCACCCAATCAAAATTGTTGAATGAAAGGGACAAGGAGAAAGACAGATTAGGGAGAGACAAGAATGAAGGGGTAGCTCTCAGTATCAGCACTAACCAGTTAGTAAATTACAAAGGGAAAAACATACATATTATTCTAGCAACACAAATTTAGAATAGTTTTATGAGGAAAATTTTACCAAGGTCAATAAAAGAAAATGTGATAGTTTATCTCCAAAGATGGCAGACCTTTCTAATTGCTCAGGCCACTTCCCCATCAAGAGGTGAACATTCCTCTTGAATCTGGCTGCCAGGTGACTGATTTGATCAATAGAATATGGTAAAAGTGACCCGTGCCAGTTCTAAGCCTAGCCTTACGAAGACTGCTTCCACCTGCTAGAGTCCTGAGCCACCAGGTAAGAAATCCAGGCTACTCTGCTGGAGAGAGAGGCCATGCGAGTGTGACTAATAAGGAGGGAGCCATCGTGGACGTTCGGCTTAGCAGAGCCTGGACTTGAGCTCCAGCTGCCATCTGACTGCATCCCAGGGGAGACCACAGGAAGAAGTTGAAGCTATTAATATTACTTCTTTTTCAATATGCACCAAGACATAACTGAGACAGAAATCTCAAATAAAAGGGGAATAGCCACCACTTTAGGAGACTGGAAAACTAATTATAAATTAAATTTATAAATTTAATATAATTACAGTCAAAATCCCAGTGAATTTTGTTTTTTATCAGAATCTGAGATTCTGAGGATTATTTGAAAGAAGAAAGAGATGAAAATATTTAGAAATTTTTTTAAAAGGTGGCAGAACCAATTTAGGGAAGTAAAAGATTCATGATACCACCTTTATGATATGTTATATTCTTATTTAGTTTTTCTTATTTAAAAAATAGCACTTGAGCCATAAAAACAGTAAATATGATAACTTATGGATTAATATGCTTAATACATAAAGAACTCATACATATCAGCAGGAAAAATGTTAATGACTCTAGAGAAATGAGCAAAAGACATATAAAGGCAATTTACAAAGTAGAAAATATAATTAGCTAATAAATATAGGGTAAATACCCAATTTATAAATAAATAAAAAACAATGTGATTTAAAACAAAAGTTTTTGGGGTTTTTTTTGCTAATAAAATTGGCAATATTTTTAAAAATAGTAATACTCAGTGCGGTGAGGATGGGGTAAGATGGATACTTTTATCAGTTGCCATGCTGATTATAAGTTATTTTTATCTTTCTGGAAAGGAATTTGGCAATATGTATCAAGACATTATTTGACCTAATAATTCTCTTTCTAGGAAACTTCCCTAAAGAAAATTAATCCAAACTAGGGATAAAATTTATATCCAAATGTACTCATCACTGAATTATTTATAATTGCAAAACTTGGAAAGTACCTTAATATTTACTATTAGGAGTAGTATTAATTAAATACATTACAATCATAGGATGAGATATTGCGCAGCCTTTATAATGTTCATAGACAGTTCTTAGTGTTTTAATAAATCTTCATTTAAGGTTAAGAAAGCATTAAGATACAAAATTACATATATATTTTATATAAATTGTGTAGAAAAAAATTAAAACCAGAGAAACTGCCAAAATGCTTGTAAGGTTGGTCATTGAATGCTGAGATTCTAGGGGATTTTCTTCTTCTTTACACTTTTTAGAATTTTCCAATGCAACAAACATGATCATTTATAATCAGAAAAGGCACAAGGAAACAAGTGTATTATTTAAAAATACATTTCAGGCCATTTCCTTATTTATATGGGTTTTGACTCTATCTTTAAATAAAAGGAAGTTTCAAGACACCTAATTAAAAACTCACAAAATTCAAAGGACTAAATATAATAAATATAAAGAATGTGGGATGTATTCTCAGGGCACATCAATCTTTAACCATGTGTTATATATAGATGCTTTTAATTTTTTCAGCACTATTTCTAATATTTCTCATGTTGCTGGTTTCTGCATTAACAGCACAGCACACCACACCATGGCAGTTGTTTGGCTTTATTTGCAGAGTTTTGTTCATTCACTTCTAATTTCCCTGCCAAAGTAATTGATTTTCAGGTATGTTTTTAACACTGCTTTTAACACCCACATTTAATGAATCCTTATATTACATTGTTATAAGATTCAAAAATTTTGTAAATTATAATAATAGTGCATGGTTACATAACAGAATAGTGATTGAACTCTTTAACATAGAAGTTACCATGCACATAAACAAATGTGTGGTTCACAAAATATTGACAAAGGAAGGAGAATATTTGATTACTTGCTAGAGACTTCTCCATGTGGCCTTAGCATAAATTATGCAGTTTTTGGAGGCTTCAGGTCAAGATGATGGAATAGACAGTCCCTAGCATCACTCTCTCCCACAAACCAACCAGTTTACAACTATTAAAAAGCAATGACAGCCAAGCTGGGGCAGCTAGAGCTCAGGGGAAGAGGAGGAGAGGCCTACAGAGTGCATGAAGAAAGGAGAAGCCACAATGAGAGAAAGAAAGAACTGCTCCAACCATTTAGAGCCCCGGCCGCTTCAAGGCTGGAGCTGCTGAGCACATGGAGCAGGAGATGGTAAAAGCTGCAGCTGTGCCCTTCCTATGAAGTTGCTTGGAGGCAGCAGGGGAGAATAGAGCGTTGGGGGCCCTCAGGCCAGCAAGACCACTAATAGGGTTCCCATGGACCCACATAGTAGTGAGGAGCCATAACAACTGAAAAAAGAAGCTGGTCAGAGGCCCATGAGTCACTGCAAGGAACTGTTGCATAGCCCATCCTATGGGAAGTGTTTGGAGTGCAGGCAGTGGGGAGATGGGCCCAGTGGTGGGACACTGGAGCACATCAAGGACAGCCGATCTGCCCTCCAATCAGCGCAGGACCACTCTGTGGATACTGGTCAGGAACATAGAACTGCAAGGGGTGCATTTTGCTGAAAAGATGCAGGTCTAGACCAGAGTTTCACACAACCCAGGTGTACTGGATCTCACAAGACCTGGAAGTACCTACAAAGTCAACCATTAAAATCTGAGCAGCACAAAAAGCCTTCCCCTGGGAATCAGCAGCAAAGCAGCAATTTAGCTCAACCACATGGCTCGAGTACTGGTCCTCACAGGAATTTCCCCCATTTTAGAAGCAAAGGACAACAATTTAGTTTCAGTGCAGAGTTTAAGTGCTGGGAACAGCAAATAATCCAACATAGAACTGAAAGAATAAACAAAATACCCACAGACCAGAGACAAAATTTGGTATCAACTAGTAAAGATCTCACTTCACCAAAGAATACTTATAAAACCTAGAATGATCAGGATCCCCCTGGTTCCCCAAGCCAGGGAAGGTGGAGTGACAGGGGCCCCAGCCACGCTCCTTGGACATCCATAACCAGCCCAGCGATGACCACCAAGCCACTGCAGGAAGTGCCCTGGGCCTTCGAACTGGGAGGGTGGGTGGCCCAGGGCCTTGGTCACGCACCCTTGACACCTGCACTTAGCCCAGTGATGACCACTGAGCCACCACAGAAAGCACCCTGGGCCCCTGAACCAGGATGGTGGATGACTGAGGGCCTCAGCCATGCCTCCTGACACTCGCACCCAGCCCAGTGACGACCACCGAGCTGCCACTGGAAACAGCCCAGGCTCCTGAACCAGGGCAGTGGGGGACTAAGGGCTTCAGCCACATCCCCCCCTCCCCCGACATCTGCATTCAGCCCAGCAACAACAAAGCCACCACTGGAAGCCCCCTGGTCTCCCCTGCAGGAATGAGGGGGATGTCATGGGCCTCAACCAGGTCCCCCCTTCCTCCTTCTCCCACCCTATTTCCTTCCCCCTTTCTCTCTCCCCCTGTTGCTCTGCAACAACATGTTAGAATCAGAAAACAGATGGAGCTGGGGACCGACTCCTCCTCCCACAACTAGGCACACTACTGCTGCCATGGGACCTGCCCAGGGTCCTGAGGCATGGATTTGGGGACGGACCCCTCCTCCCACATCCAGGCAAGGAGCACACCCAAAACACCACTTCTATGTAGGTGGCCCACTACATCCACCACAATAGCCATGGCTGCTGCAAAAGTGTCTAGACACCACAACCAGTGTACAGATGGCCCTCCAGCCACTCATGCACTGACCCAAGGAGAGTCACCAGCAGAGACCAAAGAAAAGAAGAGGACGTCCCTCTCCACAAAGCCCATTCCAGAGTGACAGAAGAAGTGGCTATGATAATAGTGGAGGACCTGCACATAGCTCTCTCAGCACTGGACAGATTATCTAGGCAACAAATCAACAGAGTAACCATTACTCTTCCAGAAGGAGAAAAGAAATCTAGGGCTGTCAGTGGTGGGAGGAGGAGGGAGATGGGGATGGGGAAAAATTTGATAAGGGGCATAAAGAATAAGTATGATTTGTATTAATGTATGTGCTAATAATATTGATTTGATCAACATACACCAATGTTGAACCCCCAAAATATGTATAATCAATTATGGTTCAATAAAAAAATATAAAATAAAATTTTTAGAAATGTAGTTTTTGAAGAAATCTGAAAATATTTGCATTCATATTATTTCAAATGTTGTGCATAAATTGAGAGTTTATTTTTATATTATGGTGTCTTACACTTGCTTAATTCATATTTGTATAAAGTGGGACAGTATTATAGAAAACAAAGGAAATGCAGGTTATCACCCTGTAGCTCTAACCATACATAAGGAAATACAGAGTATTAGGAAGCAATGAAGTCATTTCCAAGGGGAGAAATGGAAGAGAGTTGCAAGCTGTTTCTTCTGAACTCCACCTCTCAAGCTGGTTGCTTATTACAGCTCTTCTCAATTCCAATTAAAGATACCTTCTCTTAAATCCTTTTTTATCATCTCCCAGAAAACCAGAACACAGGAAAAGTTGCAAGGAAGGTACACTAGAGGATTGATCCAAAGCAGCCTGTTGGGTACGTGAGCCTTTAGGACAAGGGAGAAGTGAGCTGAGGTTAATGGCAGAAAGATGACTGAACACACTCAGGATGAGTAAGGAAAAGCATTAGTTCAGCCAGGGACTAGTAAACCCAGGAAGTTGAAGAGTCAAGGAACGAAAATGTTGATTGAAGAAAAAAACAAATATGAAGTAGTGAAGGAGTGAGAGAGCTTGAAGAATAGGAGGTAATGATCAATAAGAGGATAGTGTATTGGAATTTATTATTTCAGAGGGAGGACAGTTCTGGGGAGTGACAGAGCCTAGGGTGTGGCCATGGGAGAGAAATTTCTAGAATGGAATCAAATCCATTGACGTGATAAGGTGAAGGAATGGGAAACAAGAATGTTGGCTAGATCCAAAATATGGGTGTTGGAGATCAACCTACATGAGGGCAGGACAGTAGGGTGTGGCCAAAGACTGCAAGTCAAATGACGAAACCCTCAGTGAACTTTGGGGAGCATCTTGGAGATTAGTGGCTCTTCCCAGCCATGCAGCTACCATCTGCTTGGTCAGTATCAAGTGAAAGTGCCATTTTGTTTTTCTAAGTAAAATATCCGTGGGGCCTACGAAGCACACCTCTTAAGGCCAGGTCAGCACTTGGCTGATCTGAGCCCTGAAAGACTAGATAAATTGGACTGGCTGATAAATATTTTGAGTCATATCCCAGACCAAAGTGCATCTTGGCTGGGAGTCAGACGTGGGTGTGGAGGCAGCACCGTTAGGAGCCCTTTATTGTTTAATTAGACTCATTTGCATAGAAGAAACTCCCCAAAGACTGGCATTGCTTTAAGTTTTCTGCTTTCTAGGAAGGGATGCCTGCCAGAGGCCTTAAAAAGAAGACAAGAGAAAGAATGACTTGCTGAAAAATGGGCAGAGCTGGGACAGAAAGTGAAACTAGAACAGGGTGGGGATTCTATAGGAAGCATCACTTGTCTGAACTAAACAATTCCCAGTTCTTTTTAAGGCACTCTGTTTGTATCTTTACTCCTTTCTGTGTCCCTCTTATCTTTTCCATTTTCATTTCAGAATAGACAGTCCTTGTATTTCTTCCTTTTTTTGGTTTTAAAAAATAATAGCATGAAAAGTTGTGCAATGTAAATCTGGCCCCAATGAATAACCATGCAATCTAGAAAGTATGGTTTTGCCAAACTTTTACCAGGAAAATTAAGGCTGGAATTTAACTAGGTAATGTTCCAGACTACATAATATGTCTTCATTACTTTTTTTCTTTTTGATTACCTTTAATTTCTACAGCGAATATATTTGACTTCTGTAAACAAAAGTTGTAAAAATCGATAACCCTAGGCCTCAAATTTATATGTAACCCATTAAATCACACCATTATAAATATAAAACAGTGGCAGAGGCAAATGTCCTCACATAATATAGACTGAAGAATAAGAAAAATATTTGTATTTTATATGATTGAAATGATAGGACCAATCAATATTTGTGTATTAGAAAGAAAAAATAGCATATTGCTTAGTTTTTTATGCTGGCCATAACTAAAGTTTTTGTGATATTAATCTTTAAAAGTCAGTTTATTCTGTGAAGTGTTTGTTCACATAGATCTCCATATTTTTCTTTGTAATGAAACCTATGTCATAGACTGGATTCATTAATGATAATAGATATTTACATTTATACCCGCAGCCTAAACTTCTTTATGTTTTCCGTGACTATTTTCCTTTGGTTGAATACCTGTATTTGTTTCAAATACTTTTCCTTTCTAAAATTTTGTCAAATAAATAGGGGTAATAAATGTTTTTTAAATATATAACTAAAATATATCCCACTAGTTACATATTTATTATAGCTATACTTGCCAATTACTCATATTTGTAATGCAATTATTGGAAGAAAAAAATGTCCTATAGAAATAAACTTCTATTTGAAGTTAAGAGAAGAGAATGAGTGGCGGGATCGATCCCCCAGGGGTCTCCAGGGTTGGTAAGGTGGACTTGGCTGCAGGGGAAGTACTCTATGCCTCTCATACCACTCTGCATGTGTGCTAAGAAGACAACCTTCTTAGAGAAAGGCAGGTCTTTAGTCAAGTGTATATAAGTGGTAAAGACTTTTCTACATGGTGTATACTGAAAACAATGAAACAAAATATCAAGCAATCTACTTTTATATCCACTTTCATTCCATCCAATGTGACATTCACATAAATAAGCTTGCTGTCTCAAATACCTTTTTAAGAGTAACTGGGATACGCAAAATGAGCATACTTATAGACGTACTAGGGAAGAATGGTCTTTGCTGTTCTAATGCCAGGTGGCTAATAGCTATCTTTAATGGTGGACACAAGGTTGCTTCACAGTGACTGATTTGGCCAGGAGCAACATAATCCATTATGTGTTTTATTGGATGATCTGGATGAAGGAATTGCGACTTTACTTTCAAATTATCTTATAATATTAAATTAGACAGAGTTATTGATGTTCCAGAAGGCAGGCCTAAAACTGAAAATGACCTTGAAAAATAAAACTGTAAAAAATAAAAGGTCCTAAAGACAAAGGATGAAATCAAATAAGAGTAATTATAACTGAGGAACAGCCTGCCAGAAGATTCGGAAGAATTGGATGAGGACTTGGTATACAATTGACTAAGATAGTGTCATTTTATCCTGAACAAAAGGTACAGGAGATAATGATGCTCAGAGTAAAAATATAGCACCCAAGTGGCAATGAGGATGAAAGTGGAGCGGGCATCTGAGAGTTCATCATTTAAAGATGTATTAATACATTGACTGATGTAAGTGGTAAAACAATTTTCTGTTTGTCCTTCATAATGAAGGAAGGTTGACTGAGGGACCCACTCACTAAGAGGGTCCACCTGTAACATCTTAACCTGTCTTGTTATGATGTGAAAAAGAAAAATAAGGAAGAGGAAGAGAGCAAAAGGAAGAATGCTTTCTTAACCAATTTTCTTAAAGGCCAGTTTTCCCCTATAGTAAGTGATTCTCTTGCAGCAACTTTAGTGGTTCCTGTTTCTGCAGGGCCTGTTTTGCCCTCAGTATTCCTTTCTCTGATACTCTTTCCCACCTTCTACCAGCATGTTTTATTGAACTTCCTCAACCCTTCACTAAAACAGCACACTCAATGATGACTAGAGATTGATTGATACTGTTGTGTTTTGTCAGGTCTTGCTCTCTATCATGCTTCTTTGGAAGCTGGCAACTGTTGGCCACCACCACATTCTTCATCCTCCCCCACTTCAGAACCTATGACATGGTGATTCTCTCTCCTCTGTTCTTCATGGCTTCTTTATGGACCCGACCATGGCATCCCCAACATTAGGGCTCCAGAGCCTGGCTCCTCTCATTTTATACAATCCAGAGAATTCATCCACTCCCCTGGCTCTGCACCATCATTTTTGGGGGTAAATTTTTATCACTGTATAATTTCAAACCTACAGGAAAGTTCCAAGAATTGCACAGAGAGCTCTCATATAATCATTATGGAGAAGCACCAGTTGTTTGCCATATGAGAGCAGACTGAAGACATCATGCCCCTTTACCCCTAATAGTTCAATGTGTATTTCCTAAGAACAAGGACGCGTAGATATGATACAGTTTTCAACATCAGGAAAATTGATACAGTACAATTATGTAATCTGCAGTCTATATTCAGATGTCATCCGTGGTCCCAGTAATGTTCTTTATAGCTGTTTTTTCCTGCCAATAATCACTGCTGTGCATAGGACACTGACTTCTCTCCAGGCCATCTGGCCCACAGCATCACCTTCCAAATAAACATTTTTTTTTTTTTTTACTGATATTATCTCAAATGAAAAATGTATAAAATGTGATTCATCATTTTCCCCCAAACATGTCCTCTCCTATGTCTTTTATTACTCTTTTTAGTGGTGGTGTAACCCTCCTAGCCAACCAGGTTTGAAGCTATGAATCATCTTTGGTTTTTTATCCTCAGTTAGCTGTGGAAGTCCTGTAAGTTCTTCCTGTGAAATGTCTCCTTCAATCTGGTTCTGCATAAGCCATTGCATGCTAATGCCCATCTATTCCATACCTCAGGCAAATTCTTCTGGTTACCTTCACCTACCTGAAGGGTTCAGAAAAAGCTTGCAAAACCAGGCAACAACATTGTGTGGTGATTCACAAATATGTTTCTATACACAATTTCTAAACACTTTTTCCCATCCGCTCTAAAAAAATGTTCAACAAAGACTTAAATATTATGTTAGAGTCTTGAAAATGTAACAACTGTCTGTAACTCACGTGTACAAAGGAACTGTATCTAACTGATAACTGTCCTTTTTCCCAAGCCCACTATCAGTGAGAAAACACTAACTCTTCAATCCATTTAAAGCTTAGTCTAATTCCATAATTTAAATAGTTCCAATGGAAAGTGTTTAAATATCTCTTGAAAAAAATCTCTCACTTTCGCAGAGATCCTCCCCCACTCCCTGTGTGTAGAAAAGAGCTAACGTAGCAGAACTGAGATTACTGTCCTCTAAAAGGCCTGCTTACGAGGTTGGCCCTTGGCTGGCATCTAAAATCTTGGCTTTCAGGATAAGAATTTCCTGATTAGAGTGGCTCACTGTGCCTAACTGTTTGTGCCAACAATATGGTTTATGCTGAACACCTGCTTTCATTCTGGGAGGCTGGAATTTTGTTACATGCTGGGCAGAGGATGCCTATGTAACCAGCCCCAATAAAAACCCTGGGCAGTAAGTCTCTAATGAGCTTTCCCAGTAGACAGGACTTCACAACTCATTGTTGGGGGTATTACACTCATCCAGTGTGATTCCCCTAGGAAAGGACTCTTGGAAGTTTGCACCTGGTTTCCTCTGAACTTCAGTCCATGTGCCTTTTCTCTGCTGATTTTGCTTTGTATGCTTTTACTATAATAAATCATAGCCATGAATACAACTGTGTGTGGGGATCTCAAAATACCCTTCTTTTTACCTGAAAAGAGAAGAAAAAATTGTATTTTCTGAAATGGCTACAACTTGTTCTCCCATCCTACATGCTCTTACAATGTGATATTTTCCCTCTTCCATTGAGGTAGTATCTGTGTCACCTCCCCTAGAATCTGGGTAAACTGAAACTCTGGTGGAAGTGATGCTATGTGACTTTTGAGACTAGGTGATAACAAGCAATACACTTCCTTCTGGTTCACTTTGTGGGATGCTCATTCTCAAAACCCAGTCACCATGCTGTGAGGAAGCCCAAGCAAGCACACAGAGAGCACCTGTGTGGTTGTTCCAGCCAACATCCCCAGCCAAGATCCCAGCAGACAGCCAGTATCAACTACCAGTTGAAAAGAGAGATGTTTCCAGCTGCTAGCCCTCAACCCAACCCCAACTTTCAAGTTGTCTCAGCTGAGACCCCAGACATTGTGGAACAAAGAAATGCTGTCTTTGCTTTACCCTATCCAAATTCCTGACCCAAAGAATCTGGAGACATAATAAATGGCTATTTTTTTAACACTACTATGTGCAGGGTGGTTTGTTATACAGCCATAGTAATGACAACTCTCCCTAAGATGGTATCCAGATATATGGAGAGAGGGATGTGACTTAGCATCCCTATGCCAGGGGGACAGAATAGGGTTTCATCTGTGGAGTTCTCTGCCTTTTCTGGTCTCTGGGGGTGATATCCCTAGTTTACCTGGTTGCTCTTTTTCTTGCTGGTACTAGTGGCTAAAGTATGTGGATGTTGTAACTGGCAGCCCTTTTCTCTTTCTCTCTAGGCTCAGTTGGAGCCCATAAGGCATGACAGGGATGACTCTGTCTCATCTCCACTCCCACAGAACATCCAGAAGCTTTCTGTGACACCTGTTCAGTACCAGTTTCAATGTTCAGCTCTGCAGCCCCTGTTAGTAGCCCCTTCTTCAGACTTGTAGCTACTTCAGGATCTTATTTTATCACAGGATACCAGCAGTGGCTTAGGACTGATGAATCTTAGAGACTCCCTCTGCCTGACCATGCTGGGAAGATGAAAGGGCAGTCTGAGAAGTGATCTATTTCAATAGTTCTCAACAGGATGGGGTCCAGGAGACCCCCTGTGTCTTCCTGCCATTATTTTCATTTATCTAATGCACTTCTCTCTGTTCAGGTCAAAGGGACTCTGCCTGACTAAAGCCCAGCGATGGGAAAATTGGGAAATGGAAATATGCTGGCTCTTTCTGTTGTCCAGCTTTCCTTTCCCCTTATTTTTCCCTTCCCACAGTTCCCCAGATAGACAGACTCTTCCCTTTCAGCCTTCTCTCCATTCCAACTCTTCTGTGAGCCTTGATGGTAAAGGGTATTTTCCCTACACATTTGGAGAATTCTATCATCGAGACTTCTAGGTTTGATCATTGATATTTTTAAGTCCTCAAGACTGTGATTTGAATTACGTGGCTGTCGTCTGGCTGAAAAATCCTACTTTGCATATTAGAAGCTGATATTACTTTGCTCTTTGGTTGGTATTTTTCTCAACAAATTTTAATCTCCTCTTGGGCAAATGGGTAGTTACACACACTGAAAGGGGAAAACATACCAATAATAATTTTCAAATTATTACCAAATTATTGGTTTGAGTGGTACACCAAATTACTTGGAGTACAGGACTCCCACCTTCTCAGTTTTGCCTTGGGTCTGGGCTGCAGTCATTATTAAGGTCTTTTAAGGTTATCCTTGGTGCATCTGCTTTTTTTCTAATTTATTTCATGCCTTTTTATTAAACTTTGAAAAGCATACTTGCTCTGCTTTCTTATAATAATTATATCCATTAGGTTCCTAATAATTTGTTCCAATATTTGAATACCTGCTTTGTTCACCTATTCCATATTTGCATCCGTCTGATTCCTGGTTCTATGCTTAGTCACAAATTTACTGTTGCCTTCACTTGTACATTTTCGTATATGTCCTGCTCTCTTGGTTTTGACCCATATCCTTGCTCTAACTCTAAGTACCTCAGTGTTCCAATATTGCAATTATTCAGGCATACATTAGTTAGGATGCTTTTAGTAAGATGCACAAAACCCAGCTCAACCTGGATCAGACAATAAAAGCAATTTATTGCTTTACGTTTTTCGAAAAGTCAGGCTTCAGGAAAGGGTTGATACAGCAATGCCATGTGTTTCTTACTGACTCTCAAGTCTGTCTTTTATGGTGTTGGTTTTATGCTAGACTGGTTGGAGTAGATCTGCCATCAGCAACCTAGGCTAGATTTTTATGTCCAATGGTGGACAAAGAGCTTCTTTCACCCAATCACTGAGCAAGAGTCCTCGGCTTTACTATGTTTGGATGAATTCAATTCACAAGCCTCAGACTGAACCCGTTGCTTTCATTGAGGGTGGGGTGAAATTCTCCTGATTGTCTTAGGCTGATTAGATTCTGCCCATAGACCTGAGACTGGAGTCAATCCTACTCAAACTGCGTGGTTGCTACACTTTGGGAACTGGAAGAAGGGGGTTCAGGGCTGAACTGGAGCCTGCTCCTAACAGTTTGCATGAGCTAATTATGCTCATCTTCCTACTTCAGCGTTCACTGACCTTACTCTGGAACTTGAATGAAGACAGCCACAGTGGGAGTATTTCCATGACAGAAACAGGCACGTGTTACAAATCAATTTTTGTTTGTTTTTTTAGAGCTAGTTTACCAATTACCAGTGATAATGGGAGGCACTCAGTGTAACAAGTTCACAGGCAACAGTCTCTTAACTAGTTTTTCTAACTTCTGAATTGCTCCCCCCAATGCATTCATTCTTTTTTTTAATAACAGCTTTACTGAGATATAGTCCACATTCTATAAAATCCATTCCTTAAAGTGTGCAATTCAGTGGTTTTTAGTATATCCATGAGGTTGTACAATCACCACCACAATCAATTTCAGGTTATCTTCATCTCCCCAAAAAGAAACCCCTTTCCCATCAACAGTAACTCCCCTTCCTCCGCATCCTTCCTTTCCCTGGCAACCACTACGCTACTTTTCCTTCTCTGTGGATTTGCCCGTTCTGTACATTTCATATAAGAAATCATACAATATGTGGTCTTTTAGTTTAGCTTCTTTCACTTAGCATAATGTTTTCCAGGTTCATCCATGTTGTAGCATGGATCAGTATTTTATTTCTTTTGTTGCCAAATATTTCACTGTATGTATCGGCCAGATTTGTTTATCCACCCCTCAACTGGTGACATGTGAGTTATTGAGATACAATTCAAACTACAGTTCTGGAATCTAGTCCTTTTCACCTCTAGTCTTTAGTACTTCTCTTGCCAGAATCATTTTCCTAAAACACCACATTTCATCCTTTCACTCACCTCATAAAAATAAATCCTCCTATGAGGTGCCAAAGGAACACATCGGCCTTGCATTCGAAGCTTTCTTCTGGTTGACTGTGCAAGGGTAGAAATGAGGAGATCTTGCCTTCACCTGAGGAGACAGTTTGGGCCGGTGAAGCTCAAATCTCATTTAAAGGACCTCTCTATCTGACTGACTGATGGACCGGCCAAACAGCAAAAAAGCCCAGAGAAATAGCACCCAATGACAAAAGCAAAAACCCAGACTATATAGGGGTATGAATATGAATCTTCCCATGATCTTTTTGAAGACGCCTTGTATAGAATAGTGATACAGGTATTATCTAGCTTTATGATTTTATAGGTTACATTTCTTTTCATCTCTTAATTATTAAGAGTTTCATGAAGGTTTAGAGGGATGGTGGGTTTTAAAGTCAGACAGACCTAGTTTGTAGTACTGCCTTAGTCACCCATTATTGGCTTTCTTTAAATTCTCTCCTTCTGGGATTTTAAGTAAATTGTCTTTTTTTATACGTAAAGTAGGAGTAATAATTCATACTTCAGAAAATAGTTATGGATCAAAAGATATAAACATCCAGTATGTAAATAGGGACTTTACGTAAATAGAAACTATTATGGTTGAGCATATGGTTAAGTTTTTCAATTTTTTTCGACAAAACCAATCTAAGATTAGAACTATTTTGGTGTTCTTTCGTTGTTTTATAGCTTTGGTGATTTAATTTCAATAATGTCCTACTGCTTTAAAATTAGAACCAATTTAAAGCAGAAATTAGATAATCAGTTAAAAGGCTTTATGCTCCTTGTCTACTATCACCCCTGGTGTAATCTGAAAGAATCGATATTTCCTTTGGGAAATGGTCAATGATAGTGCTGTTTTATTGCAATGAAGCTTTTATGAAGTAGCCTAAGGATAAACATCTTAAGCACTATAATAGGTTATGATGAGGTAAATTCTTATAGGAATGAATCTTAGAGCTGGGCTTCCATTGTTGTGGAAGATATGACTTGGTAGCAATTATTAAAACTATAACCCAAGGTATTATACTTTGGAATGATTATAACAAATTAACAAAAAAAGTTGTTGAATGGTAGTTAATTGTAGTTGTTTTGGTCTTATTTATATGATCATAAAATTGAAATTGTTTTTAATCCTGTGTATTTATGGTTTAGAAAACTTTTATGTGTATAATAACTTATCTTTTCAGTTTTATAAACAAAACAACCATTAACTATATTCATCTTCCGGTATTTGAAGTGCTTATTCATGTGATAGCCATTTTTTTTATTGAGGCATTTGTCATTTGAGACCAAATTCATCAATTATTGAAAATTAATCTTTTAATTATAAATCATAATCATAAAATAATTAATCATAAGAATAATATATTAAACTTTTAGAGATCACCCCTTTTTATATATTTCTGTCATTCAATGTTATTTCTCTTTTTTCTCCCCATAGGGCTATCCCTGTCAAGATGATTATTTAATAGTATACAGAAAATGCCATTCTCAGTTCACAGATCTAAATGGTTCCAAAAGATTTGGCATCAACACTTGGCATGATGAAAGTGGGATTTATGCTAATTCAAATGTAAAACAAAAACTCCACTTGTTGACCAATGGTCCTATTGTCCCCTTTTGCAACTAACATGTGGAGTCGGATTCTCTGACTAATAAAATAATAATGGATGTAAAAGTTAATTATCTTCTCCCTTAATAAATGCAATGGAAGTTTTACTATTGTCAGTTCCTTTAAACACAAAATCTTACATTCTAGACCAGTATTTATATTCTTTTCATAAGCTGCTTTGGTATTGTCCAAAATTTAGTACGTGTACCACTGAGGGTATACCACACAATTCTAGATGGTATGTGTTTGAATTTTATTTTATTTTATGGACTGTGCACCTCTTTTAATTATTATTTTTAAAATGCATGAAACCAGCACAATCAAGATTATGATTGCTTAGGGTATGGCTCATTAAAAAAAGTTAACCAACTTAAATTCCATTTAAAGACAAGTGTTAAGTGAATAAAAATATAGGTGGTACTCAGATGTGACATAAAACTCAAATGGCTGAAGCTTGGGCAATACTGGCCCATAATAATGTTGAATGTGCATGTGTGGTTTTTGGGGGAGGAGGGGTGTGTCCCTTTATAGACTTTGATTTATCTATGGTGGCTAATTGCACTGTGAATTATTTATTCAGTATGATGTTTTTCCTTATTCAAGATTAGATCATTTGTGCATATGAAATAGCAGAGATGCAGACAGAATCTTAGTAAAATTTCAGGAGTTTGAGGGGAAATATAGTCATCTAGTGTTAGATTTGGAAGAAATACTAGCAATTGTTTTGACTCACCCTCCTATTTTACACGTGAGCAGACAGAGGTCCAGGAGGTTTAAATAGATTGCTGTATTTGTACCTGGGGCTGCCGTAACAAAATATGGATGACGTAAACAACAGAAATTTATTTTCTCACTGTTTTGGAGGCTGAAATGTCCAAGATCAAGGTTCTGGCAGGGTTTGGTTTCTGGTGAGGGTTCCCTTCTTGGTTTGCAGGGATGGGGTGGGAAGATTTTCTTTTCTTTTTTTTCTTATAAGGCTACAGTGCTATTGGATTAGAACCCCACCCTTATGATCTCATTTAACCTTAATTACCTCCTAAAGACCCTATCTCCAGATGGTCATATTGGGGGTTAGGGCTTCAACATATGAATTTGGGAAGGATACAATTCAGTCCATAGCAGTTGTCTATGGTTATATAAATAGCATATTCTGGTTGATCTTTGAGGTGCATTTGAGCTTTCCTTTCTTCTGATGATGGGTTTAGTTATTTGGTCAACCTAGACTTTATTTATGGTCATTATTATTATTATTTTTAATTCATAAAATAGCATTTCATGATACATGCTAATTGAGCACTGACTCCAATTCTTGATTGACAAAATATGGAAAAGGCTATAAGCTTTGTGAGGGGAGAGATAATACTTAATAAAGAAAATGTGATATGCCAGGTAAGCATTCATCAGCAGAATATTTTTTTCTTTTCTTTCTGTAATTTCTTTCTTTCCATACCTTCTTGCTGCTTTAAATTGTATGACTGTATATACACACAAATATGTATATTATCTATGCATATATATGTGTATTACATATACATAAAATATATATTATCTTCATAATGTTAATTCTTTATATTTTGCCTGTTCTAGCGTATACCTACCTAGGATTACCTTTCCTTCCACAGAATTTGTAAATTCACATTTAATCATTCCTAACACTCATTAGCATATGTGGTTCAAAGCTGTTTGAAGTATGCAAATCTGGATGTCAAGCTACTCATCGTTTGATAATTTCTTTTTATGAGGAAACGTTTTAATGGCTACAACATTACCTTTGAACACTGCCTGGTACCTAAAAAATAAGGTATAATTGACCTACTTTAGTAGAAATTCCATACTGTCATAATGACTAATATCACATTTTGTATAAATGACCTAGGTCTGCCATGAAGCATCAACTTAGAAATCAGTTTTGGTTTGGGTTAGAAGGAAAATGAAATAAGAGAGATTGCACTTAAACTATTCAAGTAAAATGATGCATTGAAATAAAGATTATAGCAACAGTTTGCTCAGGCCAAATATTCAGTTGCCTTCAGTGAGTGAATGAGTGAATACTGGACTCTTGTGAACTCTACAACATTACTCTGAAAACTAGGTC
Organism: Cynocephalus volans; assembly: GCF_027409185.1. Classification (NCBI taxonomy): domain Eukaryota; kingdom Metazoa; phylum Chordata; class Mammalia; order Dermoptera; family Cynocephalidae; genus Cynocephalus; species Cynocephalus volans. The sequence goes on along the minus strand of NC_084475.1, from coordinate 41,372,681 downwards.
TTTTAGGTAAAAGTATTCTTTAGATAACTACTTCAGTGGTTGTTCTTACCAGTGTCAAAGACCATTTCAAACAAGAAAAACTGGAGCCTGGATTTGATCACTGGAGAATGTCCTCTGTGGGAAGTGCCCACGCTGTGTCCCGACTGGTCCACATGTGTACTTTACAGAATTCCACCTGAGACCCCTAAATAACACTATCTCTTCTGTGTTTATGAAGTTAGTGAGGTCTATATCTATCTCTTCACCTAAACCTGCATTGCATTCCACTTTTACTATATTTTTCTTTTGGTCTTTACACATTGCTGTGTCAGAACTGTGGGTATGAGCCCGGTGGCAGAGTGCAAACTGCTGGGAGAATGAGAGGTTGGTTGAGAAGATCTTAAGCAGCTATATCACAGTGGTGGTCTTTGAGTTAAATTTGGCCTACAGATAAATTCTATTTAGTTGCAAAGTATTTTTTTTAATTAATTTTAAAAAATTGAGCCAAGCCTTGTAAATTAAGATATTTTACTTAAAAATCTGGATTTCCATTTTCTTGACCAATTGACAGTTCTTGCAACATCAGTCCACATTTTTACATAGCAACAATCACCAGGGTTATAAGGGAGGAGAGGTTCTCTTAGATGGAGGCTAAGTTTATCATTTTACTACAAATCCCCCCGGTAAACTCCACTCATCTACAAAGGCATTGTGACCCCTGACCTAAGGAGAGGTGAGGCAAATGTGAAATGATAAGTTGTAAGGCAAAGGGGAAGGGATGGTAAAAGGATGGTGTATTGGCAGCTCTGGCGACTGGGATTAGAATGATGAAGGCAGAGGCTGCATCCTAATAGTCGGGGTATAGCAAATCTGGTTGAGTTCAAGTGGAATCAAGGTCCCAAGGTAGATGATATAGAAAATAGAGACAGGGAGTGGGACAAGGACTTCACTTTAGAAATATAGAGAAATCGCAACTGGTTTATGCTGGGAATCCATTTGAGAGGAGACAGAAAGTGAGGATACCAGACCCAAGCCCTAGGATATGGAGCTGCCACGTCAAGACAAGAGGCAGTGCCCAACCAGTTCAGTGGTTTATTGAGAAAGGGAAGTCATGCCAGAGGGACAGAAAAATTCCAGATTTGTAAAGACCCTGAGGAGAAATGATAAAGTCCTTCCTGTGGGACACAGAGTGTAGGGGGCAGGCTGGAAAAGGCCATGGAAGTGCCTGGCACTGCCACTATCAAGAATAGAGCAGCAGGAAAAATCTTTCTTAAAGATGTGTAGACCATCACTGGTATTGACATGTAACTCTGTACCCCAAAGATATGTACAATTGATTAAGTTTCAATAAAACAACAACAAAAAATCTTAAAAGCCTAAAAAGAAAAAAAAAAAATACATGGGAGAGAAATATGTTCTACTCATTTTTAACAAATAGTGTAACTATAACTTTTAATTGTAAAATATTTATACAAGCCAAAGGGATATAAAATGTATCACTGTATTAAAATAATAAAAAAACAACAAAACAAATCAACAACAAAAAGATGTGCAGACCACCAGCTAACTTTATTTCAGAAAGAGCATCAGGTCAGTTTGCAGATAGCTGGAAGCCCATTCCAAATACCCGAGAACAAGCATAAGGCAACCATTGTAAATCAATGTGGATAACCCAAACAAAATCTAACACAAATATTAAGATCACAAACTTCATAAAAAATCGTAAAAGCTTTACTGAAGCGTGATTCACGTACCGTAAAGTTTACCCTTTTAAAGTGTATATATTAATGGTTCTTAGTATACGAGTATTCACAGTTATGCTGTCATCAACTCAATCAATTTAGAACATTTTCATCACCCTAAAAAGAAACCCATATCCATCAGCAGTCATTCCTCATTCCCTCCCAGTCTCCTCAGTCCTAGGTGATCACTAATCTAATTTCTGTCTGTACAGATTTGCCCATTTTGGCTATTTTCTGTAACTGGAATGTTATCAATATGTGGTCTTTTGTGACTGGTTTCTTTTACTTATTGTAATATTTTCAAGGTTCATCCCAAGTTGTAGCATATGTTAGTACTTCATTCCTCTTTTGGATGAATAATATTCCATTGTAGGGATATACCATAATTTATCCATTCAGCAGTTTATGGGCATTTGGGTTGTTTCCACCTTTTGGTTGTTATTAGTAACGTGCTGCTATGAACATTCATGTGTGAGTTTTTGTGTGAACACGCATTTTCATTTCTCTTGGGCATATAGTTATGAGTGGAATTGTTACATCATATGGTAACTCTATGTTTAACATTTTGAGGAACTATCAAACTATTTTCTAAAGTAGTTTTACCATTTTACATTCCCACCAGCAATATATGAAGCTTCCAGTTTCTCCATATTCTTGCCAACATTTGTTATTTTTTTTCTTTTCTGTCTTTCTTTCTTTCTTTTTGCAGGTGGTGATAGAGATCTGAACCCTTAACCTTGGTGTTAACATTGTTTTGGTTATTGCCATCCTAGTAAGTGTGAATTGATGTCTCGTGGTTTTGATTTGTATTTTCCTGGTGGCTGATGATAAGCATCTTTCCATGTATTTATTCGCCACTTTTATATCTTTTTTGTAGAAATCTTCTTTCAGATCCTTTGCCTATATTTATTTATCTTTTAAGATCACGACCGTTTGTAACATTGTTTTTTTAAAAAATTGGGATACAATCTGAAAAAAGAGAGATTTTTGTTTTGGGCTTGAGAAGCAGTCTAGAAGATTTCATTTAGAATACAAACATTGGAATTTCTGTTACAAAGCAATGGAATATTTGAAAATGAAGAGAATCCTGGAAGACCATGGAGGCAAGAGCTGCCATGTGAAAATTTATAATGCACGTGTATGTGTTTAATCAATATTTTTATTACTTATTTTTTAATTTATTTTTTGCGGCTGGCTGGTACAGGAATCTGAACCCGTGACCTTAGTATTATAAGCTGTGTTCTAACCAACTGAGCTAACTGGCCAGCCAATATTTTTGATAATGATAATGATAATAATGGTGACAGTAAGTCAATAAAAGATTGTTAAGATTATTCATAAAGTGCTGGGGAAATGTATTCTTTAATTTTTCATCACATAGTTCTACTTTCCATTTGTCAGTTTAGTAACTTAGACTTGCTCTCCAGAAATCAAGCTCATCTCATTTTCTAGCACTCTACCCACATGCTAAAATGTCCCCTTTATGCAGCGAATCTTAACATGTTGTGCTTATGAACTCCTTTGACAATCTAATGAAATCTAGACCTTTTGCCTAAAAAAGTGTCAAATACTCTTGTTACGGGAGAACATTGGAAAACATTGTGACATCACTGTGTAATAAAAGTTTTTCTTTCCTTTTGGAAGAAGATCAAATAAAGAAACAGAATATTTAATAAGTTAATATTAAGGTATGTGTGCCCATTTCCAGAAGACAAAGTGTGTGTGTATGCATGTGTGTCTGTATGTGTACACACACACGATGGTACCTCAAAAAGTTCGTGGAAAAATAGAATTAAAAGATAATACAGAGAGGGAGGGGGAAAAGTGAGGAATTGATAAAGGGCCACGAAAATCAACGACATTGTATAATGATAAATAAGAAACAGTGAATTAATTTTTAAATGATAAAAATTTTTCCACAAACTTTTTAAAGACCCCTCGTATATATACTCACACATATATAATATGTGATGTATTTATATATTGCAACCAAGAAAGAGAATATGTAGTTTTATTAACTAGATTTTTCTAACCAGTTGGAAACATATTGACTTAAAACAACAAATGCTGCTCCTTGTATTGTGGGTTAGCTGGGTGGATTTTCTAGTGTGGGCTAGTTGGGTTGGAGCTGGATAGTCTAGGATGGTCTCGCTCTCATGGTTTGCAGTTGACTCACAGTCAGTTGGGAAGTCAAGGATGCCCTGGCCATGTGTTGTTCATCATGTGGGGGAAGAGGCAGGTCTTGCTGACACTGTGGAGGTGGCAGGGTTCCCAGGAGCAGTGAGTGGGGAAAGCCTCCATGTGTAAGGGCTTTTTAAATGTCTACCTGTTTCATGTTTACTTAAGGCTGGCCAGAGCAAGTCGTAGGGTGGGCTCTACCAGAGCTTGGATAGAAGGAGGGGCAATTTGTGTCTGTTTTTACAGTCTACCACTGCACAGTTGCACACATTGTATGAGAAATACCTCTATGTACTGAATCATGCTTTCTTCTGTGTAATTTTCTGTTAGAGAATAGAGAGGGACCCTTCACATTTATCTTAAATTGGTAACATAATTTGATGCTTTTGTGTGACTTCAGGCCCACCAGTCTTGCTCCAGTCATTGTGGCACTCATGGAGCTTAGTTTCGGGTTAGGGCAAGGTCCTCTCCACTCCAAAGACAAAGTGAACCCTCCATTCAGCAGTCCTGGACAGCTGGAAAATGCGAACAGTCCCTCCTTTGCCAGAGAGCTGGAAATAGTGTAAGTACAGAATAAAGGAACAAGGAAAAAAAACCTATTGACTTATTTCTATCTCCTCGTGTCCTGGAAGTTCTATCTCTTTGCAATGAAATGATCAGAGCAGATCCTACCTGTATTTTTTTGTGATTCCTTGAACTTCTTTGAGAGGATTATTCTGAATTCTCTTTCAGACACTTCATAAATCTGCCAGTCTTCTGGGTCCATTGCTGGAGGTTTGTTGGTTTCTTTTGGTGGTGTCATATTTCTCTGTTCTTTCTCAATCTTTGTGGCTTTATGTTGATGCTTGCGCATTTGAGGAGACGCCACCTCATCCAGCTTTTGCAGGGTTGTGTGTGTGTGTGTGTGCAAAATTTAATAAAAAAAAATAGGAATGGTTGCTTTCAACATTTTTCAGGTTGTGAAAGGTTTGCCATGATTATCTAGGGTGTGGTTCTAAGCTGCTTTGGTGGAATATATACAAAATGCTATTCTTCTCTCAGGCCAAAAGGCAGTACAATCAGGCCATACATGCAGGTATTCTTTGGTGGTGTTAGATCTTTACTGCTCAATATCAGAACATTATCTGTGGCCTGTAGTTGTTTTCCAATCTGTGGAGGATTTATAGCAACCACCACCACTTAAACGATGCACCAGAACTAACTTGCTGTCTTGCCATTAATTTTCTGGCTGGGAAAGACTTATTGTTGGGATCGGAACTTAAATGCTGTGACTGAGCTAAATTGTCACCTTGCCATTGTTTTGTAGCCTAGCTTAGAGAGCAAGTCAGACCTTGAATTTGACAGATGGTAAGACAGTACCATCTACCCCAAATATTGCCTAACTTTTCAGAAGGTTTACATATACCCTGGAGCCAAGTTGTCCAGGTTTGGAAGTTGGGGGAAGCAACAGTGACATGGGTAAGGAGCCAGACTTGAGTGTCTTAAAGGTCAATGGCCAGCATGCAGAATTTACATGTGTTGAGTCAGTTAACAGAGCTGGGAACTATAGGGGAGAAAAGGCTTTTCTAAACCCTTTTAAGGTCCCTGGCTCGATCTGAAAATCAAACTGACAAAAACAGGAGAAAAGCATGACAAATTTCTTTGATAAGTTTTGTGTGACATGGGAGATTTCATAAGGAAATAATGACAAGAAGAAAAATGTGTATTTTTTATGATAAGTCTGATGAACAAGTGGATCGTTGTGGAGAAATATAAGTGGACAAAGGGGGTCTGATCTAATAGTAATAAACTGGGGGGAACTTTGCAAGATCTGTTTGTTCCGATTCTTCTCTGTGACTCTTTACCTTCAGAGATAAGGATGCTCCTTTCCTCCTGGTATAGAGAGGGCACCTCTCAAATGAGAGTCTTCAGACCTGCTTCAGGGTAGGGTCAGAAAATTCTTTCTGGGTTTAATGATCTGCTTCAGGGGAGAAGGGTGAGAGAAGGTCAGAGGGACCTACCTACTCCTGTGCTTTTCTCAGGAGCTTAAAATCAGCTTAAAGTACTCAGTATGCCTGGTGCCGTATTTTGAAGTAGCTTGTTCTGAGCCTTATTCGAATCAGCATGTGCCAGTACTTTTAGTATATTTACAACATACCATCATCACAGTTTTGTATATGTGTGGCATGTGTGTGTGCGTTTGTGTATGTATACGCATATGTGTACATATGATTTTTATTACTTTTCTTTGGCATTTCAGCCTCCAATTGCTGAAATGACTTGCTAGAATTAGAACTGAGATCCCCTGAAAACAAGCCCAGTACTCTCTAATGTCTGCACTGTTGAGGCAGTGTGATTCAACTCTCAGTGATTAAGGAGACACTGTTCATTTAGCATGTGACTTTCTGGTGTCTTATACTGTGGCCAGTTTGTCAAATGGCCACACAATCTGTGGCCCACCCCAATCCTCCCAAAAGAAGGCCAGCACTGTACTTCTTTCATAGTCTGACCACTTTCTGCTTGATGTCACATTCATGTGAAAGCCTTGTTTTCCATGGCTTTTTTTGACCATTATTTTTATAAACCAGAATTAAAGTATTAAAGACATTAGGGTGCCGAATCCAAAGAGGCTCAAAACATAGAATGGTGACCAGTTTTTACTATTTTTTTCTATATTTTCTTTTTTTATTATTTATTATGCATATTCATGGGGTACAAAGCTGACCATCATACCTGTGCCCAAGATGTGATGATCAAATCAATACTATCAGCATGTCCATTACCACAAATTACAATTATTCTTTGTGCCCCCCATCCAAGCTCTCCTCGGACTCCCTCTCCCTTTCCCTTTTCTCCCCACCCCCAGCAACCCTTGGTATGTTCTCTCCCTCTGCAAGTCCAATGCACTACTGTGGTCTTTCTTTCCTTCCTTCCTTCTTCCTCTCTTAGCTCCCATTTATGAGTGAGGACGTGTGGTATTTTTCCCTCTGTGCCTGGCTTATTTCAGTTAGCATAATTTTCTCCAGCTTCATCCATGTTGCTGCAAATGGCAGAATTTCATTCTTTTTTATGTCTGAGTAGTATTCCATAGTGTCTATATGCCACATTTTCCTTATCCAGTCATCAGTCAATGGACATTTAGGTTGGTTCCATATCTTGGCTATTGTAAACAGAGCTGCAATAAACATGGGAGTGCAGGTATCCCTTCAACATGATGATTTCCATTCCTTTGGGTATGTACCTAGAAGAGGGATTGCTGGATCATATGGTAGTTCTATCTGTAGTTGTTTGAGAAACCTTCGTACCGTTTTTCATAGTGGCTGTACTAATTTACAGTCCCACCAACAGTGTAGGAGAGTTACCTTTTCTCCCTGTCCTCACTAGCATTTATTATTCTCAGTCTTTTTGGTTATGGCCAGTCTAACTAGAGTGAGATGATATCTCAATGTGGTTTCAATTTACATTTCCCTGATGATTAGTGATGTAGAGCTTTTTTTAAGTATATGTTGGCCATTCGTATGTCTTCCTTAGAAAAATGTCTATTCAGCCATGTGGGTTTTTTTTTTTTTTTTTATTGTATAGTTGTTTGAACTCCTTTTATATTCTGGATGTTAATCCCTTGTTGAATGTATAGCTTGCAAATATTTTCTTCCATTCTTTTTTTTTTTTCTCCAACCGGTAAGGGGATCGTAACCCTTGGCACAGTGTGGTCCATACCTCGCTCAGCCAGTGAGCACACCAGCCATCCCCATATAGGATCCGAACCCACAGGGCTGGCCCTTTCTTCCATTCTTTAGGTTCAATGTATACAAGTCAATAAATGTGATACACCATATCAAAAAAAATCAAGGACTAAAGTCATATGATTACCTCAATAAATGCATAAAAAGCATTTGACAAAATTCAACATCCCTTTATGGTAAAGGCTCTCAGCCAATTAGGTATAAAAGGAAAATGTCTCAACACAATAAAAGCCAATTATGACAAGCCCACTACCAATACCATCATGAATACCATAAGTTTTTACCCATCATGATGGGGAAAAACTGAACTTTTCTCTTAACAATGGGAACAAGACAAGGATGCCCACTCTTACAACTTTTATTTAACATAGTGCTGGAAGTACTAGCTACAGCAATCGGGTGAGAGAAAGAAATAAAGGACATCTAGACAGGAAAAGATGAAGTCAAACTGTCCCTGTTTGCAGATGACATGATCCTATTTATAGAAAAACCTAAAGACTCTACCAAAAAATTCTTAGGGCTGATTAATAATTTCAGTAATGTTGCAGGATATACAATCAACACCCCCAAATCAGTTGTGTTTATATTCTCCAATAATGAATAACAGAAAGAGAAATCAAGAAAGTAAGCCCATTTACAATAGTCACCAAAAAAATAAAATACCCAGCAATCCATTTAACCAAGGAGGTGAAAGATCTCTATGATCTCGTTTGCAGAATGAGAACTACAAATCACTACTGCAAGAAATTAAAGAAGACACAAAAAGATGGAAAGATATTCCATACTCTTGGATCGGAAGAATCAATGTTGTAAAAATGTCCATACTACCTAAAGTGATCTACAGATTCACTAGATTCCATGCAATCCCCATCAAAATACCAATGATGTTCTTCACAGAAAGAGAAAAAGCAATCCTAAAATTCATATGGAACAATGAAAGACCCAAATAGCCAGAGCAATCCTGAACAACCAAAAAATTAAACCTGACTTTAAATTATACTACAAAGCTATAGTAACCCAAACAGCATGGTACTGTCATAAAAATAGGCACTTGGACCAATGAAACAGAATAGAAAACCCAGAAATCAATCCACAGATTTACAGCCAACTGATCTTTGACAAAGGAAACAAGAACATACATTGGTAAAAAGACTGCCTCACCAATAAATCTGCTGGGAAAACTGGACATCCATATGCAGAAGAATGAAACTAGACCTGCACCTCTCACCATAGACTGAAATCAACTCAGACTGGATTAAAGACTTAAGTATAAGACCCGAAACTATAAAACTATTACTGGAAAACATAGGGAAAACACTTCAGGAGATAGGACTATGTAAAGACTTTATGAATAAGAGCCCCAAAGCACAAGCAACAAAAGAAAAAGTAAACAGATGGGATTATATCAAACTAAAAAGATTGTGCACAACAAAGGAAACAGTCAACAGGCTGAAATGACAATCTACAGAATGGGAGAAAATATTTGCAAACTATACATTTTTTACTATTTTAAGAAATACTCCACCCTCTGAAATGTTCCCTAGTTCTCTCTTTAAGTCCAGACTTAGTTTCTCCCTCCCATTTGTGCTTTTTGCATGTCTCTCTTTCGTGACACTTATCTGGTTGTCTTATGGCCATTTCACATGAGTTCTTGGAGAGTGGAAATCATGTCAATTCATCAGGGAACTATCAGTGTCTAAAACACAGTGGGCACTCAAAAATGCTGAAGGAATTAGCATAAAGATGTCTGTCATAATCATATGCTGGTATGAGCAAATGCATGGGTAATTGATAAAATGCAATCCGTATGATCAGAATGGCCTTGGCTAAAGAGATTCAGATAATTATCAAGTTTGTTTTACTAAGAACTCCAGTGGTAATCTTGAGAAATGAAAGGAGTTGGCAAAATTGGCCTAAGAAAATTTTACATTCTGTACGGCAAGCCTGAGTTTGCCAGAGTACCCATCCATTTGGCTGAAATCCTCCTTAAAGTAAAATAATGATGGCTCCCTAGCCAGAGCATCAATCAGAACAAACACTGCTCATGATCAGGAGACAGTGGACATTGAACAATGTAGCACAGTAGGTGTGATGCAAGCAGCAGGTGAGACTGAGGGTGGAAAAGAGGGCAATAAAGAAGAGCTAAGAGGAAAATTATTTTGAGGACATGCTTCACCAAAAATAAGCATTGTACACACCATCTTTCTTGGGTCCACAGTTCTTATACAGATTTGGTTATCTCAAGTGCCCATGGCGACCATGAACTTGGAGAATGACAGTGCTGAATTATATGTTTGGGAATAAATACTTAAAGTGATATAATTTGCTTCTTGGTGTTTGTCTCCAGCCCTCCTCACTGGGATTTCTTATTTTAGAGTATACAATTGTTCTATAAGTTCTCTGAAGGTCATGGATGATGGCTCACTTTATCCCTACTCATGGTGTCTTTCATTTATTTTATGGGCTTGAGAAATATTATGAATAAGGGACAGAACTGCATCATTTGTGTGTAGTCCTCTGAACACAAATTCTTTACATTTTTCTTTTCTTTTCTTTTTTTTTTTGTCGTTTTTTTCGTGACCGGCACTCAGCCAGTGAGTGCACTGGTCAGTCCTATATAGGATCCGAACCCGCGGCGGGAGCGTCACCGCGCTCCCAGCGCAGCACTCTACCAAGTGCGCCACGGGCTCAGCCCTACATTTTTCTTACAAGACAATTTCCTATCCCATATGGGGTGGACAGCAGCTGAACCAATGAATGAAAACAAGCCAAAAAAAAAAAATAAAATAAAATGCTGAAATAAATAACCAGAATGAGATGTGTGAATGACATTCAAGTTTGGTTTACCCATGGTGTGCCTATTTACAGTACCACAGATGATATCAAGTATTAACTATGCAAATAGATACTCTGTAGAACTGCAATGAAAATGAAAAAAATTAACGGTGGGCATCGATTTCCATGTTCCAGACAAAATTATAATTTTTAAAATTTATATTCTCTTTATAACAGCTTAATGTATATTAACAATACTATCTAGTTCTTAGAAAGTGTAGAAGTTGGCCCAGTAGTGTGATTTGTGACAAGAGAAGGCAAGCAGTCTACAGTCTTGGTGTACAGCAATGCAAGGAACAGATGAATGATAAAAAAATATGTAGTAACTCAACTCTGATTAGAGATTCTAGAGAAAAAGATGGTGAGAAAAAGAGGGTGATTCTATTCTCCTGAGTTTGTAATACAAATGAGCACTCTGTTTAAAAGTTAAATTTGAAATCTTAAAAGTATCGTCTGACTACAATTTTTACTTTCTAAATCTTTATCCTTCTAGAATGTTTTCTAAAGAGCATCCAGGACACCAAGCAGAGAAAAATAGGTGACGTCCATCAAGTCAGAGGAAAAGGGCCCTGGCTGCTCCAAATGTGCTCTTGGGTGGTCCCTTCTGGGTCTTGCCAAACCACTTATCCACTCCCACCCATGAATCCTGCTACTCCATCCAGCTACCGTCACTTCCTCACACTGGACTGCACTTGCTGTCTGCACCGACTGCCCACTGTGTCTTCCCATCTGGCTCTGCATTCATCTGTGCTCGCTGTCCCATATTGCCCTTCTGTACCCCAACAGGCTGTGCCTTCGAAGCACTTCAGTAGACTCCATTGCCCTCTGGCTTAGAGTTGCCAGATTTAGCAAATAAAAATACAGGATAAATTGGAATTTCAGATAAATGGATGATGTTTTGGTATAAATGTGTTCCCTACCATATAAATACTTATGTTTCTCTGAAATTTGAATATCACTGTGTGTCTTATATTTTTTCAGGCAACCCGACTCTGGCTTCCTTTGGTTTAGGCAAAGGGAGCACCAGCAGGAGATGTAGGGAGGAGAGTGAGGGTAGAGTCTTTCCCTGCCCTGTTCCCTCTGGACTGGGTTGATGCATCCCTTGACAGAAGGTCACAGCTCCTGTTGGTCTGTCCTCTCCATCTTTGGGTTCCAGGAGCCTCTTCTCTTCCCCAAGTTCCTTCTGACCTAGGGGAGGCAAATACTTCTCCAACATGTGCACTCTTTGCCCCTTCTTAATAGTGCCCGGGTTCTGCATTATCCTTCATTGATTCCCTGCTTCTTTCTTACCTCCCACACTCTTTTAGTAGTACCTTTATTAAATGCTTCTCACATAGCTCATACTGAATATGCTATCTCTCTCCTCACTGGACACCTAAACAGATGACCTGTTAGAGATCTAGTCCCAAAGTTGTCTTTTGGACATTGACACCTTGATTTCTCATGCATTGGCAACATTGACTCTCAGACTCCTTCTGTGAGCCATGATGAGCTGCCCTCCCATTTCCAGGTGCTCTGTCACTGCCTTGTTTTCCTTCTCCTACCTCTAATTATCTAGGTATTTCCCAGGGTTGGCCTTTGCCCTGCTCCCTGTATACAATGTCTTGGGTTCAGCTGTCACCTTTACATAGAACTGTGATGCCATTCTTTTATTTACAATTTAACACCCATGAAGGAAACTAGTCACATGTATGACATAGTGCCTTGGATGTGCCCAGAGTGTGATGAGGTCCCAAGAAACTGTTAGGAAATAAAACAATGGTTGTAATGGTCAATTTTGTGTGTCAACTTCACTGGGCCATGGTGGCCAGATATTTGGTCAAACATTATTCTGGATGTTTCTATGAGGATGGTTTTGGATGAGGGTTACATTTAAATTGGTGAACTTTAAGTAAAGCAGATTTCCCTCCATAATGTGGGTGGGCCTCAACCAGTCAGTTGAAGGCCTTAGTAGAACAAAAGACCAACTTCCCCGAGCAAGAGGGAGTTCTGCAACAGGTGGCCTTCAACTTCAACTGCAACATTGCCTCTGGCTCTTCATGGGTCTCCAGTCCACCAGCACACCTTGCAGATTTTGGACTTGCCAGCCTCCATAATTACATGAACTAATTCCTTAAAATAAATCTCTCTTTCTGTGTTTTATATATGTTTTATATATAAGGGTACTTCAAAACGTTCGTGGAAAAATAGAATTAAAAAATAATATGAAATTTCCATGAACTTTTTGAAGACCGCTTGTATTTACATCCTAATGATCTGTTTTTCTGAGAATCCTAATACAGCAGTGCACAGAACTCTTTTTTGTGTGGCTGGGGTGGGGAAGGGTGGGTATGACACATGACAGTCACAAATTTTGCAAATGTATGAAATAGATTAGATTGACTACAGATTATAAAATATTTACGCTGGTCTGGGTTTAACTACACTTCTTTCTCTCCCACCTAGGAAAGCTTTTCTGAATGTCGGTACTGACAGTGGCGTTATTATATGTGTGCGTTAGTTTGCATACTTTTTTTCTGCAAGAAACAAAATTCTTAAACTGGTTTGAGCAAAGATCACCTTAAGATCTCGTATAAAGACATCCAGAGGTAGGCAGGCCCCAGTGTGCTGTCTGGGCTCTGGGATTCTCCTGCCTCTGCCCTCCTCAAACTGGCTGCATGACAGGTGAAGCTGTTCCAGGCCTCACGTCCAGACATGAAAATGTCCAGAGGAAGGAGTGTAGTTGTCTCCTCTAAAGTTTCTCAGGATCTGGGAAACTTTTTCCAGAAGCCTCAGTATGGTCTTGGTGGCCAGTTCTGGTTCACGTGCACATTACTAGAGCAATCCTGGCAAGGAGAATGCCACACTTAGCTTACACAAACCAGAATCTCCTTCTGAGCCATGAAAGGCATTAGCTTCCTCTGGATGCTCTTGGGTGGTTACCTGAGGCAAGGTGGGAAGGAAGAAAATGGCAAACAGATGTTGGATAGGAAATCATCAAAGTCCACCATAGGGGTCACCCAGATGTTGACCGCCTTTTCTTCATGCAAACAGATGCTATTGTCTCTCTGCAAAAACAAAACATTGTTTTGTTTTGTTTTTTAAAAAATCCAAACCATACTGAGTACATTGTTTTTTGAAAATGTACTTGTTACTGGGGATAGGCAGTGGCTGGTTGCCTCCTGGAGGCTTGATGAGGGAAAGCTAGGCTGGAGGGGCTTCAGGGTGCCAGGAGGATTCTGCCTGTCACGCATTCTAGCATGTAAGCCCCATGTCCTCATGACCTGCCTTCCCTCTCTCCTCTCATTAATGGGAAACCAGAGACTCTGGTGCTCCCCAGGCAAGGGTAGGTTGCTATAGTTGGAGGGGGTGCTACAGGCTGGAGCCAGGGTGGGGGGTATTCAACATCCTCTGACCCTGCCCCTCCAAATCACCCACCAGTCTCCTTCCACTTGGGTGGTGCACACCTGCTTCTATTGTTTCTTTACCAATTTCCCAGTTCCAGATATTTTGTTATAAGCAACAGAAATGGACTAATACAGAAAATTGGTACTAGGGAAGTGGGGTGTTGCTTATAACAAATACTTGAAACTGTAGAAGCGGCTTTGGAACTGGGGGTTGAGAAGAGGCTGGAAGAATTTGCAGGAGCAGGCTAGAAAAAGCATAGATGCTTGTGGTAGTTTAGAAGACAAGAAAACCAAGAAAAGTTTGAAACTTCTTAGATACTGGTTAAATGGTGGTGAGCAGAATGCTGATAGAAATATGGACAGTAAAGAACATACTAAGGAGGTCTCATAAAGAAATGAGCAGGAGATTTTTGGAAACGGGCAAAGATCACCCTTGCTATGAACTGGCAAGGAACCTGGCTACATTCTGTTTATGCCCCAAAGTTTTGTGTAATGTGGAACTTAAAGATGCTGAATCAGGGTATTTGGGACAAGAAATTTCTAAGCAAAATATTCAGGAAGCCCCATGGCTACCTGCAACAGCCTACGCTGAATTATGACTGTAAAGGCATGATGTAAAGCCAGAATTTATAGTTAAAAGGAAAGCAAAGTGTAAAAATTTGCAAAGTTTGCAGTCTGGTCATGGTAGAGAAGAAGAGAGCATTTTCAGGAGAAAAATGCACTGGTGCAGCCCAGTGACCATTTGCTAAGGAGACTAGTACAGAAAAGGGATTATCAAGAGAAGGGGAAAACCAAAAACCAAAAACCATGAAGGCATTTCAGAGATCTGGGAGGCTGCATCTTCCATTACATGCCCAGGGGCCTAGGGAGACAGAATTGTCTGGGGAATAGCCCTGAGGCACCCTGCACAGGCTCTCTGTGCAGGGCTACCTTGGGATGCTGCTCCCCATACCAGAACCCCAGCTGCTTTGGCTGCTCCAGCTGTGGCTAAATTGGCCCCAGGTGTGGTTGGACCTGCAGCTTTGGAATATGCAGGCCAGAAACCTTGGCAGCATCCACGTGGTGTTAAGTCTGCAGGCTGGCAGAATGCCAGAGCTGTGAAGACTTGGGAGGCTCCATCCCAATTTCAAAGGATGTTTGGAAAAGCCTGGGGACCCAGGGAGAGATCTGTTGTAGGGGTGGAGTCACTGCATAGAGCCTTCACTAGAGCAGTGCTGAGTGGAAAACATGGGGTCAGAGTTGTGGCAGAGAAATCCCATCAATGCCATGCCTAATGGAGCTGTAGAGGTGAGACTGCCATGGAGACCTCAGAATTGTGGTGCTACCAGCATGCAAAGCCAGCCTGAGAGAGCCGAAGCATGGCCTCAGACCAGGAAAGCCATAGAAGTGGAGCAGCCCGAGGACTTGGGGATCCAACCCGCATACCAGTTTGCAGAGAATGTCAAACATGGAGTCAAGGTACATGATTTGCCAGCTTCAAAATTCAGTGCCTGCCCTGCTGGGTTTCAGAGTTGTTTAGGACCTGTTATGCCATTCTTTTGGCCTATTTGTACCTTTTTGAATGGGAATATGTACCCTATGTTTGTCCCATCATTGCATCTTGGAAGTAGATAACTTGTTTTGATTTTGCAGATGGGACTTTGGACCTTTGAGTTGAAACAAATTAAGACTTTGGGGATAAAATGAATGTATTTATATATGAAAAGGACATGAGTTTTGGGGGGCCAGGGGCGGAATGCTTCGGATTGAAAGTCCCCCCAAAACTTAACCTCCACTGTAACTGTTGAGGGTGGGAAATCCTATTATAGAAACTGAAAGATGGGGCATTAAAGAGGTGATTAAGTTGATGGTTTAGTGCTGGTCATGGGCATGGTTCTGACGGCTCTGAAAGGAAAGCGTGTGAGGAGCTCCCTCTCTCTCTCTAATTCTACAGTCTCGCAAAGTGATACCTTGTGTCACTGAAGCCACCACCAAAGAAGACCTTTACCAGATGTGTTCCCTGGACTTTGGACTTCCCGCCTCAGAAACTATAAGCAATAAATTTTGTTTTCTTACATATTACTCAGTTCCAGGTATTTTTGTTATAAGCATCAGAAATGGACTAATACACCTCACATTTGAATATACATAGCTCTCTCCCCTTTTCTATTTCAGGAGTGAATTCACGTCCTTTTTCTTTTATCATGCAAGGAAGCTCTGTCTACTACTGTTAATTTGAGGACTTGGAAGCCCAGCTTCTACCTTAGTGGACTTATCAAAGTCATCACTCACCAGTTATTGATAAAAGAAATTTTCTTCATTTCATTACAAAGATAAAAGTCTATAAAACCCTTTATTTTCTTTGAAAAATGATATCTTTTTATTATTTATTTATTTATTTATTTTGTTTATTTCTGACCAGTAAGGGGATCACAACCCTCAGCATGGTGTTGTCTGCACCACGCTCAGCCAGTGAGCTCACCAGCCATCCCTATATAGGATCCAAACCCGTGGCCTCAGTTCTACCAGCGCTGCACTCTCCTGAGTGAGCCACGGGGCTGGCCCCCAAAATATCTTTTTTTCAAATGGTATTTTAACTAGTATTGGTAAAAGGCTACTTGTGACCTATCTCCCAAGTGATTGTAATGGATCAGAGTGCTGGGACGTGTGGTGGAGGCCTTCTAATCAATAGTAATCAATAAGTCCTGACCTCTCTCCTGAGTTTGAGTCTCATATGAACTGCTTATCTCCACCAAGCAGAAAAGGAAACTCATTATGTTCAATACTGAAGTCATCTTCCTTCCAAATTCGCCTCTCCTGCTTCCGGTTGCTATGAACAGCGTCATCATTCCCCACCAGCCACTTTAAATTTCTCTCTCCCTTGCTCTTTATATTAATCTAGCACTTCCCAAAATTTGGTCTGGGGATGTTAATAGGTGTTCCTGGAAGAAAAGTGTTCTGTGGCCAAATGATTTGGGGGAATCCCTATCTTGGAGCATTGCAATGCATGTTCAAATATTAAAAACCCTGAGAAATTCTGTAGAACAAAGAGCAGTTAAACCCTATTTCATCTAGCATTTCCCAGGTCTATTTCATCACAGAAACATTTTTTTCAGGAAATATCTATTAATATATCCTGCGATATTAGTATTTCATGGAAGAAAGTAAAGAGAACATTGATCTAAGCAATTTCTAAATGAGAGTGGAGGACAAAATTAATATTTATTGAGTGTCTAGTAAGTACCACATACATAGGTAAAGTAGATTTAAAAAAAAAAATACAGTTCCACTAATAAGAAAAACCCTAAATACTTCTTTTAGTAAACAGATTTAGACAGAAATTCAACTTCATGATGATGAAATGAAGTATAAATTTACCTTAAATGTTATGGTGATTGACATGTACATATTCTAGGTTTTCTCCCTTATCTTTCTCAACAAAAGCTAACTCTATGTACTTTAAATTCTCATAGCTGCTTGTGTCACATTTCACTCTAAGGTTTTCATCAAATACTGCTAGAACTTATGGCCTGTGATTTCAATTGTCATTTTAATGTAGGCATAGTATTTGTAGATTATAATTATTTTATTCTATATTGGAACAGCAAACTAAGTACTTAACAAGAGTCTTTTTAGCAAAACATCTAATGTGTTGAATTTATAGTGGTAAGTGTTCATTTATGGGAATGTGAGATTCTATAGGATAGGTTCTTAACCTCAAGAACCATCAGAAAAAAACAATTATTTAATTAAACTTAATTTAAGTCTATATGAATGAGTAGAATTGCCAAGTAGAAAAACAAATTTAAAGGGATTATCTGAAGCAAATTTGGAAAGACTTGGGAGAGGAGACATTCAAATTGTAATTGGAAAATAGGGAGAGATGAAGAGTGGATTAAAGTGATAGTATTTTTCAATATTGTATGCTTTGGATGCAATTGATGCACATTTTAATGAAAAATTTATGAAAATCCTCAATAAATTTAATTCAGGTAATATGGTGACAAGATAGTTAATATGATACCGGCGATTTATGAGACCCAAGAGCTGGTCACAGAAAAGCCCATAGTCACTACTTAAAAAAACAAACTGCGCAGTGTACATGGTGACTTTTTAAAAGTTAAAGTACATCAAACAAAGAAATATTTCTAAAAATCCCAAGCAAATACAAGTATAGAAATCTAAAAACATTTTTCTGTTTTCGACAGAAGAAAAGAACATAGGAAAATCATAAAGTAAAGAGTATTTCTTTCCTTCTCTTTCTTATAAGTAGTTTCAAGTCCAGTAGATTGTGCAAAGAGCTCTTTTATAAAGCAGGAAAATAGAAAAAGAAACTGTTGGCCTTTCTGGTTTTTATTGAATAATTGCAAGACAGTGGTGTGAAAAAGAAGAAAAAACTCAGGGAAATGGGTTGTTGTTAAGACGATAAATTAAAGCAGATGAAGTGAGCATGGAGGCAAAGTTAATGCCTCTCACTTCAGAGAAATCAGGCAGAGAAAATCATCTCGAGAGATTGCCAAACAGATGGCATGCTAAAGAGTCCTAGATTTCTCTGAAGATGGGCTTACCTCAATTGACATCCTGGAGTAGGGCAAGGAGTTTTTCTGAGTAGAGGAGAAATGGATTGTCTCCTCTCTCAGATGCTGCTAATGAAAGGTGGTGATTATTCATGGAAAAATACTAATGATGAAAATTTTAGACATTCCTAGACTTTTAGAACTCAACAGTAGAAAATGTGCATTGGCTGCTCAGCTGCAGGTGATGCCTGACTTAAAAGTGTTTGTGGTAAGAGGGCTCCCTGGAGAAATGGTTATTTCTAAGGGACGGCAGGGAATATACAAGACAGCCTGCAGCATCTCATCATCAAACATACTTTGAGCAACAAAATAAATAACATAGTATTTGATTATAATCCAAAGTAGAAAATAAATAATCTTGAGTCCATACTGGTGGAAATAAATAATTGAATAAATACACAAATGGGGGAGAATAGACAAATAATCTTCTATGCAGAAGAATTTCAAACAGTTTATGTAAAACTGCACCCTTCAGGAAGTGGAGCATAATTCCCAATTAGTTAAAGTGTTGGCCTCACATAGTGACTTTCTTCTAAAGAGTACCATATTTGGGTACCAAATTGGAGAATAAGAGCAATTTTACTGTGGAGAATCCTGACAAACACTGCCTCAGCCAGGGAGGAAGGTTTTCATCAACAGTGATCAGTTGTGTTGATAGTATGTGTCCTTGATACAATGTGACGAGAATGATGCTTTACTTCTGTGGTCTTCCTCTAAAACCCCACAACTCCTGTCTAATCATGAGAAAAATATCAGATAAATTTCAGTTGATGGACAATCTGTAAATTATCTGACCAGTCTTCCTCAAAACTTTCAAGCTCATTAAAAACAAGGACAGTCTGAGAAACTGTCATGGCCAAGAGGAGCCTGAGTATTGATGACTAAATGTCATATGATGTCCTGCGTGGGATCATGGAACAGAAAAAGGACATTAGGTAAAAATGAAAGGAACAAAGTGTGGACTTTAGTTAATAATATTGTGTCAACATTGGTTCTTTAATTGTGACAAATGAACCAAACTCATGCTGATAATAGGGGGAACTGGGTGAAGGGTTTATGGGGACTCTGCACTAGCTTCACAACTTTTCTATGAATCTAAAACTATTTTTAAAACTAAAAGTTTTTTTTAAACATAAAAAAAATGTGTTTGTGATGAGTGCTGGTACCTAAAGATGCTGGCTGAGAAATTGTTACAGAAAAGTGATATCCGATATTGGTAGCCAAGCCTTGTGATGTGAAACTTGTGAAATGAATTAAATTGCTTAGGTGAAATAGATTATTTATAAATGGTGAAAACACTTCTATACAAATTCAGTAAATTTGGTGGTTCCAAAAAAATCTGGTAGAAAAAAGAAAAGTCAGGAGGTAGTTGGGCTCCACAATGTAATTTCATTTATTAAAAGTTCAAAACATATAATTAAGGCAAAACTAATCTAGAATGTTAGAGGTTGACATGGTGGTTATCTTTGGGGGATGTGACGGGAAAAACACTAAGGATGCTTCAGGGAGCATAATGCTCTTTCTCTTGGTCTGGGTGGTAGTTACCACACTATGTTCATTTGTGAAAATTTATTGGACTATAGCTTACAATGTGTTCACTTTTGATATGTATATTATGTTTCAGTAAAAAAGAAGACAGTTGAACTTGAGAGTTAGCCAATGTGTTTTTTGATATTTATTTAAATATGGGCTATAAATAATTTCTGAATAGTAAACACTTTTCCCAGTTGAGGACCTTGTAGTGCTGTGTTGCTGTTAGAAATGTATGCTGTCCACTTATTTAATCACTCATTCCACAAGTATTTATTAAACAGCTAGGACTGGCAGCTGGAAGGGTCTGGCCTGTCTCTAAAACCATAGATTATATGGGAAACAGACCTACAAACAGACAACTGTAATATATTTTGATAACTGCTATAATAGGTATGTGTACAAAAGCAAAGGGATTCTAGAGATGTTCTTTGGTGTCTTAGAGGAGGCCAGCGAAGACTTTTCAAAAAGGAGGGACACATTCAGAGCAAATATAGATTTGGCTAAAAGAAAGTAGGTGTGGGTTCATGGGACAAGGTAGGCTGAGGAGGGAATTCCAGGCGGTGATAATGGTTAGAGAAAAGCCACAGAGGCTGGATGCATATTGGAAATTTCCTATAGTTTGGGAAAATGGCAGGAAATGACAGGATCTGAGGCAATAGAGGAAAGCAGGAGCCAGATCATGAAAGGTCATGTATCTCATGCAGAAGAAAAGACTTTATTCAGGGGGTGATAAGCTGTAAGCAGTGAATAACATGACAAGAAATATGATTAGAGAGGTAACTCAAAGGCCGTATAGAAGAATGCTTGGAAGGGACATGGATGGAAGTGGAAAGACCTCAAACTACCATAAGAATGCAGGAGGGAGATGATGAAAGTATGGACAGAGAGCAGGAGATTTAGAGTTGGCAGGATTTAGTGATGAATTAGATGGGGAGGGGCCCAGAGAAGAGTCTGTGATGACATCAGTGATACCATTAAAGATGACAAGAACACTGAAGGAATAGTGGGGATGTGGAGGAAGATGAGTTCTGACCGGGTTATGTTGAATTTGGGACATCCAGGTGGGGACATGTAGCAGGAAGTTGGACATAATGGAAATGTGGCCCAGGAGAATGATCTGGAGCTATGAGAGTTTTTGGTGGTGGACATATAGTTGGTAATTAAAACAAAGGGAGGTCTGAGTTTACTTATGAAGAGTAAGCAGAATAAGATCATCACAGATGAGGGTGTGTAGATAAAAGCTGTCAGAGAGCTGCTCGATTGCTCTGCCGTCCTTGTGTCCAACTTTTTAAGAAGGAAAGTGTGGTCTGCTGTGGGTCTGTGGAGTAGCCAGGAGACTGGAAGTTCTAGTGAGGTGGAATTAGCGATTCGGAACAGTGAGGGAATGAGAAAACGAGGAAGAGGTAAGCTTGTTGTAAGAGAGCACATTACAGGAGTTTAAGATTTTCAGGCTGGGCCAGTTGTGAGTTATAAATAGAATGTAAGTTCCAGGATGGCAGGAGCATTTGATGTCTGCATCCCCAACAGGTAGGACAGAGTATAACATATGGTAGGTGCTCAATAAATATTTGATGAATGAATGAATGCATGAACAAATGGCGTATTGCTTAAGTAGACTGAATGGAAATTAATGACTAAGATGAGATCAAAAAAGACTTTTGAGGTTATTAGAAAACTTGAATAGGTGCTTTGATTTGTGTTTGGGAGTTCATGTCTCATACCTTCTCTTGTGGATAGCAAATTTATGGATATACTCAGGAGTTTCTATAGCCTGGGATATGATCATATTCAGAAAACATATTTTACTATTTCTCACTTTAGAGAAAAATAATTTTTATAGTGGATAAATGTCTATGTTATATTTTAGTAAGCAACATTCTGAGGATTTCGCCAGACTACCATTTAAAAAATTTCATATGAAATATGTGATATCACCTGTGATGTAGTCTAGCTAAATGTTTGACTTGAGTACATTAGTGTTGTTCAATCTTTCAGTTTAGAGAAAATACAAAGCATTTAAGAGCAAAATAAATGACACCACAAGGAAATAACCAGACAAATCTAGAAGATGAGATGGGACATTATGTAGGATAATTGGCCTGGTTTATTTAAGTCAGTGAGCTTTAAAAGAAATGAATTGGGGATTCTGCTAGATTAGAAGATGAAACCTGGATTGGATTGTTGTTTGGACCAAGCAATTATCAAAGCATTTTGTGACAATTGAGGGTATTACACTATTAACTGGGTAGGAGAAAAATAAAAATTTATTGATGTGGAAAGGTGTGGATCTTTCTGTGGATAAAGCAGAATACATTATATACAATATAATGTAATTTTGGTAAAAATTTTATGTTTATAACTGTAGAAAAAATCTGAATATATACAATAAGAGGTAGTGTCTGTGGAAATATATTTTTATTTCTGGAAATATATTTTATTTTCTTATTCTTGCTTATCTGTATTTTCTAATTTCTACAATGCATTTATATTTCTTTGGAATACTAAAATTTATTTGTTTGTTATTTGTTTGTTTTAAAAATTAAAATGAAAAGAAACTGAAGATGAAATTTAGAAAGAATACTTTTATTCTAAACAGTACAAGAGGATGAAATAACTTCCTGTATTAGTTTTTGCTGGGGCTACTGTAACAAACTGCCACCAATGGGTAGTTTAAACAACAGAAATTGATTGTCTCACAGTGCTGGAGGCTGGAAGCCTGAGAGCAAGGTGTCCACAGGTGTGGTTCCTTCTGAAGGCTGCGAAGAAAAATTCGACCTATGCCTCTTCCCTCCCTCGCTTCTGATGGTTTGCTGGCGTCACCTTTATCTCTGCCTTTATCTTCACATGGTGTCCTTGTCTGCAAATCTGCCCTTTTTATAAGGACATCAGTCATACTGGATGAGGGGTTCACCCTACTTCAGTATGACCTCTTCTTAACAAATTACATCTGCAATGACCCTATTTCCAAATAAGGTCACATTCTGAGGCACTGTGGTTAGGACCTTAACATATGACCTTTTATATGGGGGACACAATTCAACCCATAACACTTTCCAAGAGAGGAGTCCTCATTTCCTAAAAGCGTGTAAACTTTCTTACACAAGGAAATGAAGACTATAGTCCATAAGCTGTTTTCTCTCTCGTAATCAACCCAAAATGCTATTAACTAAGTCTTTTCTCTTGACCTGTAAACAGTGCACAATGAAGACAAATAAAAATATTCCCACTTAAAAAATATGAGCAAGCTGTAGTGACACCTTCTGGATCTGTATGTTTTATTTGAATTTGAACTCAGATACCCACGGGCTAAATAAATTTTTGTCTGTAGAACTCCTACCACTTGTGATGAAATTAATAGAGAAGGGTTAAGAACGAAAAGCAATTATTTATTACTGGAAAAATGTTGACTTTTGGAGAACTACTATTGGTCGAATAAATGGTTTTTACTTATTATGTAAGACCCAGAAATGAGGATTCAGTGTCAAAATACATATTTTCTCTTTCTCGATCCAACAAACATTTCCATGGAATAAACTGAGGTCTGGTTAACGTTTAAATCTGGCTCCCTCTACTGGAGGATATGATACTTTTCCACCTTGCCTTTTAACTGGAGGTCCAAAAAGCAAATACCATACAGGATAGGAGTTCACAGCTTGGGGTTTCCCATTCTTCATTCATATATGGATATTGCTTTATCGACCAACTTGTGGTTTGTAATGGCGAAAAACTTGTAAATCTCACTATTTATAAATCAGCCACCACCTACCTGCAACCCTCCACTTCAAACATAGCTAATGTTCTATTCAGCTCCTAAGGCAAATAAGAACATGACTTGGACATTCAGTCTTCCCTGCATTGAGACATAGGCTGTTGGTCTGAATTTAGGCTTTCAGAGCTGGAAGAAACCCTTACACATCTTCCAATCCAACTCTTCATTTTCCCAGTGAGAAAGCACAGGTGCAGAGAGAGAAAGTGATTTCCCCAAATCATGCAACTATCAGATCTTCAGTGTGAATATATCACAAATTATGTATCATGTACTTCCCTAACATTTTACAGTGATTAGTGTGTCAACGCAAGTTAACAAATATTTCTTGATTGTCTACTATGTGTCAGACGCCAAGAGATATACAAAGGTATTCGAGATGTGATCTTTGCTCCTCAGAGAGCTTATTGTTAATTAAATTGTATGAATGATTCCAGGTTACATACAGCTGCCAAATCTGCACCTCCAAATGGCCAATTTTTAATTGTGATGCTTTTCACATTAGTAAGTACTAATTCTTGACAGATGATTGACAGTTTCTTTGCACAGCCAGTTAATCTCCTTGATTAGGTGTTGGCTCCAATACAGCTGGCTCTGTGGTATGAGTATCTTTCTGAACTGGAAACTGGTGAGTTTGAGTGAAGGCAGAGGGTGGAGTATGGGGGGGGGTGTTACGCATGCTAGGATGAGGTTTTAAAATTATTTTAAAATTATTTTTAATTGACAATAATTGTATGTATTCCTGGGGTACAATGTGATGTTTTAGTACAGGTATACATTGTATAATGACCAAATTAGGGTAATTAGCATATCCGTCACCTCAAATATTTATTTTTCTTTGTGATGGGAGCATTTAGAATCTTTTCTTCTAGCTCTTTTGAGATATACAATACCTTATTGTTGACTATAGTCACCCTACTACGCAATAGGACACCAGAACTTATTCTTCCTTTCTGATTGTAACATTGTATTTGTTGATCCACCTCTCCCCATCCCTCCTCCCCCCTACCCTCCCCAGTCTCTAGAACCACTTTTCTATTCACTACTCCTATGAGATCAACTTTTTAGATTCTGCATATGAATGAGAATATGTGGTATTTGCCTTTCTGCGTCTGGCTTATTTTACTTAACATAATGTCGATTCCATATCTTGGAACAGTGACTAGTGCTGCGGTAAACATGAGAGTGCAGATATCTCTTCAACATACTAATTTCCTTTCGGGGGGAATATGTACCCAGTAGTGGGATTGTTGGATCATATGGTAGATCTATTTTTAGTTGTTGAAGAACAATACTGTTTTACATAATGGCTGTACTAATTTACATTCTCACCAACAGTATGTAAGGGTTCCTTTTCTCCGCATTCTTGCCAACACTTGTTATCTTTTGGATAATAGCCATTTTAACTGGAGTAAGATGATATCTCATTGTGGTTTTAATTTGCATTTCCCTGATGATTAGTGATGTCGAGCATTTTTTCATAAACCTGTTGGTCATTTGTGTGTCTCCTTTTGAAAAGTATTAAGGTCTTTTGCCTATTTTTATGCAATTATTTGTTTTTATGCTATCGAATTGAGTTCCTTATGTATTCTGGATATTAACCCCTTGTCAGATGTATAGTTTGCAAATATTTTCTCCCATTCTGTAGATTATCTCATCATTCTGTTGATTGTTTCCGTTGCCATACAAAGGCTTTTTAGTTTGATATAATCCCATTTCTTTTTGCTTTTATTGCCTATACTTTTGAGGTCTTATCCAAAAAATTCTGACCCAGTCAAATGTCATGAGGCATTTCCTCTATGTATCCTTCTAGTAGTTTAATAGTTTCATGGCTTACATTTCTGTCTTTAATCCATTTAGAGTTGATTTTTGTATATAGTGAAAAATAGGGATCCAGTTTCATTCTTCTCCATGTGGATTTCCAATTTTCCCAGCACCATTTATAGAAGAGACTGTCATTTCCCCAGTGAATAGTCTTCGCACTTTTGTCAAAAATCAGTTGGCTGTAGATGTGTGGATTTATTTCTGGGGTCTATCTTCTGATCCATTGGCATGTGTGTCTGTTTTTATGCCAATACCCTGTACTGTTTTGGTTATTATAGCCTTATAGTATATTTTGAAGTCAGGTAGTGTAATATCTCCAGCTTTTTTTTTTTTCTCTTCAAGATTGCTATGTCTATTTGGGGATTTTTGTGGTTCCATACAAATTTTAGTATTGTTTTTTTCTCTTTCTGAGAAAAATGTCATTGGTATTTTGATAGGGATTGAATTGAATCAGTAGATCGCTTTGGGTAGTATGGATATTTTAACAATATTTACTCTTCCAATCCATGAATATGGTTATTTTTCCACTTGTGTCTTCTTCAGTGTTCTTCATCAATGTTTCATAGTTTTCAGTGTAGAAATCTTTTTACTTCTTTGGTTAAATTTACTCTCAGCTATCTTATTATTATTATTACTACTACTATTACTATTATTTTGCAGGTTTTGTAAATAGGATTTTTTTAAAATTTCTTTTTCAGGTAGTTTCCTGTTAGCATATAGAAATGCTACTGATTTTTGCATGTTGATTTTTCATTCTGCAACTTATTCTGAATTTTCTTATTAGTTTTAACAGGATTTTTTGTTGTTGCTGAGTCTTCAGGCATATATATATATATATATATATATATATATATCAGATTATGTGATCTGCAAACAGGAACCATTTGACTTCCTCCTTTCCCAGTTGGATGCCTTTTATTTCTTTCCATTGCCTGATAGCTCTAGCTAGGATTTCCACTACCATGTTGCAAAGAAGTGGTGAAAGTGGGCATCCTTATCTTGTTCCAGATCTTAGAGGAAAAGCATTCAACTTTTGATAGCTGTGGGTTTGTCATATGCGAGGGTACTTCAAAAAGTTCATGGAAAAATAGAATTCAAAGATAATATGGATTCTGCCCATGAACTTTTTGAAACACCCTCATATGGCCTTTATTGTGTTGAGGTATGTAACATCTATACCTAATTTGTTGAGAGTTTTTATCATGAAGAGCTGTTGAATTCTTTCAAATGCTTTTTCTGCATCTATTCAAATGATCATATGGTTTGGGTCCTTCTTTTTGTTAATGAAATGTATTACATTTATTGATATGTATATGTTAACCCATCCTTGCATCCCTGGGAGGAATTTCACTTGATCATAGTGAATGATACTTTAATGGGCTTTTGAATTTAGTTTGAGGATTTTTGCATCTATGTTAATCAGGAATATAGTCTGTAGCTTTCTTTTGTGTGTGTGTCCTTGTGTTTTGGTATCAGAATAATTCTGGCTTTGTAGAATGAGTTTGGAAATATTCCATCTTCTTCAATTTTCTGGAATAGTTTGAGAAGAAATGATAGTAGTTCTTGTTTAAATGTTTGATAGAATTTAGGAGTGTAGCCATCAGGTCCTGGGCTTTTCTTTGATGGGAAACTTTTTATTACTAATTCAGTTTCTTCATTCGTTATTGGTGTGTTTCTATTTTCTAATTTTTTTATAAGTCAATATTGGTAGGTTGTAAATGTCCAGGAAATCATTGTTTCTTTTAGGTTATCTAATTTGTTGGCACATAATTGTTCATAATAGTCACTCATGATCCTTTGTGTTTCTCTGGTATCAGTTGTAACATGTCCATTTTCATCTCTGATTTTATTTATTTGGGTCATCACTCTTTTTTTCTTAGTCTAGCTAAAGGTTGCCAATTTTGTTTATCTTCGAAAAAACAACTCTGTGTTGCATTGATCTTTTGGGTTATTTTAGTCTTTATTTCATTTATTTCTGCTCTAATATTTAATATATTTTTCTTTCTACTTATTTTGGGCTTAATTTGTTCTTATTTTTCTAGTTCCTTGATATGTAACATTAGGTTGTTTATTTGAGATCTTTCTACTTTATTATTTAGGCATTTATTGCTGTAAACTTCCCTGCTAGGACTGCTTTTGCTGTACCTCATAGGCTTTATTATTATTATTATTATTATAAGCATATTATTATTACAAACTGTGATTTTTCTTTATGCCCTTTACCCAACCTATCCCTCCCCAAACCCACTCCCACACTTCCCCCATCTCTAGTATCCTTAGGTTTGTTTTGACTTTTCTTTCTTTCTCTTTCTTTCTTTCTTTCACCCAGTTATAAGTGAGAACATGTGGTATTTCTCTTTCCTTGTCTGGCTTATTTTACTTAACATAATTTTCTCCAGACTCATTCATGTTGCTACAAATGGCAGAATTCCATTCTTTTTTATGGCTGAGTAGTGTTCTATTGTGTATATACACCATATTTTCCTTATCCAGTTGTCTGTTGATGGACACTTAGGTTGTTTCCATAATTTGGCTGTTGTAAATAGTGTTGTGGTGAACATGGGCATGCAGGTATCCCTTCAACATGATGATTTCCATTCCTTTGGATATATGCCCAGTAGTGAGATTTCTGGATCATATGGTAGTTCTATCTGTAGTTGTTTGCGAAACCTCTATATTGTTTTCCCTAATGGCTCTACTAATTTACAGTCCCTCCAAGAGTGTAGAAGAGTTCCCCTTTCCCTGCATCCTCACCAGAATTTGTTGTTCTTGGTCTTTTTAATAATAGCTAGTCTAACTGGGGTGAGATGATATCTCAATGTGGTTTTCATTTGCATTTCTCTGATGTCGAGCATTTTTTCATATACCAGTAGGCCATTTGTATATCTTCTTTTGAAAAATGTCTGTTCTTTTCCTTTGCCCATTTTTGAATTGGGTTGTTTGTTTTTTACTGTATAGTTGTTTGAGTTCTTTGTATATTCTGGATATTAATCCCTTGTTGGATGTATAGTTTGCACGTATTTTCTCCCACTCCAAAGGTTGTCTTTCTGCTCTGTTGAGTGTTTCCTTTGCTGTGCAAAAGCTTTAATTTGATATAATCCCATTTGTTTATTTTTTCTTTTGTTGCTTGTGCTTTTGGAGTCTTATTCATAAAGTCTTTGCCCAGTCCTACTTCCTGGAGTGTTTCTTTAGTAATTTTATGGTTTCAGGTCTTATATTTAATACTTTAACCCATTTTGAGTTGATATTGGTATACAATAAGAGGTGCAGGTCCAGTTTCATTCTTCTTCATATAGTAGTCCAATTTTCCCAGCACCATTTATTGAAAAGGTAGTCTTTTTTTCCCAGTGTATGTTCTTATTGCCTTTGTCAAAGATCAGTTGGGTATATGTGTGTTGATTCCCAGGTTTTCTATTCTGTTCCACTGATTCTATTGTCTGTTCTTATGCCAGTACCATGCTGTCTTGGTTACAATAACTTTGTATATAATTTGAAGTCATGTAGTGTTGTGCCTCCAGCTTTATTTTTTTTGTTCAGGACTGCTTTGGCTATTTGGGGTCTTTTGTAGTTCCATATGAATGTTAGGATTGCTTTTTCTATTTCTGTGAAGAATACATTGATATTTTAATGGGGATATATTGAATCTGTGGATTGCTTTGGGTAGAATTGACATTTTCACAATGTTGATTCTTCCCATCCAAGAGTATGATATGTCTTTCCATCTTTTGTAATCTTCCAACAAAGAAAAGCCCAGGACTGGATAGTGCTTTACATCTGAATTTTATCAACCCTTTAAAGAAGAATTAATACCACTTCTCTCTTCAAATTTTTCCAAAAAAATTGGAACAGAAGCCATTCTCCCAAACTCATTTTATGAGGCTAGCATCACCCTGATACCAAAACCAGACAAAAACACAACAACAACAAAAAAAAAAAAAAAAAAAAGAGAAAAGAAAATTACAGGCTAATACCATTGATGAACATAGATGTGAAAATACTCAAATATTAGCAATCAGAATGCAGCAGAACAAAAATCCTCAACAAAATATTAGCAATTAGAATACAGCAACACATCAAAAAAATTATACACTATGATTGAGTGGGATTCATCTCAGGGATGCAAGGATGGTTCAAAATACACAAGTCAATGAATGTGATACACCACCTCAACAAAATCAAGGTAAAAACCATATGATTATCTCCATAGATGCAGAAGAAGCATTTGACAAAATTCAACATCGCTTCATGATAAAGACTCTCAGTAAATTAGGTATAGAAGGGAAGTCTCTCAAGACAATAAGAGCCATTTATGACAAACCAATTGCCAATGTAATCCTAAGTGGAGAAAAGTTGAAAGCTTTTCCCTTAAGAACAGGAACAAAGCAAGGATGCCCACTCTCTCCACTCCTATTTAACATAGTATTGGAAGTACTAGCCAGAGCAGTCAAGCAAGAGAAAGAAATAAAGGGTATCCAGATTGGAAAGGATGTCTGTTTGCAGATGACATGATCTTATATATAGAAAAACTTATGGACTACTAAAAAAGTCTTAGAGCTGATCAACAATTTCAGTGATGTTGCGGGATACAAAATTAACACCCCCAAATCAGTGGGATTCTTATAATCCAGTAATGAACTAGCAGAAAATGAAATCAAGAAAGCAAGCCCATTTATGATAGATGCCAAAAAAATTAAATACCTAGGAATCAATTCAACCAAGGAGGTGAAAGATCTCTATAATCTCATAGGCTTTGGTATGTTGTGTTTCCATTTTCCTTTGCCTCAAGAAATTTTTAAATTTCCCTTTTAATTTCTTCATTGACCCATTGGTTATTCCATGTTGTTTAATGGAATATATTAATTATTTAATTAATTAAAGCGTGTTGTTTAATTTCCATGTATTTGTAGAGTTTGTGAATTTCCTCCTGTTATTGATTTCTAGTTTTATATGGTTACGCTCAGAAAAGATACTTGATATGATCTCTATCTTCTTAAATTTGTTAAGACTTCTTTTGTGGTCTAACATGATCTATCATGGTGATTGTTCCATGTGCAGTCAAGAAGAATGTATGTCTGTAGCTGTTGGATGGAATGTTCTGTAAATGTCTGGTAGGTCCATTTGGTGTAGAGTACAGTTTAAATCTGATTTTTTGTTGTTGATATTCTCTCTATATGATCTGCCCATTGCTGAAAGTGGGGTGTTAAAGTTCCATATTATTATATTGTATTGCAGTGTACCTCACCCTTTAGATCTAACAATATATGCTTTATATATGAGAGTACTTCAAAAAGTTTGTGGAAAAATAGAAATGAAAGATAATATGAATCTTTCCATGAACCTTTTGAAGTACCCTCATATTTGGGGGCTCCAGTGTTGGATGCATATACAAGGCAAGGGGTCTTCAGAAAGCTCATGGAAAGATTTTTATTATCTGTTTTTTTTTTTTTTTTTTTTTTTTTTACTTTGGGCAGCTGGCTAGTACAGAGATTGAACCCTGGACCTTGGTATTATCAGCACCATGTTGTAACCAACTAAGCTTACCAGCCAGCCCCCCTGTATTATCTGTATTATCTTTTAATTCTATCTTTCCACAAACTTTTTGAAGTACCCTAGTTTGTTTACAATTGTTATATCCTTTTGCTGAATGAATCCCTTTGTCATTATAAAATGACCTTCATTGTCCTTTTTTAGTTTTTGACTTAAAGTCTATTTTATTTGATATAGCTACCTCTGCTTGCTTTTGGTTTCTGTTTGTATGGTATATCTTTCTCCATTCCTTCGCTATCAGCCTATGTGTGTGCATACAGGTGAAGTGAGTGTCTTGTAAGTAGCGTACAGTTGGGTCTTATTTTTTTATCCATTCAGCCACCCTATATCTTTTAATTGGAGAGTTTACATTCAAGGTTTTTATTGATAGGTGAGGACTTACCTGTGCCATTTTGTTCATTGTTTTCTGGTCATTTTGTAGCTTCTTTGTTCCTTTTGTTCTCTCTTGTTGTTTATCTTTGTGGCTTGTTGGTTTTCTGTGGTGCTGCATTTTGATTCTTTTCTTTTTCTCATTTGTGTATCTGCTAAAATATCTTTCTTTGTGGTTACCATGGGGTCAACATAATGAAATTTGTAGTTATAATAGACTTTTAAGTTGATAACAACTTAATTCTTTAATTTCAATTCTTTAGCCCCAAGATTTCTGTTTGGTTCTTATTTATGATATCTATTGCTTTATTGAATTTCTTATTCATGAGTTCTTTCCCTGATTTTATTAAATTGTTTAACTGTATTTTCCTGTATCTCACTGAGTTACCTTAAGATCACGATTTTAAATTCCTTTTCGGGCAGTTTATAAATTTTGTTTTCTTTGGAGTCTGTTACTGGAGAATTGTGTTCTTTTGGAGGTGCCATGTTTCCTTGCTTCTTAATGTTTCTTGTGTTCCTACACTGATGCATGCACATCTGGTGGACAGTTGCCTCTTACAATTTTATAAAGTAAATTTTGTAGGGAATGACTTTTTCCTATAGGGTGGGTTGGCTTTGGTTCTGGGTGGACTTTGGTTCTGTAGCGTAGTCTCTGTATAGTTTCTTTAGCTGTAATCCACATCAGCAATGTCTGCAAGTTCTTCAGTGACCTAGGCTGTAGGAGTTTATGGCAGTGGTGGCATTGCTTTGCTGGGGGTGGGACGCCAGACTGTTCCCCAGGCTGGGAGGGTACATATGCAGTGGTCCAACTGGCTCAAGATTGGCTTTCCTGCTGTGCAGGACTGTCTGTTCTTTGGGGGGTGGGGAGTAGAGCACTGTGTAGGCTCAGGTGCTGAAGTCATGGCTGTTCTGCTAGGCCTAAAGTCTGAGTAGTCATGGTTGTGGTGCTGCAGCCACCTATGTGAACATGGGTGATGAGAGTGGAACCTCAGAGATAGAGAAACACAACTGCTACTGGCCCCAGAGCATGGCATCTTCTAGCAGTGGCTTCAGTTTTAAGATGGTGCCATGTTGTAGCAGCTTGGGTCAATGAGAGTGGGAGGTGCACAATTTGGGCTCCTACCCTAGAGCAATACAGTTATGTGAACTCCAGACAGCTCCCCAAACTAAGCTCAGGGCCTGTGAGGACTTGTTGGATTTCTCTTGTAGCAAAGACTGCAGGTGTCTGTGGTGGTAAGGGGGGCTGCTGGGGACCTCCTGTTTACCTTCTCCCTGCATATGAAAGTTCTTCCTGGCACCAAGCCAAACTTGGCAGAGGAGACAGGGTGGCAGAGGCCAGGTGCTTTGTCCTCTTCTCTTCGCTGTTATCCTAGGTTTCCATACCCCACCAGTGGTGGGATTCCACTATGCACTTGCTGTACTTCAGCACTCTCCCACAGACCCTGTAGTCGAATGTTACTTGTTTATCCATTGTTTTGGTCCTTGGGATGACTGCCAGTCACCTCTAGTCAGCCATCTTGCTGACATCCAATCTTTTCAAAATTTTGTTTCTGTTGTTAATGTATAGAATTACTTGTATTATCCTGGTGAATGATCTAAAGTTGCTTTTGAAAGGAAATGTTATAATCTCCATAAATTTATTTGTTTTATGGAAAACATATCTGAGTGTCTGGTTCTATTTATTGCTCCAACAGTCACAGCCTGAAGCCTGTCTTGCAATACTATGATACCCATGCAAATCTTTTGTAATCAGTTTAGTATATTACTCTCATCTGCCCACTATATTAGCACAATTCTTACACATCTTTATGCATATATATAAATCAGGTTTGTTTTTTGTTTTTTGTTTTTGCTTATAACAGAATACCTTGAAACTGAGTAGTTTATAAAAAAATGAAATTCATTTTTACAGTTGTGGAGGCTGGGAAATTCAAATTCAAGGTGGGTACATCTGGTCAGGACCTTTTTCTCAATGAGGACTCTCTACAGAATCCTGTGGTGATGCAAAATATCACATGGTGAGGGGTGAGCAAGAGCCCACTAATGTGCTTCTTCTGCTTCTCCTTATAAAGGCGTTAGTACCACTCCTATGTTAACCCTTTCATCTATTAGCCTATTAACTCATGAATGAATCAATTCACTATTAATAAGGGTTTACCTCCCATGGTTCAATCACCTTTTAAAAGCCCTACTTTTCCAGTACCAGATGGGGGATTAAGCTTCAACATGAGCTTGAGAGGAACATTCAAACCTTAGCAGCATATGTAGACCCTCACTAAAGAGTTAACTAGTAAAAGAGAGAGAATGGACCCCTAAAGCCATTATAACTTTATTGTTTGAACCATTCTACTTACTTATTCTGCTACCCCAAGAAACAATATTATGTTATTATTCATACGAAGGCAGTATATTGTAGTGATTGCCAGAGCCTCAAACTCTGGCTTTGCTGATTGCTAGCTGTGTCACCTTGGGAAAGTTACTCAACTCTTTGTGCCTTACATTCCTCATGACGTTGTTGTAATGATTAATTAATTAATATACATAAAACCGTTAGAACAGATCCTGGTATATAGTAAGCATTTATACGAGTTCGGTGATATTATTATTACTTGATTTGTATGTGCAAGGAAAACTAATATGGTGTTTATAAATTCTAAAAAAGAACTCAAAAGGTGATTTACAAAATGAGAGCCAACTAGATAAATACAGTTTCTTGCTGGCTTTGGACACAGATGTAGGGGAGTTATTCTCTGGGGAAGGTGAGCCTCTTCAGTAACCACTAAGGGTGGGAAATCTTAGTTCTAACCTAATGAACTAAATGTCAACCTCCTGCTGTTCCCATATCTTCTGCTTAGAAGATATAAAAATATTATGGAAATGATCTTTAAGTCCATCAAGGGAGAAAAGAAACCCTGGTGTCAAAATTCAAAAAAATATGTATTTGAGCACACTACATCTCTCTTCCTCCTGAAACATCTTTAGAAATCACAGGCTTATCTATTTTAAACTCATTGGTGATTCTTAGCATCAAAGGAGAGGTGCAACTGCAATAAAAGGACTCTGTGTTCTTAATATTCACAGTGTAACAGCAGGTGCTCTGCTCAGCACCTCTCTGAAGGCTTTATGCAATATGAAATACCTTTCAGAGCTGAGAATCATTCTGAGATTCAGCAGTACCTCATTTTCATCAAGGTAGATGTAAATGTGATTATTGCAAATGACTGGAGCTTTTCCAAGCATTTGGCTTTTAAAACTCAGATGAGAATTAATCAACTGTTTCCCATTTTATATCACTGACATCTTTTATTCTGCACAAGCCAGAAATCAAGCAGAACTTGAATTAAAATTCTGTTTTCCAGGCTGTTTCTGAAAGATAAGAAGACTAATTGGTTTACAGCTTCTTCAAAGCCTGTACAACAGATTGAGTTTTAGATGTTTAATCATTTGTGTTACTGTATAGTGTCTATCCAATTACTGGCAAACCCATACCTTCTATGAGTTTTTTCCTCTTAGTGCCTGTGATCTCAACACAGTCATCACCATTTCACCATAAGCATCTTGTCACTATTAATTGGGAATCTCATTCCATGCCACTAGTTGCTATAAACCCATTTGTCATTAATGAGTGGATGACATATACTCCATAACCATTCTGCTGTAAGTTAGCAAAAAACAGAACCATTAAAATGAAGAGTGGCAGAGAGAGGAACTCTGCTGACTTGCTCTACAGAGAAAGTGGTGAAAATTACTAGAAATAAACAAGCTTAACGCTTCTAGAAATGGTACTAAGGGTAAACAGCAAATGAAGAAATACCTATTCTAAAAAATTTACAAAAATTTGGCAGGAAATGTGAGAGTCCGTGGTATCTGAACCAACACCACTCTCTCCTTCCCTTTTCCCAGGTCAGTGAAGCAGTACTTCATGCCATACTGCTGTAACCAAGAAGACAGGGACCCCTCTCCCTCCAGCTCTCAATTGGAAGACTTTCTTCCCAAGAAGAGCAAGACTTTAGCATTTCTCATCCTCGCCCCAGCTATCTATTGGTGAGGTTAAATGCTGGGTGAGTGTGGTAATAAATAAAGGCTCCCTTCCTCCTGTGCCCCACTAGTGGAATGATTTGCTTGGGCATGGCATGCTAGGAGTCCTGGGGCCCCAATCACCCTTACCCCAGCTCATGAAGTGGTGGTTCCATGACAGTAGACACAAGCTCAGCCTGCTGTTTCTCCCCCCACCCAAGCACTCAGCTCCTAGAGCACAGATATCAGTCAGAAAGAAGCTTGTTTTTGTCCTCACCCACAGCTCCTGAGCCCTGGCTCAGAGATTTTGCCTGAAATAACTCTTAATGTCTTTCCAAGGGAACTGACTTAATTTCCAACAGACCACGGAGAAGTGCAAGCCAAAAGGAACTCTCAAGAACAGAGGAGATTGCAAGGCAAATTTGTGAAGTTAATGAAAATAGAGCCTAGACTGTAGGTTGGCCAGTTTTTAGAAGAGAACCAGAATAAGACAGCTGGGAGGAACCCTCCCGGAGTGACAACAAATATCAGACACTAACCTCAGAAACCATTCCTTCAAAGGAATCACAAATCGATTGGATCAGTTTGTAGAGCTATTTATATCCCCAGCATATTTTTGAGAACAATAGAGCAACTAGCTAGCAATTAATAGAGTTCAACAGCTGACTGTGGTCAGGGAAAGAAAGAAAGAGAGCCCTACCAATATTACTGTCACCCCAGGGTTAATGTGGGCATACCCAAAACATGCCTCCCTGAAGAGGAACATCAGAGGCTGAACACTGTGTGTGTGTGTGTGTGTGTGTGTGTGTGTGTGTGTGTGTGTGTGTGTGTGTGTGTGTGTGTGTGTGTGTGTAAACTTTACTGAAATAATCCAGCCAGTCAAAAACAAAAACAAAAGCAATCAAGCAAATAAAAATAACAGCCCAGGGTAGAGGGTCCATTACCCAGAATTGCTACAATATATTATCTAAAATGTCCATTTTCCAACAAAAAATTATTAAGCATATGAAGAAACAGGAAAATATGACCCACACACAGAGGAAAAAGCAGGCAACACAAACTGCCTATGAGAGAAACCAGATATCAGATTTAACAGAAAAGTACTTCAAATAGCCATTAAAAATATATTCATAGAACTAAACAAAAGCGTGATTAAGGGAGTAAAGAAAAGTATGATGACAATGTTGCATCAGGCAGATAATATCAATAGATATAAATTATTTTTTTAATGAAAATTCTGGAGTTCAATAATTGAAATAAGAAATTCAACAGTAGATTTGAGCTGGCAGAAGAAAGAATGTTCAAACTGGAAAATAGATCAATAGAGAATAAGCAAGCTGAAGAACAGAGAGAAATAAATGAAGAAAAATTAACACCTCTGCTGTAGGCTGATTGAATTGTGCCCCCCCAAGTTCCATATTATTAGAAGCTTAATTCCCATTGTAACTGTTGAGGGTCGGAAATCCTATTAGAGTAATTGAAAGGTGGGGACTTGAAGAGATGATTAGATTGTAGGACCACGCTGTAGTGAATGGATTAATAATGATGGTCAGGGGCGTGGTTTGGAGGGCTTTAAAAAGACAGTGAATGAGGAGATTAGTCTCTCTCTGCTCCACCATTTTTGCAAAGTGATACTCTGCTGTCACTGTCACCACCATCAAGGCTCTCACCAGTTGTGTTCCTTGGACTTTAGACTTCCCAGCCTCAGAAACTGTAAGCAAAAAATTTCATTTACCTAGTTTCAAGTATTTTTTTTATAAGCAACACAGACTAATACAACCTCCTTAGAGAAATATTGGCCATCATGAGATGCACCATCACATGCAAAATGGGAGTACCAGAAGGAGAGCAGAGAGAGAAATGAGAAGAAAAAAATTTTTTTAAATTAATGACTGGAAACCTCCTTCATTTATTGGAAAACACTTACCTAAATATCCAAGAAGGTCAATGAACTCCAAGTAGAGTGAACTCAAAAAAATACACAGATCATACTAAAAATGCTAAAAGTCAAAGACAAGGAGAGTATCTTGAAAACAGCAAGAGAACAACAACTCATCACTTACAAAGGAATCTTAATGAGATTTACAGTCAACTTGACAGTTGAAAAATTAGAGACCAGTGGGCAGTGGGATGATATATTCAAAGTGCTCAGGGGAAAAAAAATCCCTGTCAACCCACATGTACCCGAAAAATATCTTTTAAAATGAAGGGTAAATAGACTTTTCAAGATAACAAAAACTGAGAGAATTTTTTGCTGGCAGACCTGCCAAGACTGAAAACAAATGACCCCAGATGATAATTCAAATCCACACAAAAAAACAAACAGCACCAGTAAAGGTGAAATTACAAAGATTGTGTAATTACAAAAAACATTATAAGTGCACATTTTTTCTTTCTTAATGGATGTAAAAAGCAATTGTATGAGTCATATGTAAATAGTGTATTGTGGGACCTATAATATACAGAAATGTAATAAATGTGTAATATATTTGCCATTAACAGCACAAAGAGGTGGGTGGGATCAAAGCTGTATTGGCTAACCAAAAGCCTACAGATGATAAAAGAATAATTATAACACTGAATTTTGGGGGTCTGTAACATTAATAGATGCAATATGTACACAAATGGGGAGAAAGGGAATAGACCTATATAGGAGTGAGGTTTTTATGTAATCACTGGAATTATGTTGATTTAATATTGAAGCAGATTTTGATAAAATAAGATGTGTATAGTAAACCCTAGAACAACTACTAAAATAAAACTAAAAGAAAAAGTAAAAAAAATCATTACAGAAATTAAAAAGCTATGTTAGAAAATATTCACTTCATGCAAAAGAAAGTAGTAAACAATTACTAGAAAATCAAAAAAAGTATAAGACACATAGAAAGCAAAAAAGTAAAATGGCAGCCATAAATTAAACTATATCAATAGTTACATAAAATTCAAATGAATTAAACAATCCAATCAAAAAGCAGACATCATTAGACTCTATAAAAAACATGATTCAACTATAGGCTGCCTACAGGAGACACAATAAATTCAAAAATACAATAAATTGAAAGTTAAAGGATGGAAAAATATATATCATGCAAACATCAACAACAAGTAAATTGGAACAGACATATTGATATCAGAGAAAAGAGACTTTAAAGCAAAAAGTGTTACTAGAGATAAAGAGGAAATTTCATAATGATAAAAGGATCAGTTCATTAGGAAGATATAACTATTATAAACATATATGAACCTAATAATAGAGTACCAAAATACATGAAACAAAAGCAGATAGAGAGAAGGGAGAAATAGACAATTCAACAATAAGAGCTAAATATTTCAATACTCCACTTTAAATAAGTATAGAATAACTATACAGAAGATCAACAAGAAAATATAAAACTTGAACAACACTGTAGACTAATCTTACTTAACAGACATTTATAGAACAGTCCATCCAACAACAGAGTATACGTTGTTCTCAAATGCAAATGGAACATTTTCCAGGACAGAATGTGTGCTAAGCCATCAAACAAGACTAAGAATAAATTTAGAAGGACAGAATTCATACAAAGCATGTTCTCTGACCACGATGAAATTAAATTAGAAATCAACAGTGGGAAAAAAATTTGAGAAAGCTACAAATTCATGAAACTTAACACATACCTAAATAACCAATGGATCAAGGAGGAAATCAAAGAGGATATCAGAAAATACTTTGAGATGAATGAGAATAAAAATAGAACACAATCAAACTTATGAGACACAAAAAGCAGTGCTTAGAGGGAAACTTGTAGCTGTAAGTGCCTAGATTAAGAAAGGAGAAAGACCTCAAAGTAATAACCCAAACTTCCACCTTATGGCACTAGAAAAAGAATAGCAAATTAGACCTAAAGGAAGCAGAAGGAAGAAACTAAAATTTAGAGTGAAGATTAATGAAATAGATAATAGAAAAACAACAGAGAAAATCAATGGATCTACAAGTTATTTTTGAAAAGATGAACAAAATTCGCAAATCTTTAGCTAAATTGACCAAGAAAAAAGAGAGAAGACTCAAATTATTAGAATCAGTAATAAAAGAAGAATGATGGCTACTGAGTTTATACAGAGGAAAAGATTTATATACAGAGAAATACTGTAAATAGTTGTATGTCTAAAAATTAAATAGATGAAATGGACAAATTTCTAGAGAGGCTGAAAATGACTCAATAATAAATAGATAATCTGAACAGCTATATAATAAATAAAAAGATTAGGTTAATATAAAAAATCTACCCACAAAGAGACTGTAAATTAGTGCAGCCATTATGGAAAACAGTATGGAGGTTCCTCAAACAACTACAGATAGAGCTGTCACGTGATCCAGCAATCCAGCTGCTGGGTATATATATCCAAAGGATCCATCGTACACTCCCGTGTTTATCACAGTGCTGTTTACAATAGCCAAGAAGTGCGACCACGCTAAATGTCCATCGACGGAGGACTGGATAAGGAAAATGTGGTATATATACACAATGGATACTACTGTGCCATAAAAAAGAATGAAATTTTGCCATTTACAGCAACATGGATAAACTTAGAGAAAGTTATATTAAGTGAAATAAGCCAAGCACAGGAAGAGAAATATCATATGTCCTCACTCATAATTGGGAGCTAAAAAAAAACCCAAATAAATTTTTAAAAAGAAAAAAAGATACACCAATCACACTAATTCACTGAACTTTTAAAATGAGAGAACAGAACTGTGGCCATCAGAGGTGGGAAACAGGTAGGGGGAGAGGGAGGGGAGGTTAGAGAGAAATTAGTAAAGGACCACAGAAAGTGATTACATTATGTAACATTGAATATACTAATTATCCTGATTTAAGCATCACATATTGCCCACAGGTATTGACATTCAACTCTGTACCCCACAAATATATACAATCAATTATGTTTCAATAAAAACAAACAACAACAGCAACAACACTAGCCACAAAGAAAAGCCCAGGCCCAGATGACATTACTGCTCAGTTCTACCAAATACTTAATAATGAATTAAAGCCAATTCCTCAGAAATTCTTCCAAAAAATTAGAAGAGGAGAGAACACTTCTCAGTTCATTTTATGGGACCAATATTACCCTTATATCCAAACCAAAGACATCACAAGAAAAAAGACCTACAGTCCAATTTCTTATGAATATAGATTCAAAAATCCTTAAAAAAAAAAAAAAAAACCTAGCAAACAGACTATAACAACAACATATAAAAGGAATTATAGACCATTACCAAGTAAAATTTATCCAGGAATGCAAGATAGGTTCAACATCTGAAAAATCAATTAATAGAATAGAATACATCATATTAATAGAATAAGAAAACAAAAATCTCACAATCCTTTCAATCAATATAGAAAAAGCATTTGAAAAAATCCAGCACCCTTTCATGATAAAAACATTCAGCAAATGAGAAATAGAAGGAAATGTCCTCAACCTGATAAAGGACATATACAAAAACCTCACAGCTAACATCATGCTTAATGGTGAAAGAGTGGATAGTTTCTCCTCAAAGTCAGGAACAAGACAAGAATGTCTATTCTCACCACTTCTATTCAACATTGTGCTGGAGGTTCCAGCCAAGGCATTTAGGAAAGAAAAAGAAATAAAAGACATTCAGATTGGAAAGGAAGAGTAAAACTTCTCTATTTGCAGGTAACATGATCTTCTGTATAGGAAATTTTATAGAATCCACTAAAAACTATTAGGACTAATAAACTAGTCCAGTAAGTTTGCAAGATATAAAACAATTGTATTTTTATACACATGCAATAAGCAATCCAAAAATGAAATCAAGAAAACAATTTCATTCACAGTAGCATCAAAAAGAATAAAATACTCATGAACAAATTTAACAAAAAACGTGCAGAATTTAAACCCTGAAAACTACAAAGCATAGTTGAAAGAAATTAAAGATCTATATAGATGGAAAACATCCCATATTCATGCAGACAATTTAACATTGTTAAGATGTCAGTACTCCTCAAACTGATCTACAGTTTCATCACAATCTTTATCAAAATCCCAATGGATTTCTTTACTGAAATTGATAAGCTGATTCTAAAATTATATGGAACTGCAAGGGATGAAAAATAGCCCCAAAACCCTAAAAAAATAAGAAAGCAGTAGGACTAACACTTTCTAACTTCAAAAATTACTACAAAGTAATAGTCATAAAGACTGTGTGATACTATCACAATAGACCTATACATCAATGGGATAGAATTGAGAGTCCAGAAATATATCATGCACCTGTGGTTAACTGATTTATGACAAAGATGACATGACCAGTCAATGGGGAAAGAATGGTCTTCTCAGCAAATGGTGCTGTTACAACTGAATAAGCACATATGAAAGAATAAAGGTGGACCCTTACTTCATACCATACACAAAAATCAGGTCAAAATGGATCAAAAACCTAAGTATAAAAGCTAAAGCTATAAAACGTTTTAGAAGAAAACATATGGGTAAATTTTTATGACCTTGAATTAAACTAAGTATTTTTATATATAACACCAGAACCACAAGCAACAAAAGAAACAATAGATAAATTCGACTTCATCAAAGTGAAAAACTTTTTTCATCATAGGACACCATCCAGAAAGTGAAAGACAACAGATTGGGAAGAAATAATTGCAAATCATAAATAGTCATTCCTTGGTATCCATGGGGGATTTGTTCCAGGGGCTCCCACAGATTCCAAAATCTATGGATGCTCAAATGCCTGGTATAAAATGGTGTAGTACTTGCATATAACCCATGCACATACTCCTGTATACTTTAAATAATCTCTAGATTACTTATAAAGTCTAATACAATATATGTACTATGTAAATAGTTGTCATACTATGTTGACTAGGGAATAATGACAAGACAAAAAAAGTCTGTACATGTTCAGTTCAGAAGCAAATTTTTTTTCAAATATTTTTGATCCACAGTTGGTTAGATCCTTTGATGGGAAACCCAATATGAAGGTCAACTGTATCTGATAAAGGACTTGTATCTAGAACATACAAAGAGCCCTTGTAACTCAATAATGAGTCAGGTAACCCAGTTAGAAAATGGGTGAAGAATCTGAATATACATTTCTCCAAGAAAAATATACAAATGGCCAATATGCACATGAAAAAATGACTGACATCAGTAGTCATCAGGGAAATGCAAATCAAAACCGCAATGAGATAACATTTCATACTGACTAGGTTGGCTAGAATCAAAAAAGGTACATAATGACAAGTATTGTTGAAGATATGGAAAAATTAGAACCCTCATACACTACCAGTGGGAGTGTAATATGGTACAGTTACTTTGGCAAACAGCCTGGCAGTTCCTGAAATGATTAAACATAGAGTTACCATGTGCTCCATCAATTCTACTCCTAGGTATATATCCAAGAGAAAAGAAAACATATGTCCAAACAAAAGCTTACACATAAATGTTTATAGCAGCATTATGTGTAATAGCCAAAAGGAGGAAGCAACCCAAATGATCATGAACAGATAAATGGGTAAACAAAACATGGTATATCCATACAATGGAATATTATTCAGCTGGGAAAATGAAGCACTAAAATATGCTACAACTTGGATAAACCTTGAAAACATGCTAAATGAAAGAAGTTACTCACAGAAGACCACATATGTTTTAGTCCATTTCTGTTGCTTATAACAGAAATACCTGAAACTGGGTAATTTATAAAGAAACAATATTTATTGTTTACAGTTTCAGAGACTGGGAAGTCCAAAGTCCAGGGAGCGCATCTGGTGAGGGCCTTGTTCTTGACTGTGACTCCACAAATGCAGGGTATCACATGACAAAATATTAGAAGCAAGAGAAAGAGACTAATCTCCTCACCTGCTCTCCTTTCAAAGCCAACAGAACCATGCCAGTTTCCACCATTAAACCATCAATGGATTAGTCCATTCATTAGGGCATGGTCTTCACAACCGCATTACCTCCCCAAATTCCCACCTTTCAATTACCATAATAGGAATTCCCACCTTCTTAACACCATAACAATGGAGAGTAAGTTTCTAATACATGGGACTTTGGGGGATGCAGTTCAATCCACAGCAACATATTACATGGTTCCATTCATACGAAAGTCCAGAAAGGAAAATCAATGAATATACAAAGTTGGTTAGTGTTTGCTTAAGGTTGGGGAGGGACAGGTAGTTATGAAGGAGAAAACTAAAGGGTTTAGGGACTGGCCGGTTAGCTCAGTTGGTTAGAGCACAGCCTTATAATGCCAAGGTCACCATGAGTTCAGATCCCCATACCAGCCAGCCAGCCACAAAAAATAAAATAATATAAAACAACAACATAAAGGTTATGGGTTTTCTTCTTGATGTGATGAAAATATCATAAAATTGACTGTGGTGATGGTTCCACATATCTGTAAATATACTAAAAACTATTGAAGTGTAGACTTTAAATGAGTCTGGTATGGGAATTATATTGCAATGAGTCTGTTTTAAAAAATAAATAAAGGATTGCTAAATGAGAGAAGAGGAATAAAGGAATAAAATATGTAAAATAATGCAGTACTCAACCTTAGGAAAATGTTAGCTAGTGTGGGGTTTTGAGTGGCTGTGAGGGAAGGATACCTGGTCATTGAGTTACTCATGACATTTATTGATATGCTATAGTCACACTGAAAATGATAAATATGCCTGCAGATTTATCTACCTAATATCTTGAAATAGAGGAAATTCAAAAATAGAGACTATAAATCTTTCTTGCATTTAAGGGACCACAGACTTAACAGGGTTCCAAAGTATCTGTTTAAAACCCATAGTATGCTTCTAAGTCCAATAGTAATTAAGAGTTATCACTGTTGTATTTAGAGAAAAGAGGCATAGGAAATTTATTATTTTACCCTGTATGTATTCCTAAATATTA
The DNA here is from genome assembly GCF_027409185.1 of Cynocephalus volans. Classification (NCBI taxonomy): domain Eukaryota; kingdom Metazoa; phylum Chordata; class Mammalia; order Dermoptera; family Cynocephalidae; genus Cynocephalus; species Cynocephalus volans. Next base: position 41,328,299 of record NC_084475.1, on the reverse strand, counting down.
TTTCATTTAAAAAACTCATGTTGTCTCCCACTAAAAAGTAAGCTCTATGATTCATTCATTCAATAAATATTTATTGAATCCTTGCCATGTTCTAAGCACTGTTTTAGATGCTTGGAATACCTCAGGGTACAAAACACAAAATTTCGTGTGCTCATGGAATTTACATTCTGTTAAGGGGAAACAGACAATAATCAATAAACTTAATAAATAAGTAAATCACAATGTATGTTTGAAGGTGCAAGTCCTATGGAGAAAACAGACCATGAGAACAATGGCTTAATGTGTTTTCATCTGCACCAAACCTGGTGCCCAGAAGAGCACCTGGCCCAGGGAGGTACAATGAATCTTTGTTGAATAAATGAATGAGTGAATAGATGTAGTTCAAACTGTATGCTTGTCTTTTAAAGTTTCACAGTTTACACTTTTGCTCTGATTTTCTTTTCTTTTTTAAAAAATCACTGCAGCTGTAGAATGAATTTAATATCTGTCGCCCTTCCTACTCAACTTTGCTGTCTAAGAGAAGGCATAGTGTGGTGGTTAAGCACAAAAATCTCTGGAGCCAGACTTTTGCATTCATGTGCCAGATTTACTATTTATTATTTCTGAAAACTTGAATAATACTTATCTTTATTTATAGCAACTTTTGAATTGCACTTATTTCACTCAACTACAACTTGAGGCTTTGTGTTTTGAAGACCTCCTTGCTACAGATAATTTTGATGTTTTTTAACTTCATCTTGATAATCTCCTTGAACTTTTATATCCAGTCAACATTTATTATGTGTCAGTCATTTGCAAGGGACTGTAATGAGTATTATGTAGGGTACTATATAGTGATGGGCCCATCATAGGTGGATGGTAATAATCCCTTTCTGCTATCAATAGGAAATGTGATACATTTAGATTCTAGCACAAGATGCGAACTCTCTGTCAGCCAGGACTGTCTTACTCACATCTAACATCCTCAGAACCTTACACACTGACTGGCACATATAGACATACAGCAAATGTTTGATGAATGAGTAAAAAGTTGTTATCCAGTAACATCCATCAGTTGTGTATGCAAACAGTTGCAACTGCACGGACATTCTGTTTAGAATATCTGTGGGCTGTTCGAGGTTGGCCCGCCTGTGTCTAGACTCCTTTCAGACCAACAAAGTGTGCATGGAGGAGGACCAGGTGACGTGCAGACTTGGCAGCAACCCAGGAACATGCTTCTCTACCTTGAACATAAGCCAGCTTGGAGTGAAGTTCAGAGATTAACTCCTTCCTTTCTTGGATACACTATTGCATCCTCCCCCTTGTGAGCTTCTTTTTCTTTTCTGTATTTTGATGACATTCTCTTATTCTTCTTTGGTCTTGTTTTAAAAGTAAAGCAACAGTAGGGTTTGTTAAGGCATCTCAGTCAAATAGAAATATATTAGCTATGATATAATGATATCAGGAAACAGCAAGCTCTTTGGCTGTTTATTTCCCTTGCTATGGATAGAAAGAGTAAGTATGGAGATGTCTCCGTTGCTATGGATACCAAGTCTTTGAGATAATAGAATCCTTTAGACAGAATCCAATTCAGTTAGATTGGCTTTTCTCTGGAATATTACATCTACGCAACATACTTTTTTTTCAATACGAAAAGTTATATTCCTTTCTCCCAACATCAGGAAATGTTATTTTAATTTTTTCTCCAATTTTGCCCTACAGTTTTTCTTTCTCCTATATCTTCTCTTTCCTACAGTAGAAAAGATGACACAGAAATAAACTATATCTCTGACTTTCCATCTAAGCAAGAAAACAGGTTTGATTAGTTTTACACAATTATATACAAGTATTATGACGTAATTGACCATGATGTCATGTTTAGATCTTTTTAACTCAGTCTTCAAAACTTGGTTTATTATAAAAAAGGCATATAACCAACTCCTTAACATTCCATTGGTTCATTGAGTAATATTTCATTAAAATAGAATTTCTTTAGGATGTATAATTTTGAACACAGCATTAAGTTAATTGAATGTTGCAGAAGAAAAAACCACCAAGTCTTCAAAAGAAAACTCAGAAAGCGGCAATTTATAATTTAGGGGTGTAAGAAAAGTCTATTCCTGTGTATGAAAGTAGTCAGGCTCCTTGCTAAGAACATACATTTTTAAAAGTTTAAAATGCTGTTTAAATCATCGTTCATCTACTTTTCAGAGGACTCATTTTAGTGAATTTATAAGAACACAGTAATTTTGGAACTCCTGGGTTTTTTTGGTCCCTCATTGTTAATTCCAGCTTGTATTGATCTTTAGAGAGGGGTTGAGTTCATTACAGAAATTTAAAATTCTGTGCCATAAACTTTTCCTCTGGACTGCTTTGCTGGAGGCTGCCATGCTGGAGATGGAAGGGCTGGCAGATGAGTCACTAGGCCTGCATTTTAGTCCCAACTCTGCCTCGAATTATGTGGCCACAGATGAGTCACCTAACCTCTCATGTCTTAATTTAATCATCTGAAAACTAGAGGTCACTACATTATTTTCCAAAGCCCCTTGACATCCTAAAATATCTACATTGCTTTGAAATGTATCCACATTTCCAATTGATATCCAGCATCAAGGTTAGAAACTATTTTAAATAGGCTTGCTGGTTCAAAACCAAATAGAAAAGGGAAAGTTTTAAAAGTACAAGCCTGCCAGCAACTTTATTTCCCATCTTGCATTGCATTTAAAATAATTTTAAATTTGCAGTGGAAAATAGGAATTAGGTCACTTTCAGGTGGATCATTTCAAAACCTTTATTCTTGGTGATATTTTCTCCAGATGGAAAGTAAGTATGTAAAAGTAATCCTGGCTAATACTAACTAACATCTATCGTTCCCTGAGTAAATCCCAGACACTTTGCTGAGTGCCTTATGTAGCTCAGCTCATCAATCCTCGCAGCAACACTATGAGACAGGTATTATTATGTCAATTTTACAGATAAAAATGGACATAGTAAGGAATAAAAAGATAAGTCTTTTGTCCTAAGTGGCTGAACTAGTAAGTGGCAGAGCCAGGGTTTGAATCCATGCTGTCTGACTTTTTTTTTTTTTTTTTTTTTTTTTTTTGTCTTTTTTTGTGACCAGCCGCACTCAGCCAGTGAGCGCACCGGCCATCCCTATATAGGATCCGAACCCGTGGCGGGAGAGCTGCTGCGCTCCCAGCACGGCACTCTCCCGAGTGCGTCACGTGGTCGGCCCATGCTGGCTGACTTTCTATGTTTAGATCATATAAACCGATAATGCACAGACTTTCAGCTTGTGTGTGTAATGTGTGTGTCTTATACATTCTTTATGTCTCAACACAGTCTTATGATCTCCCTTGCATTTCCCAACCCAGTCCTTCTCTGCATGCCTCATCTCAGTGAAAGGCACCACATCCATCAATCGCACAAAGCAGAAACCTGGAAATTACACTCGATGCTTCCCCACGCCCCTGCAACCCATCACTAAGTCCTGTCAACTTAATTTATTAAATAGTTATCAAAATGGTTGTGTCAGTCAGAGTCCAAGAGCAAACCTGGTACACTCAAAGGATTTAACATAAGGGATTTTAATGAAGGGACCGTTTATAGAGTTGTGGGTGAATTCAGGTTAATCTATAAGAAATGGTGAAGCACCAGAGGGCTAGCAATCGTGGATGCTGTTAACATCTGTTATGAGTTGAATTGTGTCCCCCCAAAAAAGATATATTGGAGTCCTAACCCTCAATACCTCAGAATGTGACCTTACTGGGCTGAGCCCATGACGCACTCGGTAGCATGCTGCGCTAGCAGCGCGGCGACACTCCCACCGCGGGTTCGGATCCTATATAAGAATGACCGGTGCACTCCCTGGCTGAGCGCCGGTCACGGAAAAAAAAAAAAAAAAATTAAAATAAATAAATAAATAAATAAATAAATAAATAAATAAATAAATAAATAAATAGGACCAATTTCAAAAAAAAAAAAAAAAAAAGAATGTGACCTTACTTTGGACAGGTTCTTTATAGAGGTAATCAAGTTAAGTGTTAAATGGATTAGGGCGGACCCTAACCCAATACAACTGGTGTCCTTATAAAAAGGGGAAATTTGGACACATAGAGGCACAGGCACATATACTACACAGGGAAAATGCCATGTGAACACAAAGGCAAAGATCAGGGTGATGCTTCTGTAATCAAGGAACACCAAAAGCTGCCAGCAAACCATCAGAAGCTAGGAAAGAGGCATGGAACAGATTCTCCCTCGCTGCCCTCAGAAGGCACCAACCCTGCTAACACCTTAATCTCAGACTTCTAGTCTCCAGAACTGCAAGGTAACACAGTTCTGTGGTTGAAGCCACTCAGCTTGTGGTACTTTGTTACAGCAGCCCTAGCAAACTAATACATCCCTTGGCCTGAAGGTGTGTGGGAAGAGGACAGTATTCCAGGAACCAGGTGGGAGCTGTGGCTATGGAAGAGGGGCTGCTTCCCAGGAACTGTGGCCACGGGAAATATATTTGTCTGCATTCACTGGCTGGATTTCTTCTATAAAACAGAACTTTCTTTCATCAACTATTTGCTTACCTTGAAATAATAGAGTTTACACAGGAAGGTGCAATAAATGCTTGGTTCTTTTCCTTTGTTTACTAGTTTTCAGAATAATGGCTTGTTTTCCTAGCAATGTCTGATGCTGACTAATTTTTTTCTGTATCATTAGAAATACATAGATTTCTAACATACGCAGTGTGTGGCAATCTGTTACAAGCACTGTCATTTTCTTGCTCAAGTTGTCCCAGTCTTGACCTAAAGAGACCTCTTCTGGTTGGCCCTTTGGACATTTTCATGTAGCCACAGTAGTTTCTGACAGCTTCCTCATCTCCAGTGTGAAGAGATGCCTAGGCTCAGCTCAAACATTTCTTGTCCCAGACCTGATATGAGCCATTTCTCCAAGGAGCTCTGTCTAGTCCATTTTAGTGGGAAATGGCAGAGACCACAGTACAGGCATCTCATGATTATTGATGGTGCTTCATCTTGATTCCCTTGGAAATAATAATTGCCTCTTTGGGTGGTGTCTGGCAGGAGGGATTGGTGGAGGTGGGGCTTGTGAATTTGAAGGATATACTGTCTGTGCCTCCCACTGAGAGCTTGATTTGCTGTCATTGCTGCTGTTTTTTCCTGCTGGATGGATGGGTTAGATCAGGAAAACAGAAGCCTCTTTGAATATTCCAGGTATGACAAATCTTAATAAGGGGATGCTATGGACTGAATTGTATCCCCCTGAATTCATATTTTAAAGCCCTAACCCCCAAAGTGATGGTATTTGGAGATAATGCCTTTGGGAGATAATTAGTTTTAGATAAATTTATAAGGGTGAGGCCCTCATGATAAAATTAGTGCCCTTATAAGAAGAGACACCAGACAGCTTGTGTCCTTTCTCTTTCTCTCCACCCACATGCACTGAGGAAAGGTCATGTGAGGACACAGTGAGAATGCAGCGGTCTGCAAGCCAAGAAGATGGTCCTTCAAAGAAACTGAACTGGCTAGTACCTTGATTGTTAACTTACGTATACAGAAAGATATTTGTTATAAGGAATTGGGTCATGTAATTATACAAGCTGTCTCGCAATCTGCAGTTGGCAAGCTGGCGACCCACGGGAACCAATGGTATAATTTCAGGTCCAAAAACCCGAGAACCATAAGAGTCAATGGTGTAAGTTCCAGTTTCAGTGCAGGAGAAGGCCAATGTCCCAGCTCAAGCAGTTAGGCAGGTAGAGCAAATTCTCCCTTCCTCTGCTTTTTTGTTCTATTCAGGCCTCAGTGGATTGGATGAGGCCCACCCACATTGAGGAGGGCAATCTGCTTTGCTCAGTCTACCAATTTGAATGCTAATATTATTTAGAAATACTCTCACAGACACACCCAGAAATAATGTTTAATCAAACATCTGGGCACTCCACGGCCCCGTTGAGTTGATGCATAAGATTAATCATCACAGAGGAATTACAGCCTTTGGAAGGGCTGGGGGTGAAGGTCAGAAAAGTCGCCATTGGTGTTCTCAGCTTACAGTACTGAAGATGGTGTCTCTTGAGCACCTCTGCTTCCCCCAACCACACAGCAGTGAGGGTGATTCTCATTCAGCTTGGAACTTACATACACTCACATGCCTGCCTGCAACTACTTTCAGAGAATGATATGTCTCTTCTTCTGCCTTCTGAATCTCATGGGAGTCCTTCTCATTGGCAGACTTGAAATCAGGTCAATGTGGGAAAGGGATTCTGGAAAATATGGTTCCTGGCTTCACTGTGTTGTTGGGGAGACCACCGAGAGGGTTGTGGAAGGGATGAGTTGACTAGTGACAGTAACAATCCAGCACTCCTGGCATCCCCTGACCACTGGGTCCCTGACTTGTTCCCCCATCCCAGGCATGGATCTTCTGGAATAACAACCCTTTATCAGAGTTTGAATGAGGTGTTGGGAGATGTTCAGAGGATGCTCAGCCCATTTATACCTATTCTCCACCCTGGTCAGCTCCTGGAGCTGCCCTGGTGTCCCCCTGCTGCCTCAGAGTCTGTCTCATGCTTGTTGAAGCACAGAGGAGTGTGAGTGTGTGTGTGTGTGTGTGTGTGTGTGTGTGTGTGTGTGTGTGTGTGTTGGAGGGCAACCTGGGGGTCCAGTTTTCAGGGTGGTTGTTGTTTTTGTGGAGTCCTTTATTTTGAGGGTCCAGGGATCCCTGAGTTCTGGAAGAACAATATGTTCCTTCTGAAGCCTGTACACGCAACACAGGAAGCTCAGCTCAGAACTTGGATTGGCTGGGCTGTTCACATAATAGCTCTTATCTGTGCTAGCTCGGGGCAATGCAGAAGAAATGAAACCCTTTTCCAGAACCCACTCCTCTTCCAATCTGTTGTGCTCTCCCTCTCTTAACTCTGTCTCCTTCTACCTTCTCAATTAGAGTCCAAAAATCTTGCCTCAGCCAGACAGGTCCCAGAGTGGCTGATCAAAGGCTCTGCATTTATTTTGCCTCCCTTTGTCTTCTCTGGCATTTTCAGGATTTGGTGCATGTAAGGGAGCTGAAAGTCTTGTTCACCATCTCTTAGCATTTATGTCCATCCCTCCAGCCACCACCTAGTCCAAGCCTCTGAAATTTCTTGCCTAGACTTCTGGCATAATCTTCTAATTCCATTACCTGTATTCCCTGTTTCTCCCTTCAACCCATTCTCCCTTCTACGGTCAGAGTGATCTTTCTGAAAAGAAAGCCTGACAACGTTATTCTGCTGCTTAAGACTTTAAATGGCTTCCCATTGCTCTTAAGGTAAAACACAAATTCATAACAGACGTGCAAGGGCTTGTGTGGTCTGGCCCCTCACCTGGGACCCCTGTCCCATTCTCTCTCTGTGTCTAGCCTCACTGACTTTCTTTCATTACCTCTAATGCATTGTTCTCCCTGCCACCTGGGGAGCTTGGTGGACAGATGCTTTTCCTTCTGCCTCATGTACAGCTCTCACCTCTGTTGATATGGTCTTAGCCTAAGTTTTCCAGCAGATAGAGTAGCAGTCTCAAGTTTGAGTCGTCTCTGGCTCCATAATATGAGTGAACAAACCTTCAGATGATTCCAGCCTCCAGCATAGCTAGTCTTCCAGTCTAACCAGCTCAAGACATTGTGAAGCAGGAAGAGCCATCCCCACTATGCCCGATCTAAATTCCTAACCTATAATAATCCCTGGGCTTAAAAAAATGGTTGTTGTATGCCACTAAGTTTTGGGAAAATTGAGTTTATTAACTGAAGCATGTATGCACAGAAATTGTTTTGAATATATATATACATATATTTTAAAATATTAAGCATAATTTAGTTGGGGATGTGATTTGGAGATGTGGTAGGAAAGAGAAGGGGAAAAACAGGAGATGTTTATATGTTCAAGGGAATAGTGTATATTCTTTTGCAATAACATAAAGTAATAGAACCTTTGCTCGTTTGAGTGAACCAAGAATTCTACAGAGAGACTGACGTGGAAAAGGGAAGAGTGTAGGAGCTGGAAACGGGAGTCTATGGAGCATTGGAGCAGGCCTTTGGAGAATTCCCTCCCTCCCTTTCCCCACAACCACCTTTGATATTACAGTTTGTGTCAACCAAATGTAACCCCAGGGAGTCAAGGGAAGGAAATTAAGGGAGTCTTTTATTTAGGGTTTCCCACTCTTTTTATTATAGTCAATTTCTGCAATCGCTGCAGCAATCACAAACCAAAAATCTTTATACATGGCTGTTGAAAAGCTATGTACAGACTTAATGAGGAAGATATGGACCCTGCCCTGTAAAAATTCCCAATGAAAGAGTGAGACCTACCTGCTACTCTACTGGCTTTTGTTTTCAGAATTACTCCACTGATCCCCAGCAACCAGAAGGGCCCTGAGGTGCGAATGAGCTTGGTATGTCCACATGACTGACAAAAGGCTGTAGCATCAAGGATAAAGGAAAGAGAGAAAGAATGAGGGTTAAGCAGAGGGCAGAATATGCAGGGCCTTTTAGGCCAAGGTAAAAAGTTTGGATTTTTTCCTAAATGCAATGGACCACCATTGGAGGGTTTTAAACAGAAGAGTGGTATGATCTGGTTTACACTTGAAGCAGATCTCTCTGGCTGCATTTGGAGAATGTGAAGAGGGACACCATTCAGGACGTTGTGGCAGCCATCCAGATGAAGGCTTATGGTGCCCTAGGCTCAGGTTTTGGCAGAGAAAATGGAGAGAGTGGCTGGATAAGGAATATCCTTTTCGGATAATGCTAAGACTTCCCAATGGGTCAGATGTGGGGCTAGGGAAAAGGGAAATTAGGGTGACTTCCAGTTTCTGTCTGGAGGAATTGGGTGGATGATAGTGCCATTTACTGAGACGGGGAAAGTTAAGGGAGTAACACATTTAGTGGGAAAATATGAGGAGTCCTGTCTTGGCCATCTTAGGTTTGAGAGGTCTGTGGGACATCCAAGTGGAAAAATTGTTGTAATGGCTCTGCTGGGCTCCCTGGCTCCAATCCTCGTTCCAATTCTGTCCCCTCCTCTTAGTCCTCCATTCTCTTCTCCAAGCCACTGTCCTGTTAATCTTTCTAAAGCCTGGCTGGGATCATGCAACGTCCATGCTTAAAAATATTTAGCATGCTTTTATTTCCTCAGAATTATGTACAGATATCTCAATCTGATTTTCAACCCTTAAATTATGCTCTCAGCATCTTCGTTAAGCCTTATCTTTTGTTGTAACTTCCCTGTATCTACCATATGATCCAGCTGTGAGGAAAATGGAGACAGACTGGTCAGGCTCCCTCACCTCATACCCAGCTGAGTATGACTCAGCATGTCTGTTGTAAGTATGTTATGTAAGAATAGTATAACTGCACGTGTGCACGCATGTGTTCCTTGGCTATGTGACTCTAGTATAAAAGACAATGGCTCTGATCCACTGTGGGGCTGAGCTCACAACCGAATAAAGCATATCAACCTTGCCAATGGCTCTGAGAAATTTTTTCCAACTACCTAGCTCATGACCTGCACAGGACAGGTTTGAAGGGTCTGTGACCCAACACGACACCAGCCAAACTGGAAAACATTCTGTTCCTCAACCATATCTTGTATATCTCTGCTTCCAGACTGTTGCTCAAGTTTTTCTCTCTGCCTGGAATGTCCTGCTTCCCATCTCTTCCAATTGATCTTGTACTTCAAAACTTATTTTGATTGAAGATAGCCATTATCAGACTTCTCTAATTCCCTTAGCCAAATTCCCTTCTCTAATTCCTTGTATCCTTTCATAATGTATTGTTTAGATCTTACATATGTTCTAAGAATCCCCTGAGTGTTAAAGTTACTGATTTATTGCCTCACAATTTCCCTAATTTAATAGAAAGCTCCATGAGGATAGGGACTTTACCTTTTTTTTTCTCTGTATTCCTTGTATCTCATTGAAACTTGTATAGTAAAAACATGAAATTAATATTTGTTGAATTAAAATGAATAAATTATCTTTTGCTTCAATAATACATTTGCAGGGAAAAAAAATATGGCACTACCCAGGAGATCAACCAATTATACATTTTTCTGTTTTATGAGAAGAGCAAGAAGCAAGTTTACAAGCTGTTGTTAAGAATTTGTTTTTAAAAATCCTGAAGACAGCAGAGCAGATTACTGTCAGAGAAAGAATTTGTATAATTAAAGACTTAGGGTTAGAAAAGTCCACATTTCACCTCGTCCCAAATGGCTACCCTAATTGTTCTGAACAATTCCAGAATGGATTGTTTACTTCCTTGTGGATTCTGCCAAGTTTGAGAATACATAATCCTAATATATTTGTTAGAAAATTCTTTTTTCTTATGAGCCCAATTGATCTATTTCTGTTAACTCCTGTCACTAAACCAACAACAGCAAGCACTTAGTAGATTAAAACTGACCATTTTATCATCTCTCACAATTCTGTGGTTTGACTAAGCTCAGCGGGGTGGTTCTTCAGCTCCACATGATATCAGCTGTGCCCATAGTTGTCTGGGGGCTTGGCTGGGATTAAACACCCAAAATGGCTTATTCACACAGCTGGAAATTGATACTGGCTATCAGCTGTGAGTTCAGCTGGGGCTGTTAAATATGGTGCTTTGGTTCTTGTCCATGTGGCCTCCCCATGTGGCCTTTTCAATCCCTATAGCAAAATAACCTAGGTTTCTTCAATTATTCCCTAGGACATGGTCTTTTGAGTCTTCACTGTTTCATCAACTTTCCTCTGAAACCTCTCCAGTTTGTCATTATCCCTAATAATGTGGGTCATTTGGGACTAGACATTATAATCTGTACTAGAAGATTCCCACGGGGCTTTTACCTGCCTTGATGCAGACACCTTGTGTCCACCATGAAACTTAAAGGGACAACAGATAATAAAGTATAAATGTGTATATATGTCAGTGAATTTAGGTAGGCAAGTAGGTTAATTTTTCACAGGCTTTTATTTTCCTGCAACTTTTTACAGATGCATCAGAATGAACACATTAAGACATTCTGGAAGTTGTTATTGATGTTGGAGGAGAGGGTCTGGGGAGGCCCAATAGCTGGCCCGTCATCGTACCAGGTTCTTGACTCTGACACTGGAAAGAATTTAAGGGCAGAGTCATGGTAAAAATTGAGAACAGGTTTAATGTAACGAATAAGAGATACAGATTTCACAGACAGAGTGAGGCCTAGCTCCAGAGACTGAGCAAGGCCCACACCAAGTCTAATTCAAAAGTAAGAAATACACACAGAGTGCAGGCTGGCTCAAGAGAGTGAGCAGCCACCTACTAAAAGTAAGCTTAACACAGAAATAAAGCATACACACTTCAGTTGGCTAAGTGCAGGTTGGCCCCGGGAAAATGAACAATTACAGCAAATTTAATACAAAAGTAAGAAATACACATTTACAAACAAAGAGTGAGCTGGCTCCAGGGTGAACAGCAGCCTGCTAAAGGCAAGTTTGATACAAAAAGAAAGAAATACACACTTCAGGCAAAATGTGGGCTGGATTCAGGATAGTGAGCAACAGCCCCACCTTCTGCCGGCATCTCACTTTTATAGTTTTGCTGTCTAATACATATTCATGCATTCAAAGAATAAGCTCCACTTTACTGAGCATATTTGGCTATTAGGGTTATATAACCCCTCTCTACTGAACATGTCCATCCACTGGATTTGCATAACTCAGCCCCCTGAGATCTCATTTTCCCCATGTTGGTGCTGAAAATAGGTCTAACTGGCAACAGTAACTCTTCTCTAGAGGACAGGCCTGAGACCTTGGGGAGTGGCTGGAAACCCAAAGGAGCATCCTGAGACCCGAACCCAAGGAAACTGAGCACCTCCTATCTCATTATGAAGAGGCTAGAGGTAAGGGTAACTTTTGCTCCATATTTGCATTGTCTTCAGAGTTGTTCAAATGGTATTTTATGTTGTCAATGATGGTCAAAGCTGCCTGCAGCTTATTAGAATGTACTAACCAAGGGCGCTTATAACCAACTTTATTTGAAATTCATGCCTTCTGGCTAGAAAATAGGAAATAACAGGAGAAAATCCACTTAAAACAGGCCAGTGTTGTTCTCCTTTCTACTTCCAGACCAGTGGCTATAACGTGGAACTTCAGTGTCAGAGAGATCTAGGTTCAAGATATGTCACTGACCAACCTTGGGCAAGTCACTCACTCAAAAGACTGTCTTATTATCTGAAATATCAGGTTACAAAAGTTATTGGCTGTGGAAGATTAAATGGGATAATAAATATAGACTGCCGAGCATATAATGCCTGGCATGAAGTAAATTTTAACCTCTTAGTATTATTACCGTTGTTAGTGTTATGATTATAAAGAGTTGTGCTCTTAAAAAATTTTATTTTCATAACAGCATTTTTGATCAGGTATATCTGGCATTAGTTTTATTAGTTATTTTGCCTCACATTACTCACCTGTAATTGGAGGGAACATAATATACCTGACAGATTATTTGAAAATTAGGAATTATGTGTGCATAGTGCCTGTCATGGATTAGGCATTCAACAGAGAGCAGACATGGTTATAGCAAAGGGTAGAAGGAGGATTCAAACCCACATCTTCTGATTTGTGCTCTTTTACTTTTCCATGATTTTGCTTAACAGAAATTTTACTTTAATTTTGCTCAAACTTCTCCCACTTGCTATAGATTCCCATCTCAACTAATGTTGAAAAAGAAATTGAAAATGAAATTCTGTAATCCCCAAAACATTTATTTTTTAAAAAAAATCATTATAACAACAACAAAAAAATGGTAAGGTTGTAGTTTTCTAAATATATTAAATTTCTGCTTTAGAGCTAAAGACAGATTTAAAAAAAAGCAAACATCAAACATCAAACTCCACAGTTATAATCAATTAGGACACAATTGAAACGATAAACTGCAAGAACATGACTCTAGAGTTTTATGGATATTGGTATAACACTGCCACTGAATTATTGCTTTGAAGTTCCTCTTAAGTGTGCCTACCATCTTTCTGGCATTTCAAAGGAATTAATGTACAGCAATAGTTTTAAGTGTTTATTATGAAACAGTGATGTCTAGTACTGTGGCCAAAATAGTCAAAATACCTATAAATTAAAGGATCATATGGCACCAAATGAATAGAACAAATGGTACGTATCATTGAAGTCCCATTAATCTTTACTTAGGAGCCATAAGAGCAAAACTCACCACTCAGACATTTAAAATAATGTTTGAAAAGTTAAAAGCCTAGGGGGTGTTTTATGAAAAAATGCAGTGGAAACCTTCTTTCATAAAGTAAAAGAGGGGCCACAATATAATCAAGGAAAGCAGGCTGAAAGTAGGGTTTTAATAACAACAGCAATGCCCTTGAATAATAACTTAAGTGTTAGCAGCAATGTTCTTGCTGTTGTTGGCTTGTTACTAGTGCTACTGTAGTGAGAGACCTGGTGGCACCCTCTGAAAGTTTCCAAAGCCCTGGTGCCTATAATAGAGTTATGTGCTCTGTGGCACATCATTACATCAATTGGGAAACACACTGAATAACAAGCAAGAATACTTAGCACTTGAAGTAAGGTACCATCCAGAATATAGAAAAAGCTAATTCACAGTCATAGGAATTTGCATGTTTATATTTTGTTGGAAAAACAAAAAATCATGTCACAAACATAATAACTCCAATGTGTAGTTAGTAAATTTTTTCCATCAATTACAAAATATTTCCAAATTTAGTGTTATGGAGAGAACTTGCCTAGGTTCTAAAAATGCTTCTTCAAATGAATTGCTTTTTATCAGTTGTACCATACATGACTAAAACAATGGAATGGGGTTTTTTTGTCTTTGTTTTTTTGAGTCTATGGCTAAAGTGACATAGAATAAATTGTATTAATCATTGAATTGAATTCCATTAAAATTCGTAGTTCAGTACAGATCAAGCTGTGTAGCAAGCTCTGGATCTTCTGTTAGTTTTAGTCCAAAGTTCAGAATTCCAACCCCAGGCATTTAAAAATTCCCTCTGAATACCTCTCCTACTGGTGCTATTTTAGAGGACTTAAAATTTCATTTCCCCCCTTAACATGTTAATTTAGTTCAGAACAGATGTGTGTGGCATCTGTGCACATATGTTCCCCGCAGAATTCTTGGGAGTGGAGGATAAGTTCTCCATCTTTGAAGAAAATCCCTGATGATGAACATGCTTGAAGTCACTATTTCTGGATCTGAGAAACTATACTTTCCTCCCTCTCTCTAAAACTGTGTGTTTTAAGTGGTGGGCAATTTATTGAGTTGCCTTTTTCTTCCTCCCAGATTTTTCTCCTAGCACATTCCACTTTTCCAGCTGGGGTCAGGCTTGGGACTCCTTCACTTCTGGGCCTGGAGGACAGCCTGGCAGGCCACACCCCAGAGTACGGCCTCCCCACAAAGCCAGTTTGTTGACTGTGGAGAAACCCACCAGAGCAATAAATTTCTTTCATCAGCTCTTGGGAGCTCTGACAAATGTTCTGAGCATTCCCACCAGGCATTCTGATTTCCCAGTGAGGTTTCTATGGCTCTAAAGTCAACATTTTTCAATACTGACCTTGGAGCACTTGGGAAAGAGCTCCAAGAAATAATGTCTGTTTTACATGAAAAAACTTGTCATTTCAGAAATGATTAGAAATGTCCCTTAAGTTTGAGAACTCACTGAAATGTCTCATGACATGGATAGACATAGTCTCCTAGAGAGGAGACCCCACATGGTCAAGGGTTCATGCTGATGGTTGGGGGTAAGTAATGCCCATCATGTCAAAGTCCTCAATGAATTGCTCTTGATGGCTGTCAGAGGACCATGGGAAGGTGGAGATGTGACAAACCTGAGCCCAGTGTGACCTGAAAAGTTGTCTTCCCCGCCCCTGCTCCACAGATTTTGCAATGCATGAATATTTTTCTACTGCCTCCATCTGGGGGTATCAATAAGATTTTTAAAAATTTCCAAAAGTGAGTCTGTTAAAATCTCAGTCTGTAATTCTCTACAACTCTCCTAAACCTCATACTATGTCTACTATTACTCAGTTTGCTTTACTGCAGGTGAGGCAGGACAGAATATGGACATGCCCCAGGGAGGCTGCTCATAAATATTCAGACTGTATTGTCACTAACCACCCCTTGCCTGGCAGTTAATGAACCCACAATGAGCTGACGACAGCTTAACCACCCTACCAATCAGCATGCTACAGCTGGAACTTTGCAGATTATAAAAACTGCTGCACTTGCACACTAGAATGAACAGAAGTGCAGACAACCACTATACAACCTTCCACCTGTGATGCTAGGCCAGAAAGGCCACTGCACGTGACCCAAAACTTTCGAAACTCAGGGACTCATGACAGGAAGCTGATGCAACCTCACATCAGCCTATTAGGCCTTAATTACCCTAGATCCTCCCCATACCTCCCCTTAGGTTAGAGAAACTCCCACATCCCAGAACAACATATAAACCCTCCCCTTATGAATCAATGGGGCATTCCTTCCTCACGGAGATGCCTGAGCACCTTTCTGTGCATAAAAGTCCTATTTTCTGAATGTTCCATCTGTCTGTCCCTCTTCCTTTTCTTTCACTTGGTCCTGTGAATGGTTCTCCTCCACAGTTTGACGAAGAACCTGGAACTACCATCCAGTAACACAAGGCCAAGTAATCTTGGAACTATAGGGGAGGAAAAATAATTTTCTCTCTACTCTTCATGATTCTTAACTGGGATTCCTTGTAACAAAAGACAGATTAACAAGAGAAAAACAAACAAGTTTATTAACATGTATACCTCACGTATAAATGGGAAAAAACTCAGCAAAATGAGGAAGTCTCTAGAGTAGATCTCAAAGAAAGAGTTTAAACCTCAGGCTTAAATACCATCATTTGCTGAAACAAAAAAAAAGGAGGGTGTGGGGAAAGGCCCTCTTAAGACAAGATGACCAGGAAAAACACTGTGAACAAAGATAAGGTTTGTCGTGCAGACTTTAGTTGTCTTCTTCCCCATTGATAAAAATCTCTAGTGATTTAGCCATCCTCTCACAGAGAGGGAGACGCCCTTACAAATGGAGATATAATTTCTCTTACAAAAGGGCAACTTTTCAGAATACTCGTGTGTCTGCGGTTTCTCAAAATACCAGCTTGTAATAATTAGTATTCCAAAGAGACGTATTTTGGGTTGGCATATTCCAGTTTCCTATGGTCATACTTTGAGGTGTGTGTCCTGAACTCTAATAGAACCATGTACAAATCACTGGGTTACAGTTCAACAGTTGTTAATTTCTAAAGATAGCTCAAAATAATTTAAACATAGTTAACATTTTTTATAACTTCTAGAAGTTATTATAAATAGCTAAAAATTATAAATTATGAATAGATAAGAATTGCTGAGCTCACCCTATGCAGTAGGCTTGTACTAAGTACTTTGCATTTTCTTATCCACGTGAAATCTCTCTATGGTAGGTACTATTTACTGTTATTTTGCAGATAAAAACAGATCCAGAGAAGGTTATGTTGGGGCCTAGAAAGTGATATCCCAAAGCGAGGGCCTCAGAAACAGCCTTAAAAGTAAAGTTTTCTTCTGACCTTCTCTGGCCCTCTTGTCTCTCAGCCTCATTCTCCCCTGAGGCAAGCCTCTTCCCCAAGGCAGGTCATACATATACTCTAATCTTCTCCCCTGCCTTTCTGTCTTGGAGCTGGACATAAAGAAATTCTCTGACCTTCTTTGTCATGTAAAGCTATGATATAATATAATTCATTATGCCTTTTCTTCATGTCTGTGTTTATTTGATGATTTTTCAGAGAACCTTCAGGGCGTTGAAGGGGATGTCTTCCCTTGGCCCCTATAGTTACTTAACCAGCTAGTAAGTGGTAAAACTTAATCCTGAACTGGAGCTTATCTAAGACCAAAAAAGTGAGGCTTTAACTACTGTCAACCAAAGTAAATAACCACCTAGTTGAGATATAAACAAAGAGGGTTTATTTGAAAACTTGTTAGGACTGTAGCCTGGAAAACACACAGATTCAAGAGGCTTTGAAAATGTGCTCCCAAGAACAAAGGATTAGTTGGGGCATTTAGAGGAAAAAGACCAGAGCACGCCCAAGGTCCTAAGCAGGAGTCAAGGAAGCCCCCTCTGCCTGGAAGCGTGCAAGAAGCAGAGAACTCCCAGGGTCCTAGGCAGGAGCTGAGGGCAACTTCCCTTACCTGGAAGCAGGCAAGGAGCACACTGAAAAGACCACTTTAACATGGGTCACCACAGCCCCTGCCACAGCCACAGCTGCTGCAAAAGCAGCTTGATGCCACAGCAGTAGCTACAGCCACCATGCAGATGGCCTGCCAGACACTCAGCTGTATTGACACAAGGAGAGTCACCAGTGGAGACCAGACAAAGAAAAAGATGTCTCTCTCTTCAAAGCCTGCTCCAGAGTAATAGAAGCAACTCCTTTATCAGATGACCAGACCTCAATGTAGAGATACTAGAAATATGAAAATCCAAGAAAATGATACCACCAAAAGAACACAGTAATTCTCAAACGCCAGACCCTATAGAGCAAGGAAGGCTTGAAATGACAGAAAACACGAAAAATCTTAAGGAAACTTACTGAGATACAAGAAGATTCAGTTAGACAACATAATGAAATGAAAAAATAATCCAGGGTATGAAGTAGAAAATATACAAAGAGGTTAGTCTTAAAAAAAAACAATGTAGCAGAACTCATGGAACTGAAAGATTCACTCCAAGAAATAAAGAACACAACTGAGCACTTAAGCAGCAGGCTAGAACAAGCAGAAGAAAGAATTTCTGATCTTGAAGATCATCTTTAAGAAATGACCCAGGCAGACAAAAAGAAAAAAAAAAAAAAAAAAGAAAGAAAGAAAAAAGAATTTTTTAAAATGAGGAAAATCTAAAAGATCTAGCAGACAACCTTAAGCACACAAACATTTGAATCATGGGTGTTCCAGAAGGGGAGGAGAAAAGAAAATGCATGGAAAACCTATTCAATGAAATAATAACAGAAAAATTCCCAGGTATAGGGAGTGACATGGACCATCAGATCCAGGAGGCTCAAAGATCCCCAAACAGATTCAACCCAAAAAGATCCTCTCCAAGACACATTAGAGTCAAATTGGCAAAGCTCAAAGACAAAGAGAGAACCTTAAATGAAGCAAGAGAAAAGTGTCAAGTCACCTATAAGGGAGCTTCTATCGGGCTAACAGCAGACTTCTCAACAGAAACTCTACAGGCCAGAAGAAAATGGCATGACATATTCAAAACACTAAAAGAAAAAATCTGTGAGCCAGAATGCTGTACCCAGGAAGGCTATCCTTAAGAAATGAGGGAAACATTGTGTATTTTTCAGACAAACAAAAACTGTGAGAGTTCACCATCACATGACCAGCCCTACAAGAAATCTGCAAGGAATCCTGAATCTGGAGTCCAAAAAATGATAATCACTACCACAAGAACACAAGAAAGAACAAAACCCACAGGATGACCAAAAATGCAAACAAGAAAGAAAAAGAAACTAAATCTCACCATCACAAAAAAACATTATGACAATGTAACAATGCCCCTGCTTTATTTCTGATTTTAGTAATTTCAGTCTTTTCTCTTTTTTTCTTGGTCAATCTAGATAAAGGTTTGTAAATTTTGTTGATCTTTTTAAAGAATCAACTTCTGGTTTTGCATTCCCTATTTCATATATTTCTGTTGTAATCTTTGTTATTTCCTACTTATATTGGCTTTTGGTTTTGTTTGCTCTTCTTTTTCTATTTTCTTAAGGTAGAAGTTTACATTGCTGATTTGAGATTTTTCTTATTTTTAATATAGGTATCTACAAGTATAAGTTTTCCTCTAAGCATTGCATGAACCCTTGTAGTGCTAGAGCTGGTCCTGGAGCTCACAGACCCCACAAACCCGTTCACAGACTGGATCACAAACCCTTCACATGCCAGGCTGGGTCACCAGACCCCTCACGTGCAGGTCTATGAGCTAGGTAATTGGCAAAAAGGTCCTTGGAGCTGTAGGTTCGAGAGCATGGCTGTGCATGGCAGACACCCGAGGCAGACTCCAGCCAAGTTGCGGTGCCATGTATGACTCTACCCACACACAACTTGCTTACAAAGAATGCACCACACCATCCCCACCCTGACCTAAGGCAAGGGGGCCTGATTAAATTACTCTATTTTCCCAACAGCCCTGCATCCTATAAATTTTGATATGTTGTGCTTTGATTTTCATCTTAAAGTACTCTCTAATTTCCTTCTGATTTTTCTTTTTACTCATTGTTTATTTATCAGAGTGTTGTTTAATGTGTGAATTTTCTAAACTTCCTTCTGTTATTGTGGTCATAGAACATATTTTCTATGATGTTAGTCTTTTTAAATGTATTAAGACTTGTTCTGTGGTCAAAAATAAATAAATAAATGAAAATTAAACAAAAAGGAAAAAGACCACAAAAATGAGGGGGTGCTTACAAAACTTGTGATTGGCACTGCCCTATGTCAAACAGTCTTGTCCATAAGGGATTGGCTGTAAGTTTTTTGAGGTGGGCTTTAGTGAGGGACCTTCCATTCCCTGAAGTAATGAAAAGTAGCAAACAGCAGTTTCATAGGCATTTGTTCTTCCAGGAGATCGTGACCCTTGTGATGCTGCTAAGTGCAAAGTTCCAGAATGTTCTCCTTTAAGACATGACTGAAGCTTAAGCTGCAATTGCCTTTTGGCTCTGTTTTAGGTGACTTGACCAAACCGAAATCATTTTCCCATGTCACTACCATGCTATTTCCCCCCCTCACCATCCTTATCTGTTTTACTTTTGCTTTCCAGTCAAAATATGAGCTGATTTCCTTGGCATTTGGGAAATCTTTCTCTTGGACTCCAAGTTCATTTCTTTCTCTGGGTTTCAAGCTATTGTTAGGAGAAATATAATTAAAAACAAAACCTTCTCCCAACCTAGAAAACCTTTCCTCAAAGGTAGAAGAGAAAGAGAACAAATTTATTATGAAAAAGTGTAAGCCAGAAGGTGATAGCATCACAAGCAACCCACTAAAGGACTGCAAAGACAGAAAGAAATCTCACTCTTTTATATAGCCAAGCGGAGGCCACATTAGGGAAGTTTTGCAATTCTCAGGCAGGTGACAAGTTAGGCCCATCTCCTTTCAGGACCCTGGGGAGATGAGGCCTTATTTTCCTTGATGTTTATATTTCAGAGATGGCTCCCAGGTCCTTGAGGATACATTTCTGAAGGGACTTATTTCTCAAGAGCTTATTTAGCCATTAAAAAGATTTATATACATTTGAAAAGGATAAAGAAATTCTGAGAGAAAAGGCAGAAGAGGGATATTACCTACCCTTATTTTTGGCAGAGAGAACTAAGCCTCTTATTTTAAATTTGTATTTGCCTCATACATTATCTAAGGCCTAACTCTGCAGGATTATACTGAGCTTGACCCACCCTTCTCCATACATCTAGCTTTTGGGGTCAGTTCCTTTTCACTACTCTTGCTCCAACAATTTCCTAAGAAGTCCTCTTTGCAAGACCTCACCTAGGATTTTACTTCTCTGGTCTGGAGTCTTCTCAACTCTCCCTAAAGCAGCTACCCATCTCAGACACAAGTCTCTGAGCCTATTTCCTTTTCTTGGGAACAACATTAGAATAATCATTAGCTTCTCTCCAACTGAGTTTATGTTTTACTTACTCTGGATGCTAGACTGGGATAACTTCCAAATACACAAACTGTAGAGGACCCTGCCCCTGGCATTTAGTAACTTAGATTATAACTTTCTGGAAGATGTCAGCCTCTAGGAAGCATTAAGAAAAAGATAAAGGTGGTCTGTCAGACATAGATCTATCTTCCAGTTAAATGACCAGAAAAAACAATTTAACTGCCTGAGCTTGATAAATCAAGTCTGAGTGAAATCTTAGGCTTACCATAAATTGCATTGTCCAACATTGGAGTCATCTCCTGAGGGTGCCTCAACTTCAATTTTCCCTTTGGCAATTCTTTTCCTCCAGAAAAAATGACCCCAAACATTGCATTTTATAAACCGTTATGATATTAACCAGATTTACACCTATTAGCAAATTTATGTCAGCATTCCTGATTGCCAACATGTCTCTGCTCTTCAAATTTTCATTTGAATTGATTTTAATATCTTACTGGTTTCCTCATTAATTAATGAGTTAAAGTCATTGACACATGTTTATTTTACATTTGTTTGAGAGTGAGTGTTGTTTCTAACTTTTTGAAGAATTATATTTTAGCATTAGGTTCTTGCATTTGGGGTCTTATGTGGGTGGTTCCTATTAAGGGAGGGTGCCAAGCTCAGCAGGAGCCAAATCCAAAACTATGAGGCAGCCTGAACTGACCTGTCTTAAATGCTCCTGCTATGGTTTGAATGTTTTGTCTCCTCCAAAACTTATGTGTTGAAAACTTAATTGCCGGTGCAAGAGCATTGGGAGGTGGGTCCTAATGGGAAGTGTTTAGGTTATGAAGTCTCTGCCCTTATGAATGGATTAATACTGTTATAAAAGGGCAAGTTCAGCTCCCCATGTTCTCTCTCTTTGCCCTTCTGCTGTGTGATGATGCAGCAAAAAGGCCCTCACCAGATGCTGGTACCTTGATATTGGACTTTCCAGCCTCAAGAACTGTGAGCCAATAAAATTCTATTCATTATAAATTACTTAGCCTGTGGTGTGTATATAGTAGTGCAAAATGGACTAAGACAGCTCCCATTCATTTACTCATTCACTAAATAATCATTGAGCATTTACTATTGCAGAACAATATTTTAGACACTGAAAATACAGTAATGACAAAGATAAAAGGTAACTTTTACTCTTTCCTTAGGTAACTTAAACAATGAATCAGTAACCTAATAGAAAAAGTAAGTAAATTTCAAAAAAAAGTGATAAGTGCAATGAAGAAGATAAAACAAAGGTGGGAGGAGTTGCTGTAGACTGGGTGGTCCAGGAAGCCCTTGTGAAGAAGTGGCATGGAATGCCAAGAAGGAGTGACTGTGGGAAGGCCTGGGGAAAAGTGTTCCGGGCAGAGGGGGCAGCAAGGGCAAAGGTCTCAAGGTGAAAACAAGCCTGGCTGGTTTGAAGACGTCAGGGGCCCGATCATGCTGAATCTTGCAGGCTGTGGGGAGGAATCTGGACTTTACTGAAAGTGTGATGTGAAACCATCAGAGACTTTCAAACAGGGGAGCAGCATGATGTGAGTTATCCTCTACAGGGACCACTCAGGCTGCAGAGTGTTCTGAAGTCAGACAGATGCGGGGCTTTGAGAAAGCTATTCCATCTCTCGTAGCCACAGAGTCTTTATCTGTGCAGTGAGTAAAATGCACTCTGCAGTGCAAGAGAGCTGTGAAGATGAAGTGAGGCTGGAAACTTGCACACCTCCCCTCTGCTGACTTAAATCACTGCTCACTTAGAGTGTGTCTGCACAGAGACAGGTGGGGCTGACTTAGTTACTGGAAGCACCCAGATGGCATCTTCTTGTTCTCATGGATAAGCACCTGCACAGTCCTCATCTATCGTGAATGCCAATAGAAACACAAAGACAGAGATGTGTGCCTCTAACAGAAAGGTTTTGGGTTGAGCAAGCGAGGAGCAAGTTTGTCTCATAACCCAAACCAAGCTCCCTGAGTAGGTGGGGTTACAGCTTTTAAGGGTCCAGCTATAGGAACTTATACATATTTAATAAGGGCTGAGTTTTTTCTGTGCCTATTCAAGAGGGGATGAATGCGCATGAGCACTGTGGCATCACGTATTTCACATGTGTCCCATGTTCTCTTGGGGGTGGACATTTAAAGATAAAATGAAGAGGGGAGGGCTTGTATCATTAGAAGGTGAGGTTGTGGGTTTAGCCCAGGTTAGTGCACAAACTCCCCAATCTGGGCAGAACTGGTTTGGAGCCTATAGCTGTTCTGCTGGAGGTTGTTATCACAAGTCGCTTTCTCACCCATCAGCATTGTTGAGGAAAGGGGAGGAAAGAAGAAAGACTTATAGGGAAAGAAAGGAGTTGGGGAGTTCTTGTCCTGATTGATCCTTGTGTCATCTCTGGTTGGGGACAGGGGTACAAATGAGAATAAGATTGTAAACACATTCTCTATGAGCCTGAGAAAGTCTGCAAGTCTAGATTGAGGAAGAAACAGTTCAACAAGATTTTTGTTTTGTTTTGTCTTGTTTTAGGAATAGACAAATGCAAAAATAATTCTGTTATTCTTGTGAAAGCTAGAAAAAAGAAAAAGGAAGGAAGGAACGAACAAAGGAAGGAACAAAGGAAGGAAGAAAATGCTCTATACTGCAGATAAGTTTGGGTTGAAGAAATTATCTCACAGATAGATTTTTTGATCTTCTTTTTCGAAGAAGTAAGGTCTTTCTGTCCCTTTTGCTTGAGGCAGTTCTTCAGGCTTAATTATAGGAAAGGGAAACCTGGCCTAGAAAACCTCTGGGAAGAGAGAAGAAAAGAAAGAAGCTTTGGTTTCCCACATTGTCTAAAGGTTCCCCTTGCTCTTTAATGGTGGGATTCAATTGAAGTGTCTTTCACCTAGCAGAGCACCTGGTATAGCAACAACTCTATGAAGCTGCTATTAGCTCCCCCATTGTGCAGATGTTGAAACTGAGACCCAGTGAGCTCAAGTAACTTAAGCAGAGTTGGTAAATAATGCAGCTAGTACTAAAAGCAACTTCTATCTGACTCCAAGTGCCATGCTTGTAAGCCACGTGGTTGGTATGTATTAGCATTATCATATGGTTTGACCCATGCCAAGTAACTATTTTTGAACTCAAAATATTTGAATTTAGAATATTTTTAAATGAAACATAGATTCTGCTATTATTCCCTAGCCTGTGTAAATTTTTTACCTGCTTAGATAGGAAAGAACACCTGTAGATTTCAGTTATTTTAGATTTAGGATCTGTAATCTTTGGTTCTTCTAGAGAATAAATATTCCTGACACATTTTTTAAAAACAATCAGATTTCTTTAATTTCTTATTAACAATACAACATTTTGTTGAAATTAGGCAAGATAATTGATTTGCTTTGTATAGAATAAATTCATTAGAATGTTTAAAGCAAATATATTTCAGATTCATTTTTGTTGATTAAGAGAACCAGCCAAAGTCAGGCAGTAGGGAAGCTGCGTGTGTCCAGGGAGTGTTTTCTATTTGGAATAGTGCCAGATATCAACAGTCAGGAAGGCCTGCCTTGGCTTTTTGCCTCATATTAGCTCAAGTCAAGTTTTGTATTATATTGGGTCTGACAGCCATTTTTCTGCCATGTGATTATTTCTGCAATCTCAGGAAAGTCTGTTTTCCTACCCCTGAACTGACAGAGTGAGACATGGAGCATTAGGACTGAGAGAAAGTGTGTGTGTGTGTGTGTGTGTGTGTGTGTGTGTGTGTGTGTGTGTGTGTGTGTGTGTGTGTGTGTGTGTGTAAAAGAGAGAGAGAGACAAAGAGAGACAGACAGAGAGAGAAAGAGACTGTGTTTTAAGGGTAGGGAGAACATGCATACTTTAATTTTTGGAGACACAAAGCACTAATTCATCATCACATAAATTCTGGTCTGTGGCAGCCCTTTGTGCTATTTAGCCCATTAGTAAGAGTTTTGCTTTTGTTTGTTCCAATTCTAGCCATTTTTATAAATGACTAAAGCAATCAGCTCCTTGGTTTGTTTCTCTTCCTGAGGTACATGTAAGAGAGAGTAGAATGAAATGGAGAATGTTTTTGAGAATAACATGGGGATCTCTGACCTCCCTCCTCATCTTTTAATAGAGGAATTTGAAAGCAGACTTTTTCTGGCTAGTTCTTGCATATTTGCCAACAGAAGTGAGAAGCTAACAGTGGTGGGTAGGACAGTGAGCTGCCAAGGCTGTCCTCCCCCAAAAGCTATGTCATCATATCTCAGACTCGTTCCTTAGCACTGAGTTTTATTCTCTAGGACTCACTGGTTGTACATAAACAAAACTCACTTGTTATGGGCCCAATGTTCTGTCTCTCCAAAGTTCATGTGTTGAAAGCCTAATCCCCAGTGTATTTGGAGGAGGGGCCTTTAGGAGGTAGTTAGGGCTAGTTTAGGTCATGAAGGTGGAGCCCCCATGATGGAACAAGTGCTCTTATAAGGAGATAAAGGGACCAGAGCCTTCTCTCTTTGCCATATGAGGATACAGATGTCTACCGGCAAGATAGAAGGCACTCGCCAGAACCCAACCATGCCAGTACCCTGATCTGAGACTTCCCAACCTCCAGAACTATGAGGAATATACTTCTGTTGTTTAAGCCACCCAACCTATGGCACTTTTGTTACAGCAGCCTAAACTGACTAAGACACCACTCAAACCAGCTTAAACAAAGGGCTTATAGAGAAAGAAAAATAGGGTCTTCAATCCTCTTGAATTCTTAGTTGGAAGGGACTCTGGCAACAAAAGACAGATTAAAAAGAGAAAAGCAGAAACTCATTAACATGTGTGTTTTGTGTATGTATGGGAGATACCCAGAGAATGCTTGTATAGCATCTTCAACAAAGAACCATACATTTTTAGAGAAGTGACAAGACAAACGAAAAGAACTTTGAATTTCCAGGGGCAGCAAATTGTGGGAAAGCAAATAGATAGCAGATAAAGGCTAGTTAGTAAAACTTGCTAGTGTAGATCCCTTTGGTGCTATCTTCAGGCTGATTAGGATCCAGAATTGTCTTCAGTGGTTAATGTGTGTTCTCCCTGTATTTTAGTCCATTTTGTGTTGCTATAACAGAATTACCTGAGACTGGGTAATATGTAAAGAACAGAGGTTTATTTGGCTTACGTTTCTGGGACAGCTGCATCTGGCACAGGCCTCAGGCTGCTTCTACTCATGGCAGAAAGTGGCAGGCAGATGCTGGGTATGGTGGGTATGAGCAGATCACATGGCGAGAGGAAGCAAGAGAGAGAGAGAGAGAGGAGGAGGTGCCAGGGTCCTTTAAACGACAAGCTCTCGCGGGAACTAATAGAGCGAGAACTCACTCATTAATCCCCTCTCCCCCAGGGAGAGCATTAATCCATTCATGAGGGATCCGCCCCCATGACTCAATCACTTTCCAACACTGCCACATTGGGGATCAAAATTCCACATGAGTTTTGGAGGGGACAACACACCCAAACTCCATCACCCTGGTAGAAGGGGAGGGAGTAGGATACCTTTTATCTTTGTAAATCTATTTCCCGCTTTAAGGCAAATAGAGAGAGGGCAGAGAGCTTTCCTGCATCTGCTTCTTCTTAATTGCTTTCAGCTAAGAAATCATTTACATTTTGGGGTGGCATATTCTGGTCTCCCACAGGCTTAAAGGAATCTATTAAAAGGACAAAGAGGTAGTCAGAATACCACAGGGCAGAGATGTAGCTAAGCCAGGAGCAGATTGGTATCACAGCCTGAAACACAGACTAGAGTTATCTCTTTGTGCCTGCTTCATTCTTTGTGCCTGTTTCATTCTTCTTTGTCTTTCTGCAGACTAACTTCCTCTGCTTTTCTGGTTTACCTTAGGGAAAACTAGTCTTCCAATAGCTTTTGAGTTTAAATATTACAGTTGTGATTCTCCAGGGAGATCTCTCTCTCTCTGTTTGTCTCTCTCTCTCTCTCTCTCTCACCAATTCCAAATTCCTAGAGAAGAGACTCTGGTTTCCCAATCTGGGTCAATTGCCCACCCCAGACCAATCAATCGTGGACATGAAATTCATACTGCATGAC
This sequence comes from Cynocephalus volans, assembly GCF_027409185.1. NCBI lineage: Eukaryota > Metazoa > Chordata > Mammalia > Dermoptera > Cynocephalidae > Cynocephalus > Cynocephalus volans. Next base: position 41,301,588 of record NC_084475.1, on the reverse strand, counting down.
AAGGCTGTATATAGCTTGACAGTTATAACCATGTGGGTAAGAGAGGGTACGAGGAGCAGTCACCAGAAAAGATAGAATCATTGTAAACTGGAGAGACCACTCAATAGTTGTCAACCATACACATGCTGGTTTGAGATGGAATATTTAACTGTGAATGACACCATAGGACTTTTCATACAGAGCCATGGAAGAAAATGGCTGTGCAGCAGTTGGTCTGATCAGACAGGCTGACTATCATAACTGAGGTCACATTTCTCATGAGTGTGATAAATTCTGTCTGTTTCCTGTAACTTTAATAATAGCTTCATTTTATTTCATGAAAAAGTTATTCACTGCAGCTTTAAGGAGGCAAATGAAGCAGCAATAGCTTTCAATGCTGACACTGAGAAAGAAAAACAATTCTGAAAAAGGGGTATGGGATTTCCCTATTTAATTCGATGACCCAGAGGCCTCCAATATTAAGGTGCGCATTGAATAAAATCTGTGTCCTCCATGGTCAACTTTGGAAGATTCTCTTCCAAAGGCCAAGGGGCTGGACCTCATGAATCTGACTTTTGTCTTCTAAAAATCATTTTTCTCTTGAAGATCTTCTACTATTTTCCACTATTACTACCATTCTGTTTGGGGCATGTGGGATCTGCTTGATTTTTAATACTTCTGCTCAAGAGTGAACACATGATTTGCCACACATCCCAAAACTCAGTGGTGATAAGGCTGGAACATTCAAATAAGACTGTGCTAAATGTCAAGAGACACATGAAAATACAGCTTACAAAATATAGTCACCCTGCACGAACATTTTTAAGAGTGTGCTTTTCATTTATTTCAATTTGTTCCTATTTCACTTTTCCATCCTTGCTTTTCACAGTACTGAAGAGTGTGATAAGAATATGCAGAAAAGCACAGTGAGCTCCCTCTGCACTCCAGTGTCACTAGGCAGTGGGGGACAAAACTTGTCACCAGAGAATGGCAGGGTAAAGTATCCCTACTTCACCCACTGCTTTCTGTCATCTTTTTTGTTTTTTTTAAAATATTTTCTGCAAAGTTCACTTTTGTCATTGTACTTATTTTCTATGGCTGCTGTAACAAATTACCACAAACTGAATGGCTTAAAACAGCACAGATTTATTATCTCACAGTTCTGAAGGTCAGAGTCTGACATGGATTTCACTGGGCTAAAGTCAAAGTGTGGACAGGACTGCATTCCCTCTGGAGGCTCTAGGGGAGAATATGTTTCTTTGCCTTTCCGAGCTTCTAAAGACCACTCACATTCCTTGGTTTATGGTCCCGTTCCTCCATCTTCAAAGCCAGCGATGTTATATCTCTCTAATCCTTCTGTGGTCACGTCTCCATCTGGCCACAGCTGGAGAAGGTTCCCAGATTTTGCCAACCTGTGTGATTGAGCCTGACTGGATAATCCAGGATCAACATCTCATCTCAGGGTCCTTAGTCCCATCCACAAGGTCCTTTTTGTTAAGTAAGGTAATATATTCACAGGTTCTGGGGATTAGGGCATAGGCATTTTTGGAGGGTCATTATTCTGCCTACTGTGGTCAGTCATGCAAACCACTTCTGAGTGGAAGAAAAAACATCTCTCTGAAACACAAAATAACTGCAACCTCTTCTACCTTCTGGGAAAGTGATGCAATTCTGTTCAAGAGTAGATTTTTTTTTTTTTTTTTCTTTTTTTTACATTTCTTGGAAAACACAATGATGTCCTTAATTCATATTTTTGGCTATGAAAGGCGAGGCTTTCCTGGGCTTGGGTAAGATGTGAAAGGCTCAGAAGAAGAAGAAAATAGTTCCAAATAATAAAGTAACAGGGACATTGGGAAACTAACTGCACAGATGTATATACCTCCAGTGTGTATCATGATCCCCAGCAACTCATGTGCACATTGAAACTAAATAACCCATAATTTAGACTCTCTAATGTGACCAGAATTCTACATACCCTCATTTGCCGTGGTTTTTTATGGGAGTGTTGCACTTCATCTTCTCACTTTACACTGCCCACATGCACCCCTATGTTGAGAAGGGCAGGGAGAGTGTCCTTTGCCTTAGCTTAGGGTTTACAGAGACTCTTCCCTGATCCCTGTCCCAGGGGGAAATCCCCCACCCACGTGGCCTTGTGGGCTTTGGTGTAGTAAAATACCAAACACACACATGTACACTATCGGGGTTGTGGGAAAGGATTTCAGTGTATAAGCTACTTCTTTGTAGCTCATTTTTTTGTTTTATGAAATGGGAAATGTTTTCTCTGCTCATTCCTGTGATCCTACATTTTTATCCCTGCTTGGAATGTCCTCCTTACTTCCAACCATCTGCCTGAATTCAGTCATCTTTTCAAGACCTGGTGCAGACAGGGGCCAGTCCCTCTATAGCCTTCTCTGATTATCCAACAGCAAGTGAAAAGCTCCCTACATTGAACCATGATTCCTCTTAGAATATCAAGTCTCACTCAGCCATCAAAGGTTTTCCCTGGTTTCTTCCTTTCTTCCCTTTTAAGGAGAGATGTTTAGGGGGTCTCTGAGTGCCCAAACTGTGCCTTATACATCCAAGTGTTCTCAATGCCTGGCCCATGGCAAGTATCCAATAAATGTTGGGTGTGGTAGACAACTCGTATTTTTTCTTCCCAGAAATTTTCCCTTTGTCTAGAAATAGCCCTTTCCCTTTCTTTTGGTAATTGGTTCATTCATCCACTCATCCCTCTATCCCCTCAGTATTTATTGGGTACTTAGAGCCTAGCACAGCTCTGGGTGCCTGGAATCCACCGAAGAACAAAACATGCAAAGAATTCCTGCTGTCATGGAGAGGGGACAAAGGCAATAAGCCTAAGTAGGTAAATTACATTATAGAATGTAACATGTGCACGGAGAAGAGCATATTACAAAGCAGCACAAGGAGAGCTGGGAGTGTCAAGGGAGGGAAATAGGCTGCGATTTTAAACAGGATGGTCAGGGTAGGCCTTGCTGTGAAAGTGACATTTGAGAAGACTTGAGTGAGATGAGGAAGAGAGAGTTCTGTGGCTGTCTCAGGGAAGGATGTTCCTGGCACAGAGAACAGCTTATGTAAGTAAGAATAAGCTCAGCGTATTTAAGGTGGAGCAGAGTGAGCAAGCAAGAGATGAGGTCAGGGAGCAACTAGGGGACAAAGGTCACACAGGACTTTGAAGGCCATCATACAGATTTTCACTAGCTCCTGTCCAGTCATGTGGCTCCCCACAGCCACTATAGGACCCAATCTGGCCCAAGTGGAGTTCTTCCATGAAATTTTAAACCTGAAAATGAGGGAAAAGAGTCAGGGTCTGTTCCAGATATTGCAGATGGGCTCTCTCAACTCCATTTCATTCTCCTGCAGCATGACTACATGTTAGAGGAAGGAAAATTAAAGAACAGATCTTAGCTTGAGCTGCTATAACAAATACCACAGACTGGGTGGCTTAAACAACAGACGGTTATTTCTCACAGTTCTGGAGGCCAGAAGTCTGAGATCAGGGTGCTAGCATGGTTGGGTTATGGCGAGGGTCAAGATTGCAAACTGCTGACTTCTTGTGTCCTCACATGGTAGAAAGAGAGCAAGAGAGCTCTCGGGCCTCTTCTCGTAAAGGCACTAATCTCATTTGTGAGGGTTCCACCCCCATGAGCTAATCATCTCCCAAAGGCCCTGTCTCCTAATACCATCACATTGGGGATTAGATCTCACTATATGAATTGGGGGGGGGGAACGCAGACATTCAGACCATAATAGAACACATTACCCAGACTCCTTTATAGCTCGGTTTTTCATGTGGCTTAAGTGATACCAGTTAAGCCCCCAAGAGATTTGGAAAGTGGAAGTTCACATTGTGCGGCTGTTTCTGGGTAAGCATGGTATGCAGACTTTTGTTTTTTCTGTGACAGTTGTAGCTGAGGTCCCAGTAGCTGGTTCCCAGCTTTGTGGGTATCATGAAGCAGAACATGGGACATCCATTTCATTTGTACCAAGAGCAGCAGAAGCCGTGGGCAGCTTTCTAACTGTGGAAGAAAACTCTGCAGTATTGTCCGGGAAGTTGGTCCAGTAAGCTCAGCCTAGTACCTGCGTCTCCAGCCCCTCCAGTGATTTTGTAAAACCCTATTTCTAGGAGTGATGGAGGGAGTAGGGATCACATGGAAAAACATGACCACCAGGTGGATGTTTTTACTTGAACCTGCAAGAGAGGTTTCTGTTATCTGCAACTGATACGGACCTTTTCTGGTAGGAGCTTCAACATGAAGTATGGGGGCTTTCAAATGGTATGTTCCCTGTTTTGTGGTAGTGCTCATTTGCAGGGATAGAGACTAAGGTCAACACAGACTGAAGCATAGATAGAGACAGAGGCAGAGAGTTAAAGTAAGACCTAGTTTGGAATCCCGCTATCCATGAGGCCCTGTAACACACATTACTCTTTCATAATATGGTCATCCAACCTACCATTGATTTTGAGATACCCCAAAATCTTTACTGTGAATTCCACCTTTTGCTTAAACTCACTCAAGATGAATGTGTCACTAGCGAATCAAAAGTTGAGTTGAATTGGGGTGAAGAGTACCCTGGAGATGTTATTACCAGGTTTCAACTTTTAAATAATTAGTCTATTAAGTATGTGTCTCTCTCTCCCCTCTCCAGTTTATGGCTACTCATTTTGATCATGCAGAGTTTGGGGTAAGAGGGTCAAACTTAAGGCTAGGAGGTTATGTCTGCTCTGACTCATAGCCAAGTCTGCATCCTAACAAACCTTTCACTGATGGAAAATCACCTCAAATGAAGGGGTCTGCTATTGGCACTTCAGAAACCTATAAAAAAGTATAAGTAACATATAAATGAAGCACAAGTGGGTCACAAAGCAAACTGCGCCACCTAAACCAGTGATGCCTACCTGCTGGGATGTGGCACTCCACCTTGTGGAAGCAGCACTCCAGGGACTACAGTTTCAGACTTATGGAGACAAGCCTGTCTTTGACTCAAACCCAACTGAGCCACAAACGATCCAAAAGCCAAACACATCCCTTCCCAATGAGTGGCCCATCTAAAAGCAAAATGTTTTTGTAGCTACTTAACTAGAGACTGTAAACTAGTACCACATAAGCCTTTCCCATGACCACCACTGGGTGGCAGCCATCTGCCAGGTGTCAGATCAGCTACAATGGACAATTTTGTTGGAGGTGTGTGGCCATCCCATGTACCCTTTCTTTGGGAATGATCCTTCATTCACACCCCTTGCTGAAAGCATACACCTGGTGACCATGTTTTACCATGTGATCCCTTCTCCCTTCATTGCTCCTGCTCCTCAAATCCCTTGATCTGTCCCTAGAGGAGCCAATCATTGACTAGTCAGTGACCCACCAATTTTGTTCTTCAAAAAATGAAGTAAGAAAGAGATTACCTGGTTAGTAGTGAGAGGTGGAATTCAAAGATCTCATGGACCGAAGCACAAGCAACCAAACGAAAAAAAAATAGATAAATTGGACTTCATCAAAATTATTTTGTTAAAGGACACTATCAAGAAAGTAAAAAGAACAATCCACAGAATGATATAAAATATTTGAAAATCATATATCTGATTAGGGTTTTGGATCCAGAATATATAGAGAATTTTTACAACTCAATAACACAAAGACAAATACTCCAATTTTAATTATGGGCAAAGGATCTGAATAGACATTTATACAAAGAAGATATACAAATGACTGAGAGGTACATGGAGAGATGCTCAACATCATTAGCCATTATGGAAATCAAAATCACAATAAAATACTACATCATACCCATTAGGATGGCTATAATTAAAAAAAAGAAAAATGAATGTTGGTGAAGATGTGGAGAAATGGAATCTTCATATGCTGCTGAAACATAAAATGGTACAGTCACTGTAGGAAACAGGTTAGCAGTTCCTCAAAAACACATAGAGTTACCACTTAAGGCCCAGCCATTCCACTCCTAGATATATACACAACAGAGTTGAAAACACATGTTCACACAAACACTTGTATATGAATGTCGTTAGCAACATGGTTCATAATAGCCAAAAGACAGCAGAAACATCCCAAGTATCCATTAACTGATGAATGGATAAACAAAGTGTGGTGTATCCATACAATTCTTTTGGGTATATACCTAGGAGTCATGTGGTATTCTATAGCTTTTTGAGGAACTGCTCAATTTGTTTCTGGGAATTAATTTTTGCCTGCTTCTTCCACTGCTCCAGATATCTGATGATAAGGGAAATAAAATCAGCAATCAATAATATTTATGGCCATGCTCTACTCAGGTTCTCAGAGTCCTACACCTCAGACATGCATCACCTCATCTTTTCTTTTGAGCTTTGTCCCCTGGAAATTTTCTTTAACTTCTCAAACCTCTTTTTTATCTCAGCCCCAATTCTACCAATCCCCCTATCCAAGGCTAGCTCTTGACACCTGTTTCTTTAGCAGTCCTGTATATCTTGCAACTTTATTTTGTGTCTATCTGTGGGAATTTTCCAACTGATAAGTTTGCCCAGCCTTTTTCCTAAAAACAGAACAAAACAAAAAACACTTTTTACTCCTAGGATTAACACAGAAAAGTGATGGTAATTAACAAAAATAAAGTACATTTAACATTTGAACCCAGTCTCATGATTATTGTTGAAACTTGGTGGAACAGAGCTTCAGATCTAGTTGTAGAATGGAAAGACACATTTTGAACATTTGAACATTTTAATGGGCTTCACATTAAAAGAAAGAGAAAATTCTAAGGAAGGCCAGCTACAGGACTCAGTGACATCATCAAACACCTGATTTCTTTCATTTTTCTGTCTCCCCTTCCATAGTGTCAACTTCATTTAAAATGAGCTCTTCCTGTGATCCCAAGATGCCTACAAGCAGCTCCCTGACCTAGGGGCTTCCTGTTCATCTCTAGAGGCAAGAGAAACTTCATCTCACCATTCCCAGCAGAAATCCTGAGGCTCATTCTGAGTGGTCTAACTTAGGTCATGCGCTCACCTCTGCGCCAGTCATTGTGGTTGTGGAGTCAATGTAATGATGGCAATATCCTCAGTCAAATGCTCTGCTCCTACAGCTGGAGTGGAGTTTTTCTTCCTGTAACCAGGAAGCTCCCCTAAACTAAATCGGAAGGTTTGTCCTTTACTCATGTACTTCCAGGCCCTGCAGATTGGTTTGCACCCCACTTCCTGATGCATCCCTAGAACTACGTCTAGCTGGTGTTCTAAACTTTCCCAGCCCAAGCCCTCCCACTCACGTCAGAGCACTAGATGTTAATGAAATACCATGTGGAAAACGGTAGAACTGTGCACGGATGCATGTGGGCAGAGATGAAAGGACGCAGAGAAGGGTAAGGACTGGTTGGCCCTGTAGTAGCGATGAGGTGATGTCATGACTTTAACTCCCCAAACATCTGCTGGGAGGCTCCTGTTGCTAAAAGTGGAACAGCTGATTAGAGGACAAAGAGAATAGAGCCTCTCCTTAATTCTGACCAAAAAGGAAAAGCCAGTTGGTGAGACAGAAGGTATGAGAAACATGGGAGGAAGTGACTGAGTCACCTTGGAATTCATAATGGCAGAGAAAGGGAACAAATGGACATGGTCAGACACATCCACTGGATTTTTTTTTTTAATCAGAGAAAGGTAAAATGAGTTCATAGTTTGTTTCTAAAAGGAACTATCACTTAAGAAGAATAAGTAGCTTTTTAAAAAAGGAATGCTTACTCTGTAATCTTGGGTTATCCTCATGCGAAGGACACTGAGACAGCATTAAAGAAATTGAACATGCTCAAGGAACTAACCAAGCCCAGATTTAGAAAGAACAAAAACAGTCTCTTGGAAGAAGGGCACATAGTCATGGTTGAGTATAAGACTGTGAACACAGCCCAAATCTGAGCAAATGAGACATCCTGAAGGCTAACTGAATAAGTTGAGACTTGAGAAAATGTTAATACCAAAAAGTTTATTTATTTATTTACTTATGTTTAAAGCAAGGAGATAAACAAAGAAGGAAGAGATCATTGTTTGGGGAAAATGGCATTAAATTAGATGACAGGGAAGGTGCAGCCACTCTACTGCCATTTTTGCCTGCCCCTCCCCTCTTAAGGAAAGGCTAGAACACCGAAAGCCTAGAACAGTGAAGGGAGAATAAAGGCAGATGATAATAAGAGTATTACTCCACAAAAACACGTTTCAATAATTAAGCCAAATGAATTATATCCAAAAATATTGAAGCAACTTGCTGGTGTGATGGTCTTGAGATTTGTAGCAGCATAAGGTCTTCCTCAAGGATGTCCTTGAAACCTGTGAATATGCTACTTTACATGGCAAAAGGGACTTTGAAGATGTAATTAAATTAAGGATCTTAAGATGGAAAGATTATCCGATTATCTGGATGGGCCCAATATCATCACGAGGATTCTTATAAGAGGGAGGCCAGAAAGTCAGAGAAGGAAAAGATGATGTGACAATAGAAGCAAAGATTGGAGTGACACCCCTGCTGGCTGGGGCCATGAGCCAAGGAATATGGGTGGCCTCTAGAAGCTGGAAAAGGCAAGGGAATGGATTCTCCCCTCAGAGCCTCCAGAAGTAATACATACCTACTGATACCTTGATTTTAGCCCAGTGAAACCGATTTCGGACTTCTGACCTCCAGAGCTGTAATATAACAAATCTGTGTTGTTTTAAGCAAGTAAGTCTATAATAATTTGTTACAGCAACAATAGGAAACTAATACAGGATTGCTGCTTCCAACTTGGAAAACCATTGCAAAGAAGAAAGGTATCAAAGGATGGGGGTGAGGACATTCTAATTTTACAAGGAATGTTATAGTAAGCACAAATTTGGTGTTAATTATTGGTGACATTTAAGATTAGATTACTAAACAAGTGGTTTGCAAGCATGTGGAAAAGTAGGTAATCACCAGGAGCAAGTGTAAATAAACTAAGAATCAATTATCTCCAAATAAAGTGACAGGTTTTAAGGTTATTAGACTTATTATCAGGAATATATTTATATTAAGCAAATAAATGATTCAGAAAAGCTTTTGACAAAATGCCCTATGGTCATTATGCAGACAAGATAAACAGATGTTGCCTGAATCGTAGACAATTTAGATGAATTCATAGTTGACTGAGTGAATGTACCTGAAGTATGTTGATTTAGAGGATCAAAGCCATTTTGGAAAAAACAGTCTTGTCTGCTATCTTTGGCCAAATCCTATTAAGATATTTTTTAAAAAATCAACACCATGGATGGCTATGTAAATAATATCCTTATTAGATTTGTGGATAAGACAATGGCAATAGGTGAATGAAAAGAATTAGTATTTAAAAGATCTTCCCAGGTTCAAAACAATGGACAGAATCTATTAAGGTAACACTGAAAAGAGATGAAAGTGAAGTTTGGCATTAAGTTAAAACATTTTTGTAAAAGCACAGTATAGCAGTATAAGAGAAATCTGAAATAGCAAAAATTCTTTCTTCAGAACAAAACAGTAATTGGTGATTTTAGTTGATGATGAGTGGAATTTGAAACAAGAAGAGTGTGGCCTAACCACAACTTAACCTTGGGGTTCATTTTTGGAAGCCAAGCCTCACATCTGCCTTGGTCCAACTGCTGCTGGAGTAGGTACCCAGTTTTGTTCATCACATACAGGCAGAATGTGATCTGAAGGGCACTGGAAGCTATATCTGTGACTGTGGGTCCTATAAATGCACAGGGTGTCTCTTGGGGCCAATGAGCAGACCAGCCTGGCTAGAGGGCTCTCAATGGAGAAGATGTGAGAAGAACCATATTTGGCAGGATAGGCAAAGGCAGACTGTAGAGGCAAGGGATCTTAAATTTCCAGCCTAATGAGTGTGAGCCTTATCTTTCAGACAAGGAGGTTCTAAGCACTCTTAAGTGAGAGAGGGTGGATGAGAGTTGTGTTTTTGAGGTTAGATCTGACATTTTAAATGACATGGAAATGATGAAATGGGAGAGCAGTAGACCCTGGTGGATAAATGCTCAGGACCAGAAACAAAGACTGGGATAGAATTCTAATCTTCAATTTCCTGGATGTTTAACTTTGGGCAAGATTCTTCACCTTTCTGTGCCTCTGTTTCCTCATCTGTAAAATGTGGATAATAATAGTTTCTAACTTATAAAGTTGTTATAAGGATTGAATAAATTAAAATATATGAAGTTCTCAGAATAGTTCCTGGCTCATTGTAGCACTCAACAAATACTACTAGAAGCTATTATTATTGTTCAAACCTGGAATGTGGGTGTAGGACAAACTACAGAAGGGAAGGAACAGCTAGCTGCACCGAGCATGATGAAGGCAAAATCCAGAGGCCTTGATGCTTTCCTGGAACCTAACTGGTTCTCACCTGGTCTCTCTCATGCTTTCCAACCTTTGCTCCCATCATGGTTGTAGGGTGGAGTCTGCATGGTACTCCATCTGGTTACCTTGCTGTCTGGGGTCTTCCCCTTTAACCATGTCCAGAATGATATCCATAGCCATTTGGCTCTCACATTATATTTCCTTAACCACCTTTTCATGTGTGCACGACTCACTCTACCCTGTTTCAGGCATATTGAGGTCAGGCACTGTTTTACGTATTTCTTTTTATCCCCCACAACATCTAGCACAGTCTCTTGCAGGTAGTACATGGTCTAAAACTAATATTGTTGATGAAGAAGTAGCTTAAATTAATGATGATTCCAAGTTTCCAAGCCTGTGTTATTGGGGAAAATGGTTGCATCTGTGATGAAAGGCTGAATCCCAAAGCGGAAGTCAATTAGCTTTAGAAGTTACTGGGTTCAGTTTTGGGCTATAGTGAGGTCATAAATTATGTGGGGTTAGGTTTCAAAGGCACTATGGCAGAAGTCTAATCTAGACAAAACTAACTTTAAATCCCTTAAATCTCAATGTTTCTCAATAACTGATTTCAGTTGCATTGGGTCTGGTCAGTCTCTCTTAAATTGAGCACAGATGAAATTTTTGGTTTACATTTGTGGATTTGCTGCACCAAAAATTATAATTTTCTGGGTGTGTGAGGTGGTGGTGACGGTGCCATCTGTATTTTTCCAAACTGGGTATTGTAGAATTATGCATATTCACAGTGTATATGATTGGGCTCCAGCATAATTATGTAACATCCAGGTAGAGATGCCTAAGGAATTTAAGTGAGGGGTTTAATGCTTTATGACTTCTTGAGATTTTCTTTCTTTTCATAGTGATAACCTTTTGATGCAATCTTTCAGGGAAATTGCCCATCATTTGGTAAAACTAAATAAACAATTGGCCTTGAAGATGCCTTTCTCTACAGAGTTGGACTTGGAAGTCAGAGCAGAAGTGGAGAGGAGAATGATTTCCCTTCCTTCTTTTTAATCTTTCCCCTTTTTCCCCATAACGATGCTTCTACTTTCTGCACTATCCAAAATACCCACACAGGGAGAGGAAGCAAAGAATGTTCTGGAAATGTTCTTCATTCCTTCAGCATGTGTGGACTATTGCATCAATCAACAAATTCGTAAACTGGAGTGAAAAAACTACTATCAGCCTAACACTGTTTGCACATTACTATTCATGGTTATAAATCAGAGGGGACATTTTAAAAACATTAATTAGCTTTGGAGGGAAAAGTGTAAACCCAAGTGCAATGTTTCATTTTTGTAGACTTAAGAAACAATTTTAATGACTCTGATGAACATAGAAGCCAGCAATTGAATAAAACAACCCATTAGGCAGAAAATATAAGTCTCATCATAGGAACAATCTAGCCATGTGGTAATGGTCAATAGACAATAGTTGGCTGATAGAAATTAGCCATGAGCTAAACCTAAATATGAACACCATGGAATTCTTCACCTCAAATGCCTGAGAAAGGTTGCCTTATTTTGTTGATATTGCTGTTAAGGAAAAAGAAAATCATGAATCTGGATATCCTTCCCCTAATATTAACCATCTGCCCAAACGTAACCTACTTATTTCCTGGCTGACATTTGACTTGTGGCTCTTTCTTTTCATAGTGATTATGAAAAATCCCTAATGGTGACCGGTGCTCACTTGGAAAAGTCATTTGGAGGCTGGCTTCCAGGTTCTCTTCAACTGCAAGTCCCCTTCCCCCCAGTTTTTTAAATTCAAATATTAAGACTCCAAGAGGGTGGCCAGGAAAACCCATGTTCCCTGTGAAAACCTCCCAAATCAAATCCTTTTTTTTTTTTTAGAAGGTTAGAAGGAAAAGTTGAGCAAAAGGATGTAAAGCCAAGGTCAACTAACCCTTACTGAAGGGAACAGGGGATGTAGCCTGTTTTTCAAGGTCCCCCCAGGAGCAGAGAAGAATCTTTCTCTACTAATGTTTAGCAGCTGTTCAAACAGAGGTGCTAACCTCAATTGTCTTAACCAAAAGTGGTTGAAAAATAATGTTTAAAAGAGGTGACAAGATGCTATCTCTAAATTTGAAAGGTTATGCAGCAAAGGTTGGATTAGAAAAATGGGAGATTCAGAGATACTCCTCAAACTTTAGCTATTTTGCTCAAACTTTGACTTTTGTTTGGTCTATTACTTGTATGGGGATATTCCCACTTGTAAGAGTAATGCCAACATCCATGATCTCGGGTGTGTATTGCATGGGTAATACTGAGGGAGTTTCTAAAAGAATTTAGAGTGATACCCATAATTAGCTACACTCTCAAGTTTTTTCACCAACCTGAAATCTGACTGAGTCTTACATGATTAAACAGAAGGGAAGAGTTCATTTTTGTTGAGCCTTGTTTCCATATGTAAGAAAATTACAAATAATAGCAATGAGATGCCTGGTGAAGGTCTTTGTTTCACAGTTGCCAGGACAGGGTACATTAAATTTATCTCTATTTATCAATCAGTATTTTACATTTACCTGCAACCTTCTTTATTGATTAATTCAATGTGCTCTATTGGAGGCTTCTCAGGGCAGTCCCTGCTGCATCTGCCTTGGCACTTTTCCAGTCCCTACCTTTTCTACCGCAGGTGTTCAATTCACCTTGACGTGAGACCATGAACATTTAAAGCGCAGTGTGCAGAGGAGCAGATGCAGGCGGAGGAAGTGGAGTGGCTGGCTTCGTTTCTCACTCGGAGGGCTATGACCTCTTGGAGAAGAATGTGGAAGCCAAGAGTCAAGCGGAGGGAAAGATGCAGTTTGTGCTGGAATTTCAGACTCTCCCTGCAACCACTGCATGATGAACGGGTTGCTCTTGAAGGCAGAAATCTGCCGTGTTCCAAGTTCTCTGGCTTTTATCCTTAAATGTTGGCTATAATTTTAGGCCAGTTGAGATGGATGCTGTGTTACTGGGATTTACATTGCACTGCTTAAAAAATGTTTCCCTTTCACTTGGCCCTGAGCAATGTGTTTCTCCTTTTACCTTCTCCTACAGAAATAAAGTGCTCTGCAAGGAGTTAATGGGTTTATGGCCATGTAGCTGACAGCAGTAGGTCACAGAGCTCAGAACAGAAATCCAATTATTTCCTTTGTCTGAGATGAAAATCTATACTTTGGCAGTGGGGGAAGGGCCTCTGCTGCAGGGTTGCTTGACTTAAGATTTTGTTCTAGAAAGAAGGACAGATTCTCTGATGCAGGTTGTCACAGAAACTTGCATTTCTCTCTTGCTTGATGTTGTTCACTTGAACACACTTGTGATCCAGAATATAGGACAAAAGAACCCTTTCATCTAGGTGTCTGGCTACCTTAGGGTTTAGAATGTGTGGTTAAACTAACATTGAATATTTGATGTTAGTGGTGATGGTGAGTCCAGAAACTTATCCTCAGTGCAGGAAATATTTTGGCAGTAATTTGAAAAGAGAAGACTTGGAGAGCAAACGTACAATGAAATATGTAAATGAACAGAGAGATAAAATAAGATAGCTAGAAAATCCTCCCTCTGGGGCTTTTTATTGACTTAGAGTAGGTAGGAGAATTTCCAATTTTGAACCAAAAGGAATGTTTGGTTCTCATTAAAAAAAAAAAAGTCATTGCAAAATGCAAAAAGAATAAAAACAGATAGTTTCACAGTTATCGGAAACCACTCTGTCACTTAACGTGGTGTTCTCATCTATTCCCCACTCATCTTGTCCCAAAAATCTTGTAGAAAGGTACAATTGTGTCCTTCTCAAAAGACAGCAAGGGACCCAGCAAGGGGAGAGACTTGTGCAAAGGTATAAAATAATTAGAATCAAAGCTAGGACCAAAAGCCTGGTGGGGTGGGATAGGGCAGGAATGTGGAACTTGCAATCAAATAGTTCTAGGATTGAATTCTTGTTCTGCAGCATAAACAGCTCTGCGATGCTGGGCACATGAAGCCCACTTCTCTGAGTCTTCACGTTTTCATCTATAAAACGGGAACACAATACTTTCCTTGGTAAGTTGTTAAGAGGATTAATTATAGTGTACATAAATGTGTTTTCCCCATAATAATCCTATGGAGTAGGTGTAAGGGAACAGTGGATAATACAATATAATGGATGTCAGACTCAGATCAGGGAGAAACTAGAACTTACCTGATGTGGCTGTCAGGATGCTTGGTCACGAGGGACAGAGATGGGCTTTGACAGTAGTGGCAAGGCATTGCTAAGCCTATGGTAGGCTCAATAGAAGCCTTTAAGAAATATACCACCATGGGGAAGCAAAGCTGTCCTTACTCGGCCATACTTAGTTAGACCTTTGAATGCTGACTTGGTCCTTACTCCAGCCAACAGGTGTAAATGGCAGGATTCTCACTTTACATGGAATGCCATGACCTCTGAACACAGGCCCATCTCTGGGAAGATATAGGATCTACCAGCTCACAGGTATCCTTTTATGGCATACATCATTTGCACGGCTTGTTGGCTGGTTTGGGGGTTAACCAAAGTGAAAGCATTCTAAAACCTCTTCTGAGTCATCATTCTTGTCAATCCTCAAACTTCGACTATCCCTTTGTGGTCTAGCCTAGCTAACTAACTTAAGCCAAATAATAATGAATTAAAAGGATATGGGATAGCTCTGAGAATTAAAGGAAGTGCTGAGCAGCCAGACCTCAATGGACAGGAGTCTGGCTTTTTTTGGTTTATTCCTGTAGGAGGCAGAAGTAAATGAGCATTCTTTTGGGGGTACCATCAATGGGATTAATTTGTTTCAATCATATTTCCAAACTTGGGTCACTCTCTAAAGTTCCAGATTTCCAGGGCAGAGAATCCGATTGGCCTGGCTCAGGTCACGTGTCCATAGTCACACCATCCCACCCAGAGTCTTTCCAGTGAAGCAGGAAAGTTTTCTTTAAGGAGAAAGGAGAAGGGAGGCTGTGTAGGTCAAAACATTTAATGTCTCTCCTCCAGTTAGGAATCTCTGTAGAAGAGTTACAATCTCCTGGTATTGTCGTCTCACAATCCTTCTCTGGAGGTAAGCTGTCTATGCAGAGTACAGTGAGCAAATGATGAACCAAAACCTGTCCACATGTTGCAGCTCACTCCTGAGCTAGTATATCTGTGCCTATTAGTAAGTGAACAAGCTTCAGAATAATTTAGCATGAAAACTGCTACTGAGCACCACCACACAGTCCAAACATTGCAGGGCAGCATTTGAACAGCAAGCCTGCATTTTGGCACCTAAAAGGAAAAATGACTCTTGGATATGTGTATAAGAAGCTGATTCAATTCTAGGTGCTATTGCATGGAATGGCAAGAAGCCAGAAGACAGGAGCTGTTGGGATTACAGCAGGAAGAGTCTCAGTAGGGCTGGTGTCTCGGCACTCTAACGCTAAGCATGGCAGGCTTAAATAGCTTTCTGGGCTTAGCTGAGGAGAGTCTAACGCTATGTCTCTGCAGCATAATCTGGCTCATCCTGAGTCCACTCATTCGGAAGCAGATCTCCAACCCCAAACCCATCAGTCTCAGCAAAGTAGCTTCATTCTGAGGTTTGGATGTGCTCTCTCCCCACTTTCTGAGGGGCCAAGGACTCTCTCCCTACACAACACAATCATAATGTGTTGTTAGGAAAGGATGTGAAATACTCATTCACACAAAGACTAAACAATAGCTAATATTTATGTACAAATATTAATATAATAATGTAATATAATCTCCTGCCTACTATATCAGGAGATTATAATTCTTCTACTAAGAGTCCTACCAGAGAAGAGACAGCTGATGTTTTGACCTACCAAGCTTCCCTTCTCCCTTCTCCTGGAAGAAAATGTCTCTCCTTCACTGAAAAGCTTTTGGGTGAGACTGTGGGCATGTGACCTGAACTGGGTCAGTCAGATTCTCTTTGGGTCTTTGCAGGATCCAAGAGCAGGAATGCTCACTTACCCTCTGCATCCTCTCTCCACCTTCTCCAACCTCTCTCTGCCCCAGGAGACTGACTTCTATGGACCGTCTCAATGGGCTCCCCTACCCATTGGTTTCTGCCTGGCTTTGGCCAATGGTGGCACCAGCAGGATATAGGAAGGTGAGAGGAGCGGAAGATGAAAGCATTTCCCCCTGGCCTTCTCCCTGCTGGGCCAGGGATTAGCAATACCTGTTTTTTCTTGGGAGGCCACAGCTCCAGTTGTGGAGCCCTTTCCTATAGCTACAACTACAGCTCTCTCCTTTTTATGGTAACCCCTCTCTCTCCTTGTTCCTTCAGACTGAGGAGTGAGTAAAGGCTTTATCTCTGCTTTAACCATCCTAGAGTGCTTAGCATGCCTTGTTGGTTTGTCTTAACCTGTGTACATCTTTTAAATAGTTCCTCATTAAATTCTCCTCAATCACCTGGTATGACTGTGGTATCTATTTGCTTTGAGGACTTTCCCTGTTACAGCTGAGTATTATTGTCCCTATTTTGTAGATGAGAAAACTGTAGAAGAGAATGTTGAAATTCACTGGGAATTCTAGGGCTTGAGCCCAGATTGTCCACCTATAAAACTCAGGCTCCCTCTGTTAACCAAGTCTACCCCCCGTCTTCATATTAGACAGCTCATTGCCTTCAGTTAACATATTACACTCTGGCCTTTCAGGCATTAACTCATGTGTGGGAATGTATTTTTGTAGGAGTGACCCCTTCTTCTTCCCACAAGCAGTAAACCCAGCTCTGCCCTGCCTACCAAATGTGATCTGGGTCCTCGCTTTCAATTTTCGAAGAATCTTTCCTTCTTTGGTTAAAAAGAATTGCTCTGAATCCCCTCTTTTCACTCAGGAATACCTCCTGAGATTTTGATATTTGTAATAATACTATTAAGCAGAATTCTAAAACGTAATTATTGGAAACCAACCTTAATAAAATGTGACTCAAGGCATGTCCTGAAATATCAGATCAAAGAGGAACCTAATTAGCTATTCTCTTCCTACTCTAGACGCAACAAAGCACATTAGAGCTGCAAATGGCCTTAGAGATTATCCAGGCTCTTAATTTCATTTTGGATAACACAGACCCTCTTAAAAGTTGATAAAGCTATGAAGCCTCTCCTAAGAAAAATGTATATTCTCTCTCTCTCTCTCTCTCTCTCTCTCTCTCTCACACACACACACACACACACACACACACACACACACACACACACAAAATCTTACCTATAATTTTTTTTGGTTCATTTTCATCCTGAAGCCCACCCATGGGCCCCCAGATTAACCCCACCCTCCTGTTCTAGGCTAATCCCTTAGGATTGCAGATGAGGAAGCTGATACCCAGTCAGGTAAAATGACTTGCCCAGGGTCACACAGCTCATTAATTGGTATGTCAATCAAGTTGGGCTAAGTTACACTGCACTAACAAACAACAATAATTTCAGTAGCTTAAGACAAGATTTCTTTTTTCTCATGGTTTCCACTGTGGGTTAGCTGGGGGCTCTGCTCTATGTCATTTTTACTCAGTGATGCAGGTAACAGAAAAACACCTTCTAAAACATCACCTGCCATCACGACAAAAGGAGAGAGAGCATCGCAAACCATGCACTGATTCTTAAACCTTCTGCCTAAAAGTGGCATGTCATAGCTGTTCATACTTCACTGGCCAAAGCAAGTCCTATGGCCATGCCTAATGTGCAGGGTGGCAGAGAACAACTGGTAGAAAACACAAATGACTAAGAAAGCTGAGAAAGCCAGAAGTAGAACCAAGGCACTTTAATTTTTTGTCCAATTCTCTCTATTCTTCCAAGGCCATTATATCATAATCTAATTCACCTGGATGCATCCCACAGAAGATTTGTTATCATCTTAAAAGGGCTGTATCTCTGGTATAAAATTGAGACTGAGTTGGAGGCTTCTATTTGCCTTATTTGTAAATGCTGATTTTCTGGCAGGTCATTTAAGATGCAACAAAGGAGGTTTATCTCATATGGGATTGGTCATTACTGATTTTATACAACACTAATTTTTCAAACTAAAGTCTTTTCTCTCTATTGTTTGAATTGCTCTTATGTGTCTTTTTTGTGAATACTCATTTATTTTTCCTGTTCTTCCATAGATTGGGACCCATGGTATTGCCAATGCAAACACAGAGGAGTCTGGATTTTTCTTACTTTAGCAATTGGTGGCCATGTGGCTCTATTTTTATCTCCAATAATTCATCTATTCAATAACTTACTGAATTTGTTCTGAGGGTTGTAGTAAGGATTAAATTACAAAATTCACTGAGCCTGGTACAGAGTATTTGCTCAAAACATGTTAGCTGGTGTGTGTGTTTGTGTGTATTTTTATGTTTTGAAATCCATATAGAATAATGATTAAGAACACGCAGTTCGGAATCTGACAGGCTGGGTTAGCATCTTGATGCCCACCACTTACTATAAGCCATAAGACTTTAGACAATTTTATTAACCTCTCTGTGCCTCAGATTTCTCATTTGTTAGAGAGAGATAATACCACCAAACTCCCGGGCTATGGCAAGGATTAATTGAAATAATGCATGTAAAGCATCTGCCACAGGTTGTGGCTTAGAAAGCCCCTGATAAAATCACTGCTATTATTGTCAGCAGCATGCTTATTGGAAAATAGGACCGTTGCTGCACTACCAGCTGGGTGGTGCAGTGAAGAGGAAAGAGCACAGACGCTGAAATTCAGTAGACTTGGGTTTGAATCTCAGCTCTGTCATGGTGTGAATTAGGGCAACTTACTGCTCTGAGCTTTAGTCTCTTCTTTGGTAATATGTGATAGCCCCCCCAGTCTTGCAGGGTACTTGGGAGGACCGCACAGGGAAACAACATTACAGCGTCTCACACAGTGCCTGACATGTTGGGGACAGTAAATACTATTTCTTCTGGATGTTATGGGGCATATGAAGGTGAACAAAGGAAATGAGTCCTCTTCCTCTCCTTCCAGGGGTTTATAACCTTGTTGTGGAGATAAGACATGTCCACAAATAACTAGAGATAACCTAAATTAGTGACTGCTGTGAAAGAGTTGCTGCAAATGAGCTGTAGGAGTTTACAGCAGGTGAGTGACGATGGGAGGGCCACTTGAGCTGGGCTGCTCAGGCTTGGGCTGAGAAACAGTGCTCTTCACTGAAGAGATCATTTTCATTTACAAATACCGCTTGCCTTCCTATCTCAGTCTCTCTCTCTACCCTCCATCAACACCTTCCACACCCCAACCCTGAGAACACCCTCTCAGGTGCCGCTGATAGCTCTGCACAGAGAGAGAAATCCATCACCTCACTGCCAGCATGCTTTGCTGATGCTCTCCATTTTCTAGTTGTGATATTTACAGCAGCTGAGCTAAGATTTAATTTTCTATTATAGCCTGAACTTTGCAGCCCTCTTATTTTTCATTTGCTGTCTGAGATTCAGTGCTCCAGCACCCTGGATCTACTGCTGGAAAGACTTACTTAACATTCAGAATCGATGTGCAAACAGAAGAAACGTTTTACCAGAGACAGGCTCTGTGATGTAGGGTTTAGCTTTGATTCTCAGCAGGACTTTCATACTCTTCTTTTTGCTTCCTGTGGCCAACTGCATTTCTCTATCTTATTAGCAAATAAGATGCCTCAGAGGAACCTGAACTTAGGCGTTCTCTCCTGAAAATGTTAGTTTAGGATCTCTGTGGGTGTCATTATTATTTCCTTTTAATCTTGGCTTCTGGACTTGCTTGATATTGTGTGGACCTTATTTTTTTTCTTTTTCTTTTTGTAAGTCTCTTGCTGTATGACACAAAAACTTGTCTAAAGAGATCTCAGGGCTAGCAGACTTTTTCCCTGCCTTATTGTCTGTGGATTCATTTTGTTGGTGACACGGACTTTGATGAATGTATTTTTCTGCTCCAGAGCTCACTACTCCTACACAAGCTCTTCCTCTGAACCCCATGAGAGTGCTCCTCAGGGATGGGGGTGGTCAGGTACTTTCTTATCCCACTGCCTTTCCTTCCACAGCCCTTCTACTGAGGTGTTAGTGGACTTATGGTCATTCTGGACCTATGACATTTTGGCAACCTGCCCTTCCCCAACACACATATCTACATCACTGCACTGGCAAACAGCCATTGTACACAATTTGACTATGTCTTCCCAGCCACACTTCATTGGCAGGATGGGAACTTAACAAAAACAAGGACAATGAGTATCTTCCCTGAGATTTTGGATTTGGGACAGAGAGAGAGTTGAGCCAATCTGTTTATAGATGCTGGAGCCACAGAGGTAGAAATGAGGGGAGTTGGCTGCCATTTTTCTTCCAGTTGGAGCCAGTGGGCAGTGAGAGAGAAATGGAGCAGGCATGAAGGACAGAGTGGAGGTGTACAGACAGAAGATGTCAGAGCGCTTGGAGTTCTGGTTCCAGTTGTTTCTAAGCCTGATAGTGCCCATCTTCCTGTGGGGTTGACTCTTCATTGGGTACCACAAGATACCCTCAGTATGTATCCAATATGTCTCCTTATTGTCTTACACTGGCATGAGTTGGTTTCTGCCATGGGTAATCAGAGAGTCCTAATTGTCACAATGTTATTCTCTATTGAATTGATGGTTTTATGCTCCTGGTGATAGCAAACCAAAAGGGAGGTTAGGTTATTATTCAGTACCCTTCTGACCGTAATGGAAAATCTTACAACTTCAGTGTGCTCAAAGAAGAATCACCAATTATACTCCAAAGAATTGAAGGTAGGGTATTAAAGAGACATTTTTTACACCCATGTTCATAGCAGCTTTATTCACAACCAAAACGTGGAAGCAACCCAAGTGTTTGTCAGCGAATGAATAGATAAACAGAATGTGGAATATACATACAATGGAATATTATTCAGCCTTGAAAAGTAAGAAAATTCTGATATAAGCTACAGCATGGATAAAACTTGAGGAAATTTTGCTAAATAAAATAAGCCATTCACAAAAACAGATACTATATGATTCCACTTGTATGAGGTACCTAGAGTACGCAAATTCATAGAGACAGAAGGAATGGTGGTTGCCAGGGGCAGAGGAGAGGAGAGAATGGGATGTTGTTTAATGAGTGTAGAGTTTAGCTTTGAAAGATGAAAAAAGTTGTGGAAATTGTTTCTACAATAATGTGAATGTGCTTAACACTGCTGAACTATACATTAAAAATGGTTAACATGGTAAAATTTATGTTATGTATATTTAATCACAATTTTAAAAGAAAGAATCATCAAATTTTCCAAATAACACCTTTGATTTCTGGGACGTAGACAGAGATTGCAGAATGGACCTGGACTATGAGTGAGAGCCCGACATCCTGTTGCTGGCATCGAACTCGGAGACTTGTCCAAGATCTCTCAACTTCCTTATACCTCACTTCACTCAGATGTTCCTTGAGTTCATTCATTCAAGTGCCTGCTATGGAGGTTCTAGGCCCCATGCAAAATACTGGAAACACAAAGGTAAATAAGACGTGGGATGCTGGAGAAGCTTGCTCAAAGGAAGTAATCTCTGGGTGTATCTGGAATGACCAACCGGGAGGGATTCATCGAGTGTGAAAGTGAGGGATGGCAGTCCAGGCAGTGAAGCAGCAGGCACGAAGGCCCAGAGGTATGAGCAGGCCTGATGTGTTTGGAGAATGCTGAGAAACACTTTTGTGTTGAAGCCTGGGCAGCAAATGGTGAAGATAAAAGAGTGGTGGGAGATGAGGCTGAACAGGGAGGCCAAGACTGGACTGTGGATGGGCTGTTTATCGGTTATTTTGGAGGTAGGCAGGGTTTCCCTGTGTGTGTTCTGTGGACCGCCAGCACCTCAAGAGGTTCACGGACAAGTAATCTGCATACCGTGTCCCCTTTTTGGGTATGTTGGCTACCTATTAGCGTTCAAAAGGTTAGAAGAATTCCTGCTGTAAAAATCCTTATTGACTTTAACCCAACATTTCCTAAACTTATATAAGCATGGAACTTTTTTGTACATCCTTTAGTGGCAGATCTACATTTAAAAAAATAACTTTGGGAAAATCTATGTTAGGGCTGGGACCCCAGAATATAGGGCTCACTTAATTTTAGCTTTGTCTTTTAAAAGATGAGGGAGTTATACTGGGAGATGATCTCATGTTCTGCTGAGTATTTTAAAGACTCTGGTCTCTTAACTGCCTTCCTCTGCTAATATTCCTAAATGGGGAGATACCATGTAGGGGAAGGCTGCCAGATAAGGGGAAGCTGGATTAGGGTCTCTGTAGGTGTTCTGCCCGAAGGGTGCCCTGCTCCCTCCTATAGAAGCAGGACTCTGAGACAGGATTTAAGTGCAGGTAATTTATTTGGAAAGTGATCCAAGGAAACACTCATGGGGAAGTGAGAAAGTGAAACATGGAAAATAAAGTAGCCAATAAATAATGTGTTACCAAGCAATTTAGGGGTGGAGTGGGGGCAACTAAAGTGTATTCCCTCTGGGAGGTACTGCTGAATATGCACCTCCAAGTTATTCTACCAGAGTGGCAAGGGATCTGGGGTATTTATCCCCCCCAGCTCCTCTTGCCAGCGAGTGGTTAAGGGCTGCTTGTGTTAAATCCTCGGCACTTCTGGTCTGTGACCCTCATGGGCAGAACAGGCTCCGGGAGCTGGAGAAAGCTCTCAGGCAGAGGCCTCTGGGATTCACACAGACTCGTAAGGGCCAAGGGGATGTGGGTAGGGTTCTGAAAGTGTCTGCTGCAGTTTCAAAGCTAGGGAAGCTAGAGAGAAAATAGTTACTATGTTAACCTCTCCCTTGTTTATAGTGAATATCAACTCAGTCTGATAGTGTGGCAAGTTTCTGTTCACTACTTCAACATTCTAGACTCTTCCCTGTAGTTCCCTTCTTTTTGACAGTATTGCAGTGAACTCATTTCCAATTATTTGCTGTTTAATTCTCACTTTCACCTTTCCTATTCTAAGTCCCCAATTTTTTATCATCTGATTATTACTGTAAACCATATCCTAGCCCTTCTGAAGAGGCACTGTGTTTACCATCAAGTTCTTGCTCTTGTTTTGGGCCTGAATCTCCTTCTAAATTGCATTTAATTTTGTCTAGATAAAGGCTCATTATGCTCACGACTCCTGGCTATTGAATATCAGAAAATTAGATGGGTCATTTTGGACCATGTCCCTAAATTTGTGCTTTCATTGCCCTCTCACCCCCAGACCAAGCCACTTGGATGTCCCAATCTCAGGGACATCCTGAGATTATCCTTTCATCATTAACCAACTCACACCCCATTTTTATCTGTGTTTCATGTATTCATTCAACAAGGGTTCATGGAGCATCCTCTGTGTACACAGGCACTGCTGCAAATGACCTGAGAGTAGGAGGTGAGGTGAGGGGTTAGTAGATACGGGGCACAGATTCTGGGATCAGGTGAACTTGAGCACAAGGCACCTCTCAGCCTTGCCAAGTCACTTTGCCTTTCTAAGGCTCAGGTAACTCATCTATAAGATGAAGATAATCATAATACCAAATTTATAGGGTCATGGTGAAAATTAAAGGACACAATGCACATGTAACACTTAGTACAGTCCCTGACATGCATTAAATGATTAATACAAACATAAAATTATTTTTGGATATTATGATGATGAAGATAAACTAGACATAGATGTCCCACTGAAGCTGCACTATGTTGAGATGGAGAAACATGGACTACACTGTGTATAAAGTAAGATGGAAAGTGCCAAGTGCCAAAAAGAAGTAAAGGACACTCCATGGGAGTGAGAGGAAGAGCTGGGAGGAAGGAGGAGGGAGTCAGAGGGGAGTTTGAGGGGAGTCTGATAAAGGGATAGCATTTGACCTGGGGTGGATAGGATTAGGGCATGCAGATGGCAGAGGATGTTAATTGTATATTTAATCATGTATATTATATATTAATATGCCACATGCATAAATATATATACTTGACTGACCTGGAACAATATTCACTAGTTATTCATTCAGTCAATAGATATTTACTGGGAGCCCATCATGGAAAGGTTACTGCTCCAGATGCTAAGAAAACAGCAATGAACAAACATAGTCACTACCCTTCATCAGGCGTATATTCCAGGGGGTGATGTTCATAATTGCTAAGAGTAAAATGATTCCAAAATAGTACGTGTCATATGATCCTATTTTTAACATATGTGTGGATATGTAAACATCCATATTATAAAAATGAGAATATGTATTATCTTAGTCTATTTGCTGTTGTCATAACAGAATAGCACAGACTGGGTAATTTAAAAACAATAGAAGTTTATTTGGAGGCTGAGAAGTCCAAGATCTTGGGGCTGCATCTGGTGAGGGCCTTCTTGCTGCCAAACTCAATTTTATAACAACCCACCTTTGCAGTAAAAAACCCATGCCCATGATAACAACATTAACCCACTTATTAAGACAGAGACTTCATGGCCTAATCACCTCTTACTGGTTCCACCTCTTAATACCTTCACAATGGCAATTAAATTTCAACATGAGTCTTGGATGGGACATTCAAACCATAGCATGTGTGTACAGATATATAAAAAGAGAAACTGACAGAGCTAGAGCAACAGAAATTTGGAAAAACAGATAAAAAATATTACAGTGATTACATTTCAGTGGTGGAATTACATTTTCTCTCCTTTTTTATAGAAACATAATTAATTGTGCATATCTGTGGGGTACAGTGTTGAATATCAACAACTGTGGGCAGTAGGTAATGCTCAAATCTGGTTAATTAGTATATTCAACATTACACAATGTAATAATTTTTTGTGGCCCTTTACCAATTTCTTACTAACCACCCCTCCCTCTCCCTGCTTCCCACCTCTGGTGGCCTCAGTTCTATTCTCTCATTTTCGAAGTTCAATCAGTTATTGTGATTGTTATCTCTTTCTTTCCTTCCTTATATCTTTTTTGGGTTTTTTTTTAAGCTCCCAATTATGAGTGAGAACATGTGTTATTTCTCTGTCAGTGCCTAACTTATATCACTTAACATAATTTTCTCTAAGTTCATCCATGTTGCTGTGAAAGGCAGAATTTCTTTATTTTTTATGGCAGAGTAGTATTTCATTGTGTGTATGTGCCACATTTTCCTTATCCAGTCATCTGTCGATGGACATTTAGGTTGGTTCCAGCTCTCAGCTGCTGTGAATAGAGCAGCTGTGAATAGAGTGCAGGTATACCTTCAACATGATGCTTTCCATTCCTTTGGGTGGAATGGGAAATCCCAACCCAGGATTGGGATTGCTGGATCATATGGCAGTTCTATCTGTAGTTGTTTGAGGAACCTTTATACTGTTTTCAATAATGGCTGCACTAATTTATAGTCCCACCAACAATGTAGGATGGTTCCCCTTTCTCTGCATCCTCACCAGCATTTGTTATTCTCTGTCTTTTTGATAATAGCCAGGCTAACTGGGTGAGATTTCTCAGCGTGGTTTTGGTTTGCATTTCCCTGATGCTTAGTGATGTTGAGCATTTTTCCATGTGTCTGTTGGCTACTTGTGTATCTTCCTTTGAGAAATGACTATGCAGCTCCTTTGCCCATTTATTAATCTGTTTTTTTTTCTATTAAGTTGTTAGAGTTTCTTATGTATTCTGGATATCAATCCCTCGTCAGATGCATAGTTTGCAAATATTTTCTCCAATTCTGTAGGTTGTCTTTTCACTGTTAATTTTTTTTTTTTTTTTTTTTTTTTTTTTTTTTTTTTTTTGCTGTACAGAAGCTTTTTAGTTTGATTTAATCCCATTTATTTATTTTTTCTTTTGTTGCCTGTGTTTTGGGCGTCTCTTATTCATAAAGTCTTTGCCCAGTCCTACTTCCTGAAGTGTCTCCCCTATAAACATAAACTCTTTTGGTAGTTTTATATTGTCAGGTCTTATATTTAAGTCTTTAATTGATTTTGAGTTGATTTTGGCATATGGCAAGAAGTATGGGTCTGGTTTCATTCTTCCACATGTTGATGTCCAGTTTTCCCAGCACCATTTGTTAAAGAGGCAGTCTTTTACCCTAATGTATGTTCTTGGTGCCTTTGTCAAAGATCAGTTGGCTGTAAGTATGTGGATTGATTTCTGGGTTCTCTATTCTGTTCCGTTGGTCCAAGTGTCTGTTTTTATACCAGTACCATACTATTTTGGTTATTATAGCTTTGTAGTGTAATTTGAAGTCAGGTAGTGTAATGCCTCCAGCTTTATTTATCTATTTATTTATTTGCTCAGGATTGCTTTGGCTATTTGGGGTCCTTTGTTATTCCATATGAATGTTAGGATTGTTTTTTCTATTTCTGTGAAGAATGTCATTGGTAATTTGATGGGGTTTGCAATGAATCTTTAGATAGCTTCGGGTAGTATGGACATTTTCACAATGTTGATTCTTCCAATTCAAGAGCATGGAATGTATTTCCATCTTCTTGTGTCCTCTTTAGTTTCTTTCAGGAGTGATTTGTAGTTGTGTTTCTCATTGTAGAAATTTTTCACCTCCTTGGTTAAACTTATTTCTAGGTATGTTATTTTTTGGTGACCATTGTAAATGGGCTTGCTTTCTTGATTTCTTTTTCTATTAGTTTGTTATTGGAGTATGGAAATACTACTGATGTTTATGTGTTGATTTTTTTATCCTGCAACTTTACCGAAATTGTTTATCAGCTCTAAGAGTTTTTTGTAGTCTTTTGGTTTTTCTATATACAGGATCATGTCATCTGCAAACAAGAACAGTTTGACTTCATCTTTCCCAATCTGGATGCCCTTTATTTATTTTTCTTGCTTGATTACACTGGCTAGTACTTCCAATACTATGTTAAGTAGGAGTGGTGAGCATGGGCATCCTTGTCTTGTTCCTGTTCTTAAAGTATTCCATTCAGGGTGACATTGGAGGGGGGTTTGTTGTATACAGTTTTTATTGTGTTGAGATACTTCACTTCTATACCTAATTTATTGAGGGTCTTTGTCATGAAGGGATGTTGAATTTTGTCAAATGATTTTTCTGTGTCTGTTGAGATAGTCATATGGTTCTTCTTGATTTTGTTAATATGTGTCACATTTATTGACCTACATATGTTGAATCACCCTTGCATCATTGGGAAGAATTCCACTTGATCATGATGTAAATTTTTTTTTTTTTTGATGTGTTGCTGTATTCAGTTTGCTAGTATCTTGTGGAGGATTTTTGCATCTATGTTCACCAAAGATATTAACCTGTAGTTTTCTTTTTTTAGTGTATCTTTGTCTGGTTTCAGTGTCAGGGTGATGCTGGTCTCATAAAATGAGTTTGGGAGAATGGTTTCTGTTTTAATTTTTTGAATAGTTTGAAGAGAATTGGTATTAATTCTTCTTTAAAGGTTTGGTAGAATTCAGCAATTAAGCCATTTGGTCCTGGGCTTTTGTTTTTTGGGAGACTGCTGATTACTGCTTCAATCTCATTGCTTGTTATGGTCTATTCAAGTTTTCTATTTCTTCTTGGTTCAGTCTTGGTAGTTTACATGTGTCTAGAAATTTGGCCATTTTCTACTGGTTTTCAAATTTGTTGGTGAAGGGTTGATTATAATAATCTTTAATGATTCTTAGTATTTCAGTGGTATTGGTTGTAATGTTTCCTTTTTTGTTTCTGATTTTTATCTGAGTTTTCTCTCATTTTTTTAGTTAGCCTACAGTTTGTCTATTTTGTTTATATTCTAAAAAAACCCACAACTTCTTGTTTCATTCATCATTTTGGGGGTCTCTATTTCATGTAGTTCTGCTCTGATCTTACTTATTTTTTTCTGCCTACTAATTTTGGAGTGGATTGTTGTTTTTCTAGTTCTTTGAGGTATAGCATTAAGTTGTTTATTTGAAATATTTCTGAATGGAAATATTTCTGAATAGAAATGTGATGTAAGCATTCATTGCAGTAAATTTCCCTCTTAGAACTGCTTTTGCAGTATCCCACAGGTTTTGGTTTGATGTGTCTTTATTTTCATCAGTTTCAATAAACTTTTTGATTGTTTAATTTCTTCCTGGACCCATAGGTCGTTGAGGAGCTTGTTGTTTAATTTCTACGTATTCATACAGTTTCCAGAGTTTCGCTTGTTATTGATTGCTAATTTTAATCCATTGTGGTCTAAAAAGATACTTGAAATGATTTCAATTTTTAAAAATTTGTTGAGACTTGATTAGTGTCTGTATTAGTTCATTCCTGCTGCTTATAACAAAATACATGGAACTAGGTAATTTATAAGAAAACAAAATTTATTGCTTACAGTTTCTGAGGCTGGGAAGTCCAAAGTCTATCTGGTGTTGGCAACAGTGACCCAGGGGGTCTCACATTGCAAAATGATGGAAGAAGAAAGAGCAAGAGAGCGATAGATAGCTCCTCATGCACTGTCCTTTTAAAGCCCTCAGAACTGTGCCCCTGACCACATTTTTTAATCCACTCACTACTGCATGGACCTACAATCCAATCACCTCTTCAAGGCCCCACCTTTCAATTGTCATAATAGGATTTCCCACCCTCTTAACAGTCACAATGGGGGCTAAGTTTCTAATACATAAAACTTGGGGGACACAATTCAAGCTTTAGTGAGTTTTGGGGGACATAATTCAATCCACTACAGTGACCTAATGTGTGGTTTTATTCCAGAGAGTGTTCTATGTGCTGATGAGAAGAATGTATGTTCTGTGGCTGTTAGATGAAATGTTCAGTAGATATTTGCCAAGTCCAGTTGGTCTAAAGTATGATTTCAATCCTCTCTTTCTCTGTTCATTTGTTGCCTAGATGAACTGTCCAATGCTGAGAGAGGGGTTTTCAGGTCCCCAGCTATTAAAGTATTGGGGTCTATCTCTTTTTTAGGTCTAATAGTGTCTGCTTTATATACCTGGGTGCTCCAATATTGGGTGCATATATACTTGTGATTGTTATGTCTTCTTGCTGGATAGATCCCTTTATCATTATATAATGGCTTTCTTTGTCTCTTTTTATGGTTTTTGGTTTAAAGTCTATTTTATACGATATAGGAATAGCCACTTCTGCTTGTTTTTGGTTTCTATTTGCATTGTGTATCTTTTTCCATCTCTTCACTGTTAGTCTGTGTGTGTCTTCAAAGGTGAAGTGAGTCTCTTGTAGACAGCATATAGTTGGATCTAGCTTTTTAATACAATCAGTCAGTCCATGTCTTTTGAGTGGGGAATTTAATCCATTTACATTTAAGGTTGTTATTGAAAGGTATTGTCCTACTTCTAGCATTTTATCTATTTTTGTTTGGATGTTTTAAATATTTTTTGTTCCTTTCTTCTTGTTTTATTATTTTTCTTTGTTGTTTGTTGTTTTTTTGAGGTGGTAAGATATAGGATCTTTCTCTTTCTTATTTGCATTTTTGTTCCATCAGTGGGTTTTGTTCTTTCTAGTGTATTCATGGTAGTGATTATTGTTTGGATTTCAGAACTGGGCAGGTCATGTGTTGGTGAACTCCCACAAGTTTTGCTTTTCTGGGAAATACACTATTTCTCTTTCATTTCTGAGGCATAGCTTTGTTGGTATAGTATTCTTGACTGGAAGTTTTTTCTTTCAGTATTTTGAATATATCATCCCATTCTCTTCTGGCCTGTATGGTTTCTGTTGGGAAGTCTGCTGTTAGCCTGATGGGGACTCCCTTCTAGGTGTCTTGATGCTTTTCTCTTGCTGTTTTTAGGATCCTCTGTTTGTCCTTGAGTTTTGCCAATTTGACTATAATGTGTCTCAGAGAGGACCATTTTGAATCTGTTTGGGGATCTTTGAGCCTTCTAGATATGAAGGTCAGTGTTTCTCCCTATACCTAGGAAATTTTCTGCTATTATTTCATTGAATAGGTTTTCAATGCCTTTTCCTTTCTCCTACCCTTCTGGAACACCCATGATTTGAATGTTTGTGCACTTAAGGTTGTCTGCTAACTCTCTTAGATTTTCTCCCCCCCCCCCCACTTTTTTTTTCATCCACCTGGGTAATTTTAAAAAGACTGTCTTCAAGATCATAAATTCTTTCTTCTGCTTGCTCTATCCTGCTGCTTAAGCTCTTGGTTGTGTTTTTATTTCATTGAATGAATCCTTCAACTCCAGGACTTCTGCTACATTATTTTTTCAGGTATTAATCTCTTTGTAAATTTCCTCCTTCATATTCTGGATAATTTTTCTCATTTGTTGTGTCATCTAACTGAGTCTTCTCATACCTCATTGATTTTCCTTAAGATTGTTGCTTAGAATTTCTTTTCAGTCATTTCAAGGGTTTCCTGCTCTATGGAGTCTGGTACTTGAGAACTATTGTAATCCTTTGGTAGTGTCCTATTTTCTTGCTTTTTTTTATTTCTAGTATCTCTATGCTAGTGTCTGGCTATCCAGTAGAGCAGTTGTTTCTTCTAGTACTCTGGAGTGGGCTTTGAGGAGAGAGATTTCCTCCTGTAAATGTGTTTTATATTGAATATTGAGTAGGGTGTTTCAATAGTGTTTCCAGGTAGACATGGTAGTATAACCTCTGTGAGGTACTTCAGCTACATTCAGTGTCAGAGTTGTGTGAAAGTGCCTCCATGGCCTAGGCAATGGGGCACTTAGTGATTCTTTGCTGTGGTTAGTGACACTATGTTGGGTTATTGAGGTTCCAGATGAGCTCTCAAGTTGTTGGGAGAAGCCTGGGTATCCTGTTGCTCTTTGGCTGGGGTGGGTGACCCCCCTGGGTGGGCTTGTTGGCACCCTGGCTAGAGTCCTGTGACCCTGATGGATGTGCTGGGATATACTGGAGCTCCTCAGTTTGAATGGATGACCCTCAGTAAGGTTTCTCGTTCCTCTTTCCTACAGGCAGAGGCTCCTCCTGGGTCTTTGCTTCCCCCAGTTGGGGGATGGATTGGTGGTGGTTGGGAATTTTCTTCCTTACTCTATTTGGCTATCCTGGATTTCTGCACTCTGAGGAGGGGTATACCTGTGTCTCTCCCTTGTTCAAGGCAGTTGCATGTGCAGTGTACATACTTCCCACCTCTGGGTTTGCTACTGCAGGGGGCAGCATAATTGCACCTGTGAGTTGGGCCACTGGTCAATGGTCTGTGCTTGCTCACATCTTTCTCAGGGCTCCACTGGTGACCTTCCTTATGTCAATGCCATCAAGTGGTGAGTGGGCCACCTGCACAGCAGCAGTGGCTGCTGCTGTGGCAAGGGGTTGCCCTTGTGGTGACAGGGGCTGCAGGTTGCCTTTGCAGCAGTGGTGGCTGTGGTGGACCATGTGTGCAACAGCAGTGTCTGTGGCAATGGCGGGCCTCCTGCGTGATGGCACCCCATGCTCCTGCCATCTGTCAGTAGGGGCTGATTATATTTTCTCCCTTTTGTTTATCTGTATTTTCCAGATTTGGGGACAATAAACTTGTGCTTTGTGCATAATGATAAAAAGTTGTGTATAAGATATGTAATTTAGCAACTAATTGCTAAAAGTTAAAACCTAACAGAAATGGTGAAGAGCCCTCACCTACTTTCCTTATTCCTATCTCCAAAACAGTCATCACATTTCTAACCCTGAAGGCCTCCTGATGTTCAACTCTTTCCCCTACATTTGCTACCATCCCCATTGTTTGTGGCCCATAAATCCTTTCATTTGATAAAATAAAATCTTCAGCTTCAGGGGATGCTGAACACTGTGCTCGAAATCTGAAGCTTTGGACTTTTAGAGGGAAAAATACTCTATAAATGCAAATGATTACTGTTTATATTTGCTTTGTAGGCTATTAAGTGTGTAGAAGATCTTCAAATAAAACTGGCTAGAAAGTAGCTCGTGAATTTTATAATGAAAAACAAAACCCCACAGAATTCAGGGTCCATTTCATGGTGAGGGTCTCCTATTCACAAGAGAGTTTCTTACATAAAAGTTTGGTGCCCTTCCTGGCCACCATGTGCAGAGGGGATGGGCCTGGCTTGCCAGCCCTCAGCCCAGAGTCTCTGCCACTGGGTTCATTGGCAGAGCCAAATTCTAGGCTGAGGTTCAGGAAAAGTTTGTTGGTCATGGCATCACTTCTGGCCAACACAAATATATCTTTTTTTCCACTGAGGTCCCAATTTGCTTGGCATGACCTGGTTTATCTGTCAAAGCTAGTTGATGGTGCTCTAGCTTTCCAAAACTGCCTGCCTCTCACAAATAGGTTGGGCGTGGTGCTTTTAATAAGCTTACCGTTTAGGATGTGATATTTTCACATTGGTTTCTTCTAGGCTAGATTGTTAGAACCAAAGAACCCCTGAATTGCCTACTTAAAAGGTGCAACTGAGACACAAGTTGAAAAGGAAACCTGGAGGAGAATTGGAGGAGGAAGCTCTGATCTAGGAATCCAGACACCTGGGTTCTCATCTTACCTTTTTTACTAACTAGCTATGTGACATTGGGCAAATAACTTAGTCTCTCTGGACCTTACTTTTTCATCTATACAATGAGTGGGAATGATTGAATAATTTTTTAGGGGCCCTCCAGCTTTAAATTCTATGATCCTAAGCATAGAAACT
Source organism: Cynocephalus volans (assembly GCF_027409185.1). NCBI lineage: Eukaryota > Metazoa > Chordata > Mammalia > Dermoptera > Cynocephalidae > Cynocephalus > Cynocephalus volans. Next base: position 41,268,789 of record NC_084475.1, on the reverse strand, counting down.
GGTACGATGTATCAGAATTGCACAGTGATTATTGCTCAGGCTATCATTAAGTCTGCCTGAAAGATCTCACCTCTCAGAGGCTAGCCTAAAATTGCATTCTGTAGGTAAGAAGTGAAGAGAATAAACACAATTTCATGTCACCCTCTTATCTGCTTTCTTGTGCATACACAGGTAACAAAATAACCAAGAGTCAGAGGGGAAACTGAATGGAAAAAATGAATCACCTTTTCACCTGCTGTCATTATTGGCCTTTGAATAAGCTCTAGGGAAAATCAGTCCTCTTCTGCACACCTTCCCATAATCATAGAACAGACTCCTAATTGTTAAAAAAATTCTGCAAAAATTACATGTAGCTCTGCGTTTCTTACAACTATCTTATGTATTTAAACAGTTAGCAATCAGATTTCACATGCTATTGCTGCACAGTCAAATTTGAAATGTAAAAATGCAAATTGTAGAGAATGAAAATAGATTTTAAGTTGTTTGCATATAAATTGATTTCCATGAACAATTAAAACTTACCATATTTGTAATGATTTCTGGAGGTGCAAAAGTAAATAGAATAATTATATTACCCACGTGTGAACTTATTAAAAGAAGAGGAAAACTGTCATTCTAAAAAAAAAACCAATTTTGGTTTTAATGTATTTGAAAACATGGGACACTACAGAGTAAATTTTTTTTTAAGATGTAATTTTAAAACCTTTAACATTATTATAAAATGTGTACCAGTGAGTACCTTAAGACACCCTTTAAAAATTGAAGTTGTGGAAAAGGAAACAGAAAAGAAATTAAAATTAACAAGAAGTTTGAATTTGAGGATTGGGTTAGGTTAAAACAGTAGCCATAGCCAAAACGATAGTGAAATAGAAAGTGAGGATATTTATTTTTTCCTGCTTTCTCTTTGTGTGAATTTGAAACTACATCATAATCACAAAACCCTTTTTTCCCCCTGTCACCAGCTAACTTTGTCAATTTAGGCAAGTCACTTTAGCTTTCTGGAGAGAAATTTTGCTGTGCATGAAATTAATATTTTATAAAAAATCTTAAAACACAGTAACTTTAGGAAAATGCTGGAAATGACAGCACAGGAATGACAGCACAGACCACAATCTTATTCCAAGTTAAATAAATCCTGGAGGTTGATGTCCACTTTTCACGGAAAAAATGATGCATTTTGTTTCCATATTGGATCAACTTCCTGTATTAAAATGGGATTTCTGCTAGGAAAGTGGTCTGAACATTGACACTATGGTTTGGGCATGAAGGTCATACTCTGCAGATCACAGATGCAAAAATTCCTGAGGATCTTAACCTGTGTGGAGAAATGTAGAATATGAGTATACTCCTTTAATCAATTTAGAATCAAGACATATATTTCTAAAAGGGCTTTTGAAGTATTGAGATGTCTCAAGGAAAATGGCTCGCTTTTTTTCTCTTAGGAATGCTGCACATATTTTTGAGAAGTTAATTAAGAACAGCATTGTTTCCTTGTTTGATAACAAATCAATAATAACATTCTAGAGTTTTATAGTACCTTTCTTGAAAGAACTTGATATACGCAAGTGAGAAATCCTATTTTTATTGCTCATAAAATTGCTAATTTGATTTGTCTCAGTGACAGTGTAAAAATTTGTATTGCCTACGAACCATAGAGAGTGTTTATTTCATCTGTTGAAACTCAGAGGGAAACAAGGAATGGGGTGAGCTTCCATGCTATATCGTGGAGAGGAACTTCAGTTGCAAAACAACAGTAACAATGACATAGATTTAGGGAACACGGTTCATTTTGATGTTGTGCTTTGCTATGGTCTGAATGCTTATGTCTCCCCCAAATTTATATGTTAAAATCCTAACCCTTAATTGATGGCATTAGGAGGTGGGGCCTTTGGCAGGTGATTCAGTCATGAGGGTGGAGCCTTCATGAATGGGATTAGTGCCCTTATAAAAGAGGCCCCAGAGAGCTGCCTTGTCCCTTTCATCATGTGAGACCACAGCAAGAAGGTGCTGTCTGTGAACCAGGAAGTAGGTCCTCACCAGATACCAATTCTGCTGGTGCCTTGATCATGGACTTCCCAATCTCCAGAACTGTGGTAAGTAAATTTCTGTTGTTTATAAGCCACCCAGTCTAGGGTATTTTGCTATAGCAGCCTGAACAGACTAAGACAAATTTGAACCAGATATTCTAGAGTGAATTCCATGGAACTGCATGATGAGCTACAAGAGCCAGCTGAAGCATGATAAGGTAGGAGAAAAAAGATAAAGAGCAACAAGAAAAGGATTCTTAGTGAAGAAGAAAACTGCTAAGCTACATGCCTCGGACAAAAGAATGAGAAGGAAGGTACATGAGGAATTGTGAGTAATACGAAAGTTTTGGTTAGAGATTGCTAAGGCTGTAAACATGAAGTCGGAGTGGGAGGGACAGTAAATTTGAGGGTATTTACTGGGGGATACACTTGACTTGCTATCAAACGTGCTTTTCTGAAAAGTTGTATGAAAATCGAATAAAGTAAAAACATATTTAACAGTTATTCACAAAAAATTTATGTCTATAAGGGAAAGGGTACTTTGTCACATGAATACGAGGATACTTCAAAAAGTTCATTGCAAGATTCATATTATCTCTTAATTCTGTTTTTCTACGAACTCTCTGAAGTACCTGAGTACCAATCCCCTAAATTATTTCTTTTAAAATTCAAGATTTTTGTCTATGTTCAGTTTTCTTAAATGGACGAGCGATTGAATCAGGCAGTTGAGGGAGAAATACACATCGTTTTAGTTTGGGGTGTGGCATCGCAAAAGGAGAGAATGTTCCTAACTGAAAGAGGCCCTTGGAATTATCTAATTGAAGTCTTTATTCTCCAGATAAGAAAACTGAACACTGAATGCTTCGCTCAAGGTTGAGCAGCGAGTCACTGAGAGTTAACCAAAGGTTGAATGATTTGTTCATGGTTCTCGGCTGACTGGCTGAAAAATCAGAGCTGGAACCCAGTGGTCTTCCTTCCCACTCAAGACTCATTCTCTGCCTCTCTCTTAGACTTGATGGTTTACTGTGTATAAAGAGTGAGACAAAGCCACAGTGCAGTTTCCCATTTTGTTCTCTAGGGCCCTTTCCTGCTTCAAACTCCTGTGATTCTATATTAACACTGCATCTCCTGTTTTTTAAGACTGTTGCCTAAAGGGATTCATTGTAAGACCAGGAGGCAGCCAAGAAAAGAAATAACTGTTACTGGCTCCCAATGGCCAAGGAGTATAATAATATATCTTATAGAAGGTGATAGATAATGTTAAAAGAAGAAATTTATCTCCCAAAAGGCAATAAAGCTTTACAACTGAGTGCAGGGGGAAAAAAAAACCCAGCTCAGTTTCTCTTCACTTCTCCCGAAATCTATCAAATACGACACCTTAAATTGGTCCAAGTTTTACAGATAACAGGAAACCACAAGTGTGATGTTTTTGGAGATGCCATACATCTCCAAAAACACGTCATTTTGTTCTGGCTTTCTCTTCTTTGCACACCATTTAATTTAGCTTCTTGTCATTTCTTTTCAGAGATTCCACATGCATCTCTAGTTCCCCAGAAATAGCCCTTTATTTGTTACTGCAGAAAACGCATTATGTGAGAATTGAGAGAGAGAGAGAGAGAGAGAGAGAGACATTAAATGCAATTCTCAAGAACCACTTTTTTATTCTCTGCAAAGTACCATAGTGCTGATTCACAGGTAAGGGCTTCAATTAAAATCTCAGTGTTTGAAAATTATTTTATTTCTAAGTGGCACTCTTGCATCACTTATTTTCCCTTTTGGTTTCTTTTTTTCCTTATCTAGCATACAGATTTCTTGCTAAACATGTTTTGATCATTATGCATTCATATGAAGTCTTTGGTGCAGCAAAATTTTTAGATGGATCACCGAAAGAATAGGCAGGATTGTTCTAAAAGAGAGATTGTCTTTGAATAGAATGTAAAATATCAAATAAAACATTTAAATAGGCATCCTGTGCTTTGATCAGACAAAGCTGTAGAATCAAAGAATGCTACAGCTGGAGGGGGTCTTAGAATTTCTAGGGAAGTTTCCTTATTTTATAGGTCAGGGAACTGAGGCCCATTATAGGCAGATTAGGAAGTGAACTAGCCAGGCACTTCCTCAACTGCCAATCTACAAAGAGCACTAAAACATCACCAGATAAATGGGAAATCAGAGCCAGATCACTCAGGTTTCCGTACACAGCTCCTTATTACTTTGTGTACAGTCAACTGTAAGTTGATAGTCTGCTAAGACATCTGTAACTAAAGAATGCATGATGTGGTACTTTAACCAAGAGTAGGTGATTGATTTTATTTTCTGAATTTTAATTTCTTTGGTATGCATCTGAGCACACTAATTTTTATTTTTTAATTTAATTAATAATTAATTAATTTTTTGGCAGCTGGCTGTTATAGGTATCAAACTATGGATCTTAGTATTATCAGCACCATGCTCTAACCAACTGTGCTACCTGGCCAGCTCAACATACTACTTTTTATTTATTTATTTATTTATTTATTTATTTATTTATATTGTTTTCATTATACATATTTATGGGTGTACAATATACATGCATATATATATTTTGTTTTGTTTTGTTTTGTTTTTGTGACTGGTAAGGGGATCGTAACCCTTGGCTTGGTGTCGTCTGCACCACGCTCAGCCAGTGAGTGCACTGGCCATCCCTATATAGGATCCGAACCCGTGGCCTCGGTGTTCCCAGCGCTGCACTCTCCCGAGTTAGCCATGGGGTTGGCCCTACATGCATATATTGTATAATGATCTAATCAGAATAGTTAACATATCTATCACCTAAATATTTATCATTTCTTTGTGGTTATAGCATTCAAGATCCTCTTTGCTAGCTATACTGAAATATACAATACACTATTGTTAGCTATTGTCACCATAGGGCACCAGAACTTATTCTTCCTAAGTGTTACAAAGTGACAACCTTTCCCTGGCCCCCCCACCCTCCCTTTCCCTGCCTCTAGTAATCACTATTCTAATCTCTGTTTCTCTCTTTTTAATTTACTTTTTTTAATTGACCCATTATAATTGTATATATTTATGGAATACAATATGATAAATAGGTACATTCATACTGCATGCAATGATCATATTGGGGTGTTTAGTATATCCATCGCCTCAAACATTTGTCACATTGTGTTAGGAACATTCAACATCATCTTGACTAGATGTTCAAAGATACACAGTACTTTGTTGTTAACTGTAGTCTGTCTATATTACTATAGAACCCTTGATCCCATTCTTCCATCTAATATTTTATATCCACTGACCACCCTCTCCCCACCCACCCCAATCTCCCTACCAATCTCTAATAGCCACTGTTCTACTCTCTACTTCTATGAGATCAACTTTTTTAGCCGCACATATGAGTCCAGGACATGAACTATTTCTCTCTCTGTGCCTGGCTTATTTCACCTAACGTAATTTTCTCCAAGCTCATTCATGTTGCTGCAAGTGGCAGAATTTCATTCTTTTTTATGGCTGAGTACTATTCCATTGTATATATATACCACATTTTCTTTAACCAAACATCTGCCAACACTAATTTTTAAACTCACACACAGAAAAGAGGACAAGAAGTACAGAAGAATGGGTGACATTTTCATAGATTTTTTAATAAAACACTAACCCTCCTTTAGCCAATGGAAAATATATTGGTAATCAAACTTCTTTCTGCAAGCAAACATTTTAAAATTCAAATTCTCTCTATTCCTAAAAAAATGACTAAAGTGACAGAGTGCTAAACCATTATCTTGTCTCAGATACCCACACACCTTAGCCAGGACCTATGGCCATGAGAAGGGACTGATTTTACCAAGATCATGGAGCCATTGCTATGTTCATATTGATGGATATAATTCGACAAATATCGATACTATACTTGTTGTCAGAGTCTCCAGAATCTTACACTCTAGCTGTAAAAAAAAATGTAGACATTAACATTAGCTCTTTCCTGAGATGGCTGGAGGTCCCCGGGGACAGAGAAGTTGGAAGCTTGTGTTTGCTGATGGAAACCAAAAGGCTTCACAAAGGAGGTGACATTTGAACTGCTAGTTGAAGGATGAATATGAGTTTGCCAGGTGGAATAGGCCAGGAAAGGGGAACCAAGGGGTCATCTTGCAACATGAGCATATGCAGCAATAGTCTAGAAGATTGGGAAATTTTTCCTGGTGAAAATGTTCAGGTAAAACATTAATATTATTCTTAAAATGCATCAGCAAAAATGTGGGAGGGGTAGAGGTTATAATGATAAATGATACAGTGCTCAGATCTTCCATTGGGCCTTAAGGACTTAACGCCTCTAGCTGCTGAGAGGGATCTGAAACAGTCCTCAGTCCCCAGCCTTCTCTGGGAATTGCCTCATCCGACAAGAGTCCCTGCCTAAGGGCTCACCCTTTTTCTGGGGCACATCAAATGACTGGTCAAGATGGAGGTGGCCCAACCTGTGACAGTGTTGAAGGGCTTATTCCTCTTTCAGAGCTCCCCAAGGGATCAGCTGAGGCCATCTGCACCGCAGCCCAGCTCCTCCCTCTGCCCAATCCTCCTGCCATCCCCTTCTTTCCAATGGCTGTGGATTCCAAGAGCACTCTTCAATAAACTTCCTGCATGCTCATCTCCTTCTCAGAGTCTGCTCCTAGACGTAGGAGATACCTAGATATTACAAGATAATTAAAGATGTAGAATATCACGTTTCAACAAGCAAGAGCCCATCAGTCTTATATTCACTGAAAGGTGGTGGGACAGTTAGAGAAGCCAGGATTTGTCACCATTTTATTGCAATTCCTTCTGAACCTTTCCTTCTACCACTGCCCACTTAGAACACTTTTGCCTTTTTCGGTCCTCTTTCTGATGGCCTCCAAACCCATTTCCCCATTCTCACCTTCAGGGGTTTCTAGGAGTTTCTTGGGCTCCAGCCTCCAGATAACTTTTCTGTGAGCCTCTAGACCAATTCTATAACTGGTGGTCCTCCAGATATTTCCTCCAGCCCACATAGAGCACTCTGAACTGTATTTCTCAAAGTGTGGTCCTCAGACTGCCTGAATCAGGTGCTTGTTTAAAATGCCAATGGCAGGCTCCACTCCAGTTCTACCGATTCAGGAAGAGAAGCCAGGGTGAGGGGTGGGCGTGGGTGTGCGTGTGGGGTGGGTGGGACTTGGCATCTGCATTACAAACAGGCTCCTCAGGAGATCCCTGTGTCCACTAAAGTTTTAGAGTTTGAGAATCTCTTCCTCAGATTTTCTGGGGCATGTATTAAAGAGAAACAATAGCAAGTTGTTTCTGAATTGCCTGTTGAATCAATTGCTTTATAATTTGATGACGAGAGCAGTGTGGACCTTGCATTTATTCTTTTTGTGATGATTTGGACCTTAGCTTGTTCCCCAGGGGTAGGATTGCGGCTGTCTAAATCTAATCAGTCTTCGGGAATCGGACAACTCTGACCACATCTGGAGAGGTTCTGGATATTGTTTGGATGTAGGGTGGGGTGCTGGGGGACAATTTTTCAGGGAGAATATGGCAGCTTGCTGATAGACAGAGGTGGGTGACTATCAGGCAGTTTTCAAAGGCTTAGCTCCAAGTTTCTATTCAGCTGGAACTGGGGAGGGAGCAGGTATGTATTCACTGTGGTGGAACAACCGAGGATTTGCCAAAAGGCACTGAAATTTAGAGAGTATCATGGTTGCTGAAAATAATTTTTTATAAAAATCAACTTGAGGTATAAATTAATTAATTAAATTTAATTCAACACTCCTCTTTTAAATGTACAGTTCATAACTTTTTGACAAATATACAGCTGTGCAATCATTATCAAGATAAAGACAAATCCCAGCTTCCCCAAAACTCTTTAGTGTCCCATTTGCAGTCAATCTCCACCCCACCATTCCTGATGTGAGGCAACCATTGTTCAATGGTTCAGTGGTTCAATGTGACTTTCCTCCACAATAGATTAGCAGGGACTTTTCTGAATTTCATATTAATGGAACCATGCAGAATGTACTCTGTATTTGAAGGATCTCTTCATTAGATGCAAAATTCTTGGTTACAGTTTTTTCTTCTAGCACTACTTTAAAAATTTTCTCATTTTTAATTCTTTCTAAAAAGAAAAAATACTCTGCTGCTTTTTCTCTTTACAAACCCTTGTGTTGAGGGCTGACTCTCAATAGATCTAAGCGAGGGAGCTGCTCTGCTAGTTACGAAACCCCAACTTCCAGAACTTTGAAGATGTTCCATTATTATCTCACTTGCATCGTTTCTGATAATTTCTGTGATAGTTCAGACCTTCGTTTCTGTCTATATAATGTATCTTTTTTCTCTGGCTTCTTTTAAGATCTGTCTCTTGATGATTCTCTAAATATGTGTATATGTGTGCACACCTATGTGTGTGTATTTATACTGCTTGGGATTCATCAAGCTTCTTGGATCTGTGTATTTCGGATTTTCGCCAAGTTCCAACTTTTGTTTTGCCATTATATCTTGAAACATTTTTTGTGCCTCAGTGTCATCATCTTTCAGGTAGATAGTATCAACTAATAATAAATTATCTAATGATAGTATTATTTCATAAGGTTATTATTTAAGGTAATGCATGCAACTGTCTCAGCATGATGTTTGATACATAGAATATGCTCTAAAAATTGTCTGCTTCACAGAGAATAACAAATGCTGGCAAGGATGTGGAGAAAGGAGAACCCTCCTACACTGTTGGTGGGACTGTAAATTAGTGCAGCCATTGCAGAAAGTAGTATGGAGGTCCCTCATACAGCTACAGATATAACTGCCATACCATCCAGGAGTCCACTGCTGGGTATGTACCCAAAGGAATGGAAATCATCAAGTTGAAGGGATATCTGCACTGCCATGTTTATCGCAGCTCTATTTATACTAGCCAAGAGTTGGAACCTAAATGTCCATCAACAGATAACTGGATAAGGAAAATGTAGCATTTGTACACAATGAAATACTACTCTGCCATAAAAAAGAATGAAATTCTGCCATTTGCAACTACATGGATGAACTTAGAGAAAAATATGTTAAGTGAAATAAGCCAGGCACAGAAAGAGAAATAGTGCATGTCCTCACTCATAAGTGGGAACAAAAAATAAATAAATAAATAAACAAATGAATAAAAAAGAAAGAAACAACAATCACAATAAATTCATTGAACTTTCAAAAGGAGAGAACAGAACTGAGGCCACCATAGGTGGGAAAGGGGGATGGGAAGGGGGCTTGCTGAGAAATTGGTACAGGACCACAAAAAATGATTACATTGTATAGTCACTTATTACCCTGATTTGAGCATCACATATTGCATACAGGTGTTGATATTTAACACTTTACCCCACTGATATATGCAATCAACTATGTTTTAATAAAAATAAATAAATAAATAAATAAATAAAAAGTAAAAAAAAATTTTTTTAAGTCTGCTTCACTATGATGTCATATGATTAATTATCTCAAGGTGATCAAGCTTGACCATGAAAAATGGCACTATTAATATTCATGTCAGCCACAGGCACAGACCAAGATTATCACAGGCAAACTGGTGTATATGGTCATATATGAGAATAAAAATTGATTGGTGTAGCTTCCGTTTGTCACTTGGGACACAGCTTGTGTGTAGTAGACGGTTCCTTCTCTTCCCCTTCTTCCCCCATTAATGAGTGGATTTGCTCTCAAATTGGAATCAAGGCACCAGGATTGTAGCTTGGACCATGACACCCTATAGCTGTTTGGTACTGAGCCAAAATTTTAATTACTAGACTTTATAAGAGTAGTTTTAGGTTTGCAGAAAGTTGAGTAGATAGTACAGAGAGTTCCCACATATCCCTTCTCTCCCTCACTCACAGTTTCCCCTATTATTAACATCTTGCATTAGTATGGTACTGTTTTATAATTCATATACCAATATTGATTCAGTATTATTAACCAAAGTCCATAGCTCACACTAGGGTTTATTCTTCGTGTTCTACGTTCTATGAGTTTTGGCAAATACATAACATCATGTATCCACCATTATAGTTTCATACAGAAGAGTTTCACTGCCCTAAAAATCCCCCGTGGTCCACATATTGCACTCTTTCCTCCAGCTCCTTACAACTACTGATCTTTTTACTGTCTCTATAGTTCTGCCTTTCCCAGAATGACATACAGGTGAACCGTACAGTATATAGCCCTTTCTGACTGGTTGCTTTCACAGAGCAACATTCATTTAAAGTTCATATCTTTTAGGGGCTGATAGCTCCTTTCTTTTCGTTGCTCAATAATATTTCATTGTAAGGATATAGCCCTGTTTATTTATCCATATACCTTTGGAAAGATATCTTGGTTGTTTCCAGTTTTTGGCAGTTATACATAAAGCTCCTAGAAACATTTGCATGCAGGTTTTCTTGTGGATATAAGTTTTCAACTTATTTGGGAAAATGACGAGGAGCATGACTGCTGAATCATAATGTAACATTTAATTTTGTAATAACCTGCCAGCCTGCCTTCCAAAATGGCTGTAGCATTTTTTATTCCTATCAGCAATCAATAAGAGTTCTTGTTGCTTCACATCCTTGTCAGCATTTGGTATTGTCAGTTTTTTAGATTTTTAGCTAATCTAGTAGGTGTATAGTGGTATCACATTGTTGTTTGAATTTGCAATTCTCTAATGACATATGAGGTTGACCATATTTTCACATGCCTATTTACCATCTGTGGACCTTCTATGGTGAGGTGTTCAGCTATTTTCTCAATATTTTAATTGGGTTGTATGTTTTCTTATTGTTGAGTTTTATGAGTTCTTTTAGTATTTTGCATACAAGTTCTTTATCAGATATGTTGTTTGCAAATATATTAGATATGTGTTTTATAAAAAACACAGATATGTGTTTTGCAAAGCCAGTCTGTGGCTTATCTCTTTACTCTCTTGGTCTTTAAATATTTTTATACACCACCATCTTTCTAGGAATCCAATTACACATATATTAGGCTATGTGATATTTTCCACAGATTACTGAAGCTTTGTTTATTTTTTCAGTCCTTTTTCCCTTTGTACTTCAGTTTAGATAGTTTCAATTATTCTATTTTCAAGTTTGCAGATCTATTCTTCTGCACTATCCAATTTGCTTTTAATTTCATCCATTAAACTTTTCTTTCCACACATTAAATATTTTCATCACTAGAATTTCTGTTGGTTCTTTTTTATATTTTCAATTTCTCATCTCATTATTTTTATTTTTTAAAATATATTTCAAACATACTTACAGCTGCTACTTTAATGTACTTCTCTGTTAATTCCATTATATCTTCCATTTCTAGATCCATTTCTATTGACTGATTTCCTTCTAAGTCATGGGTCACATTTTACTGTTGCTTTCCATGCCTAGTAATTTTCTATTGAATGCTCGGCATTTTGAATTTTAGGATATTGAATGCTGGATTTTATTTTCTTTCTTTAAAGAGTGTTAGACTTTATTCTGGTAGGCAGTAATACTTGCCGATCAGCTTTATCTTTCTGAGGCTTACTTAAAAGCTCTGTTAGGGCAGGTTTGAAGGAAATTTTAACCTAGGGCTAGTTTGTCTTATTATTAAGGTGTGAATCTTCTGAGAGTCTACCAAATGCCCTAGGTACTCTCCACTTTGGCTGATCAGAACTTTTACATCTCCCAGACCTGTGCGAGCTCTAGAAATTGCTGAGTTTATAGTTCCTGAGTCATTCTTTGCCTGACTTAGAGGAATTTCAGCCCATGAACTCATAGTTTAATATTAGCAATGGATTCTAGAGGACCTCTAAGCAAATTTCTGGAGCTCTTTATCTATCTCATAGATTCCAGCTGTCTTTGCAACCCTGAACTTCAATCTTTGTCTTTTCAACTAAACGATTCTACTGTGTTCTGCTTGAGATCTCCCTCCCTGCACTGCTTTCCAGAAAGCAATTGTGGACAGAAAGCCAGGGCAATCACACAACTTTCCTCATTCGTTTTCCTTTTCTCCAAGAGCACAGTTCTGTGCTGCTTATTGTCCAATGTCTAAAGACAGTTATTTAGTATATTTTGTTAAGTTTACAAGTTATGTTGGGAACATAATTCTAGCTCCAATTGCTTTATCATGATTGGAAGTCCAATGTCCAATATTAAATATTTTAAAATTATACAATCTTTCCCCAGGTGTGGTTGAAAGCCTATTCTAGCTCTGAGCTAGACCCTTTGATAATAGAGCAAGAGGGGTCTCTGCTCTGGGCCCCACATTTTAGAGGAAAGCACAAACAGACACACAAATGAATTTATTAGGAAAACATGGGCAGTGGTGCCTCTGTTGAGATCTGGTGCTTAGCACTGACTCAGCAGAACCTTTAACCCAAGACATACTCTTGTGATTGACACTGTCCATGCCTCAGGGGAGCCTTCTTTTTGCCCTATGTTCCTGAATCAAAATGTTACAAAATGTGACATTATTTGAAGCCACAAAGGTTTCAGGGTTGTGCAACTGATAGCTTCAGAGACAGACACTGCTTTAGGGTGTTGGGAGCATTTGAATAGCGGAAGCACTGAGGGAGAGAAAAGACAAATTAACTTGCCAAAATCTTCTTCTCAGACAGCCCGAATACAATAAATTCCAAATGGTCATTTATCATTTGCCAGTAGTGCCAAATATTTATTTTCTTACTTCTCCTTATGTTAACATTTTTTTGTACCAGAGGTACTCACAAATTACTGTAGTATTTGCAACAGTTGCACATGGCAGCTGAGGAATGCTTTAAAATACATGAAAAATTAATATTTCTGTTAAATTTATGTGTATGTAGATGTATGCACAGCATTTTGTAAAATGTTGTAGTGGTGCTTTACCATACCAACTAGATAGATATTGAGTTCTAGGATTTTGAATAGGTTAAATTTTCTTAAAATATTTATTAAGACTTAAATTTGCAAAAGAGCAAATTTTATAATTTCAGCATTATTTAAACACTTTTAATTTAATGTTTTGATATCTATAAATTATAATTTGTATTTTGCCTTTTCATTTTAAAAGATAATTTTGAATATTTCAGAAGAAATAAAATTTCAAAAACATACAAATTGTTCTATTTTTTAACATTTAAATTTTCGATAAGATATATTCAAGATTCAGGGGCTGGCCAGTTAGCTCAGTTGATTAGAGCACAGCCTTGCAACACCAAGGTCACAGGTTTGGATCCCCATGCCGGCCAGCCACCAAAAAAAAGATATATTCAAGATTTTTGTACTTTCAATAAATTATGTTTTAGTATTTTATATCATTTGGAATGAGTACAAGCTGAAATAATGATACGTGTAGAAAATACAAAAACATAGTTCAGTTAAGTAGCTGAAAAGGAAAAGTAAACATCATTAGGAAGGTGTATATTTGTCAAGGCAGGAGGATAGAATGCATTTTATGTAATAGTTAGTCAATTTGGGGTAGTTTATAATGAAATGAGATTTATTTCTTACAGTTTTGGAGTCTGGGAAGTCCAAGGTCCAGGGAACACATATGATGAGGGCTTTTTCCTTGGTGGTGACTCTCCACAGCAATGCAGGGTGTCACGGTGAGAATGCACTGAGCAAAAGAGAGCTAAGTTTCTCACTCACTCTCCTTTTAAAGCCATTACTCCATGTCCATTACTCCAAGAATGGATCAATACATTCACAAGGGCACAGTCTTCATAATCTAATCACCTCTTAAGGGACCCACCTTTCGAATACCGTAGTCTGATTTCCCACCTTCTTAACACTGTTACAATGGGAATTAAGCTTCAATGAGTTTGCAGGGGGACATTCAATCTACACCAGTAACTTAAATATTTACACATACAGTGTGAAAGCCATCATTTACACTCTTGCTCTGGGCCCCGTGAATATTAGGGGTGGGCCTTGTTGAGAGGGATGGAGAGAAAATATCCTCATTAGTTGAGACAGGGTCCCATTGTGTGTGTGTTGTGCTCAGACTGGGTGGGTGAGTGGGTGAGATGGGGAGTTCAGGAAGACTGATTTGAGAATGTTTGTCCCCAGAATTGCTATTCACGGCTCTGGAGTAGGCTTTGCTTTCATCAGCCAGTGGTCCTATCATAGAGGTTGACGCCAAGTAGGCTCAGGATTCCAGCCAGCAAAGAACTTAATTGCAAGCAGGGTCACTGAGGCAGACATCTGTTCATACAAATGGTCAGAGGTCATGATGGTGGTGGTTGGAGTTGGGGGGAAATAGATAGGAAAATGCCTGCCTACTTCCCCTCTGGAAGTCCCAGTGGCATTCATTATCCTTGGATACAGGCTCCCAGCTGCCGGTTGTAACCAATTCGTGGGATGCTTCTACACTGGTCAAGATTGACCCAGGCTCTGAGCTGGTGGAGTCAACATCATTGACTCCTGTTCAAAGGCATAGGACTCAAAAAAACAATGGGAGGTATTTTTATCTATCCCATGTGACTAAGAATAGTATTTGCAGTATGGTTTATAAACAGCTTAGTCATAAGCATCTTGCTAGGCATGTCTCCTATGACAAAATTTATGTTCTGTCTGTGATCAGCTTTGCTGGATTACTTTGGCTGAACCTAGGTTGACGGTGCATTGCCTTTTTGCCAATTTCTGTGCTGGGCACTAGGGGAACTTTGGCAGGAGAGGCTAGCTATGAGTGTTTAATGGAGTGCTCCAGGTGTGAGAAGAAATTGTGCCTATGAGAAACAAATCAGAGAAATTAAAAAATAACTCTCTCAGGCCATTCATGTGGCTAGCAGAGAGTGCATCCTTCTAACCAAAGATACCGCCATCCTGTGCAAACAGTGTTAGCAAAACCCAGATGGATGATTACCTTCACTAGGTGAAATGTTAGTGCCAGTTACAAATTAGCTGAAGACCATGATCTACTTAAGGTGAAGGACTGTGCCATGTTTATTACTGTGCCTCTGGTCCCTTGTTCAATGGTTCTCAACCCAGGCTACATGTTACAAACACCAGGGGAGCCCTTAAAAATATTCTGCCAAGTCTCATTCCAGACCAATTAAATCAGAATCTCTCAGACATTGGACACTGGCACGTTATATTTTTTAAAGCTTCCCAGGAGATTGTAATGTGCATTCAAGGTTGGTATTTGCTAAGCTAGCTATCAAGCTATCAATTACATAGTAATTGCTCAATGAACATTCAATAAACTACACTTGGACCAGGTAGCTTTTGCAGATACCACTTTAACCAAGAGAAAGAAAAGGGTGAGAAAAGAGGCTGCATCTTTCCAGGTGGCAAACTGCAGAACTGGAAAGTTTTATCCAGACATGTAGTCTCATGGCTTTTAAAAAGGTGTGTGTGGTGGCAGTCGTGAGGGGGGGTGATTTTAGGCTCTTTTGAGAAGCAATGAGGTAACAACCTTTCTAAGATTGTCTGTTCTGGCTGGAAGTCCAGGGCTGTGGTGAAATCATTAGAATTTTAAAGTTGTACAACATTGCTGCTTTTTGTAGAAGAAATAACCTCTATTCAGATTTGTCCATTTACTCAACTGTCTAAGACAAATGCAGCTTGCTGTAGTACACGGGGGGAAGCTTAGCTATGTCCTGGCAAAGGGACAGGAATAGCCACTGTCTGTGTGTAAAATGTATAGCCCCAGACTGCTCAGTTTTGGGAGTTTTATGTTTGTACCAAAATGTGAGTCTGGGGTTGAAGGGGCCCCTACCTCACATTTCTGAATTGTTGAAGACCACAGTTTATGAAGAACAATTTATGAGACTGTGTATAAGATAAATATTAAAACATTGAACTAAAGTTTCTAGTGAGGGCATTAATGAATATATGAGAGTAAAATTTTATGGCTCTTACTTTTCCTTTCTTTTCTTTCGTGGGTGGGGGAATTAGTGTATGCCCATGCACAGATAACTGCTTCAGCTAGTATTGTAAATTGCAACTGGTTCTTTATGGGAATTTCCCAAATCTTAATTATTGACTGTGTATAGCTGATTTCCAAGAGTAGGCTGAGTTATGGCTATCAAAAAGAAAAAAGCATTGCAATCTTTTTCATTATTACTTTATTTCCTCTAATAACTTGTCTTTTAAAAAAAGCATGCTTGAACATTTTTGGAGATTGCTTAATAACTTAGATAAACTAAGTTATCAAAAAAATAAAAAGAATGAATGGAAAAATGAATAAATGGATAGATGGACGAATGACCCAACAACAGCAGCCATACACACCTGTGGCTGCCCCCCCCACCCCCATGATATGTTCTGTGAGGCAAAACTGGCCCATCTGCATTATAGTTTCATTCAGCTCTTGTCTATGTAGAAGAAGCTGTTATCTACTCATTGATAGTAAACCCAATATTGATCTCACTTTATGTAGGATTTTGCTCTGTTCTGATCATCAACCCATGATTTGAAATGTTTTTTATGACCTCGCTGTGGGTTAAGTGTATCTGCCAAAAGTTCATGTATTGGAAACTTAACCCCCATCGTAACCATGTTAAGAGGGTGGGAAATCCATTTATGGTATTTGAGAGGTGGGGCCTTTAACAGGTGATTAGATTGTGAGGACTGTGCCCTTGTGAATGGATTGACCTGTTCATGGAATAATGGGCCTGGTTCTGATGACTCTAAAAGGAGAGCGAGTGGAAGTTAGCTCTCTTGCTCAGTCCTTTCTCACTATGTGACACTCTGATCACCGCAGAGCCCTGTAGAGAGTTCCTACCAGGAAGGCCCTCCCAGATGTGCCCCATGGACGTGGACTTCCCAGCCTCCAAAACTGTAAGAAATAAATTTATTTCTTTATAAATTGACAAATTTCAGGTATTCTGTTATAAGAAACAGAAAAAGGCTAACACAGTCTTGTGTCTGTAAAGGATAGTAAGGGCAGAATAAAATGAAATATTTTAGGGAGGGTATATCCCAAGAATGGAATTGACTTTAAAACTATATAACTTTAGCTTTCATTCTATTTACTGTCTTATACTCATACATCTACTAAAGAATGACAAATGTCTTTAGAAGCTTGCTGCCAGGTGTAAGATCAGGAAAAGTATTTCTAAAAATCTTGAGAATCTTAGAAGCAGGGACTCGGAGTTATCTAGTCTGTTTTTTAGATGAAGAAACTGAGCCCCAGAGAGGTTTATTTGTCTTAGACCATGCAATAGCACACACAGAACTAGAACCCAGATGGGACATAACTAGTCAAACTTGCTCAGGAAACAAAACCTAACATGGGCATGTGACAGAGTCCTCCTTTTTTCTGCTATGAATAGGGAAAATCTGTTTGTCAAGTCATGGAGATTTGGAGGTGGGGGTGGGTAGGTATAAGAAGATGGGGAAAGGGAGGATGAATGCTTGTCTTTGTTAGGAGTGAGCTTCCCCATAGCTATAGGTAATATCATTTCATTCGCTGTGGGCACCATCAGGATTTCAATAGACTGGGCTTCCAGGCCTCTTGGGAATTGGTCGAAATGTGAACTGAGGTGGTAGCCCATCTTATTTTTGGCAGAACCAGCACAGGGTGCCTTAATTCTGTCTTCTTGGCCAATTGATCCCTCAGTGATGACAACACAATTCTTGCTCTGGTGGTAATGCCCACAATCCTGAGTCGCATGTGGCCCCTGCCAGCAGTATGCCACTTACATTAACTAGAGCAACCGTCTCTAGGATTCAACTCCTAGCCCAGACATTTTAGGGATAAAGCAAGAGTACATGTGACAAATTAAACATTGTACGTCACAGTGATGCATGATAACAGCATTCTTCAGCAATCATATCTTACAGAAAGTCTGCTGAGGAAGGAAAGAATGAGTTATTCCACACCAATTGGTATATGACTCAGATTGATTTGGACGGAGATCTGTTCCATCGTCCACACACAGGCAAGCTCAGGGAGGTTAAATCACTCATAAGTATTTTCAGCCTAGAGATTTGCTGCTCAAAGAAGAGTTCTTTGTATTTTACTTGAAAGTGAATGTTACGGGGAGTCTGCTGATCTGGGTTCAGGAGCTAGTTATGCTAGCAGGGCGTTGGCTTGACCTTGGCCAAGTCACATTGGCTCTTTGGGTCTCATTTCCTCATCTGTTTAATGAGATTGTGAGACTAGCCAGCCTCTAGATTTTCTTTTGGTTCTAACATTCTAACTAGTATCTTATGGTCTTAATTATTTCTTCTACTCCCTTTCCCCCATACATGGCTCACTGAGAGCAGTTTGTGGAGAGGTGACCTTGTGAGCTGACCAGTGCTTGGGGATTAAGCACTGGTCCATTTACAACTAGCCCACCAGTGTGGCATCCTTCCCCAGGCCACTTCCTCCCCAAGACTTGTCACCTATGAACTTCACTGAGCGTCCTCATTATCCCTTTTTCCCTTGAAAAGACCACTCACTTCTAAGAGACTTCAGATTCTGGTAGCCTCTCCACCCTCTGGCAAGGCAGAATCTGGTACGATCATTCCCCCTTTCTGTACTAAGTACCTAAGATTAGATCTTAGTCTTAAGCCAAACAGAGAAAATAGTCCACTGGGTACCTGTTAGTGTAGCCTCATGAGACAGGCCATGTTTTTATTTGGCAATTTGGGGACCCAAAACACAAAGGATAACTTTGAAAAAGGATGACTTTTGACATTTTGGATTTTATTTTTGGTTCCAAAAAGTATCTACCACATATAAGTCTAAACTTTTAGAAGCATGCTATGTATGATTGGCTATGCTTTCTGTTGATGTTTACTCTTCCATAGTTCCTTGTGCTTTCTTTGTAACAGGAATTCATACACGGACATTCTTTGGTCCTAGAGGAAACATTTTACCCAGGAAATGAAAGTCTTCTGCTTTCTCTGACGACCTTTATTTTGTGTTTCTTTGGGATAGATTCCTGAGTCATGTAACCAGTGAAAAATGCCAAGTTCTTTTATTAAAATCTCACTGGAGTGTATGAGACAGCAAAGAATTACAGCTTTAGAACATTATTTGACCTAAAAGACTTTGAAAATTATCAAATCCAATATTTTCTCTTTACAGATAAGCAAACAGGCTCAGAAAGATGAAGTAACTTGTTTGAGGTCACACAGCTCGCAAGGATCAGAGTGAGAAATGAAGTCCAGGTCTCCTAATTTTTAGTGTGCACATTTTAGGAGGGGGGGTTGTAGAGCAAATGGAACAAGCATAGTTACCTTTTTGGTAACTTCATGTCCTAAGCAAGCCCATTTTCCAATTTTGTATTTTAAAATTTTGTCATTAAGTTTGGTATTTTAACAAAAAATTCCAATATTATGAAATAATCTTGATACTAACATGTATTGCAAGAACATCTTCCTAGACCCGGGTAGTAAACTCAAATGTCTCAGGAGACAGGCAGGTTATGGGGGACAAAGCCAATGGAATGGATGCTTCTGGCAAACTGGAGCTATGATATAAGCCTTGCCTGTAAGCCTTTGAGTTCTGTCCCCCAGCCCACTCCCCCTCTGCCACTTCTCTAATGTATACAAAACATTGAACCAATGAAACAGTGCAGCCCCTGGGTGACCCAGTGGAAGTGGCAGGTACTTTTACTGTAATATAAGCAAGGATTTCTCCTCGTTCACCCGTTAATCCCCAGCACAGCATCTGTCATATCATAGGCAGCCAATAAATATTTTTTTCAGTGGGTCAGTGATTAAATATGTATTGAGACTGGAATTTTGGACTCAGTGTAAGCGTCTGCTTTTCAGAAGATAAACTAGTTAAGATCTTGAGGATAATCTTTCTAAAATTTACCACATAGAGTGTGCCAGTTCTTGAACTGTAAGAGCCTTAGGAAAGTTGTCAGTCATTCACAACTTAATATGAATGAATCCCTCCTCTTTGCCTCCTTCTCACCCTGAGTTGAGGTCATTTACATTTGGAGGGAGGATGAGGTAGAGGAAAAGAAGAACCATATGTTGGGGGTGGGGGATTGGGGAGGCTGGTCTATTGCACAAATGGAGGAAGGGAGAAGGGGCTTTAGAAGGCAGAATGAGAAGCAAAAGGGTGGGTGAGAGGAGCAAACAGTGCCTATTGCACAACTTTGTTGAAACCTGGCACTGCTCGATTCCAACATGAAGGAAATGGGTTCACTTTCAGATGAAGATGATTCATAAGGAAGCTCATTATAAATCCTCTGGAAGAAATTGGGCCCTGTATTCTGTTTTGTTTTTTTTTATCTGAGAATCTTTTCCCTCCTACAATCTCAATCTCAATTGCTCTCTCTCTTTCTCTCTCTCTCTCTGCTTCTCTCCAAACTATTATACTGGATAGAAACGTATTTCCCGATTTTACGCTGGGGCCAGGTATCTTCCAGTTACATCACATCATTTCAACAACAACACAACCTGTAGTTCATCACACACCATCAGGGCTTCAGGCAACATGCCCAACATATGTCCTTGGTTAGGGGGAATTCAGGAGCCGAAGCACTCTGAATTGCACTTTGCAAAACCTGTTATGCACTCATGCCAACGGAATGGGGAAAATTCCCTTCCAAAGCTGCCAGAAAGAGCCTCCAGCTGTCTTCACTGAGCTGACATGCACCTGCACCAGAGGCTGCTTGTTACAGCAGCTGCCAGGATCCCTGTGGAAAGCAAGCCATACTTAGCGACATCAAGCGGTCTCATGGGTGACTTGAAGCCAAGAAGTTTCCAGGGTCCGATGTTGTACTTTGCATGAGATGACCTACCTGGGTTTAGTTCCCAGCTCTGCCCTTTCCTAACAGATGGGCTTGGGTAAGTCTTTCAACCTCCAGAGCCTCACTCTACCTGTTGTAAATAGAGATTGCAACCCGTGCTCTGCCTCTCTGAGCTGCCATTTCCATAGCTTCCGCTCCATTCTGGAAGTGCACCCTTGTATATCCATTAGTGCTTTATTCCTCACTACAGCCCATGGGTGGCTAGACACCATGACAAACCTCACTTTAGAGATGGTAAACTCCAACTTAGAGTGTTTAAGAGAACTGACTAAGGCAGCACACCCAGGAAGGGGCATAGCTGAGGTTTAAAACCAGGCCTGCTTTCAGAGTTGTACTAAAAGACCAGATGTGTTGCATGTGGAAGGGCTTTGACAATCACGATCTAGAGAGCACAAACAAGAGTGACTTAACAGCACAGGATCTCATAGGCAGAGAGGGCTCTGGCTGTGGGTGTTGAGCAAGTTATTTGCCCTCACCAAGCCTCAGTTTCCTCATCTCTAAAATGGAGATGATCACAATACCTGCCTCCCGGGTTATTGTGGGGATGAAATTAAATTGTGCTTGGAACGCCTTCAGCACACTGGCTGGTACAGTGGCTCCACATAAGACTTAGCTGCTGCTGTGGTAAGGAGGATGATTTTAAAGTGCTGATTATAAATGAGAGAAAATAAGATTTGTTGACAGGCTTTTTCTCATCTTACACATGCTATCATTCATTCGCTTTCTATTCCCATTTAAATGCAAAAGCCAGAAGGAAAGCTGATTACTAACATCAAATTTTAACAGGAACATTTTTTAGTACAGTAACAAATGCACTTAAGCCTCTCTGTTCTTCAACTTGAATGAATGAAATTCAACACCCAGACCTTCAGTAAGTAATGGACAGTGCCTCCGTCAGCCATATCTCCCCCCTGCCCCTCACACAAGGGTTCTTGGGATCTGCCCCCCATCCCTACCTTTCATCCCAATCTGCTTTTGTTTATTGTCTGTTTCTTGGCTCTGAGCTGTCAATTCCTCACCCATTTGTGCACCTCAGGGCTCGTGTCCGTCTTCATCTTCCTGTCATTGGGCCCCAGCACTTTTTTATCATCTCTGTTTTGGTCCCAAACTTGGGGTCCTAGTCAAGGCCCACAGAGGCCCACCCTGTTGTAAAGATGGTGGAGAGCACTTTGGCTTCCCTCAGGCTTGGGTTGCTTTGCCTTCTGCGGCTCCTGCTTTTAGCTCTCTTATGATTCACACCGGGGCATGTACCAAGCAAAACAGCCATTGAGGCTCAGACTGTGTTTCTCAATGTCAGACCTCCAGATGTTTCCCAAACCCAGAGGTTGTGATCATGTAGCTCAATTCCTGTCTACTGGAGTGAAGCATTAGTTTTTCCTCATGATGTGGCACCAGGCTGGCACGGCCATGACTCGTGCCAGTTAAGGCAGGGTCTCTCGGTGCACAGATGTTGGAGTTGTCTCTGATGCATATATCCTCTCTCTATATATCCTTTCTTAATAAGCAGCCCAAAGGAGGCTTTCCAGGCCAGTGTCAAAACTGGACCATGTAAAGTTTTCTTCGATATCATAGTAGGTTTTAGTAATAGGGAAAAGAAGGTGTGAGATTAATCTCTTTCATGCCAGCAAAGCATGCTTTTTGAAAGACCTTTTACCTCAGTGGCTTCCAAGGTTTCTGCAAGTCTTCCTTCCACCTGCTCCTCCCCAACTCATATGGCCAAGTGGAAATTGCATAGTCTGCAGAAGAGTTACCCAGACCTGGGATGGAAACCCAGCCCAACTGCTAACACACATGTGTGCCAAGCAAGTTAGTTAACTTCTACAGCTCCTGACAGTGGAGGTGATAAAACCTAAAATTTACCTCTTGGGAGAGTTAGGAGTTAACACATGTAATGTACCAGGACAAGGTAGAACTACATGTGTGTGTGGTGTGCGTAGCTGTATGTGTGTAGCATTGACGGGGCTGAGGACACGCTACTTCAAAAGAGGAAAAGAAAACAGCAGGAGCAGGAGGGTCACGCTCACCTCCCCCTCATCCTTCTCCCCTGAAGCAGGTCACAAAACCTTTACTCCAGAGGTGCCCTCCTTATAGTAGGAGGGAAAAAATGTCCTTGTCTTTTAAGACACAAGGACACAAAGGAGAATCTGAACACACAGACCTTGCTAAGTTCTCCCCAGTCTATGGCCATCAGATGATACCCTCTGTGTCCAATCATACTTCTCCATGACTATCCACTTCTTCATCAAACTTAGAGTGAAAACACACAGGTTTCCCTGTTTCTTTGGGTCTTCATTTTCTGAAGGCTCATGTGTCATGTAAAACTTATATTAAATAAATTTGTATGCTTTTCTCTTGTTAATCTCTTTTCTGTTATATAGGCCTCAGCCATGAAGCTAGAGTTAGGTGAGAAAAGGAATCTTTTCTCTTCTACTCTGTCCTTGTGTCTGTTTAGGTCTATACAATGCTGTTCCCTTTAGTCCTCCTCATTTTAGTGAGCCATTCTGTGATCACAGGGACCATTTGGAATTTTATCCCGATCTCAGTGGTAAAAATGGAGTTGTCCAACTAAAAAGAAATTCCTAAAAGTGGCCTTCTTGCTCAGACACTGTAGGGTTATTGGGTTTGTTTTGACTGTGTGTGTGTGTGTATGTGTCTCCCACTCTTCCAGTTCTTTCCTTTGCCACAGCTTGTCTCCTGCGAGCCTCTGTTAGAAGTGGTTCTGGTGGCTGTCCAGTTGGGCTGGCTGGTGGAACTGCTCCAACTCACTGATTTCAGAATTTCTGTTGGCCTCTGACAGCCACTCTCCTTCAAAGATGGCCTTTGCTAGTTTAGTAGCAGATGAGCAGTTTGCTCCAGCAAATACATCTGCATGGTTTCTTTTGCAAGACAAGCTTTACTAAGGTGCTTCACATACCCCCTCCCCCTCCACCAGGGAAACTTCTTCCAGGTGTGTGATGGTTGGGAACTTTATGCTAGATCTATCAGTCAGTAAATTCTCTGGAAATAAATAAAGCCCTTGAAGGGGAAGGGGGTGGGGTGTTAACTGTTTGAGGGTACCACTTCATTACTTCGTCATAGTTTGAGAGTTCTAAAAACATATTTTCCTCTCATCCAGAGAGTATTTGAACTTGTTTCAAACTGTATGCCATGCAAATTAAATAGCAAAGGTGTCAGATATGAGTTCAAAGCTAGAAGAGAGAGTAACACGTGGCTCTGTAGAGTTGTTCTTGTCACATAACCACTTCAACTCCAAGCCTCCCAGGGGCTAACCACAGAGGGAGACTCTTCCAGTTTCCAGAGCTATAGTATTCTAAGTTTTTCTCAAGCCAAGGGGGAATTCTATGTGACCCTTCCCCAAGGAAAGCTGTTATAATAACTCAGAGTGCTGGTTTGACCTGGATTGCTGGACAACTCAAAACCTTAGGGATATTTTTATCAATTGACTTGGGCCAAGGAAAAAAATGTAGCTATGTTTAGGTATCCATGGGTGGAATAAGACTATAAACTATAGTCTTTCATCTCCTATGCATGTGCCTAAGAATAATGTGAGCATACCCCTGGCCCTTCCATGTAGTGGCAGTATGCAAGGTAGTGTCATTGAAAACAATACTAAATTATTGAATGTGTGTGATTTTAGATCATTCAGCTGAAGGGAAAGTTTTATTTATCCTTCAAGGGGTTGCTGAAGTATCTCTGTCCTGTGACACTCTGAGGCATTTCAGGAGTCCCCAGCATAACCCCCCAGCAGAGTAGAGGGGCCTTCTATGTCCTCTGCATTGATATGTCTCAGTTAAAGCATTTCAGTGATTGGCTTTCACGTCTGTAGCTAGACTGTGACATCCCTGAGGCGAGGCTGCCTTATTCAGCCTTGGAAGCCAGTGTCTAGCTAGATGCCTTCTACAGAAAACTATGAGCATAGGAAGAGTGAATATGATGTGCTAGTCAGACTTCTAAGTGCCTTATGTGGGTTTCCTTATTTAGACCTTCTAACAGCTCTCCGAGAGAGTTACTGTTATTATCTGCATTTTACAGATTAAAAAAACAATGACCAAAACAGTAGGTTGCCTTTTTCCTGGAAGGAAACAGTAGAAGAGAGAATTTAAGCCCATTCTTTCAACCAATTCACTCGAATGAAAATGGTAGGCCAATCTTGGGCTTGGGAGGCACTCAGTGTGTTGCTGGATTATATCACAGGAAAAAAATAAAACACTGTGTTTACTGAGATGCTTCAGTTGAATTCCCCCTCTGATTATCACAGTCCCAGCAATGAGACCCTCTCTGGCTTCTGGTGAACAAACATTGTCTTTAGGAGCCATGGGACATGTTTAGGGGCAAGCATGGCTGGGCACACTGAACAGCTTTATAGATCTTCATTTCTTTAAGTATGATATTATTTTAAAATTTAGTAACACAGCTAAACAGATTTGTGGATGGTACTGCATTACTTATTGAAAGGTACCAGATAAAAAAACAGAGGCAATAATCTTTGCTTCTAATTTCTACTAAATGTTTACTCACTCTCAAAGCAAAGTACTGTTTACAATTTTGTCTTAATTCACTGTAAACTCAACAGGTTTTTAAGCAGTCTCATATCTTTTCAGGTTTTCTGGGAAAAAGAGTGAAATAGTTACGCTAATCTAATGTTGGTATTTGCTCTAACATTTTGATAAATAAACCCCTGTTCTGAAAGAGAATTATGCATCTTTGATATGCTTCACATATTTCTTTGCCAAGGGCATCCCAAATAGGTTGACTACAAATATTTCTGCTAATGAGATGGCCTTGAAATATCACCACTGTGATTATAGGCATAAATCGTGAATTTCATTAGGTTGCTTGAGTCCCACGTTTGATGGCATAGTAAATCTCAGAACAATTAT
The DNA here is from genome assembly GCF_027409185.1 of Cynocephalus volans. Classification (NCBI taxonomy): domain Eukaryota; kingdom Metazoa; phylum Chordata; class Mammalia; order Dermoptera; family Cynocephalidae; genus Cynocephalus; species Cynocephalus volans. The sequence continues at coordinate 41,243,206 of NC_084475.1, read as the reverse complement.
GTGCAGTAAATAAATGAAGAGCTTTGGGGATATAATTAACTCACTCTAACGCACCTACTAGCTATCTTAACATTACAGTTTTAACTCAGTCTCAGGCTACTTTAAGTACAATTTAGAACAATTTAGAACTGTTACTAGGATTCTTCATGAGCTCAAAGGATTAATAAGTCTCTAAAACAACTCTCCAGACTGAGAGAGACATAAAGGTATTGATTAAATTCTTCCTTTACTTCACTAATAGTCACTGTAATTTGGTTATAATCTAGGCTCTAATACCTGGCACCTAAAATGATATCACATAGAATACTCACAATAAATTTAATTGAATCAAATCCTTAATGTTTTGTCTTAAATGATATTATTGAGCATTGTCAGTTCTTGGATGATTGTTCATTTTGGTGTAAATCCTGATGAACTCATAAGTTTTATTTGTGAGTGTGTGTTGGCATTGGGAGAGGGTAGAGGAGTTTTTCTAAGCCAGAAATATTCATGGCCTTGGACACATGAACAGTCACACCAACAGTGCGGGAGAACACAAGTCTCCCCACCTCTTCACCAATGCTGTTTTGAAGAGACCAGACCAGTTTTCCTGTAGAATGTTGCATATTCTGGATTTGTCTGATTATGTCCTCATGGTGGGATTTAACTTGTTTCTCTATCACCTGCATTTGCTGTAAACTTGAAGTCAGATCTAACAGACTGAGCAGATTTATGTTCAACGTTTTTGGAGCAAATACTTCATAGGGGATGCTATCTATGTACTTCACGTTGCACAGCAGTTAGAGACATGTCCTGTCACACTGTCCCTCTCTTCATGATGCTTGGTTATGGTGGTAATGGCCAGTCCTTCCATTTGAAGTTACATTTCTCATGTTATAATTAGAAAATAGTTGATATGATGCATTTTTTAATTCTAATGAGATTGAATATATTCTCATATGTTATTGGCCAAGGAATTCATTCCCATTGTTAAGGAAGTCAGGTTCTTTATTTATACATTTGGAGTAGGGTGAGGGGCATCCCAGCAGTCCTCAATTCACACCAGGCGGAATCCCGCATACCAGTAAGTCCCAGAGGATATTCCAACCAAGGGCTCCTGGGACAATTCTGTTGCCTAAACCATTTTAAGGGTTAAATATAGCCAGAAGTTTAAGCCAGGGAACTTGGGGGTGAACTGAACAGAAGTGACTCCATTTTGTTAAACCTTTGAATTTAAAAACTTCTTCTCTCCTGCAACCCAAACCACAGAGCCTGCAGCTAATTGCCAGAACACAATGACTCTTGCTCTCACATTGTACACAAATAATTCGAGAAAATTATTACCCAAATGGCCATTGTTTACTAGTTTACTAACCTGGTCTTATTTGAGGATAACAGGAACTGAACCCATGGAGAATAAAGTATGACTCTGGTCAACTCCCACCAGGAAGTTCCTTGACGATTATGTGAAACACTCAGGCATGTTTGCACATGTCTGCTTGGTCACCATGAATCAACTTTCCACGGCAGACCCCTATAAAACCCTTTGGCAAACCTGGGAGAGGCAGAGATGGTCTTTGAGACATAAGTCCACCATTTCCTCAGGCTGCCAGCTTCCTGATTAAAGGCTACCTTTCCTTACACCGAAACTTGTCTCTCGGTTATTGGCTATTGAGCAGCGAGCATACTGACCTTTGGGGTCTCAGTAATAATTTTAGTTTTACTTACTTTTTAAATAGGGTAATGAGTTCATATCATTCAAAATGTATAAAGGGTAAATAAAATGTATAAAGGGTAAAGGGTAAATGTATAAAGGGAGTCTCTGCTGCAGTTATTTACTGCTGTATAATAAACCACCCCAAAACAGTGGCTTAAAACAGTAATGGTGTCATTATCTAGTAACAAAGCTGGGGATGAATGGGCTCAGATGGTCAGTTATTGTTCAGGGTCTATGCATTGGCTGCCAGGCAGTGGCTGGGACTGGGGCCATCTGAAAAGTTTCTGTATTCACAGGTTTGGTGCCTGATCTGGGAAGACTCAAAACAGCTAGGGGCTGGAGCAGCTGGGGCTCCTTGGGCATCTCTCTTCTCTCTCTTCTGTCTGTTCTTCACTATGTAGTTTCTCTACTGGTGGCCTCCGGGTGGCTGGGCTTTTTACATGGCAGCTGATGGTTCTTGGAGTGATCATCTCAAGGAGAACCTGCAGACACTGCAGGCCCTTTTCAAAGGAAGCCTCCAACTGCAGGCAGCATGACTCCAATGCATTCTATTCATTAGGGCTGTGGCAAAGACCCCCACAGGCCAAGGAAAGCACCACAGGCTCCACCTCCTGATGGGAGGAGTGTCAAAGAATTTGCAGCTTTGCTTCAAAACCATCATGCTCCCCCTCACATCCCTTTCCCCCAGCACCCACTTCGCTTTTCCCAAGGCAACCAATGTCACCAGTTTCTTGTGAAGCATTTAAGAGATGCTCTGTATATGAGATAAGCCACTTCTTTGTGAGTGGTTAATTTGTGCTATTTTTCATCTTTTTTTGCTCTTATTATTGTTTTAATTGACACATAATAATCGTACATATTTATAGGGTACAGAGTGATATTTTATACATGTATATAATGTGTAATGATAATATCAGGGTAATTAGTATTCCTGTCACCTCAAACATTTTGCATTTCTTTGTGTTGAGAACATTCAAAATCCCTTCTTCTAGCTATTTAAAAATATGCAATAAATTATTATTAATTGTAGTCACCCTACAGTGGTACTGAACACCAGAACTTATTCCTTCTACCTAGCTGTAATTTTGAATCCGTTAACAAACGTCTCACTACCCCTGCCCTCTTCCCTACCCTTCCCAACCTCTAGTAACCATTATTCTACCATTATGTCAAGTGAAATAAGCCAGGCACAGAAAGAGAAACACCACATGTTCTCACTTGTATGTGGAAGTTTAAAAAGTTGATCTCATGGAAATAGAGAGTAGGATAGTGGTTATTTTCAATCTTTTAACATTATGAACACTGCTAATATGAATCTCTTTGAACATACATCATTTTAGAAGTGTATATGCACATTTGTGTTATGAATTTCTAGATGTAGAATTACAGACAGTGTTATGAGCATTTTATTTAATTTTGGTAGGTAATGCCACATTGAACTCCATGGAGGATGCATTTTCACCCCCACCATGCATGAGAGGGCACACTGCCCCACACCCTCACAAAACAGAATGCTCCTAAAGGTTATGATTTTTGCAAAGTAAAAACATAGTTTTAATTCTGTGTAGTTTAATACGCATCCTTTTGTGAGTGAGTTTGAGCATTTTTTCTTATGTTTAAGAATCACTTGTATTTTTTTCAATTCTTGAAAAAGTTTTGAAGATCATTTTAATATAAAACAAGTGTTCAAGGTGAGTGAAAAGGTAAGATAACCCACATTTTTGATAAACCTAAAGATCTCTTAATAATTCAAAAAGAGCTTTTCCTAAATTCTGCAAATGAGTTAGCTGTGAGCATTTGGACCCTTTGTGATTCCTGGAGTCATGATGTCTCTCAAACCCATCCTGAGGTTCTCAGGTGGGCAGAAAGTGACTGAGATATTATAATTAGATGTCTGTTTCTATAGCAATAGCTACTCTTTATTGGGGAGATTCTTAATTTAAGAAAGATTTCCTCACTATTCCTTAGGGCTTAATATAAAACTTTCATTATTTCTGCAAATCTTTCTCTAATATCCAGATTTGAGATGAATGATCTGTCTTTTGAACTGTGTGCACTTTCCTCAGACTCCTTTCTCATGCTCCCCTTTTACTGTCTCTTCCACCCTCCCCAGGTAGTATTTTATTTTATAGATTCATAGGATAAATGGCAGTGAATATTGTACAGTGACATGATGTAGTTAGCAAGAAACATAGAATTACAGCAAGATTTTGCAGGTGAAGGAGATAACAAATTGGTGTGATTGAAAAGTCACAGTATTAGAGCCAGAAAACCTATCCTTTACTCACCTGGCCGTGGGCTGGTCAGTCAACTCTCAGAGAATCAGTTTCCTCATCGAATACGAGAATAAATACTAAGTGTGGTTACTAAAGTGGGAAGGGGGAAGGGGACAGGGGATAGTGAGAAGCTGGTTAATGAACACAAAACAGCTCGATAGGAAAAATAAGTTCTATTGGTACATGGTCGAGCTACACATCTATAATTAACAATAATTTACTGCATGTTATCAAATGGCTGTAAGAGAGTAAATCTAATGTCTTTCATGCAAAGAAATGATTGTTTTGTAATGATGAACATGCTGATTTTTACCCTGATCTGATCACGCACTATATATGTGTACTGGAATCGAAATTCAACTCTGTACCCCACAAATATGTATAATCAATATGTTTTAATGAAAAACAAAAACCAAAAAACTGGGTTGTCGTGACTACGAAGAGAAAGGTGGCACTCGACTAACACCTACTGAGTACCTGCCATGTCCAGGTGCCTTTATATATTTGATCTCATTAGTCTTCAAAGAGGTTCATTAACTTTCAAACGTAGTGACTGTGTTAGAGTCTTAGAGCTGCTGTAACCGATTACAGGTGGCTTAAAACAACAGAAGTTTATTCTCTTACAGTTCTGGAGGCCAGAAGTCTGAAATCATGACATTGGCAGGGTTGGTTCCTTCTGGAAGCTGTGAGGGAGAATCCATTCCATGCCTCTCTCCTAGCTTTTGGTGGCTGCCCACAATTCTTGACATTCCTTGGCATGTAGACACATCACAGCAATCTCTGCCTACATCTTCACATGCCCATGTGTGTCTTTGTCTTCTCCTTTTCTGTGTCTTACATCAGGACACTCTTCATTGAATTTAGGGTCCACCCTAAATCTGAGATTATCTTACCTTGAGATCCTTAATTTAATTATATCTGCAAAGACCCTAATTCCAAATGAGGTCACATTAGAAGATACTGGGGGTTAGAAATTACACATATCTTTTGGAGACCACTGTTTAAACCACAACAGTGATCATGCTAAAAACTGAATCCAGGCTCTTTCTGGACTTTCTAAAGTCCAATGCACTTTAAACTCTGCCATGCTCTCTCCCTCTGTGAAACCACTTTTCCAGCATTCAGGGCCACATCATGGTTTCTTTTTTGGGGGAGGTTATTCAGTTCCCAGTGCTTCTAACTTATGCCCAGAAGTAGCTTGTGCACCTGGAAGAAATCACTGAGTTCTACTGAATTTTTTATTTGCTTATAAGGGTATCCCCTGCCTAAATAAACTTTGAAAAGTAAGTTGGGTTATGCACTTGGGAGTTGTTAGAACATCCAAGCTTATAGCAAAAGTAAGACAATAGCTAATATTTACTGAATGTTTATTATGTGTTAGGCCTGTGCTGTTTCATATGCATCATCTCATTTCATCCTAGGAGACAGTGACTGTCATCATCTCTTATGTACAGAAGACACTGTAGTTCAGAGAGGTCAAAGAACGTGTTTCAAGTCACAGAGCTGCTAAGTGGTGCAGCTAGATTTGAACCAGGCGGGCTGACACCAAACCCCACGCTCTTGAAACTATGGCAGAGTAACATTACCACGGCAGATCCTGGCACCTCATCAGCACCTCCACCACCAGGCTGGCCAGGCTGGGGGTGGAGGGCAGGGGAGTAGTTGGGCTTAGCAAACAGATTTGTTAATCATGATAATTAACCATGTATTTCTAGTAGGAACAGACCTGGCATTGAGACATCTCTTCATTTTCCCTCATTTCATTTTTAGAGTGACACCGGTAAAAGATTTTTGGCACCGTTGCATGAAAAGTATTTGGAACTTAACCTCAGTTTTTAGGAAAAATAAAATCAGGGTGTTTCCTTTCTGTCATTACCATTCCAGTCCCTTTGGTCTGGAGTTTCCCTATGCATTCATTACTCAGAATAGTTGCTTTGAATTTGTCAGCACATTATAATGCAATTTTGCTCAAGAAATACAGAATTTTTCCCCTACCACAAAGGCTAAATTTGTTTTGGTTTGTCATCAATGTAAAACAAATTTCCCTTCAACAGGGTAATATAATAAAAAGCCATGTAACTACAAGGAAGGATGTAGTAAGTTAGAACTAGTCAGCACTATAATTCTTTCCTTCTGATTAATATTTTTAAATTATCTGTGGCTGAAACAAGAAAGATAAATCATTAATATGATCCCAAAGTCTAAACAAAAGCTTATTGCTTTAGAATATATTCATTTATTTTTAATGCTTGTGTCACTTTAAAAAAAAATAGCTTTGTAAAAATATTTTAACTACACAGTCTGCCATTCCATCATCTTAAGTTAAATGCTGAACTGCACTAGAATTGATCATTGACTTCTGTTGCCTGTAATGAAATTTGTTAATGGTGGTGTATTTATAGCTTATATGGAAAAGGTCATCGTTTACAAGAGGAGGGTCTTCAAAGAGTTCATGAAAAGATTCGTATTATCTTTTAATTCTATTTTTCCACAAACTTTTTGAGGTACCAGCACATATTGTCCTCTTTTAATTAACTTCGTGCCCTAGAAAAAGAATTTAAGCCTAAAAGCTCTTCTGATAGATTTATTATTTTACTCTTAAAGTAACAATGTCACTTGTATTTAAAGGATCATGCTGGCTTGCTTCAACTCCGAGGCAGTCTTTGTAAATCAAGCATTTGAGAGGTTCTTGGAAACATACACTTGGATTTGGGGCTGAAATTTAATTGCACTAGGATGAGCAAGATTAGGAAACAAAAACAGGAGTTCTGGCAAGAAAGAAAAAGACTGGCCCTCTTGCACATTTGCTGAGCTACTTCCTCTCCTCCTCATTAGATATCAACAAGTCACCAGGACAACAAGAAGCAAGAGACATTGGGTGGAGTTGCATTGCAGCTGGGAACCAGTGTGTTTAGACTTCTGAAAGCCATAACATAGAAAACTGTGACAGTTGCATATAAAGTTTCTCTTTTATTATTTGAATCACTTTGTGTGCCCAAAATGCACATTTAATGATTCTTGCTCAATATATTGTCTTATAGATTTTCCATAAATTTGAAAGAAATAAAATGTCTGCCCTGGGTTTGTGCATGCTATGGATTTACTTGACAGCAGTGAATTCACTGAATTTCCCAATGCCTCAGTGGGGAAGCTATTGTTTTCATTGTAGAGCTAGGGAAGCTAAAGAACAGAGAGTTTAAGTGATTTGCTCAAGGTCAACTAGAGATCAGGGAATATTTGTCTCCAAATTTCCTGTGCTAATTGTTATTCAGTTACTCTCTTTTTGATTTATATCATTGTTAATAACTATTTTTTCTTTAAAGCTGTAGAAAAGGAGTCTGAATACCTTTTTTCAAAAGAAAGCTAGTTTCTGATATTTTTGTCATCAATAAGCCCATTCTGCTATTCTTAATTCCAGGTCTTTTCAATTGTTTTTCCATTGCTCATTGAAATGGAAAGAGTTGCACATAGATGAGAGTTATTCTGATGCTCAGTTTTTCAATATGCTTCACTGACCATTGGCTGCAGGACCGTCACTGTATTATTTAAATTCTTAGGCATTTGAATCCTAACATTCAATTCTCATAACGTTGGTATAACCCTCCCAATTCTGAGCAGTGGGTGTCACAAAAAAGATACAATAGAAATCATTCTTTATGTCCTTTTTTCTTCTACCTTACCATCTGGATAAATACCAAAATTTGAGGGTAATGAGATGAACTATCTGGTCAATTTTAATTTCTTTTTATATATATACATATTTTTTTATTGGTTATGAATATTCATGACAATTTTAATTTCTAAAACCACTAATCCATTCTATTTTTTTACTGTAGCAAATATACATAACATAAAATTTACCATTTTAACCATTAAGTACACAATTCAGAGGCACTAAGGACATTCACATTGTTTTATGTAAATGTCACCACTATGCATCCCCATAACTTTTTCCTGTTACCAACTGAAGTTTTGTACACATTAAACAATAATTCCGCATTCTCTCTAACCCCAAGCCCCTGGTAGCCATGATTCTACTTTTGTCTTTATGAATTTGACTATTCTAGATACTTCATATAAGTGGAATCATGCAATATTTGTCCTTTTGTATCTGACTTGGCATAATTTTTTTTAAGGTACATGTATTTTGTACCATGTATGAGAATTTTGTTCCTTTTCAAGGCTAAATATAACATTCCATTTTGTGCATATACCACATGTTTTTAGTCAGGGTTCTCCAGAGAAAAAAAACCAATAGGATATACATACAGAAAGGGATTTATTATGAGAAATTGGCTCACACAATTATGGAGTCTGAGAAATCCCATAATCTGACATCTGCAAACTGGAGGAAAGGAACACTGATGTTGTAATTCGGTCCAGGTCCAGTGTCCTGAGAACTGGGAGATTCTAGTCTGGATCTGAATGCCTGAGAACCAGAAGCTCTGAAGGCAGGAGAATAGGGATGGTCCAGCTCCAGCAATAAGGCAGGAAGGGCTGAATGCTTCCATCCTCTGCCTTTTTATTCTATTCAGGCCCTCAGTGGATTGGATGATGTCCACCTAGGGCAAACTGTTTTACTGAGTGCACTTACTCTAATGCTAATTTCATCCAGAAATACTCTCACAGACACATCCAGAAATAATGTTTAGTCAAATATCTGGACGCGTTGTGATCCAGTCAAGTTGACACCTAAAATTAACCATCACAACACATTTTATTTATCCATTAATCTATTGATGGACATTTGGATTGTTTCCATCTTTTGGCTATTGTGAATAATGTTGATATGAACATTTATGTACAATTATCTGTCTGAGTCCCTGTCATCAATTATTTTGAGTATATACCTAGAAGTGAAATTGCTGAATCATATGGTAATTCTGTATGATTGAGGAACCGCCATACTGTAGCTGCACCATTTTACATTCCCACTAGCAAAGCACAAGGGTTCCAACTTCTCCACATTCTCACCAACATTTGTTATTTGGTTTTTTTGATAATAATCATCCTAATGGGTATGAAATGGTGAATCAGTTTTATTTTCAACACTATCTATACTGAACATGTGTCATTTGCAGTGACCTATCATTGGAATAGCTTTTCTAAGTATGAGGAACTTCCATATTATAAGTTCTGCATTTGCAATATAGAACTCAGAGTTTAAATCCCCAACTTCCCTTTTAGCTAGAATAAGATCATGTGACCTAGACTCCACCAATCACATACATTCACACAAGATTTTAATTCCTAAATGACAAAAGATATAAGCCCTGTTGGCCGTTTCCGTTTCGTTGGCTTAATTGGTGACAATGGAGTCTGGATGTTGGGGGCCTTGACAGTTTCAATAGGTCCACTGCAGTCAACTTCCTGGTATCTAGGTTGACAGTGGCATTTCTTCAGCAAGCCATTTCTGTGGCATGATTTTGAGCATTGTTCTTGAAATTCAGCCTCAAGCCTGTTTCTCTAACTAGAAAAGTCCAATCCAGTCTACTTTAAAACTTCAATTAAATATCCAATTGAGTATTTGTCTTTACGCAGTCCCATTCTACCAGCCAGGCTTCTGCTTGAGGGCCTTCGAGTGGAGAAAGGGCATTGTCTTCACATTCGCTTCTCCTTCTCTCTGCTTCCTCTGCTCTTAGTTCTTATGCTCTAGGGGCAGGGAGAGGGAATGAAGAAAGTAAGAATGTTCATCTCACTAGTGCTATTGTACTTTCTTCTCAGATATCATTCTCCTCTCTGTGGGACATGTCAGAATACTGGCTGTCTGGTAGTAGACTTTTTGTATGGGCAAGTGACCAGAAAACTGTGGAATCCGTACAAGGTGTCATTAAAGAACAGCTAAGGGAGATTTTTAAAAGCACAGTTGAAGGCAGTAAGTGGACAAAAATCAAACCAGTTCACATTTGTGCCCCTCTAAACTCAGGTTGTCTAGCATTCTAGTTACTGATGGTGCAGCCATTTGAGGGTCCTGTTGTTAAACTGGAGTCTCAGTTCCAACTCTTCGCATCATTTGACTTATCTCCTGGCCTGGAAAATCCACTCATGCATGACCTTTACCACCCCTTTCCCGAGCTTTTGTCTGTGGTGGAATACCACACAGCCTCTACTACTGGAGCCCCGTGCTTGATGGGCCACCCTCTTGGGTGGGGTGCTAGTAAGACAGCTCAAGCTTGACTGCTTGTGGATGCACAGGAAACGTATGCATCTTTGCCCCACCAAATAGTGAGAGTACAGACCATTAACATCTGCCTCCTCTCTGTCCTGTCATCCTCCTGCCCCCCCTGACTCCATTTCATTTTATCCTGCACATGTAGGTACAGGGCACAGATCAGCAAGTGCAATGTGTGAACAGAACCCAAACTAAGAAATAAGATGTAATAATACACTCTAGGCCTCAGAGAATGATAGGCGGGGCCCTTTTTCCATTGGGGGATTTGGAAAAAGGTAGCTTTCTTTTTCATTCCCAAGGAGAGAGGAAGGAAAAGCCACAGTACTCTCATCCTTCTCTGGCAACACCCAACTGGCAATATTCTTTTTTCACTCTCTAATCTTCTCTTATTTAGACTGGAGGTGGAAGGAAGGGTGGGGCAGAGGCTGAATGATGATCAGGGGTTACACAGCCCATTTGGCCATTTCTTAATAGTCCCTGGAAGAATGTCCTGGCCCCAATTTGTTTCATTTCTCTTTCAAATCTGGGGCATTTCATACCTCTTTTATCTCTGGGAAATAGGTCATATTTCACTCAGCACTCTTTTACATCCTCCCCCTGGGTATTTTTTCTGGATAAAAGCCCATTCATCATAGTCTTCTTTCAGAATTCTGTATCTTTGAACATCATCCAAAGATTTATCCTTATTGACATAATTGCTGTGTCCAGGGATATTAACCAGCATACAACTATAGCACTGTAAATTGATTCTTAAAGGATCCCAGATGAACCCCATCAAATCTCCAGTGGGGTTGTTGAAAACCCTAAAGAAACTATGGGAGACCAAAGACAAGGAGTAAAACTTAGAAGTGGCCGGAGACTAAAGATAGATTACATGCAAAGGAGCAACAATTAGTGTCAATAAACTTCTCAATAGCATTGACAGGGGCCAGAGGGTAATATAATAATTATTTCTGCATCAGAAGACAGGGATTTGAGTGTTTTCCCCTTCCTTTTGCATCTACTGTGCACTGGCATACTTCTCAGACCCTAGTGCTTTTAATATAGTAATAGTGTAATTTTATTTAGATCAGTTATCACTGTTTCCTTTATGATGAGTGTAAGGACGCCTTGCTTTTGAATGCATGTGACTTGCTTTTGCCCTGTGAAAGCTTTCAGGGTCTTCTTCTGGTCCCCATTCTTCTGAGAGTTCACAATGATATGCTTTGGTATGAGTCCGTTTTCATCCATTGTTCTGAGAACTTTGTGAGCCTTTCTGGAAATTCATGTGTTTGAGTTCAAGAAATTTTCTTAAATGATTTATTTAATTTTTTTCTTATTTATTTTCTTTGTCGTCTTCTTCTTAAACTCCCATTATTCAGATATTGGCCTTCCTAGACTGCTTTATACAATGTTTTATAATATAACATAATGTTTCATATTTTTAATATAAAAACAAACACAAAAATATAAGTATAAAAATTGTAAAATGTTTTCCTATTTTCTATCTGTTTTTTGCTCCACTTTCCAGGAGCTTGATTGAACCTGAACTTCAAATTTTCTATTGGGTGTTTCAGTTCTGCTATCATGTTTTTAATTTCTAAGAGCTCTTCTATGTTCTCTGAATGCTCCTTTTTCAATACCATCCCGACCTTGTTTCTGGGATTTGGTATCGTTGCTTATCTCTTTGAAGATATTAATAATAGTTTTATTTTGAAGTTTTCTCTTTCCTTCATAGTTTGTTTTTCTCTGTTTGTGGTTTGTTTGCTTGATCTTTATCTTGAATGTTTGAGGCATTCTTCGTTTGTCTGGTAATACTTAGGTGTTTGCTCATGCTTGATTGTGAATGAGTACAAAGCTGATTGGAAGATCTGAGTGGGTTTTTGTTGGGGAAAACCTTGATAATCAGTATGTTCAAGTTTTTCCTCTTGTGCTGGTCAGATCCCCTATTCTTCCCATTCTCCCACCTGGAGAGAAAGGGTCTGGTCGTAACCATTCTGGAAGCTGAGTGGGTGACCAGGGCTTAGAGGCAGGCTCCCAGCCTTCAGAGTCTGCATATTCATTTACTCCCTCTGGTTTCAGTGTGGTACTCCTGTTCGTAACTCAGCCTGTGCCCTCCAAGTCCAGTGCACCTCTGTCTTACCCTCTCTAGAGAGTAAACATCCATTCTTTTTCTAGGGTGGGGAAGAGAAGTCATCCAGTAGTGTGGGGTTGGAGGGAATCTAGGAAGCTATTACTTCTAAAACAACTTTTCTAACCCTCCTTATTTTAAACCACCCTCTTTAATTCCATTTTCAGTGTTACCTTGGGTCACCATTTCCTGTGCTTTTGATGATGTTGTAAAAAAATTGAGCCAGCTTTGAATCTGGCTTTCTTTGGTCTGCTTGGTCAGTTCTTATTTATCCAACTTCTTTCTAGCTTCCAAAAGTTTGTTTTTGTCTCCTCTCCCACTTTTCATATCCTCAAAGGTTCTTGTATTTCTAAATAATTTCTATTCAGTGTAGTTTTATATGGTTTCTTGAGAAGGAAAATTTGGATGAGTGTGTTCAATCTACCATCTTTACTCAGCACTTTAATCTAGAAATCTACATCCAGTTGTACTATCCTTTATGACTGATGTTTTCAAAGACTAGGAGAATTGACATCCCACAGATTTTTGCTGAAAAAAGTTACTAAAGGATGTATTTCAAAAATAAGGAACTTGAACTTGAACTTTGAAGGAAAGAATAGGTGCAATGATCAATAAACTTGGGAACATGGTGGAGACCCGTGTGATTGCCAACTTCAAGGGAGCTATCTCCTTCTGGAAAAATGTAATGATGTCCTTGGCCCCGTATGGAAACATGGCAGAGATGCAGAAGGCAGCCCCCCACTGCAAGATGTTCCCACAGGGAGAGGGAAAGAAGCCTTTCAGAAGAAGCATTCCAGTCCGATTGCCTTGTTTCGGAGCGAAGCCTACAAGTAAGGGAGCCAATTTCCCCGTGGAGTAACCCCATCCCCCTCCACCATGGGAGAAATTCTGAGGTCAATGAGTTAAATATTCAGAAGTCTAATTTGAACCTGCTGTGGATGACTGAATAAATCAAGCTTCCACATAACAAAATAAATTAAAAAAATCAATGTGTATATAAAGTTGCAAAATGAGTAATGTGAAAAGCAACTTTTCAGTTTGGAGAATTTATGGGGGCTTCCAAATGTTTATAAAACAAGATGTTCCACTTAAAAGTTGCTTCTCTGTTTCTTTTTTTCAGAAGACACTTTTACTGGACACAGACAGACTTGCCCCTCTGGCTCATAGTTCTACCAGGGCCCAAGATAATTTCCTTTAGCCTCTAGAAATATAATCTTGTAAGATGTGTCTTCATATATTTCATTCCATTTTGTTTGCTCTACCTCAGGTATCAAAATAAAAATTTCTAATTTAATCTTGAAACCATTTTCCACAGTGCTATTTTTAATATCCTAGTTGTTGGTACTTATAATGGTATCCACTCAATAGTTTAGACTTTTCTTCTATCCTGATATAACATCAGCGCTACAATTTACTAATTGTTCAATTTGTGTTTCTAGTTTCTGTGCTCCCCACCCCCAAAGGCAGGACACTATATGAAAGACTATTTTGATGGATAAACTACATCATCAAGTTCAACTACAAGCCTGGACCTGTGAAAAACTTGGCTTGTTAGAAAATTGATAGGAAATATTTCTGTAGTACTTACAGCAGCATGTCAGGCACTCTTTTGAGCATTCTGACAATATAAACTCATTTAGTATCTATGACCACCCTGCGAGGCAGGTACTATTATTTTCTGTTTTACAGGTGAGGAAGCCGAGGCTCAGAGAGAACAAATAATGTGCTCTAGGTTCACAGATAGTAAGTGGCAAAGCCACAAGTTGAACCCAGGTGGTCTGACTCCACAGTCATGATCTCCATGACAAAATTATGCTCTCATTCCTGATATAACACTTTCTTACTCTCTTTAAACAGCTTTTTTTTCTTCTGTTAATAGTAATAGAACTTAATTTTGTTGATGATAAAAAGGTTAAGCTGGTATGTTCTTATCATGGATATGTGGTTCTTATCATGAATCACCTTGGAGAGCTTTAAGGAAATAACAATGCTTTGGTTGTATCGCAGAAATTATGATTTAATTGATCTGGTGAAGCCCAACCTTTGTATGAAAAAGGAACAACTCCCTGGGTGGTTCTGATGTACAGCTGGAGTTGTGATTTACTGAGGCATCTTGCAATGTCTGGTGGTAGAGTTTCTTATCACCAATTACCTGAGCCTTGAGTACTTGGAAAATCTGAAAGAATCAGTGTCACATAACATCTTTAAATCCCCAGTGTTTTAGCCCTTTGCATTTCAAGCCTCCAGGTTAGCTAATGTGTCTTTGCACACCACGCACATAAGCATGCACACAGGCACACACCTCATATACCTGTTTAGAGCTGATATTCACTGTCGCCCTCCTGGTTGGTGTCCCTTCCATCTCTGGGTGCCCGGGCCTTTGTTGTGGGTATCACTTCATCCCTGTTCATTTTCATTCAAATCACACAATGTTTAGATCCCCCATCAGAGACCATGAGTCAGAAGCTAAGCCAGAGTTTCACTGCTATTTTTGCAAATGTGTTTGGCTATGGAATGCTTTATTCTTCCTTTTTCCATGCCAAAGCACTCAAACAAAATGTGTAGAGGAGAAAGCATGCCACCTGTGGTTGGCCAAGTTGTCCGTGGGCTTCCCCAGTCTCTGGAGCCACTGTTAGCTATAATACGACAAATTCCAGTGTCCTCCCCCTTATTCATAGCCCCACGAGGTGACACAGAACCTTAGCTCCCAGAATTTAGGGAGATGTCCTAGAGGTAAACATACGTGCTCACAAACCAGCCGGCACCTCCCCACACAGCTACTGCCACCCATTCTCACTGCAATGAACCCTGAAATGCCAAAGGGGCAGTGGTCTGTAGCAAAGTGGGGCATGACGCTGCTTACCTGCTCTCTTTTTAATACTGTCACGTCATTGTTAATACAGGTCATAGAGCTATTTGTGACCCAATGTTTTGTAGAGATTTAGGGGCTTTTCCAGCAGCCTGGCCTCTCTCCTGGACCCAGATAGGAGTCCATGGAGCTGGACTGGGACAGAGGCAGATGGCAGGATCCAAGCTGTTTCATAATCTCTATTTCTCTCTAACATCCAAGGCCTGGAGCCTCCTCCCAGAAGTCAAGTTCTCTTTCTGTGGCCTCATCTGCCTCTCGCGAAAGTGGACTTCTGAGAGTTAGTGTCTCCCCCCCAGTTTGCCAAACATGCTGCTCCAACCCCCTAAAACCTAATTTTACTCCCAGAGCACATCTGTGAAGTTCACTCATTTCCATAAATATTCCTCTGGGAGACCTATAATTTAGATTTAGCCCTTTTTCTTCTAATCATAGGGTTGCAGCTTAGGCAAGTCCCTGAGCTGTGTGTAGCAATGAGGACATGCTGTTCCTTAGCCTTTCCTTCAACAAGCATTTATTGAGCATCTACAATTAGCATGCACAGAGATGGCTCAGGAGTGGATACGAATATAAAGCAGACTTGCTTGGCTTTTTGCCCTTGAAGTTTTGGCTTCTGTGGCAGATAACAAAGATGTAGACAGAGTCATTGAAATACAGCATGCCGTGGCATGGATGTTTATGTCCCCCACAAATTATATGTGAAATCCTCACCCCCAAGGTAATGGGTATTAGGAGGTGGAGGCTTCGGGAGGTGATTAGGTCATGGCAACTGAGACATCATAAATGTGATTAGCACCCTTACAAAAGAGGCCCCAGAGAGACCCCTTGCCTATTCTGCCATGTGAGGGTAAAGTGAAAAGATGGCTATCTGTGGGGAAGCAGGCCCTCACCAGGCACCCAGCCTCCAGAGCTGTGAGAAATAAATTTTTGTCACTCACAAGCCACCCAGTCTAAGATATTTTGTCATAGCAGCCTGAACAGATTAAGACAGAGCGTAATACACACTGCAGCGTAGGAAGACAGACACAAAGAGGAGACATTTGAACTGGGTCTTGAGAAAGGAATATAAATCTATTAGTTTGCTAGAGCTGCCAAAACTAAGTACCACAAACTGGGCAGCTTAAACAACAGAAATTTACTGGTCTCACAGTTCTGGAGACTAGAAGTCAGAGATCACAGTGTCAGCGGGATTGGTTTCTTTTGAGGGCTGTAAAGGAGAACCTGTTTCATGCCTCTCTCCGCACTTCTAGCCTTCCTGGTCTCAGCCTTGCCTTTGGGTAGAGGAAGGAGTCAAGGGATCTGAGAATAGGACATACCAAAGTGTCCACACAAACCTTTCCTGTGTCAGATGGACAGCACAGAGGTCAAAAGGGCTCTCATCCCAGTTCTGTGCCCCCGGGCAAGTCACTTCAACTCTTTGAGCCTAGTTTTTTCTGGGGGCTTTCTAGCAACTTTGGCATCCATTGGCCTTTAGAAGCATCACGCCGATCTCCGCCTTCATCTTCACATGGCATTCTCCTTGTGTGCATGTCTGTGTCCAAATTTCCCCTGTTCATAGGGAATTATGGATTAGGGGCCCTGTCTACTCCAATATGACCTCATCTTAACCAATTACATCTGCAATGACCCTATTTCCAAATAAGGTCATATTTTGAGGTACTGGGGGTTAGGACTTCCACATATGAATTTAGTGGGTGGGGGGAAACAATTGCACTCACAGCAAGGAGTTGGCCAACCAGGGAAGGGGAGGAAGCCTTTCAGATTCTAAGTGGAAAGAACAGGTACAAATGCAGGAGGGGTGGCAATGGGGACGTGCTGGAGAAGGGAGAGTGGCCAGTGTGGGGGACGTGTGAGAGAGGGTGGTGGGAGTGGGGTGGAAATGGGGCAGAGGTAGGTTTGAATCTGATTCAAACAAAGGGCCTTTCACACAGTGCCCTGGATGTGAACACTCTCCTGGGGCAGAGACAGACTCTCCTTCCTGGCCTCAGTCCTGCCTATGGGTAGAGGAAGAGGCAGGGGATCTGAGATGAATAGCACAGGGGTTGGGAGAGCTCACATCCCAGCTCTGGACCCCCCAGGCAAGACACTTCAACTCTTTGAGCCTAGTTTCTTCCTCCACAAACTGACCATGAAATCATCTGGCACATCACAGCACTCAACAAAATGTGATAGTATTACTACCGTGACCAGTCAGCCCAGGGAATTTTGATTAAAAAAAAAACTAAAGGTTGCATTCAGGCTGTAGTAAAGAGGGAAGGATGTCTGACTCCAGGCTAGGATTTGGAGTAAGCTGATGAAGCAAAGATTAATGATAGAGTGAAAGCATCTACTTAAGTATCTCTTTCCTTTTAAATGCTCACTCTGAGAGAAACACCTACTTTATGGGTTTGGGACATTAGAGTGTGTCAATTTGAACAGTTGACTATATATTTTGTAATAGAAGGAGATTTGTAAGAACTGACTCCCCCTGGGCCTCAGTCCCTCATGGTGGATGATTCAGATCTGCAGCATGCATGTGACTGCCCCTTGGGGGTGAGAGGCAGCTGGTGCTGGGCAGTAACCAAGGGACACCACCAGCCTCTGGGCAGAGCCTGCAGACACCTCCTGCTGGAATGCAACGGAGGTCACTGGCAGGACAAACCACAGAGCCTGGAATTGTTTTACCAGCTCGTGTAATGGGTGGGGGAATGTTGGGTGCATGTGCAGAGAGAGAGACAACATGAGGCAAGGCAGAGCAAGACACTGACAGCACTATTGTAGATTTGTTCTTTTCTTCCATCTTAGTAACATTACATAGAAATTTGAAAGATTCTTATAAACATATGTTTAAAAGTTTAGTAGAAAACACAAAAATGTATGACAATGGACCTTATAAGTCGATGTACACATTTAAGGTGGTTCCAGTAAGTATGTCAAACATTAAAAAACAAAACAAAACACCGAATGTAGAGTGACAGTGAGAGAGAGAGATGAGCCCAGAGTGCATGAGAGAGAGAGAGAGACAAAATTCCACAGACAATGCTTTGGCACAGATCAGAGAAGACCCAGATATTGAGAGGGAAAATATATACATATATCAATATTATTCAAAAATATTTAAAGAAGACAACCAAAGAATAATGATTATAAAGGATATTAATAATAGTGTTAGTAGTAGACTCACATCTGTGCAGGACCTAGAGTATACAAAGTCCTTTCCAGGTGCCCAAATAGTGGTAATTAGGAGGTGAGCTAATGGCTTCTCATTCTGTCCCTGCCACTTAGAGACAGGTGGCCTTGGTTAAAAGCCCCTGAGACTCTGAGCCAGTTTTCTCTTCTATAGAATGAACCTGTGCCCCTCTGGAGGGGTGGGCAATGAGGCACACCATGCTCCATGTTTCTATCTTATCCCAATAGGTTTTGTTCTGCCTCCACAGGGATTTAAGCATATTCTGTTTTAATTCATTGTCAGCATTTGAAAATCACGAGTTATTATTGGATATTTGGATATCGGACTTCCTTGGAAAAATAGGCAGATGGAGCAGTGCTGGGCCCCTATTCCACCATGACAACTTCACCTTGAACTGGTCCCAGCGATGCCCTTTAGTTGGGTATGCCCACTCCAGTTCATCACAGTCCCCATCACTCCCTAGTGTCTCCCTGATACCAGCTCATTTCATTCATTTATGTTCCTTCCCTGGCTCCTAGAATTTTTATGTTTGCAGCTCTTATTTTAACTCACCAACATAGTTTATTGTAATTTTCTTTTCCTAGGTCAATCCCCTGTCTCAGAGGCAGAGAATGTGTCTTGTTCACCCCTGGATTTCTAGCCCCAAGCACCACGCCTGACTCACAGCAGGTGCTCAGGAAATGTTCGCTGGACTTCTCATTACATGACACTCCATGAGAATGACAAGAGAGGAGAAGTGGGCCCAGCACTGACGGTGCCTGCACGGTGCAGTCATAAACACCGGCTTGCTTGCTTTCTTCCCATAGGTGAGCTTGTTTCCCCTAACGCCCCAACGGTTGTGAGAGCAGACACCAGAGAGACCCACACGGGCTCTGGCAAGGAGCATCAGTGTTTCACTCTCCTCTTTGACCCAGGAAGCTGGGAGCAAGCATTTGGAGATCTCCCAGCATGAGAGCGGTACAATGAAAAGCAGAGCCCCAGGAGGACAGTACCTGGAGGGAGCAGGGAGCTGAGTGGCAAAGAAGGGGAGGGTGGCCAGGCCTGGGCAAGGCCAGCCTCCTGCGGGAACCGACAGAAGGCGCAGGCCATTTTCCCCTGGGTGTGGGGCAGGCGGCCCTGGTAAGGAGAGACAGGCCTTTGTAAAGAGGAAGCTTTAGGGGCAGTGCAGTTAGTGTACAGCCAGGAGAGTCGGGCGTCAGCAGGCAAATCCTGGCTACACGCTGCCTGGACGTGTAACTTTGAGCAGGTTAATTGACCTCTCTGGGCCTGTTCTGTCATCTGTAAAGTGGGGATGATAACGGGATGTGGCATGGGCTGAATGAGATAATGCCCATTAAGTGCCTGGCATATGTTTGCTTAATGCATAACACTACCTGTGTTCATCTCCCATGGCTGCCAGAATAATTACCACAAACTCTGCGGTTTAGAACAACAGAAAGTTATTCTCTCAGTTCTGGAGGCCAGATGTCCAAAATCAGGGAGTCCACAGAGCTACAGTCCTCTGGGGCTTTAGAGGAGAATCTGTTCTTTGCCTCTTCAGCTTCCGATGGCTCTGGGCATTCTTGCTTGTGGCTGTATCACTTCAGTCTCTACCTCCATCTTCATACAACCTTCTCCTACAAATGTGACTTCTCTTCTGTCTCTAATAAGGACAATTACCACTGATTCACTTGGTAATCCGGGATGACCCCATCTCAAGATCCGTAACTAATTATATCAGCATAGTCGCTTTTTCCAAATAAGGTCACATTCACAGTTTCTGCGATGTAGATATATCTTTGCAGGGGTGGGGGGTGGGGGAACCATTCAACCTATTACAACACCTAAGTACTGAGTGCTTTCCATAAGCCAGAACTTTACATACATTATTTGATCATTCAATTCAGCTAAATCTTGGAAGACAGAGTTCCAAGCAGTACCTGCCTTGGGGCCTGATCCTGCTTTCTCAGGTGATGATTAGTGACCAAAGGAAGCAGCTTGACACACATAATCTCTAGCTTCTCTGGATTCCCTCCTCGGCCCTCTCCCTGTCCCCTTAGTCCACATGCAGTATCTTTTCCCTTCTCTGTCTGTGGTAGACACTGATGTGCAGTCCAGTGCCCCCTTAAAGGATGGACTTATCGCCCCAGCTGCTGAGGTATAGTCATCCAACAGTCCACGGCTGCTGGCCCCACCAGGTCAGCCTCAATGCAGAGAAGCCCCTCGCTTGAGATTACACCGGTCCAAATATGGGCTATATCCAGTGACTGATGGAGGCAGCAGTACAGACGATGGTCATTTCAGCCTAGCATGGGATAAGTCAGATGGGCCATTTTAACTCGAGTTCCCTGTGGGTTTGGAAGAGGCTTTGCGGGGCCTGTGCTGCAGCTTCGTTTCTTCCTTGCCCACTCCTGCTTCTTCCTCCTTCCTTCCAAGAGTGTCAATCCCTAGGGCACCCCCTAGTAAACATCCTTCACGCTAAACTCCATGTTGGAGTCTGTTTCTCAGACACCCCAACCTGCACCAATGTCTAAGGATCACCTGTTCTTGGAATCACACAATTACATGCCAAGTAGAAATTTTACTCCAACTAAGTTTGTATTTATGTGTCATAATTCTGATTCCCGTAGATGGCAATAAATGATGTTGTCTTGAAGTTTTAAAATCATATTTTAAACTTCTTGGCCATCTTCTTAGGGCTTTGAAGTTTTTCATTTTCCTGTGACTTGGAACATACAACATGAATCTAAGGCAATTCCAAAACCTTGAAATACCCTGTAGGTATCTAGAAAAAGGAGCACTTGTTTGATAGTTGCTGAAACTTGCTTGGTTGAAAATAGTATTTTAAAGTTTCAACTGGAGACATATCTGTCTTTGAATTTTTAATGAAATCCATCAGATATGTAGCATCATCTGTGAGCAAGAGGCCAGAAAAGTATATAAGGCAAGGGAGACAGGCTACTGTACTGGCTGAGAAAATAGGCTTTTGGAAAAAAGCAGATCTGGGTTTGAGTCTTGTCTTTATTTCTTGCTGTCAATAAACTCTGTACCTCAGTTTCCCCATCTGTTAAGTGAGGATAATAATCAGGTCTACCCCATAGAGATTTTGTGAAGGTTAAATGAGATTACTTATAGGAAACATTTATAATAATAAAATAGTAAACACAATGAATGTTTTTATTAGCTACTACCTGAGGCAAAGCATATAAACATATGCACCTATACC
Source organism: Cynocephalus volans (assembly GCF_027409185.1). Lineage (NCBI taxonomy): Eukaryota > Metazoa > Chordata > Mammalia > Dermoptera > Cynocephalidae > Cynocephalus > Cynocephalus volans. Next base: position 41,221,712 of record NC_084475.1, on the reverse strand, counting down.
AAGCAGCACACACTAAACAAACTTTACATCATTTGGGTCACTGCTTACAGAACACTCATGAAAATTTGTCCAAACTTTTAAAAAAGTATCCCAGACATTTTTTCCTTATTAGAGAGAAAGCTATTACATCTTCTAATACTGAAGGTGACATCGGAGTGGAGACCTCACTAGGCAGTGAGTCATGTGGCTCTTTGGGGAAGAGCATTTCAGGCAGAGGGAATAGGCAATGCGAAATTCTGAGAGGACACGTGGACCACATTGGAGAACCTGCCAAGAGGTCTGTGTTTCTGGAGGGGACTAAGCAGGGCAGTTAAAATCAGAGAAATAAGGGGGTGGAAGCAGGTCTTATAGGACCTGGTAGATGGTCGTGAAGACTTTGATCTTGCTAAATGACTTGAGAAGTTGTTGGGTCCTGAACCAAGGAATGACATGGCCCACTTTCTGTATTAAAGGGAAGGCTATGACTACTGTGTTAAGAATGGAGTGGGGATGGGCAGGAAGAAGAAAGGAGACCGCAGTCAAGAGGCCACTACAGTATCCCAGGCAAACAGCGATGGTGACGTGGCTCAGGGCATCACCGTGGACATGGAGCATGGCCAGCACCTGCTGTTTTTGAATCTTGAACTGACAGGATCTGGCAATGTCTTGAGAGGAAGAGATCAGTCCAGGATGACTCTAAGTTTTTTGTGCTGAGTAACTGGAGGAAAATAGTTTTTCTGAGATGGGAAAAATGCAGGAGAGGGCCAGGCTTGGGAAAGAATATGAGGCGTTCATGTGGGGACCTGTTAAGTATGAGATGGCTCTGAAACATCCAAATGAGGATGTTGAGGTGGTGATGAGACGGAAGAGTCTGGAGCTACTGAGCAGTCTGGCTATAAATAAAAATTTTGGAGTCATCAGCCTATAGGTGGTATTTAAAATGTTGAGACTGGCTGAAATCACTGAGGGAGAGGGTAGAGAAAGAAACAGGAGATTAAAGGACAGAGCTTGTGTGCTCTCCAATGTTAAGGAGTCAGAAGACTCGGGAGGAACTGCCAGTGAAAGACAAGGAAAACCAGGAGTCTAGAAGCGGGTGAAGGACTGAGAGTGGGGCTTTGATGTCTGAACAAGATTCTGTGGGGTTAGTGGTCCTCAAAGGAAACTTTCTAGCAATGTGCAGAATCTCAGGCCCCACCCCAGATGTCCTGGATGAGAAACGCTGATGCTGGAGTCCTGCAGGGGATTCTGATGCACGCTCTTGTTTTAGAACCACTGCCCCAGTCACAAAACTGCCTGTACAGAATGGTGAAGACATGGAGAGGGAGGACGAGGAGGAGAAGAGGAAGAAAACTCTTCTCTGGGAGACCATATTGTTGGAGACCAACTTAGTGCTCAGATTGTAGCGAAGGTTCCTCAGAAGTAACCCCTCCCCAGCAGCCCCACCCCGCCCTCCACATCCCAGTTCAGAGCCTTCTACTAATCAGTAATGGCTCTTTGGAGAGGAGGAATGCCCCCTTCCCTCGGATGGGAGGAATGCTGAGCACCAGGCATGCCAGACATTCCACTGGCCGAAAAAACGGGAGGTGGGATTCCAGGGTTAGCGTTAGTGGGTCATAAACGCTACAGCTCCTGAGATGTTCGGCTAATTCCACCCAACCGTTTCCAAAATTTCCTCCAGACTGTCCTGGGAGAATTCCACCCTCTTCCATTCTGGGGAGAAGAAGTTAAAATTAGGGCCAGCCCTGCGGGACTGACATGCCAGATGCAGGGAGGCTGTCCCCAGAAATAAGCTGGTTCCCACCGCGGATGGGCGGGGCAGGCGACTCCGGTCCCAACCCAGCGGAGGGGCTGCTGGAAGGCCTGCCCCTTCCAAGTGTCTGCAAGAGTCTGGTCCCAAGCTTCCACATCCTGAGCGAAGGCACTGCGCGCCGACCTCTGCTCTCCCAGCCGGTGGTGGCCGGCCCCTCCAAAGTGTGCAGCTGTCTCCTCCCTGCCCAGCCCCGTGGTCGCCCGGGAGCAGCTGGCCGCGGTCTGCCGGCGGCTGCAGCACGGCGCCGCGGCGCGCTCCATCCAGGCACCCCCAGCTTGCCGCTGGGCTCCGGGAGCCGCTCTGCAAAGTTGGGCACCTCCGAGCGCGCGCTCCCTCTGGACCTCTCCCTCCCCGGGTCCCCGGCGCCCCCGCCTCCCACGCTCCCTTTCACCGGGAGCAGCCCGTCCCGGCGGGCTCGCAGCGTGCACCCTTTCCAGCCCTGCTCCCTGAAGCGCGATCATGCTGCTAAGGGGCGTCCTCTTGGCGGTGCAAGGTAAGGCCGGGACCTGGGGAGACCCCCGGGGGGCGCTCTCGCGACTCCCTCCCGCTTCTGTTGCCCGGAGTGGCCGGGCTCGCCGTGCTGGGCTGGGCCATCCGAGGGCGCCTCGCGATCCTTCTCCGCAGCCGCTAACCCCCCTCCTCCGGCCAGTCCGGGGGTGGGGGTGGGCGTGGGGTCGCACGGTGGAGGCGCCCGGGGGTGCTGGGGAGAGGTAGGGCATCCCTCTCCCACCCCTTCCCGCACGCCATCCCCCTACTTCCACCAGGTAGTCCCCGGGGAGCCCCGAGTAGGTGCCAACGCTCCCGGGCGGCAGCCCGAACTGAAAGTCGCTTTGTGCCCGCAGCCCTGCAGCTTGTCCGGGCCTTGGACCTGCCCGCGGGGTCCTGTGCCTTTGAAGAGAGCACTTGCGGCTTTGACTCGGTGTTTGCGTTTCTGCCATGGATTTTAAATGAGGAAGGTAAGGGGGCTCGTGGAGAGGGCCCGAAGTGAACTTTCGTCCTTGCTGGTTGGCTTTGTTTTCACATGGGTAATGTTATCTTGGAGTTAATTCCCCTCGGGAGGAAAAGTGTGAGTCATGATTCTCCCTCCAACCCTCAGCTGTGCTGCAAGGGGTGGCCGAGGAAGAGACTGGGGAGGCCGTCCTTTGTTTACCTGCCTGTGGGGAGGCGCTCCTGGTCTTCGCTACTGGAAGGGAGAAGGGGCGCAGCCAATGATGGTCACCCACCAGCCGTGTGTCCCCGAGGGTCATCAGCCTTTCTGGTGCTCAGTAGACACGTTTGGGAGCTGGGAAAGTTGGATGGGAAAGTGCTCATGCAGCTGTGCAGAGATGGTTCGGTAATTCTGGGCTGGCAGCTCTGTGCTAAGCCCTCACATTACCTTGTGCCTGACAGTGTTTTGCTGCATGATTTCATTCTCCCGCTTCTGCTGGGCATAAGTGCCTGAGGTCACAGCTGGCAGGTGCTGGTCATGGTCTCACTACTCCATACTGTTTGGGTTCCAGGGACAAAGTTTACATGTGGGTCTTTGGAAGTAATATGTGGCTCTCAGTACTCAATAGCAGGCACTGGGTGTCCCTTCTCCTCGCCTTTCTCTCCACCTGTGTCACTGCCATTTAAAAGTCTCATGTCCCAGACCATTTGGACTGAAAAACAACCTCCTTTAAAAAACACATCACCATAAATGAAACCAGATAACCTCCTTCCCCTCTTAATTGTCCTCAGGCCCCAAATCATCCAACCTGGCTCCCTGGAGAAGGGTGGAGCCCAGAACCCCTAGTTAGGATGTGGGAACTGTCCTCACAGCTTACTCTGGCCCAGGCTTGTTTGGGGCTTTGCGTACGTTAGTTTCTCTGACCCTCATGGGTAGGTGACGTTAGTCACGTTTTATAGAGGAGGGAATCTCAGTCTCTGAATATTCAGTTGGCTGGTCCATGACACATAATGTCACTGAGTGGCCAACTCTGAAATGTCTAGTTAGGGCAAGAAACAGGAAGGAACTAGTTCAGTAGTAATCTGTATTTATCTTCAACAATTGCCAAGCCTTGACTACTACAGTTTACCTAGGAGTAGCTGGGAAAAAGCAACTCCTGATTTATTATGAAAGGGATTTCTACCTTGCCAATGGCTTTAGGAAAGTCTCTTTAACCTCACCATCCCACCCCTTTCCCAGTTCTGCTTGTGTGTGAAGCATTTTGAGAGATGGCCTTACGCATGCCATGAGGCTGGCAGGCATTGGAGAGCATTATTCTCTAGCACAATGCTTCTCAAATTTCAGATGCATCAGGGTTACCCAGTGGGCATGTGTAAGCACAGATTGCTGGGCCCCACCCCTTGGGATTCTGATTTGTCCGGTCTGGGGTGGGGCCTGAGAATTTTTAACAAGTTCCCAGGTGATGCTGATGCTGATACTACTGGTTTGTGGACCACACTTTGAGAACCGCTGACTTTTACAATGTATTTATACACAGAGACACAGACACACGCACACACACACCTGTGCTGTTGGCTCTGAGGGGTGTGCTGGCTCTGAGTAGGGGTGGGACTGGAGTGAAGGAGCCACTTGCATGACCCTTAGAGAGGACAGCTCCTTAAGTCCCTAGGCACCCGCTTGTCTCACCCTGGTGCTGGCCCTGAGAAAAGGAAATCCACATCACTCCTAAAACCAGGAGTCTTAGTTCCTGAGCCACACGCCCCCCACATACACACACACAGCCCTCTGTCAGGATGGGGGCCCCTGACAGCCTGCCTCTGGGTCAGGGGGCATGCCACGGCCTGCTGAACACAAGTGCCTCCCAGACCCACAGGAAGTGCTCTCTGCTGAGTTAGCACCTCTGCCCCGGCATGGCATGGCGGTTCAACAGTCGCCTTCAGGGAAAACAGGAAGATGCTTATAGGAAAAGGTGATTACACTTTAATAGTGGAATGAAGGCGCTGTGGCTTTCCCGCTTTCTTTCTAACAGCTACTGCTTTCTGGCTTAGGACTGCGACTACTGGCTTGGCTGGGGGAAGTTAATTCATTCTCCTCTGAGCACTCCAGGGTGGAGCAAGCAGGTTAGGCTTCAGTCATTACAGATCTAGTGTTTCAAAGGCCAGAACTTGGACGTACAGTCCGCTCTAGTCTACAGAGCAGTGAGATGGGGGTTGCCTGCTGAGAAGCCATCACTAAGAATTTCCCTTATAAACCTATGTCTAGGTAGGTAAATTGAAAATAATAAAATTTTGGCAAGCTGTTCACAGTCCTTTCTGCAAGTTTACTTCCTCTTGATGCAGAAACCGTTTGAAACGAGTTCCATCCACCGTAGAAAGTTATGGGTTTCAGAGACTTGTGCCCACGACTACTTAGAACACAAATGGCACTTCCTAAATGTCTTTGGTTAGTAGATTAAGTTACAGCGGAGAGAACAATGTTAAAGCCCAATGAGGGGAGTTAAGCTAGGAAACAAATCTGCAAATTAGAATTTCATCAGGGGTGGGTAGTTGGAAAAGTCTCCTTGTCTCAAAACATCTGCCCTGTTGCCTGTAATTGTATTTGAGGTGCAGCCCTTTTATTTATTTAGAGTGTTAAGTATCCAAGCATCTCTGATTACAATTCCAATGTCTGTAGTTCATTGCCATTTTGAAATATGCTTTATCTCCACTGGGCACAGACTAGGTAGGTTTTGACTGGGTGGCGTGTTGGCCTGGGTTGTGTTCAACCATGGAGGGACCCCTGGAAAAAGCAATTGCACCAGTGCAGGTGACTGGGTCCTACAATCCAGTCCTGTCTACCTTCCAGTTTTGCCGGTAGTTTCCCTGTTTTCTTGATTTTCCACTGTGCTTTTTATAGAGTATTTTTTTCCCCTAACTTGTCAGGGGAAGTGAGATTGTCAGACTCAAATTTGAACTTGCTTCTAAATCTTAGGTGTGAATTAAATCCAGGAAAGAAGGGATCAATTTTACCCTGTAAAAATCTCCTTTCTTCATTCATTCATCCTATAAAAATTATCTCTATTCATTCACAGTTCAGAGAATATTGGAACCCCTTGGAGCAGTGGTCTTCAGCTGAAATTGAGACTGTTTGTTCCGTTTTCCTAATGCCAGTTGTGGGGGCAGCAGCCCTTCAGCTGAGGATACTTGGAGACCATACAGTTGGCCTCACATCCAACAGTCACAGTCCAAATTAGTCACGGAGTGGATTTTGGCCTTTCTGTCCTTTTTGGACATTGTGTCTGAGCACCTTTCACCAAACTCCATGAGGAAATCGTTGGAGGAACTGAGGGATGGCGGGGGTGGGGGTGGGGGCGCTAAAACCAAATCCAGAGACTGCTGCTTAATGAGAAGTTTGGAACCCTGAGCCACCTGGCAGAGAAAAGTAGCTGTGGAAATGTGTCAGGTTAAGAGAAGACAAAAGAGAAAATTCAGAGCACTTGTTGCAGCGAAGACTTACATTGTTTTTCCACAGTTGGGTCAGGGTTTGAGAAATTGCCTAATACAGGAAAAGTTTGGATGTTTTTTGTACCTCAGAGCAAGAGATAGTATCTGAGGCAGGAAGGCAGCCACGGGTTTGTCATAACCAGGGGGGGTTGGGGGCGTGGTAGTGTACCGAAACCATGTTGAAAGAACATGTGTGTGTCTCTTTCTGGTACCTCTTCCTTCACCCAGGCCCACTCCGTCTCTTTTAAGGACACTGTCGGTGACTTGGCCATCTGACTTTCGGTTCCACATTCAGTCATGTGCTGGTTATTATTAACAGTGTTAAATCCTGCCTGATAAGAATCTTGAGGTCCAGCTGGAGCCACGAGTCTGGCCAGGATCCCAAGTGGACTTCCTGGGAGAGGAGGGTCAGTCCTCTCCTCTGTGTAGATGACAGCTCTTTTCTTGACTTTAGAGAGCTGATTCAGCATCCCCCTCCCCGGACATCATGAAGTCCATGGGGCAGTTCCCACCCCTTCCCAGTCCTGCATTACCTCTGTTGATTGCTCTCTTGGAGCTCTCCAAGCAGGCATGCAGCCCCCACATCATGAAAGGCTGGAAACCAGCATGAGTCTGGGGTGTTCCTTAGATGCCTCTTGAAGAGTTATTTGGCCCAGTTATTCCTGCAGTATGATGTGCCATTCCCTGGTGCTGCCCTGGCTATTACTGCTGTTGGGTTGAGCATGGCTGTCGTGTGCTGTGCCTGAAGACAGCTTTGGTTCTGGCTGGCTCTGCCTGGGAGCCTAGATCTAGAGCTGGGCCATAGAGGTCATCCAGAGCAAGCTCCTCATTTTACAGAGAAGCGTGGTAGGTCCAGATAGGTGGCTAACCACAGTCGTAGACAAGTCAGTGGCAGCCTGGGGCAGGGCCTCATGACCTTGGCTCCCTACTAGTTCTTTCCTCCAACATTGCTGATCTCTGCTAACACCCCTGTCTCCACTGGGTCCTGGACTGTGGAGCTTCTTTATATTGGAGACTCTTCATCAGAGATTTAATTATATTTCAGATATGTGGAAGAACACAGATTCCAAAGATGTGGTGCTTTGGACCCCCCAAACCCACAAAATATTGCATTTCATGCCGTACTGAGTAGCATTTACTTTTCCACATGTGTAGGGAACCTGTCTACCTGCAATCTTCAGCATATAGAAAAGGGCTTAGCACACAGTAGTTGCTCAATAAAGATTTGTTGAACGAGTGAATTTGATGAATGAATGAATCCAGTATTGGATCATGGAAATGTCCTTATGCATTTTCCTGTGTACTCCTGATTCATTCTGCTCCTTCAAAGGTAGTTCTTGATCATGAGGAATAGTTTAAGCCTAGTGGTTAAAACAAACTGTGGAGTTGAACAGCTTGGATTAGAATACAGATTGTGGCATTTCAAGCTGTGTGGGCTTGGGCAAGTTATTTATCCTCTGTGTACCTATCTCATAGATTGTTGTGAAGATTTATACGTTAATTCATTTAACACATAGTGAGCGCTTTATACATGTAATCTGATGTTCGCCTTACTCTTACTCTCTCTAGATTTGAATTTTATCAACATGATCAACATTATAAATAAACATTAGTTCTTCTAATTCAGACAGCTTTCCAACACAGCTTCTGGGCAGCTAAGGAGAGTGCAATTTTCTTTTGCTTATAGTTTTGCCATGTCTCTTCATTCCAACCAGAGGAAGAACCTTCTTTTTCTTATCATTTGGCTCTATTTTAAGCATTGGTGAGCCTCACTTCACTTTTGTGTGGCTGGATGAGGTGTAGGATATAAAGTAATAAGACTGAGTTTCACACTTGGCTTTTAGTCTCTCCCTCTGGACTATTCTTTTTTCTCTATAAAGTTATTGGCTTTTGTCAGAAATGCTTTGCTCCCTGCCCCATTGCTCTCCCACCCCAACCTGCTCTTCCCCTCTTATCTGCCCCACAGTCTTGTGCCTGAGCAGCAACCACCCCCTTGCCAAACTGCTCTCTCATCCACTAAGCTCTTGGACAGGTCCCTAACCCTTAGCCTTCCTGTCAATCAGTCTGGGTTCTTGAGTTCTCTTGCCTGACCCTCCACTTGGGACTTAACCTGCCTGGACTGGTGAGATCTGCCAGCTCCTCACTGCCTTGACTGACTGCTCTGGACATAGGCTCTGTCTGCCCATCCTCCTTCCTATCAAGGCCAACACCCAGTCTGGGCTTCTCCCTACTCACTTTAGAGTTGCTGAATGGGAAGTTGCTATCCTGCTCCTGGCCTGATCCTCAATAAGATATCTGGGGATTTTTAAGATGTTTTTCCTTCTCATAATTGCGGAAGTCAGCCAAGGTCACGATATGTTGGGAGGAAAAAACAATTTCTTGGAATAGGACTTTATGTTTTTGTTGCCATCTTTAAAATTCTTAGTCTACGGTTACCATGTTTTCTGATTTCATGTTGGAATATAATATTCACTAAAAGTCCTGATTCTCACAATAGCATAACCTCTTTTGGTAGGTCATCCCAGCAGCAGTCCCACTTCTATCTCTTATTAAACAATATTTGGTTTCTAAGAATTTGAGTGAAACCTATTTATGTTAATAGAGGTAATGGGCATCTCAGTAAGTAGGGCCAGCAGGTAGTTGAATTGTTTTGAGTATCCTTGCTGGTCGATCTTGATTTTTACATCTGACCACTATTCCCCCATTCTCCCTCAATTTTTCTTCTGCTTGTCTTAATCAACTAAATCATACAAATATATTTATGCATTCAGGTCTAGGTTCTCAGAGTGCTTGATTAAATTATCTGTCTGTTTTTCTGTCTCAGAAAGATGGTAGTGCTTAACACAGAACAGATTGCTAGTGATGATTGAGGAAATTATTTAGGAATAAAGGATTTTCACAGTATATCAGACATTTTTATCATATGAACAACCCCCCCCCCCCCCCATTTCACCTTTGCAATGGTCTCAACCCTGGCTGGACATTAAAAATCACCTTAAAACTTTTTAAAAAATAGTCATGTCCAGCTTCTACCCCAAGAGATTTTGATTTATTTGGCCAAAAATGGGGCCACACTTGGCATCATTAAAAAACAAGCAAACCCCCTCAGTGACTCTAATACGCATCACCCATGGCTGACAGCACACTGGGGTGACTGCCAGCTCCCTAGCCCCTGTAGATGTAAGAAAGAAGAAATGCCCTCTTGTTAAGGATCCTTTGGTGATTATCAGTGGCCCACAAGATAAAGTGTGAACTGCCAGCTTGACATTCAAGGCCCTTCACGATTTGCTCAAAATTGTGTTTCTACTCTCCTTCCATTAATCCCTCATGTGCTGTTCGCTCAACACGCCTTTTACTTTCTCGCCTCTTGCTCTGTTTGCATGTTCTCCACACCTGTATAATCCTGCTTTTTTATTCACCTGTCCCACCCTGGCCTATTTAGATCCTTTCCATGCTTTCAGGTCCGGCTCTTTCTGAGAACATTCCATGATTTTCCCAGGTGAAATGACTCTCTCCCTTCCCTCCCTTCTCATGGCTCTCTTCACTTTCCTCCTTGTAAATCTTCTTATTAGTGTCTCCTTCTTGGAGTCTCCACCCCATCACCTTATCAGAGTGTTACATCTTTTTTTGTTTGTTTTTTGGCGGCTGGCCAGTACAGGGATCTGAGCCCTTGAACTTGGTGTTATAACAATGTGCTGTAGCCAACTGAACTAAGCAGCCAGCTCCAGAGTGTTATATCTTTGAGAAAAGAGATCATATCCTCCCCACAATGCCTGACAAACAGTATGTGGTATCAACAAATGCTTTGAATTTAATCAGTCTCTGAAGCCCTTGTTGGGATTGATAGAAAAAAAAAAAAAAAAATAGAAAACCGTTGACATTTTTCCCTGTAGTGAAAAAGGTTGTGTTTAACAATCCCTTCCAACATAAGACTTCAAAGACTTTGGAGGCTTATGCTGTAATTTCCAAATACAACAGTGAAGCAGTATTTCAGCTTTCCTCACCAATCCACGGTCTGTTTCACCCCTGACATGCCAACGGTCACATAGCTCTTAGATTATTTCCCCATCAGGCTGTCTGAGTCCCTTCATCCTCTGCCATCACAAACACTCACAATGCAACCTTCAGAGTGACACTGCTGGGTCTGAAAGTAGGTTTTGGCAAAAGATTACCAGACTCTGAAGTAGCTATTGAGAGTGGTGTTTCTAAGGAACTCGAGAATGAGGTATCAGCAGTAGTCACCTTGAGGGGTAAAAGCAGGTAAGGGTATTGTCTGCTCTTGGAAGAAGTTCTTGCATACAGATGTGACAAATGGAGAAGCCAAAGGATCAGCTTTGTGATTCAGAGAGATCTGCCAGAATATTTGCTTTCTCTACTTTATGAGAAGTTTATGTGTGTTTTGGGAGGGGGTTTGAGGCTAAGAATAAGATAATAAAACAAGTGGTATCATTCTGTAACTTCATAGTATCATGTATGACTCACATTATCTTACAGAAAAAACTACTAAAGAATGGCATTTAAGGGCCTACTAACCATCAGGCTCTAAGTTAGTAGCTGGAGTACATAGTACATGAGAGCACAGTACCCAGGGTACATGGAGTATATAGTCATGGTCCCTGCCCTTGGTGGCAGTCTTAAGTCAATAGGAAGAAACACAACTGTGTAATTATGGTAGAGAGTAAAAAGAGCTATGTACTAATCAAGGAATTTCATTGCAAACAGCATAAATTAGCTACTTAAATTAAGCAGGAAAAGGTACTGGTTTATTGGAAGTGTTTATTGGAAAGGTGTCAGTTAGCTTTCAGAATCAGCAGAAATTCTAGAGAGCTATATTTGGGCAAGAATAAAGAAATGCAAGGTGTCGGCAAGGTCCTTCTGGAAGAACTATTTGTGTGAGTTTGCCGTTGGACATTTGTTTCTCCACTGCTTACCTGCCTGTCCATTCGGTAGCTGTGAGGAGGCTCCACTTAAGGGAGATGAGACTGGCCATGAGGAGGCTAGTTAGGGGCTCTCCAGTGGTCCAAGTGGGAGATGGCAAGGGTCTGAATTAGGGTGAGGTATTAGATGTGAAAGGGAAGGAGTAAATAAAGCACCATAAAGGGGACTAAATTGGCAGGACTTGATGGTTGACTTGGGTGAGAGTGATGAGTCAGAGGGAGAGTGACTCCCAGATTTCTAGTTTGGGCAGCTGTTTGGTTGGTGGTGCCAACCATTGAGAGAATTTCAAGAGGAACATCATGTTTAGGGTAGAAAAAGATAAGATCAGTTCTGAGCTGCCTGGAAAACATCCGAGTGGAGGTTTCCAGCAGGTCTTTGATATAAGAATCTGATGGTCAGGTACAGTTCTGGGCAGGACTGTGGCTATGGAAACCTTCAGCAGAAAGAGAGTGGTTGAAATCTTGAGCAGAGATGATATCACCCAAAGAGAACGTATAAAGAATAACCCCAGGAGGTTAGGAATAGAGCCTTAGACTCATATTTAAGGATTGGGCATAGGAAGGGGGTGGGGGCAGGAGGAAAAACAAAAGGAACCAGGCATGTTTGAGGAGAATGAGGAGAGAGGGTAGGTCATAGAAGCCAGAGGAGTTAGGCACTTGACGAGGAGGATGTGTTCAACGGGGCCCAGTGCAGCAAGGAGGGAGGACACAGTCCGACTGGTTCCCCGGAACTGACAACTGGGAGGCCATCCGTGCTTGAATGAGTGCAGTTTCCATGGAACCGTGCTTAAATGAGTGCAGTTTCCATGGAATGAAGAGGGCAAACCAGAATGCCCTGGGTGGAAGAATGAATGGGAAATGTAAACAGCTAGTAGGGATTTCTCCGCAAAGAAGTTTGAATGTGAGGAGAGAGAGGTTCAACCATACCTACAAGGAAACTTGAGGTCTAAGAGATTTGAGCTTGTTTACCGTAAGCAAGGGGAAAGTACCAGCAAAGAAAGAAGCATCCTGGGGGAGGAGGGGTTCCTCCCCAGCTCTGGGTTAGACCCAGTTTCCACTTGGACAATTCAGAAACCTCAAGAACATAAGAATTACTTGGTCCCACGTGACCCAAGAGCCCTCCGCTGACTGGCTCATGGGTACTGGAGTGTCAACTTCAAAATGTGTGAAATATTATTTTATTATAAATGCAGAGGATGTAGAAAATTGGGCCAAATCTGTGGTAATTATGATGCATCCTGGAACTTAACTAAAAACCAAAAACAAATCTTTTTTAAGCTGCAGGGGGAATGTTTTAGGTCTAAGGGAACTTTAACGGCATAGCATATTCTATTTCTGTTGCAGAAGTAGTTCCCAATGCAAGTATGAAGTGAAACCTGATGAAATAGTCACACGATAACCTCCTGTGCAGCCAGGGTCTGCAATCTACAGGTAGCACTTATAGTGCCTGCCACGCATATTTATTGTCATTATCTCTAACCTTCACAACGTCTTGAAGGTGGTTTTCAGCATTTTATAGATAAGAATGTATGAGACAGAGAGGTTAGGATAACATGCCTGAAGCAACACAGCTGGAGCGTGCAAGAGTTGGGATATCAAGGCAAGCCCTCCTGGCTCCCATGGCTTGATCATAGGCTGCCTCCCATTAAGGAGTAGGGTGATGCCCTTGTTCTCCCAGAGGTCAACACCAAGGAGGACAGATTTGCAATGTTCGTGCTTCTCTAGAGACAGTGGGAAACCTCTGCAAACTATGGTTGATGTCTCAACCTTTTAGATCTTTCCCTGAGTTCTAGGCCCCAGCTACAACAAACGTGTCTCCCATGCAGTGGTGAGCCTTCGGAAGGCATCACACAGAGATAGGGAAATATAATTTTTACTTATTTTTTCCATAACAGATTAGAGTTTACTCTTGGAACCATTTGAAGGATTCTCTTAGTCCTCAGCATAATCTTGGAAGAGAACTTCAGGGAAAATTTATGGCTTGACCTGAAATACTTTGGCAGTCTTAAGGAATACTTCTAAACTACAAATTCATCTATTCCTACTGTGAAAGAATTAAAAAGTACACAGATAAATGTATTTTTGCAAGCCATTTGCCCTACTAGACAAGCATTTGGGTACTTATTTATTCTATCCCTCTTAACAGAATGGCAATGTTTCTATACAGCAATGTGATATATAACTTAGCTGGTTGCTTAGAGAAATTTCCATCCCTTATTTGAAAAACTTTTGCTTCACCGCCAAGGAGAGCTACAGTGTTATTTGGGGCCATGCTTATAAAATGCAGATAACTTTAATGTGCTTTCACTCCACTGAGAAGCTGCTTCCTTTGCTTACCAATATTTTATGACTTAAGACCATCTAGTCTGAAACTATAGCTCAGGAGGGTTTTTTTTAAACAACTACAGAGTTCTTCTATTTCTGTGACTTTATTAAAAATGGATAATAGGATAGACTGTTGGAGAATTCTCTTTTGAAGTGTGTTTTGATCTTGCACTAGTCTTTTAAGTATAAGCTTTATGGAAAGAAACTCTTTGGTTTTCCATTACAAATCCTGAAAATTGGGAATAAGCATCTGAAATCACACCATTGTTTCTGAAAACTTTTTCTTTTTTTTCCCACAAATTCTGATGAGGAAAATGTGAGTTAAACTTTAGTACATTTTTTTTCCCAAAGAATCAGCATTGAAGATTAGTCCCCTTTTGAGCCCACATTTGATACACAGGAAAAACTGAAAAAAAACCAAAACCCTAATATATACTAGATTATGTATTAATGGTGCAGATTTGCATCTTTCTCGTCAACATAAAATACTTAACAGACTAACTATGTGTGGCTCTGCACTGAATATTATATAATACAAGAAAAGTGATAATGGAGATGACGCATCTAAAAATGTATTGAATTGGCAAGAGGCATAATTTGTTTTTAATTTTGGGCTTGTGGACTAGGACTTACTTGCTTTGTATGCCTGTGCTTTAAAGAGTGTTGAATTCAAAAGGAAATTTGGATAGCCATACAGATAGGTCCTAGGTTTTTAGATCACCCCTTTAAAAAAGTATCAGTAATTACCAATTATGTCTTAATTTCTGTCACGTTTGAGTTTGAGCCACGAGCTCTTGCCTGTTGAGTATTGTATAAAGCAATTTTTGAGAGAGGACAAGGGTGACCTGTTTGCGTAACAGCTGAAAGTGGACAGTTTAGTTGCTAAGAAAGTTTTTCCATCCCTCAGAATATCCCTCCATCCGCTTGTCTCTACACAAACTCAGCTATTCACAATAAAAATTGCTGAAAGATGAAAAGGGTGCAAAATGGTTTATATTTTTATTTAACCCCTTTTATTCATCATTTTGTCTATCAGGAAGTCATTCATACTTCCGTAAATATAATCCTGTCATAAAACAAGTTTGGACACATTTATGAGTGATTTCTTGCTGAGCATACTATTAACCAAGTAGTCTAAGAATTCTTAGAAAATTAATGGGTCTTGGAAAAATAGATAATATTCACCATCATTCTATCCAAATGTGCAGTGAATCATGGTCATGCACAGAAAGTGCTGGGTTTGAGAATCAAAGGATTTAAGAACTTTTTCCTGGAAACAGTGACAAAGGAAAAAGTTTGGAGAGTGAACAGCAGGGATTCAGAGTTTCAATCTCTTTTTAGTCTTGATTGTCAACCCTAGGTACTTTGCAGAATGACTTGCCAGCACGGTACCCTCAGCTGGGAGCTGGCATATTTTATTTAAATATTGTGAGAGTGAACAAACACATCAATGATTGTTTTTTATTTTTTAATCCTTAGATCTCATTTCAGAGTTGCTAAAACAAACTCAAAGACCGAAGTGGCATTTGCAAGCAATTAGGGAGCACTGAGTGAGCGTATTGGAGTTGAACCTGTGAAGATCCAGTAGGAAAATGAATAATGACAATTATTTTATTGAATATCTGTTGGGCAGTTATTATGGCAAAAACTGCGAGGTGCCTTACATGCACAATCTCATTGAATTTTTATAATGACCCAATGAGGAAGACACTCTTCACAGACAAAGAAATTGGGATTTAGAGTTTTTTTGACATTCCCAAAGTCATGTAGCAAGTAATTGATAGAGCCTGGATTTTAACATAGGTTTGTCTTCAAAAACTAAGAACATAACCACTCTGTTATGCTGCCTGTCTGTTTCCACTCTCTTTTGACATGAAGTCTCAAAGGATCTTTGTGATAGAAATAATAATAGTAGTTATACTAATAGCTAACCCTTATAGAATGACTTCTCTTGTCTGTATATTGCCCTAAGTGTTTTATGTTATTAACTTATTTAACCTTCCCAAGAGCTCAGTGAGTTGAGTCCTATTTTCATCCCTATTTTAGGGTTGACGAAAGTGTGGCATTCAGGGACCTGCAGGTCACAGAGATTGTGAGTGGTAGGGCTATATTTTATAACAAGTTTCCTGGCTCCAGTCTGTGTTCTGTGAAGGATATAGCAATTGTAATATTCTATTTTTTTTTTTTTTTTACTGCACTTTGATATAAGAAACTTTTCTACTTCAGTTCTGATGTGACTACACAAACCATGTAAGAGCGATACTCCTAGATTCTCCCGTAAACAGGGTCCCCACAACCAAATCAACTCTAATTTGAGGGAATTTAAATCAATCTTTTCCTTTAGAAATAGAACAGGACAGCAGAAGAATTTTCTGGTTGGTTCCAACTTCTAAATGAGATTAACTTAAGAATTCTTGTGAGAGTCTCACGCCCTACATTCTCTGGACAAATTCCAGTAGAACTTGTGTTCCTTGACCATCTCAATGGTTTTGTTTTGAAAATGAGTCAAGTATCCTTAAGCAATAATAAATAAATAAATAAACAAATAAATAAAGTAATATTTGCTTGCTTGGGTTATGCAAAATGACATTCAAAGTCAAATGGGTAGGGATGAAAGTAGGAAACACCATACAAGCCTAAGGAAAGTCCTTCAACCTTGGAGTAAAGGCAGAGGGTGGGATCAGTCTTTCTGTCTTTTCATTCTATTGTGGACAATGCCTTTTGATAGGGATAGGAACATGCATCTTTCATTTCATTCTTGCAACGACCCAATGAGGAAGGCACTCCTTATGGATGAAGAAACTGGGTATTAGAAAGTCTGTTTTAACATTTCCAAAGTTTATTCCATGGGATATGAACATGTATTTTAGGAAGCAATAGGATAATAAGGGCCATTGGTCCATTGTTTAGAGTGAGTACATTTAGCTTAATTTTATTCATTGGACATTTGCCTACCTGTGCTGGGCAATGAGGGTAACAGTGGTGAGTAATAGAGGTACTTGCCCTTAAGGGCTTCCTGTCTAGTAGAAGAAGTAAGATATATGACCAGCAGGTATTATTTCAGACATTGAGATCAGTGCCGTGACAAGGAAAGTGGAAAAGGGCCTGGGAGTTCAGAAGTTAATGAGAGCCGGCAGGGCCAGGTGGTAAGAGGGAGCCTCTTGGTGGTCCTTCAAATAAGGTAGGATGTGACCACATGGGTGTGTCAAGTGTCAGAAGCAGCAGGAGCCAAGGCAGGAGGCGGAAAACACAGGCTGGTCTGGAAATAGCATGAATTCTCTTTTGGAAGGTGCATTGGTGCATGAAGGAAAAGAAAAGTACATAAATAAAATTGGTATTTGTTACTTACCTCAGGCCACACCCCCGCACTTAATAACCCGAGAGGTCCGTCTCATTTGGATTTGTAGCCCCCATCACGGACACCGAGGACACTTGTAGTCTAGGACCTGACAGACACGAGTATCCTTATATGATAATAAATAAATAAGTAAGTAAGTATATAAATAAATAATGAGAGGACAGGACGAGTGTTCACTTTAATGAGCAACTCCTTTTGTGGAGCTGTAATAATATGATATGGAAAATTACTTGTTAATCAGATCCTACACCGTGATATAATGATAATGACCTTTAGCTACTGTGTTGCAGATACTGTACCCATATTATCTCAAAACCTCATTGCAACCTTTTATGATCTGTATGGCTATCTCCATTTTGAACATGCAACAATGGGACCCGGCAAGGTATTCAGCCTGTGACAGATCATAGAGCCAGAGCAGTGATTAGATTTCAGGCCCATCTGCTTGAAAAGCCCATCTGCTATTCACCTCTAACGTCATCCATCACAAACATCTCTCCCGAGCTCCTGAGGTCACAGCTTTGTTTCTGTCCCAGGACCTGGCCTGTGATGGCAGGCATTTGTTTAGTCAGGACTTGTTGAACTTGACCCATCTTCCTCCCTCCTTTTCTGTTAAGGTCACTGGCATGATCACCTCCTTCCTCTCCTCCTCCCCCTGGCTCCAGGTCCTTTGTGACTTGCACTTCCTAGCCTAGAACAAGCTCTTTCCTCATTCATTCAGGTAACCTAGTGCCATTATCACAAAACTGATATCATGCCTCACATCCTAAAGCCAGTTTCAATAAAGTGTAAATGGAGAGAAAGCTTCCACCACTGCAGTCAGTTCTTTTTGTCCTCAATCCTTGAAGAATAGATTTATCTTTTTTCCACAGACAGTGTGGTGGCTCATGGCTCTATTAGCATCTATCAGAGGCTCAAGAGGTTGAGGTCAAAGGTTATGTCCTTGGGATGCCTGCATGACCACACCCACGTACCCAGACCCTGGAGCTCAGCGTGCACTCGGCTCACTGTAAATGCAATGGGTAAGAGTGCACAGTAGCTCTGCTTCCCAGGAGGCCTGGAACCCTCTTCCCCAGGCCACTGTGCTCATCACTGGAGCCTCAGCTGAAATGCTACCTCCTTCCCTGAGCACCTGTCTTAAGTTTGACCTCCTCATGATCACTACCACATGGCCTGATTTTAATCCTCTCTATAGCACATTGGCTCTCTGATAATTTTCTTTTTCATTTAATTACTTGTTTATTGCCTGCCAACCCTGCTAAACTCTAAATTTTGTGAGAGCCATGAGCCCATTTCTCTTGTATCACTGCACATTCTCCCGAGCCCAGCACAGCATCCAGCACCTGACAGACACTCCAGACATGCTTGATGGATGGATGAATAAATATTAGTTCCTGTGGCGATGCACAAATCTAGAAGGCCAGCATGTTGTCAGGATTTGTTCAATAAAAAGAGACAGCAGATGAGCTGAGCATCACAGAAATCTTCTGCATAAGTGATGTGCTTCCCTCAAGGATGTATCTAGACAGAAGCAGTGGAAAAGAAAAAGATGAATTTTTCAGTTACACTTTGGTCCCGCTATTATGGTGCCACCAACTCTCCCCGTCTGCTGGTTTGAGTGAGTATTCCACTGGGGGGACAGAGATTTATTTCCCAGAAACAAGATAGTATTTCCTTCTTTTGACAAATCTAGAAAGCAATTCCTACAGCCAAGAAAAGAACTATAACATATAGAAACTAAATTGTAAGCCCAGCTATAAATAAGGAAACGGGGGTGTGTGTGTGTGTGTGTGTGTGTGTGTGTGTGTGTGTGTATGTGTGTGTGTGCACATGCACATGCGTGTGAAGGGTAAATCCTTAGCTAGTCTGTAGTTTGAGAGTGATTTTTCAGAAAACTGGCCAGGTCCTCCCAGTCCTAGTCTGTGTATGAATTATTCAAACAATTCTAATTTTCTTCTCTTCCCCTAAGATGAGCCAAACTGGTACCTAGAATCCCTCAGGTAATCAATCTCCAGATCACATGGTAAACATTCTCCATTTTCATCACAGATTTTCTTCTGAGGATCCCAAATGACTCAGATGTGCAGCTATTGAAGCAGTTTGAAAAGAAATGGCCACATAATGGGTGTGAGCATGTGGCCTGTTTCTCGTGCTTCCTTATGAGCATGCATGCAACGAGTTGCAGGCTGCACTCTCTCTCTCTATGGAGGCCTGGGATAACCAGTATCATTCCTGTTTCCTTACTTGTTTTATTTCAAGAAATCAGAGCAGTTGTTTTGGAAGGACAGAACTGTGATATATATAAATATATGAAGTCATGCATGACGTAACGATGGGGATATGTTCTGAGAAGTGTGTTGTTAGGAAATTTCATGGTGGTTTGAACATCGTAGAGTGTACTTACACAAACCTAAATGGTGTAGCCTATCACACATTTTGACCGTATGGTGTAGCCCATTGCTCCTAGGCTACGGAACTCTAGAGCATGTTACTGTACTGAATACTGTAGGCAGTTGTAACCAACAGTAAGTATTTGTGTATGTAAACATATCTAAAAATAGAAAAGGTACAGTAAAAACATGATATAAAAGATAAAACATGGTACACCTGTATAGGGCCTTTACCATGAATGGAGCACGTAGGACTGGAAGTTGCTCTGGAAGAGTCAGTGAGTGAGTGGTGAGTGGATGTGAAGGTCTAGGACACTACTGTGCACTGCTGTAGACTTTATAAACATGGTACACTTAGGCCACACTAAATTTATTTTTAAGTAATTGCACTACAGTGTTATCACAGTGATGTCACTAGGCCATTGGAAGTTTTCAGCTCCATTATAGTCTTACGGGACCACCATCGTACACACGGCCCATCGTTGACCGAAATGTCATGATGCAGCCTGTGACGATGACAGATTTATATGATCTGTCGAGGCATGCCTCCTTTGCCATCCCACTCCTTCAGTAGTAGCTCCTAGTAGATAATAGGAGCTATGTAAACACTTGTGAGTTTATTAATTGAAGGATAGTAGGAGATGGACTGTAGGAAAAAGAATAGTTCAATTTTGAGCATATTAAATTTATATCTGAAGTCAACACTATGCTTTATAACCAAAAAAGAAAAAAAAAAAAAAGAGCTTTATACCAAACAAAATGATCAACAAGTGTAATTTCCTTCATTTCAGTGAAGCCCATTTTTCCACGCTGTTTTTATTGTTTGTATTTGGAACACTAAAGACTTAGCCACATGAGTGAATCTGTAACTGGAATGCAGTTGTATTGTTGTTCACAGCAACACTTAGTAAAACAAAAATCCAGGGCCCCTGTACATTGAGCAGCTTGTCCTCTCAGTAAACAGGCTCAATTACAGAACAAATCGCTACTTTCAGGGGAGCTTTAGTCTCTCTCCGAAGACATGTCTCCTCAAAGTCAACAGAATTAAAATGTGGAAAACAAGCTTCAAGTTCGCAAGCTGACAGGCTGACTAGAAAACTGGAAGTTAGGGAAAGGAGGAGGCGTCGGTGCTGTGGCTGCCAGGCGTTCGGTAGGTGTGGCCCTGTTAGCTGAGCACAGGCATTGGCTCTGTGGGCCTAGACAGTTGAAGAGGAGTAGTTTTCATGGGAATAAATATTTCTACTGTAGGTATAATCTAAGGCACAATCTAGAAAAATTTAGCAGTTTTCAGTAAGACCAGATTATTTATTCATTCAACAAACATCTACTGAGGGCCTGCATGTGCCAGATGCTGGGGATTCAAGAGGGAAAAGATAATAGTCATTTCACATGGAGCATTTGTTCTGGTGAGGGGATCTTGAGATAAATGACTAAACGAGTGGCACTATGATGCGGCAGGGGGTATGGAGAGAAATGGGACAGGGTAGGGTAGCAGTCTTGGTTCAGGTGGACAGGAAAAGAATATCTAGAGAAGAAATGTTTGCCCAGGAACTGAATGAGCGAGGGAGTGGGTGTAGCATGTAATGTGTCTGAGGACCGGCAAGGAGGTCAGGGTGGCTGCAGCCGAGGAAGGGAGGGGACAAGTGCGAAGGAGGGGAGGTCCCAAAAGGGTCTGGGGCCAGATTCTGTTGGCCTAGTGCAGGCCATAGGAAGGACTTTACACTTTATTCTCAGAGAGATGGGAAGTTTCCGGAGGGTTTCGAGCATGGAATGACCTGATGTGACTTTTGTGTTGTAAAGATCACTCTGAATTCTGGGTGGAGAAAGGATGATGCTTTAGTCCCAGGAATCTGGAAGACAGGCATAACCCTGCCCTCATGGAGCTTACGAGTTGGTGGGGAATATTGACAATGGGCATGTAAAGAAAGAGATAAAGTCAATTCAGGTACATTATGAGTAAAATAAAAGAGCATGATAGGAAAGCGGGTGGATGGGACTGCCTGCTGCAGTTAATGGTTAAGAGAGCTTCTCTGGCGAGGTGATGTGGAGCTGAGAACAGGATGAGGAGGAGCCAGACATGCCCCAGCGAAGGTGAGAGGGGAGTATACCAGGTGGACTCTCAGCCGCTCAAAGGTCCTGAAGTAGGAAGGAACTGTGTGTGTGGAGGGACAGCAGGAAGGCCAGCGTGACCACAGCACAGTGAGCTAAGGAGAGAGGTTGAGAGGTAGGCAGGGCCAGAGCTTGGAGAGACATTTGGGTTGTGGCGAGTTTGGACTTTAATCTAATTGAATTGGAGGGATTTAAGTATGAATTCTATTTCAAAAGGATCAACCTGGCTGCTTTGTGAAGAGTAAATGTGGAGCAAAAATGGAAGCAAGGAAATCAGCCTCTGCAGTCATGTAAGCAAAAGATGATATGGGTGTAGATCTGGTAGAGGTTGTGGAGTCGAAGAATGGAATTGGGATACATTTTGGAGGTAAGCAAACAGGATTCATTCATGCAATGGATATGGGAAGAAAGGAAAAGTAAGAATGAGTTTTAGGTAATCGGCTTGAGCAATTGGATGGATGGAGGTGCCATTTATGAAGATGGAGAAGAATGGGGGAGGACCAGATGGGGAGGGCCACAGTGGGGGCAAGGAAATGCAAGAATTCTGATTTGCACACGTTACTTTTGAGGCCTTTGTTAGATTTAAATGCAAATGCTTAGTAGATGATTTGGTATGAGTGGCTGGAGTTCAGAGTTGAGGTCTGCAGGGGGAAGACATAAATTTGGGAAATCAGAATGTATATAGTATTGGATGCCCAGGGCTGGGTGAGATCAGCTAGGGAGATGGTACAGATAGGGAAGAGAAAGAGGGAAGAGGACCAAGCCCCGGGGTACTCCAAGATTTAGAGTGGAGACGAAGAGAAGGTGCCAGCCAGGAGGACTGAGAAGGGGTGGCCAGGTAGGCAGAAGGCAAGTTGGGACAGAGGGATGCCTTAGAAGCCAAAACAAGAGAGTGTTTCCAGGTGGGAGTGTTGAATGCAGCTGAGAAGTAAGATGAGGACAAAGAGAAACCTTTGGATTTGGCAGCACAAAGGCTTTTGGTGATCTCAGGCAAGAGCAGTTTGAGGGGAACAGCTTCCCCTTGGTTGGGGAGCCGTTTCATGACTCCTCCCTGAAGTCATTTGTGAATTTTTTTCTCTGGAGCACAGAGAAGTATACCCGTCTCCTGCCACTGTTGAACAGATTGAAAACGGTTGCATTCCCCGGCATAATTTTTGATGTACTCTGCTTTGTCCAAAGCAAACCAAAGAGTCCAGTTTCTCCACCTGTACCTATTACTTTTTAAGCGTTTGGAATTATAGAATGGCTAAATAACCTTGGTGATCATGTGTATAATCCCTTTATCTTATGGATAAGGAAACAGAAGCCTAGAAAGGAAGAGTTATAGAGGCAGGCCAGAATCTAGGAATCTGATGGAGTTTGGATGAATTGTCTCCTCCAAAACTCATGTGGAAATTTGATCCCCAATGTGGCAGTGTTGGAAACTGATTGAGTCATGGGGGCGGATCCCTCATAAATGGATTAATGCTTTCCCTGGGGGGGGGGGGGGGCGGGATTAATGAGTGAGTTCTTTATTAGTTCCCGAGAGAGCTCATTGCTTAAAAAGACCCTGGAACCTTCTCTCTCTCTCTTGCTTTCTCTCTCGCCATGTGATCTGCTTATACCCATCAGCTGCCTGCCACTTTCCATCATGAGTAGAAGCTGCCTGAGGCCCGTGCCAGATGCAGCTGCCCCAAAATCATCAGCCAAATAAACCCGTTTTTCCTTATAAATTACCCAGTCTCAGGTATTTCTGTTATAGCAACACAAAACAGACTAAAACAGAATCTTCTAACTACATCAAATTTAGGCTTTATGACCCATATAACTCTTCCTCTCACCCCCAAATGCACCAAATTGAATAATTAGAAGGGTAGTTCCTAGGCAGCTTGCAGGAAAGGCATTCTACTTACCAAGTTAATTCCAGTCTGAGACTCTATCTGTAAAACAATTCAGCTTCTATGAGAATAAATTTCTCCAGCTGGGATTAGGGGCTTGCTGGGGTGGGGTAGGTGCCTTTCGTGCTCAGAGCCCCAAGTTTTCTTGGTTAGAGCTCATTAATTGATCAATGGACCCTGACCCTTTAATCTGGTCTATTTTCTCTTCAGCATAGGGTGCAAGCTCTGGAGAGCAGTATTTTGAATATCTAGCACGAAGTTTCAGTTTATAAACTAGTGAAAATGTCAAAGCTAAATGAATTTTGATGTAGATCCTTTGGGACAATGTTTCTCGGGTACTTACCCCACTCTATTTTTTATTAGAATTATTTGTTCTTTCCTGCCTCCTCTCCCATTAAAACGAGCTGCTTGTCCTTGTTCATGTTTGTAGTGCCTCATCCAATACTGGCTCATAGGAGATGCTTGGGAAATATTTATTGGATAAGTCAATAAAAGAAAAATGTGAGAATGTTTTATACCACTACTCTTCAGGACTAAGTATTTAGATAGCCATCTTTTCAAAATAGTGTTAATTTATCTTATCACTTTGTGTCTTTTCATTCACCATTAGATCTTACAAGGAAAGCAAGAAAATGATGATAATATTATTAATAATTATCACTGGAACCCACATTGTGCCACACACTTGTTAGGCACATCATTTTAATTATTTATCATCTAACCAGCAAACCTGTAATTAGATATTATTATTATTTCCATTTTACATGTATGAAAATTGAGGCTCAGATAAGCAGTCTGAAGTACATGCTTTCAACTATTACATCTGGGATTTGTACCCAAATTGGCTTCATTCCAAAGCCTGTGCTCTTTTCAGTGTGCCAATGATTAAATGGAAACCACCTGAAAAAATAGGATTTCACTGAAAAAGATCTTTATTGATTTTTGCTGGATTACAAAGGAATAACATTCTTTATTTTAAAGAACAGAAGTGTATGAAGTATAAATTGAATGTGCTTCTCACATCACTATCGATATTAAAAAACTTTTGTTTATGAAAAATGATGCATACATATGATAACAATTTAAAAACAATATAAGGATATATAAATTAAAATGAAAAGACTCCTTTCTTTCCCCCTTAAACCCCAATCTCACTCCCTATAAGTAACCATTGCAACCAATTTTCTTGTGTAATTTCTGGAATTGTATTTGCATTTAGAGGCAAAAGAGAAGGGGTATGTGAGTGTTTATGTTTGTGTGCACATGTGTGTGTGATCCATTTTTGAGAAATGGCTTTTAAAAATAATTTTCTGTTTCTATCAATGCCTTCAACTTCCTAAATAGCAAAAATTTCACTGTATAACATGTCTGAATTAAAGAACCATAGAAGATATGCTGGAAGATACCCCAGAGGCCTTCTGGGCAGAGACTTCCAGTTGACTGAGGTCCAGGAAAGTCAAATGACTTGTGTAAGGTAAAATTGTCCGTCCAGGGGAAGGCCAGAACCCAGCCAGGAAGAAGCCTGGTTTGATACTTGGTCTATGTAGCCCCATGCTGCAAAACAAAACAGAACAAAACTTAAATCAATAGGATGCCAAGCTGCTGTAACTCAAGTGAAAACAACATTTCAAGAGCTTACCTGCCAGGTGTATCAATATTTAGGCAAATACTTATCATGTTTCCATCTGTCTATATGAAATATAATGAGGAAGATAAATCAATAAAAACTCCCTCTGTCAAAATCACAGAGGAAATATTACTTGAGAAATGACTAACAGTGATTACAAGCAATTTATCCAAAAACCCTGTGTATCAACTTTCCAAATCTGGAAGGCAAGTCTGAAATAAAATATTATTACTGAAAACTCATTTTTATCTTCAAAAAAGGTGTTTTATGGTAAACATTCTAATGCATTAGATTTATCCAGATGGATGGGATTTTCTGTTTATATTGCACAAAATGTCAGGGATTAAAATCAAATGTGTTCCAGCTTTAGAATACTAACTTGTGGGTTACTGGAGGCTGGGAAGGGGACGAGAGAGGAGGAATAGTGAGAGGTTGGTTAATGGACACAAAATTATAGCTAGATAGGAAAAATAAGTTCTACGGATGTACAGTAGTGCTAGACATCTATAATTAATAATATATGTTAGGTTCTCAAGTAGCTAGAAGAGAGGAGCTCAAATGTTCTCATCACAAAGAAATGATAAATTTTTGCAGTGATAAATATACTAACTACCCTGATTTGATCATTACACATTGTATACATGTATTGAAATATAACTGTGTGTCCCAGTCAATATGTTTCAATTAAAAAATAAATTCCCTTAAAAAAATACTAACTTCTGTCTAGAAAATAAAAGATTTTTGATGACCACCAATCTATTCATATGTAAATATTTGTGTTAAAGTATTATTACAGTCTACTTTAATTGCTTTGCTTTAGGAGGTAGAAAGTACATAAAGCACATTTCTATTCTGGTGCTTTAAAATCCTAACTGGAAAAATTATGTGATTTTTATCTAAGAGAATAGACTGTGTCTCATTCAAGCAGTAGTCAGAGCTCTTTTTACTTTATACATAGAGGCCCCTGGAAGTTAAAATAAGGCAGAAAGACCATGTAGAATTAAATCACATTTTGGTTGTAGAGATCTTTCATCTCCTTGGTTAAATTGATTCTTAGGTATTTTATTTTTTTCAGAGACTATTTTAAATGGGCTTGCTTTCTTGATTTATTTTTCTGCTAGTTTGTTATTGGAGTATAAAAATGCTACTGATTTTTGCATGTTGATTTTATATCCTGCAACTTTACTGAAATCAGTTATCAGCTCTACGAGTTTTTTGGTAGAGTCTTTAGGTTTTTCTAAACACAGGATCATGTCATCTGCGAACAGGGACATTTTGACTTCATCTTTTCCAATCCAGATGCCTTTTATTTCCTTCTCTTCCCTGATTGCTCTGACTAGTACTTCCAATACTATGGGAAAGCGGGAGAGTGATGGGGGTTGGTGAGAAACTAGTTGAAGATCACATAGATGGATTATGTTTTGTAAACATGAGTATACTAATTATCCTGATTTGATCAACACATATACTGATGTTCGATTCTGTACCTCACAAATATATATAATCAATTTAATAAAGGAAAAATAAATAAATAGATAAATCACACGTTGGTAGAAAGCAGTGCACTTCACTCAAATCTCTGGTGGGCTGAGATATTGAGTGGAATACACTATGTGTTTCCATAAAAATTATTTCACAGTCTCATTGGTTCTTTCTGTAAGAATTATCAGAGCTCAGGATTCTTATATTACAGAGCTCTAAATGTGCATTTTCCCATCATTTTTCACCTTCCTATTCCTTGTGCTCTTGCAGAGGTTTTAGTGGGAGCCAAATGTTGTTCTCTAGTGAGTTCATTGATTCAGTCATTTCTTTCAATAGAATCTATTAAATACTATGATGTTTCAGGCAGTAATGTAGGGACTGGGATATAGTAGTGAACAAAACAAAGTCCCTACTCTCATGAAACTTATATTCTAGTAAGGGGAAACAGAAAATAAACAAATGTATAAGTGAGTATATACAATACCAAGTGCTATGAAAGAATAAGTCAGGGTAGGAGGTTAGGGTAGGAGGGAAGGTAGGGGCAGTCTGGGAAAGCCTGTGCCACAGCTGAGCAGAGACCCAAATGAAATGAGGGGCAGCCATATGGCTCTCCGGGATCAGAGTGCTCCAAGCAGTGGGTAAAGTGAGGGTAGAATCCCTGAGGAAGGTGTGTGCATGGTGTTTATGAAGAACCATCAAGAAGTCAGTGTGTCTGCAACAGCGTGAGTCAGGGGAGAGTTGCAGAAAATGAGCTAAGACAGCTGGGCCAGAGCAGTAAGGACTAAAGATTTATCTGAATGAGTGGAATTGGATGATTTTGAGCAGAGAAGCGAATAGTCTGATTTCCTTTTAAAAGGATCGTGCTGGCTGGTTTAGGGAGTACTTGTGAGTGGGCAAGGGTGGAAGTAGGGGGACAGCTAGAGGTTACAGTGTAGACAAGAGATTGGTTGCTTAAGGAGAGCTGGCTACACATCCGCAGTGTACGTTGGTACAGGTTGTTCACTGCTCAAGGGCATCTGGCTTTTCTTATCAAGGGGCTATGTCAGTCAGGAGGAAAAGATGCCTTTATCTAACTGGCATCCCATAGTGGGGGCTTTTCTACAATTTATCTTTTTCTAAATTGCCCACTGGTGCTGAAAGCATGTACTAGCAATGGCTGTGGTGGGTAGCAATAGAGATGCCTGAGAAGTATTCTTATTAAGGGTATATTTGAAAGATAAAGCCAGTTGTATTTACTAATAAAGCGATGAATAAATGAAGGACTCAATCAGTTAATGAATTCACCAGTTCAGTTAGTGAATATCTGGCGCCTCAGTCACTGCTCCTGTTGCAGGTGGGTTCCCTAGGAGCAGACGCTGGGAAGGAGATTAGCATGCAGGAAGTTTACGAGGGAGCGCTCTTGGGATCAGCACCTGAGGAAGGAGGGGAAGGAAGCAGGAGTGGGCAGAGGGAGAAATGGGGCCGAGATGCAACCTTAGTGAAGGCCTCGGCCTCCTTCTCGGATGCTGTGGAGTTGGGATGGCTCCGAGTTGGGGAAAGTTGGGACAGCGGGGCCAAGCCTTTGTATGCCTGTGTCTAGTAATCAGGAAGAGGGATGTGAGCTTGGGTGTGCCAGTTCTCTTCACTGAAGGCATTCTGCAAAGAGGGCCGCCTAGCTGAGGGCCTTCTAACAGCAGTGACAGCATCTGGGATGATAAGTCCTTCAGTCCTGAAGGAGGGTCTGTGCAGCATCTCCATATCCCACAGAGGGACATTCCATGTCCCTCATCTGTGACATACATGCTGTCATGCTACTCTTTTGTGCTTGCCTAGATACAACCTCCAGGTTTCCAGGCAGGTACCAACAATACCTTCAAATGGCTGTGCAGTGAAGCCTATTGGCCTTACATATTTTTGAAAAAAGTTGCCCGTGCCCCTACCCTCAGCAAGCTTAGAACGCACAAAAAACTATACAGTGTGCAAAAAAGTAATATATTCAGAGATCTTCAATCTGACAAGGAGCTTAGGTGATCCCAGGGGTCAGTCATTGGCTGAGATGGTCTCTACATGAGTTTATCATCTATGCAAAGGATCTTTCAGATTGCTGAGGCAAAAGTGGAAAAATGAAGTGGGAGATGCAGCTCTTTTGGATAATTTAAGAAAATCATTTTGTGAGGAAAACCTCTCTTGGACTCTCTTTGTGGCCTCACAGGCCTACCTGCCTGTGTGGCCCACCAGTGTGGTGTCACCATGGCAACAGCTCCTCATTGAGACTCTGGAGCTGAGAACCAGACCTCAACGTACCACACTGTGCGACTCCATCCATGTGATCTTATAGAGGCGCTTATCGTGTCTAAGTCTCATTTTTAACATCTGTAAAACGAGGAGAATCCCTACTCTGCGTATCGGAGAAAAAGGAACTCTCAAACATTGTTGGTGGGACTGCAAAATGGTGCAGCCTCTATGGAAAATGGTATGGAGGTTCCTTAAACAATTGCAAATAGATCTACCATACGACCCAGCCATCCCACTGTTGGGAATATACCCAGAGGAATGGAAATCATCAAGTCGAAGGTATACCTGTTCCCCAATGTTCATCGCAGCACTCTTTACAATAGCCAAGAGTTGGAACCAGCCCAAATGCCCATCATCAGATGAGTGGATACGGAAAATGTGGTACATCTACACAATGGAATACTACTCAGCTATAAAAACGAATGAAATACTGCCATTTGCAACAACATGGATGGACCTTGAGAGAATTATATTAAGTGAAACAAGTCAGGCACAGAAAGAGAAATACCACATGTTCTCACTTATTGGAGGGAGCTAAAAATTAATATATAAATTCACACACACACACACACACACACACACACACAAACCGGGGGGGGGTGAAGAAGATATAACAACCACAATTATTTGAAGTTGATACAACAAGCAAACAGAAAGGACATTGTTGGGGGGGAGGGGGGAGGGAGAAGGGAGGGAGGTTTTGGTGATGGGGAGCAATAATCAGCTACAATGTATATCGACAAAATAAAATTAAAAAATATATATATATAGAATATTAACACATAAAAAAAAAAAAAAAGAATTCTGTGTGGTTCAAATGAATTGATTTGAGTGGGGACAGTGATAAACTATGAAGTTGTGAGCTGTTACAAGACTTCCTAAGAGAATCCAGAGCTGTGTTCGGCTTGACAGTTTTGACATCTTAAACGTATGAGAGACTCTAAAAATAGGGAAAATATTTATTTTAGTTAACTTGTGGACTAAGCAGAAAGCATTTTATGATTATTCTGGGCACACATGCTACTTTTTAAAAGGCATGGTAATGACTCTGCATCTAGGGCAGCCTGTGTTTAGAGGCACAGCCTGGAGCCGGACATCGAGTGAACCAGCATTTATTGAGCACCTCTTCGGTGGGGGTGGGGAGCACTAGGCTGGGTAGTGACAGTGGAGGCAGGGAGCCTTCCCTCGAAAGATTAGCAGCCAATAGGTGACAGGAGGCGAACATCGAAATGCCAGAACAGAATGGGATGTGTGTGACAGAAGAAACGCAAGGGTCGTTCAGGTCTGAAGAATGAAGGAGTTGTGTTAGTGAGCTGACTGCACACTAAGCGTCGTCCTAAGAACAGTGAGGGTCTTTCCTCAGGGAACTATCATAGTGACCCTATGGGGTAGATGTTATTGACCCCATTCTATGGATGAGAAAAGTGGGGCCCAGAGAGGCTGAGCAAATTGCCCAAGGTCACCCAGCTAGTAAGTAGCTGAGGTAAGAGCTGAACCCAAAACAGTGTCACCTAAGAGTCCAAACTTTGAATCACGGTGCTATGCTGCATTCCCAGGGGTCTAGGAGATGAAAAGCTGAGATGAGGCTAAAAATCTCCTTTGAGGTTTACCCTACTAGGGTGGTGTTAAGGAGCAGACATAAGTGTGCTCTTAATTTAATAGACCCATGTTCCCTAAAACTGGAAAATGGACTACTGGTTGAACAACAGACATTTCAGGAAGTACTTTGACCAAAAATGTTTTAAAGTTATATATTTGTTCTAATACATATTAGAAAAACTATATTTATCACATCAAAACCTTGATCTCATGGAAATCATTGCTTAGAATGCTGCTTTATTTTTTAAAGTGTGTTAAAGAAAAACCTTGTTAAAGAAGTTTGTGAAAAGAAAAAGGAAAAAATAGTGTGGTTGGTATAAAAAGTTGTCAAATGTTCAAGGCCTCACCGACCACGAGCCTCCACTGTACTCTGAAGATTTGTCAAATATCAACTATACTTTTTCTTTCACAAATTTCTTTAATTTGCTTGAATGCCTAAATTTTGGGGAAGGACTGGATAAGCAATGGAAAGCAATTAGAGTTGCTTAAAGAGGGAGGAACATGTTCAGATACACTCTTTAGCAAAATGATTCCTGTCTCAACATTTAGGACCGACTAGAGGATCAGCAGTGGGATGTGCGGCATCCGGTCTTAGTGGGCTGTAGAGTCTATGTTTAGTGAAGAACACAGGAGTCACTGTAGGTCTCTACAAAAGAGAGTTTGGTGGAGAAGATGCATAGGTTACTTAGGTGGTGGAGGAATGGAGAAGCCAAATGGGATACATTGAGGCAACTCAGGAAGCTACTTCCACCCCAAGGCTGGAGAGAAGAAAGGAAAAGGTAGTGTTGGAGCCCATGTGCCAAGGTCAGGGGTGAAAGCTGGAATTGCACTGCAGTCATGTGGCCACGTAACCATGCTGGAGCTCTAGAGGAAGATGCAGCTGCAGCTCAGGTGACATCACCTAAGGCAGAGAGGGACAGGGAGAAATGCCCATGCCTCTCTCTCCATCCACCTCTCTAAACTCCTCCCTTCAGCGCCTCCCATTGGCTGAACCCTGCGTGGGAAATGCAGCCCTGCAGTGCAGAGCGGGGGGAAGGGGAAGGGCTCAGAGCCAGTGCTGGGCTCCGCTAGTGGGACCTGGACACAGAGGGTATATTCTAGAGACATTTAGAGACAGAAAGGATAGGCTTTGCTATTGCTTGGAAGGGGCAGAGCATGGTACAAGGATTGTGTGTGTGTGTGAGAGAGAAATAGGCTGAAATATACCCCAGATTCAGCCTGTGGTTGTGTGTCCCTTGGAGAGCACCTTCTCTTTTTTCACGTCTCTTCCATCTCACGTATGGCATTTTATTTCCACGCACACCAGAAGAGTGTTTTATTTGTTGTTCCCATTTTGTTTTATTTTTCTATTACTGTAGTTGTTACTTTACTGGTCAAGTTAAAGAGCCACATAATTATTGATATAATTATATTTGTTATAGCCACAGGCATTTTAAGTGTGTTTTCCAACCATAGTACAACTTTCTGGTGCAGCTATTATCTCCGCCTGCTTTCTTGGCTAATGCATGCTAACACAGCCTCTGGGTCCTCAATATTCTTGTGGGTCACATAGCCAGGGCTTGTCACTGTAAACATTCTGTAGATGATGGGGTCAGAAGCCAATTGTGAATGTTCAGTCTTCTAATAATTGGTTTAGAATAGGATACCTGACAAGTTTTAAAATTGAAAGCTACTTTGTTCTTTAGTGGCTAGCAGAGGCTAAAAATAGTCTAAAGTTTTGTTTCAAGGGAGAAAATCGTGAAGGTTTCCAGCTCCTGAGATATGGAATTTTTTGAAGGTGATCGTGAGTATTTTGTGTTGGATCTGACCCATGCTGTAGCACCCGGGAGCGAACTGCTCTGCTTTCTGGAACTCCTTGCTACTGAAGAGTTAGGAAAAATTGGAGATGAATTTCAACCAGAAACATTTGTTCTTTTGGTTGTTCTCACCTCGTCTCCTAGGACATCGTTTTCATGTCAGCATGATCTTGGCTGAAGTAGAATTTATCCCTCTTGACATTTTCCTCAGCTAAGAATAACAGTCTTAATGTGCCTGTTTGCAAACTTGTCCAAGTCTGCTCTGCTGTCCCTCCCAGAGGAGGTGGCTGCAAAGGGGATGAGTTGAACTTTGGAAAGAGTGTAGGGTGAGGAAGGGCTGACTGGTGGTCGTATTTTCATCATGCATTATTAGAAATGGTGTACTATTTGGGAGACCCACCAGTACCCACACCCTTCCTTGGCCAGTTGACCCCTTGATTTCTTGAGCTTCCTGAGAAATATCTATGCGCCAAATGGGCATGAGCCTGGCTGCTGCTTGGGAGAAGAAAAAGCAAGATCTCGCTTCATCCTGTAGAAGAGTGACCCTGGACCTTTACCACTCCAGGCATATGGAAAAAGAAAGAGAAGAGAGACTAAATCCATATGGGCTTATAGACTTTGAGGAGCTCCAGTGCTGAAAACTGTGGCCCAGACGTTATCATAAATTTGAGCAGTTGCTCTCTTTTTTAGAGAGTTGAGTTTCTTTATTCTAATCTTAATTTTTCCTTTGGAAAAAGTAAGGTAAGAGGTAGGGAGGTTGAGCCATTAGCTCTAAAAAAACCTTCTATATATTACAGTATAGTATAAATATCGGCATGTGTTGAACGACATCCAGAGACTTGGGTCACTGAAAGAACATGGCTAAGCACATAGCAGGTGTTCAGTAACTTCCTACTGATGGAATGTCTGATTGATTTGAGAGAAAAGAAGATCTTATAATAGTATGTTTCATCTGTGATGTGGTCTTGTGGCCTGCAACTTGAGTAGTGAATTATCTTTATGGGCATTTATTTATAGATCCTTGGCTAATATACTCACTGTCTTATCCCATTTCCTATTTTCCTATTTTAGCAGAAATATTCTTGCTATTTCCACGCTCAGTTTTCTCCTCCCCACCTTTTTTAAGGTAAATGTTCTGAGACTTAAATATATAATACCTATAAAAATATTCCAATAAATAGTGTTACTGTTTGCAAGGCTTTCAAAAAACCATGACCAATTAAATATTTGAATAACAAGGGCCATTTCTATTAACCTCATAACACCAAATATCCAAAATCTAGAACTTTATACACAGGAAATAAAAAAGGACTTAATGTAAAATTCTTCAACAAACAGTATTTTCAGAAGGTCGTAGGAGATTTCTGGTCTACTGGGCAGCCCTTCTTTTTAAGGCTGATTTTGATAGAGTTTACTTGTGTAATGTCGGGTTAACAGCACATGTTTTATCTCATATACCCCGACTCTTCCTTGTCAAGGAGACCAACTCTGGGATGAAGGAACACTTGAAAGCAAGACTTGATTTATCTAGGGTGTCACAATTTCCTTTCATGAACCAGAAAATTCCCTGTTTTGGGCCATGCCCAAAATTCCCAGGGGTTCCAGAATTAAGAAGCTACTCTATTTTTTTTCCATTCAAGTAGAAGTAATTAACTACGAAACCAAACATGAGTTGTAAGTCTAGGTTTTTTGGTGAAAATGTTCTTCCTTTTTATGACCCTCAAATTTCATATGATCAAAAGAACTGCTTATTTAACTTTTTTGAGCTGAATTGTCATCTAGCTTACTTATCTCCCAGGATTATTGTGAGATTCATGGAGACAGTGAAGATATAAAGTGTTTTGTAAACCTTAGTGTTTTATACATACATGTGATACTGGTTTTTTTATTCTTACTTACAATAAGATAAAGGCAAAGGAAGAATGCATCATACAGACTTTGGGTAACTTTTTGCTTCAACACTGGCTGAAAGCATTTCCATCTGGGGAGTTGCTTCTGGGGGGGGCGTATCAAGAGTCAGAAATTCTAGAGAGAAAGCAAAGTGATAATTAAAAGAAGCTAATAAATTGGGGGGTGGAGAGAGAGAACTTGGGTTTGCAGCAGATTAGTTGTGAATAGATGACTAATAGGCTGAAGAAAGGGACCGAACATGAAACTGACATTTTTTGTTTAATTTACCAAAAAATTCCTGGGAGTACATTGCAAAGCAAACTTATATAGTCCAATGAAGGCACATGGGGAGGCTGAATTTAAAAACCCAAGTGTAAAATGCTTAAAAAAGGCCTCCTTTTGACTATTTTAGAAACTGCTCAGGATTAAAATGTCATAAAGTTTTTTAAAGATCAGCTGCCCATTAAGTCGGTGCCATCGATATTATGACTGATAGTAATAATTTAAGATTTATTTATTATTAGGAAATTTTTAGTGTTTTAGTAATTTGGGAAGGGTGGAAGATGCTGACCTCCATCTAGTTTGTCTTATTTTTAATTTTCATGTAACAAACAATGTATCATGTTTTCCTGCCCAGCAGAACCATTTCAGTCTAAAAACTATCTCAAAGAAATTTGGTTCACACTGAGCACTGCCGTTCCCACCGCCCTGTGACCTGTCTGCCTGAACCCCAACTTCCTATAAAATAAATTTCTGGTTCTAGCTGGGGCCCCCTTTCCTCAGGATAAGTACTCAAGAAGTCTCTCCGAATTCTAGTCCCTTCCAAAGCAGATTATAAACTCTCTTGCTTTTAGAATTACAATACTATATAAACTAGAATAATAGTGGTAGCTTCATACTTACCAAACCTTTTTTACATACCAGCTATAACTCATTTAATCCTCGCGACAAATCTATGAGCTAGATATTATTATTATTATTCCCATTTTTGGATAAGAAAATTGAGGCAGGGTGAGTAAGTTAAGTAGCTTGCCCAGTTTCTACCGAGCTGGATTTGGATCTAGGCAATGTGGGTTATTAACCATTAGACTGTATTGTCTCTCTCAACTAAATACCTGTATTCCCAAACTTTTGAATCATCGGCAGATTAATACGTACAAATGTTTGTCTCTGTCTTTGCCATATTAAAAAAGAAAAGGCTGAGACAAAAGGCTGCACCCAAAATTAAAGATGAGAAAGGCACATTTTAAGAGGAAAGATGAAAACTTATTTTTATTACATTTACTTAGGATGCAACAGAGATTTGTGTAAGGAAATGAAAAATAAGCCATGAAAGAGTAAAGCGCTCATTTCCAACGTGAAGTATCAGCAAATAAGTGGTTTACAAAAGAGGTTTTCACTTCCAACAAGCCAAGATAGTTTTAGTTTGTGGAACTTGTACATCTTGTTCATGAGGAGCACTGGATATTTGTAATAAAGTGTCCTATTTGGTTTAAAACCAAAACAAAACCAAGAGCTGGTGTAAGGGCTGATTTCGTTCCAAAGGGAAGATCTCCATCCCAGCAGCAGAAAATCCCTGTGGGAGTGGGCTGACTTTGCCTTGTCCAGGTGCTGGCCTGGCTGCTTCAAATGTCAATAGGATCTCTGCAGCTCGGAGATTTCCCCTCAAGCTATTAAAGAGATTCTTGAACTCTGGCCATTGGCCAAGGACATTGAAAAGACTAATTGGAAAAAAGCAATATTCTGTAATGATTTATAGACAAGCGTGCTAGCAGCTTTCAAATGATATGAATTATACACAGGGTCCTAGCAGCTTTCAAATAGTGATCAAGTAGAAGTCGTTTGTGATTCTGGTATAAACCATGACATTGCACCAAGACTGTGCTGGGAATGAAGGGGTTAGAATTTCTCCCCTGGCCTGGCCACACCCCCGTCTTTCATCATTACAGGCCTGTTGGTGTCTTATCCATGTTGTTCTCTCCTACCTCTTAGGATGATCTGGTTAGTGCCTGTTATTCAACATGTAAACAGCCAAAGAGAACTTTGTCTGCAGCTACTCAAAAACTCAGTCCTCACAGCCATGTTTTTTAAACTCTTGGGATTATGGACCTTTTGAGAATCTGATGAAAGTCATAGATGCTCTGACCTGAAAAATACTCAGACACATAATAGTTTGTCTACAATGTCATGAACCTCTGAAACCAACCCCTGGACCCCAGCGTAAGAACCCTGGCCCCTTAGCTTTAAATGAGAAAATGTGGTTTAGGGTCCAGGCTCCTTCTCACCTGCACTCTGCCATCTCCAGGTGTGGCCTTATCCTCATGGTCTCAGATAGCAGTGAGTGCTCCATCCATTATCAATGCATATCAGGCCGGAAGGTGGAAGGTAAACATGATTTTTTAAGGGCATTTCGCAAAAGTTGCACATAAATCTTATGCTGACATGCAGGACTGGTTCCATAGGCATGTGTGACCACTTCAGTTACACAGGCAGTCACCATCTTGAAATTCTTAATACATTTATCTATGTTTGAATCTGTGTTTTGTAAGTGAAGTCCAGTGGGACAATGGGGCATGTACCAGGGGCTTGAAGCATTAGCTCATGCAGGGTCCCTCCTCCTGCCTCCTGTCACTGACCTGGGACCAGTTCCTCACTGCTGGCCCCTCTCCCCTTGACACCCTGGGTCTTCTTAGTCTCCCCTGTCCATCCCCACCTAGTGGACACATGGGTCCAGAGAGGGTTGGTGTAAGGAGAGGTGTCCTGCAGCATCTTAGGGCAGGGCATAGGGACAGTGATCCCCACCCTGGGCTGCCATCACAACAGCAAACAAAGCAAGCAACTCACTGAAGCGAGCGGCTCACTCACCTTCGATATAGTCACCTAGGATGTCCTGGTGTCCTGGTGCACACAGGCTGGCGTCACACATCCGCAGTGATTTGAGGCAGACAGATTGCAAGGAGACGAGATTCCTGGCTCAACCACCCCACACCACTGGGGCATCAAATGCAGATCTTGCACTTGGCAGGAGGGGGAACCGAGCAGCCTCGTGGGGCTGAGTCACTGAAGTGAGGGACTCTACTTGCCCAGTGAGTATGTGTGCTTGACACAGCAACATAAAATAGCAAATAAAAATCATCACGACAGTCAAAAGCAAGATCCCAGAAGAAATGAAATAGGTTTATATTTAATACCTTTAACACACCTTTTTTCTGCATTTTCAACAAGGAGCCCTGCATTTTCTTTTTGCGCTGTACCCCACAAGTTATGTAGCCCATCCTGCTGTGTCTCACTGTCCAGCCACAAGAGCTGCAAAGAAGGCTGAGAAATACAGTCTTTAATCTGGGAGGCTACGCCCAGCCAAAAACTCAGGAGTTCTGTTACCATGGAAGATGGGGACAATGGGTATTGGGTTAGATAACTAGAAGTTTCTATTATATAAGAAAACACTTCAAAAATAATTACCAAGGATCAAGCATTATTGAAAGTGTTTACACCTTCTAGCTCATTTAATCCTAAAAGCAATAGTACTCCAGTTTACAGACAAAACAGCAGCACACAGAGATGCCGTAACTTGCCCAAGAGCACACATCCAAGAAGCGAAGAAGCCAGGATTCAAACCTGGACAGTTTGTATTTCAAATCAAAGACCCTGACCCCTGCACAACCTGCAAAAACCAGCATCTGTGGCTCAGCAGAGATGTTCAAACTCTGTAAATGTCTTATAAAAAACATTGGCCGTAGGATCACCTGTACCAGAATTGCTACAATATTTGTTGAAAATGTAGCTTCCTAGGCTCTAGACCAGACTACCAAATCAGAATATCTGAGGGTGAATCCCAAGAATCTTCATTTTAAACAAATTCCCCCAGCCGATTCTTATAAACTTTAGGAAATGTTGCTGAAAAGTTTTAGGGTGCAGTAAACTTCCTGGGATGAGTGTTGTGTGGGAACTTGTGAGAAAACACACATTTATATGAATACACTGGTGGAAGGAAAGCAAAAGTTTACAACCCACTGAAGAGGAATTTGGCAATACCTGCAGAGATCACAGATGCATTGGCCCTGGCTTGCAGCAGCAGTCCCACTTCCAGAAATCTATCCTACAAATAGACTCGCACATATATGAAATGACAAACAAGGTGATTCATGGCAGTATTATTGATAACAGCAAAATATTGTAAGCAATC
Source organism: Cynocephalus volans (assembly GCF_027409185.1). Lineage (NCBI taxonomy): Eukaryota > Metazoa > Chordata > Mammalia > Dermoptera > Cynocephalidae > Cynocephalus > Cynocephalus volans. The sequence continues at coordinate 41,183,663 of NC_084475.1, read as the reverse complement.
CAGGCATCCGGCAGAGGAGACCTGGTCGAGTCCATCCACACAGCGGCACAGTGTGCTGCCATCTAGAATGAGGGAGATCACAAGTACTGATTCAGTAGGGAAATCCCCAGGACATGCTGGCAAGTGAAAAAAGCAAGGTGGAAAACAGTGTGCATTATCCAGGCAGGCAAGAGAATCACCTGTCACCAGGAGCAGTGTGCTCCCCAAAATGCCCGGGGACTCTACAGACTCTGACAGACTCTACATGCTGTAGAGAAGCTCTGGCCCCTCTTAGAAAGCCCTGGGCTGTTGAAGGCTCCATGACACTGTCTTTAAAATTAATGGAGGCACTTCGGGCCTCTCTTCCCTTGACTGTGGATCCTGTTCACTGATTCTATGTCAAAGGAAAACATCTTACTCAACATCTCTTTGGAGATGGTAAACCTGACTTTGGAGTATAGCATATTCTGAGATTGCACTCCAGTTCGAAGGCTGCTGCCTCAGCCCTGGACTGGATTGTTTGGGGACAAACTTATTGTTTAAATGCATTTGGATGATAGGTGCCCTTCCTCTAGCTCTGTATGACGCCTCTCTCCTCTTGAATTTGGATCACTATCTCATGGTAGGGTGTTTTCTTTGTCTCTAAGAGACTACTCATGTTCTTGAGCAGAAACATGAGGGAGTTTCAATAACAGATTGTTCTCTAAAAATAGTCCCTTCAGCCTTTTCTGTTAAACTAGGTGTCAAGGCTGAGTTAGCAGAATGGTTTGTTAGAGCCAAAGCAGCACAGAGTGTTCCCTTGGAGACTGTCATATATGGCTGTTGAAACCCCAGGGAGGCAGACCTTAGAATTCTTCACACGTGAGAGGAGAGAAACCCAAATGCCAAATGTCAGGTCAATTTTCTTTTTTTTTACTTGAAAAATAAGAATTAAAAAATACTCCAGCATCAGGAAGTAGATTAAATGGTAGGTGATCTTTTAGCACAATAAAAATTCTGTCATCTAGATTAATTGATCTTGGGTTCTTTCATGGTCAGTATGGCTCCAGAAGGTGGGCTGGGGAGGGCTTGAAGCTGCATTTTTATGGCCCATTTGTTAGACCGAAGAAGCATAAATGAACCATTTCAAAGAATGAAGGGGTAGCTGATGGACAGTAGAGGTAAATCCCTTCTCCATCTGCTCAAACCTCACCTTGGCACTTTAATTGCTATAACTTGATGGATGATTCTCATCACAAAGACCCAAGGTTATATTCAAGACTCATCTGGACCATGGATGTCCAGTAGGACTTTCTGTGGTGACAGCAATGTTGTGTATCTGGGCTGTCCTGTATGGTAGCCACTGGCCAGATGTTGAACAGTTGAAATCTGGCTAGTGTGACTGAGGAACTAAATGTTTGATTGTATTTCATTTCAATTAGTTTAAATTTAAATAGCCACATTCAAATGACTGGTGGCTACCATTTGGACAGCATAGTTCCCCAATGATTTCTGAACTCTATATGTATGTCAAATTATGATGAGAGTAATGTCATATTAGTGCTGTATAAATTGTATGTCCATCTTATAGAACAGATACAATTGACCCTTGCTTTCCCTTTGGATGTTCTGAGAGGTGCAGGCCATTCAGACTTCCCTATTGGGTTCCATGAAACAGAGATGTCAGTGCCAAGCTTTTCTTTGACTGTGCTGGTCCATTCGCAAGAAACACAACAAGGATTCAGTCCTGGAGAGTCAAGCTAGTATAAAAGCCCAGCCCAAGCAACAAAAGGAGTGAATCACAACACTACTTGATATTCGCAAGTAAGAAAACTTCATTTGTGTGTGTTCCTTGAAACTCAGAATCAATTCATTAATTTCAGAGACTTGACTTGATTCACATAATACCCAACTTCACTCATCCCTGCTTATAATTTTTATCAGGAAATAGAAAAGAAGTAATTGCTATTGTGCACAGTTTGTGGGATTGGGACAATTAGGGGCTGATTTACTATTGCAAAACAGTCTTGTGTGCAGTATAGATATCCAAGTTAGCCTTGTAAGAGCAAGCACCATTTAGTCTGTGTATCATACTAACCCTAAATCAGTCTAACTCTCCCCTACCTCCTGTTTCTCCCCTTCACAGTGTTCATATTTCACCTTTGTCCCCTTCGGTGGTATTTTCAAAGTACCCACATACTGTTTTATGCTGTTGGTTAATAAACAATGGGTAGTCAAGCCTCCTGTCATGCAGCCTACCATGTCCTGCCTACAAAATCCGGCCTTACACACTCACATCTCTAGGCCTAGGACAGCTCCAGAATTTTTAAGAGGTTGGTCTAGCCCTCCTTTCCTTAGGACTCTTACCTCCTTAGGGAGTAGGGAGATTGGATGGCCCAGAGCAAACCCAGCCTGCTTCAGTTTCCCAGCTCCAGCTGGTCTTTACTCCTAAAACTGTCCATTTGGGAATCTCAAGACTTCAGGGTTAGCACAGAGGGAGCCATCTTCCAGAATTAGTCTTCACTCCAACCTCCACTTGGCTGGTGTGCTTTGTGGTCAAAGGATACAGCTGGGTCACCATTGGTAATAAACCACACTTTACTTGATATACCCTGCCCCACCCCCAAGAAGGAGAAGCTCTGAGATGCCACAGACTGTGACTATTGGCCCACCCACCCTTCATGGTTAGCAGAACTCCTAAAATAGTGAATCCTGTTGGCATAGACTGCTGTGTACAACACATGGATCTAAGATGATTTTGTGATATTGGGACACAGAAGCTCTCAAAAGGCTTATTCAAGGAACAAATTCATAACACATTACAAGCTGCTGTAAGAATGACATTAACTATTCTCCTTTCCTACAGAGTGAGCCACCCAGCAGAGTGCCATGAATATAAACAGCACTAGAATTTCAGATCTTATTGTTTTGTTGATGAGCACACATGGTCCTTGAGCATACAGTGTGGGTGGTCCGCTGGGGGGTCATGAGTCAAAGCCAAGGGGTTTTGTTCTCTGGTCAGGCTCGATGTGTATTATTTGTAAGCATTTGACTAATTGCTCCTAAATTGCACATTTAATGGCCACTTCAGGGTTTTTGAAAGGAAAATGGCTACTTGTTTATTCTCAGATGTCATAATAAATCTGCCCTTTACAAACCAGAGACCCAGCTTGGACACGTGAATGGGTGAGGTTCAGAGGACCTCCCTGGGATCCACAGCTCACCGTGCAACCTGGAGGAAGTCTTTAAACAGGTGTGACTTTGGTCTTTCCCCAGCGTGAGCAAAACACACCTGCCCCTTATCAGTCTGAGTGGGAGCTTGTGCAGCTGCAGTAGATTAAAACTGAATGAAAGTTTGTCTGCAAACAGAGCTTGGTAGTGGTTAGATGTTACGTAATTACAAGGATTATTGCTAAATGTTATTCTTATTTGTATGTGTGGAAACATTTTAAACTTATCATTCATTTTGTAGGGCAGAGAGTATTTTTCCAGTTTCCTGTTTTTGCTTTAATATGCTACTGGTTATTTTAAATGACCAAAACATTGGTGCTTTTATGACAAATCAAGCAATACAGAAGGGTATAAATTACAAATTGATAGTATTCCTCATCTTTTTATCCTATCCCCTTGAGGTAACCGATGTTATCAATATACAGTACTGCCTGCATCTTTCCACAATTGCTCTGTGTATAGAAACATAAATTCTTATTTTTAAAGTTTATAAAAGTGTGGATATGCTTTTTATATACAGTAGCAATATGTGTATGCACACACATATATACACACACTCATACATATGACATATTTCCAAGTCAATATAGAGGTACCTCATTCCTTTTAATAGTTACCTAGCAGTCTGTAATACGAACCATTATCTATTTAATAATTTTCCTATTGCTGAACATTTTTTTTTTCTTTTTACCTTAAGTCCTTTTATTAAGAAAAAAGGAAGAAAAAAAAATACCTTGCTCTGCAGTGATAGAACTTGCAGGGGTAGCTGGTTGGGCTGCGTGAGTAGTCAGGAGTATTGTTTGTTTACACAGTCTGTTTCCTAGGTTTCCATGTGTCATTGCCAATCTGTGTGACTTGGCAGCCAGCAGCTCTTCCTAAACCATGTCTTGTGGCCAAATGCAAACCGAACGTCGAGGAATGGAAAATATTGCAAAGTTTCTAAATGGTCAGGAAGTTTTTCATTCAAAAACAGGTCTAGTTCTTATTTTGTAAAAAATAGTGTGAAAATACCTAATTGTAAAAAATCCTCTTAAGTACTGACATTGCACACAAGGAAGGAGAATATTTTTTACTTGGTGTTAGATGAAGAGAAATTGGGGTTGCTGGTCTGATTAGGTACCCCAACTCAGGCATTCTTTGAACATAAATAACACTTCCACAGTAAACTAAGGTCACCGAGTAGGCCTCTTTATGTATTTTTGTTTGATGCCTGGTATAAAGTAAGTACTCCCATAAATATTTGTTGAACCAAATGGGTTTACACAGGGCTGGAAAGTACTGGGTTTTTTTGGAGAGTCAAGCTGAAGAGAGACTCTCAGATGTTTGCAAAGATGAGAGCATGGTGGGACAGGGGAGGGGAGCGGCAGGCCAGGTGTAAGATTTAACTTGGGAGTAGGAGGAGACCAGGAAAATGAGGTAATGTGGTTTGGGCTAGCGATAGATGCTAAATCAGATCTTGAGGATGTTTATTTTGGCCTTGAGAGCAATGGAAAGCCACAAGAACTTTTCTGGTGGGTGAGGAAATGGCCAAATCAGTGAGTAGAGAGTGAACCTGGGCTTTTTATATATGTCATTGTGATTGATGACTGGGGAGGAACTGTCCACTCCTGCCCCTTGCATGGGAAGAGTTTGTTATACCTTATTTTCACAGCTCGTTCAGCCAGGTTTCCATACACCAAAGCATATTCAGAACAATAGAAACCAAACTCCAATTTTTTGTATTGTGAGTATGTCTGTAGTATGGTTTTTGTGTGTGTGTACACACCACACATTTCCACAGATCAACTAACAAAAACATAATTTGGGGACAATTAAAAAATCGTTTGAAAACAATGAAACTTGCTTACTAATCCTCAGTCCTCCTGAGTCTCTTAGTGGCTCCAAGATTTCAACCAGTCTCCCAAAGGGTGTAGAAGCTTGTGCATACAGTCGGCCAATTGGAGGCCCCATATTCATCATACGAGTTAGCCCCAGGCCCAATCTATCAAAAGAAAGAAGTTTCAAGAGATCATCTTTTTTAAGGAGGCACCTGAGGCCAATTCTTCTGGGAATATCCAAGAAGGCTAGCCAGTTAAAATGGATTTGCCTGATATTTGCCTATCACCTGCTATGCCTGTGTCGGATATTCTTTCTGACCTGTGATGATCTCATTTTCAGTGAAAATAAAAGATATCTGTCTGGACATATATACAGTCATAGCTCTGCTGACGTCCATGAGGTGAGTGTGGCTTAGTCCCAAGAGGCGGGGAAAAAGCAAAGAGAAGGAGCAGATGGTTCCTGGACTTTCCATCTCCTTCTTCATACAAACCGTGAAGTGTTGAGATAAAAGGAACATGGGGTGATAATAGCTACTTCAAATGATTGTTGTCAAGCTCAGATAAGATGGTGTGGGTAGCAGCTTCATGTAAACTGCAGAAAGCTTTACAAATTACAGTTGTTCTGGAATGAAAAATGTATTAAGTCGGGCCGAGCCCGTGGAGCACTCGGGAGAGTGCGGCGCTGGGAGCGCGGCGACGCTCCCACCGCGGGTTCGGATCCTATATGGGAATGGCCGGTGCACTCACTGGCTGAGTGCCGGTCACGAAAAAGACAAAAAAAAAAAAAAAGAAAAGAAAAATGTATTAAGTAAAAAATTCTAAAAAAAAAAAAAAGAAAGCTGTCTTCAAAAGCCAAGCTTTATGGCCAGCCACCAAAATAACAACAACAACAACAATAATAATAAAAGCTTCAGTCTACTATAATTTTCCCATGGAAGTAAGTCTGTAATCACATACTGGAAAAGTGGGTGAAAAGTATGTCTCTTTTCAAATGTCACTGGTTTCATGCTTTTACTTCAGTTGTTTCTGATTTGGAGTATTACTGTCTTTTTAACCTCTGCAACAATATTGGGCTATATTTTTTTCTATATATAAATACCCTGCCTTTTAATCCAAGCGTTCAAACACATTGCTGGGCTTCACTTTATCTGAAGGAAAAGTCAAGAGCTCTTGCAGCCTATGTCTAGGGGGCTGGCTACAAGTGACTTAGCCCAGGTTCGGGTCTGTTTCTGGCATAACTACTGTTGAAGGCCTGGTTAGAAAACAATGCCAATCATGCAAGTTACTTTTCTTTGAGGCAAACTCCCTGTTCTTTCAGACCTCCAAGCTTAAGAAGCAATTTCCTCGACCTGGTTCACTCTTGGCATGTGATGCAATGCCACCTGCAAATCAGAACTTTCTAATAAACGTCTCTCCCTCTCTCCTTCCCAAAAGGAATGTTGAAAGTGTTTAAAAAAAATTTTTTTTAAAAGATAAAGTAGGAGTATTTTAGGAGACACTATCTACTTATCGTCAGTGAAATTTCAAAGCATATTTATCTTAATTCCTAGCTTCTCCTGCTGAAGAATGAATTAGCAAAAAGGAAACAGAACATTTTATTTAATAAATAAAATCAGAATCCGGAATAGCCAATCTGACTAACTTTTGAAAACTGGAAGTGAGCAGTGGCCACAATTGTGTTTTCCTAAGAATAGGAGCAATTTTCAATAATGAATGTGTGTTTTGTCCATTATTACCCTCCCCTCTTTCTTTGTATTCATGTTGTACCATTGATGGTTTAGCAGTAATAATTCAATATTTTCATTTTAAAGTGTATATCTATGGGATTCTCTCATTTTAGTTTTACAAAGTTATATTTGTTTTACACTGAATATTTTGGAAAATAGTTCACATTTCATTTTCTGTGTGTGTTGTTCATTCTATAATCAAAGCAATAAAGGGCTCCATAGTTCAGTAAAAATTTTTTTGCATGGATGTAGCATGTCTCCTAAGCCAAAGCAAGTCCTGTCTGAGCAATCACAATCACTTACCACTCTATTCTATTGAAGAGCAATAACAATCACATGCCAGAAGGGAGTTGTGACTGGTACTTCTCACCGGAAAGAGCCAGCCAACTCCAGGGCAGGCCTCCTTGCATTCCATTCCCTCAGCTGCATTCCTCTTCCCATGCTTACCCGTGGTTTCCTCTCTCTTATACTCCTTATCATAAGCCAAAGCCCATCTTATCAGGGACCCAAGGAAAAAACCGAAATGACTGCCCTATAGTACCTCAAGTTTATATTTATGAATGTGGGTCCATCAGCTATTGTTATCAAGGAGATCCTTTAACCAGACACAATTAAAATGTGAAAGCCACACAGAGACACATCTTGCTTCCATCCCAGTAAAGATCAGGATGTTCTGTCATTACCACTAATTAACAGAGAGACAAGAACAATTAAGAGAGAAGATTGGACCCAGTGACTTCTTGAGTCTTTTCTAATGTTAGTATTTTGTGATCTCAAAGAAATCCAACTAGGTATCACCCATTTCTCCTCTAATATACCAAGTCCTCCTTGGCTTCAAAATATCATTGGAACCCTCTTCTTGTCTCCTGGCACTTCTCAATTTATCTACTGTGATGCTGTTTTTCTGTGAGGTGGGAGACTCATACCCTTAAATCTCTCACTCAGGTCTTTCATGTTGCCCACTGCCAGGTCTGACATCCCCACCACCTATTCAGCCACCTCCTTAAGTTGTATCTTGGTTATACTGTTTGAAAAGTGGCCACCCAGACAGATCTCATCCAAGCTCACCTGACTTAAGACCACCAGAAAGGAATAAATCATGCCATGAACATCTGTTTTGTTTATAGCTGTGTCTCCAAAACCTAGAACAGTACCTGGCACAGAATAGATGTTCAATAAATATTGTTGAATGAATGAACTCAGATCTGGCACCACATCATCATGTCTTGGGTTCCACATAGTCACAATCACGCATTGTATAGGTGTCCGCAGTGGTTCTCACCTCCGTTCTCACCTCATCCCATGCCCAACCTTTACTCTACTTATGTGTTTCTTTTCTTTCTTCTGCCTGATTCCTTTCCTAGGTTAACTCTATCCAGGTCTCCTACTCACTTGATTAATAATCTAAATGTCACATTTTCAATTCAGTAAATGAGCCACTTGAAATGACTTTGGTTTTCCAATTATTGTTATGATCCAATGACACCATGAAGTGAAAGAAATTTGAGATAAATATGTCTTTGAACTCAAGACACTTTAGGCTCTACCAGTGAGGCATCAACTGAAGACAACTTTTCTGTACTGTAATAGTACATAGTCAGTGGGGGAAAGAGTCTGGCAGCAGATGCCTGCATAAAATTCATACCCAGGGATTTTTTTTTTTTAATTATGAAATTAACTATACCTGAAGTTGCAGTAATGGGAAAAATTAAACTTGTTTTAATTTAGAACTTTGTTATATCTAATAAACACATTATTCCCTATATCTCATTTCCTCTAATCTACAAATATAAGTACCCAAAACGGACAATAAAAAATTAAAGCTGAACATTAACACATTAAAACTGTGCTAGGGGCCTCTGTCATTGATGGCAATGTTGGTCCTGACATGAACTCTGTTCCCAGATTAGATGGGATAAGGCTTTTGAAAAACAAATTATCTAAAGTTTGGGAGGACAATGTTTTCCCTCCCCCTTTCCCCCCACCATTCCCAAATAGCTTTTTACCAAAGGGCATAGACATCATCCCTAGGGCTTTAAGTCAAATCCTCCCATGGAATGTTGTCTGGTTTCTCTGGGCTCTAGGGATGAAATTCATTCCATCAAGGGGTGGTTCCAACTGGGAGGTCTGGGGCTTAGAGAATGATGATCCTTCATTTCTTAGGGTCTTCGCTCCGTCAGAGCACCTCTTGCCCAGGGAGCTATCCAAGGTGCTGTCTGAAACTCCCAGTCATATGGTACATCTGAATCTTTTGTGTTGACATATATTTCTGCCTATCTTGAGCCTCACCCTCCTGACTTTGTCTAATCCTGAAGCCATCTGTGTTTCCCAATTTGGATCCTCCCGGGCCACTACTTGCTTCCAAATCCTGAGACGTGTTCTGACGCATTCATAATTTGCCCTCAACTAACCCTTTGCCTGCCTCTTGTCTTGACTCTGCCTAGTCTGACTTAACTATTAAGTTAAGATTAATCTCCTAAAAGATTAATTACCCTCTTCCCCATCTGGGTTTTGAATGTCTATTGCACATTCCAGCAAAACGACAGAAAGTTAATTAACAAGAGAAATTAAACCTCAAGAGATATATATATGATTTTTAATTTTTGTATAATATCAATTGCCTAAGTTATATACTGTTGAAAAAATAGTTCTGTAATGAGAAAACTCCTAGTTATACAGAGACAGAAAGACAAATAGAAAAATACTTTTCATTTTTAGTTTATTATGTTTCAGCATGTTTGTTAAAGGAAATTAAGTATTCGGCTACTGTCAGCAAGATTATTATTATCCTTGAAATGTACATTTGTTATGCAGACTTCAGTTTCATTCACAACTTTTACCTGAAGTAAAGTGAAGAAAATTGTTTGACTATAGTAGTGGATGACACATTCTGGTCATTGGTGCTAATAGTTATTTTTTAAGTTACATTTTCTAAAGATTTGGAACACTAAATTTGCATACAGTGTCAAAACTTATCTTGAAGTTAATATATTATAATACAATCATATTTATGTTCTCATAAAATGCTTTTGCATGCTTTTATAAGTTATTCTCTCATCTGATTTCTCCTACAATGTATACATTGTCTCTATAAGGAAGAATGGCCACCGTGTTAATTTAGAGCACTGTGGATACACATCAGGTGTGCAGTTGATTGTGTAACAATTGCTCTTTGTTTTCTCAGCCCCTTCTAAACTGTCTAGAGAAAGAAAAACAAACAGACCTCCAAGCACATCACTCTCTGATTTCTAGCTATGAAAATGTTTTCTGCCTTGAGTATTGACAGTGGTGTTTGTATTGGCATTTAAGGCAGAGCTAAAGAATATCTAAAATCATCCACATTCCTTTTCCCAGCCCCTTGTGTGACCATGAGCCATATCTCTAAGACAGTTCTCAAGATTAGGACTGCAGATCGTAGCCTTCACAATTTTTATTCCTGCGGAAAGCTTCCAGGGATTGAGTCCTTGACCTTGGCTTCTGACCAACTAATAACATAGAGTAGAAAACATTAACCAGGCACCACATTCTTACTGGGCCCTAGCTGAGCCTTGACTCATTTTATACTTCAATAGAGACAGAACTGAAATGGTCAACTAATCCATCTTAACAGTGGAACTCATTCGTCCAGCAAAACCTTGTAAGAGAGCCTGGCACATAGTATGGATCAGAAGAAAGCTAGTCCCACAGAATGGAAGTCTGGGAACCTGGGCCTGCAATACCTTCCAATTGCCTGAGGCACTTTAGGGCTCCATAGAGTTCTGTCTGAGAACAACTGATTTCTAATGCTTTTACTTTACAGATGGGGAAACTGAGGCTTGGAAAGGTTAACTGACTGTTCAAGGGCACACAGCTAAGTAGGGGCAAAGTTGAGACAAGAAACTGGTCTCCTGACCACCTTCCATGTCCAGTTCACAGCCTCTGCCTCTCTCTTTTCCTCTCCCTGTTTTCTTGAGGTTGAAACCAGCACCTCACACACTCGTTCATAATTCTGAATTGACAGGGCTCCTTTTGGACCCAAGTAAAAAATACTCTCGTGTGAACTGGCTTAAACTAAAGAAGGACTTTATCAATTAATGTAAATAAAAAGTTCAGGGATATCTGGCTTCAGGTGCACCTAAGGGCTTAACAATGCCGTTCAATCCAGTTTCCTTCTCCTCATATGTCTTAGCTCTGGGTTCTGTTCTTCTGGCTTCATGTTTAGGGGATCTTCTTCTTGGACTGCAGCAGATGGAAGAATCCAACATTCTTACAGCTGATAATCCTTATGGAAAGAGAGCTTCTCTTTCCTGGTAGCACTAGCAAAATTCTCATATTTGAGCCTCATTTACCTGAACTGGTTTGTGTGCTTATCCCCGGACTCATCACTGTAGCAAAAGGTTTGAATGATCTGACTGACCAAGGCTGGGTCATGTAGCTGTTCCTGGAAACCATTTGGACTTAAAATAAGAAAGGGCAGGTTTCCCAAAGAAAAACTAGGGTATAGTTAACCAGAATCATGGGGGAACAGATGCTGGGAAGATAGATAACATACATCTATTGCAACATCCTCATCTGTCAGTTGGCTTTTGAGTCTGATGTGTAGAAACAGAGGCCGAGGGCTTGCCACAGAGCTCCTGCAACATTGCTACTTCTCTGGGACCCCAAACTCCTCTCTATGACGGACTCTTTCACTTTATTACTGCTCCGTAAGGGAGTATTTAAGGATTTCTTGATTTTTAAAAAGGCATAGAGTTTAAATGTATTCTAAATTTTTGGAGGTAGAAATGTCCAGAAGGCTTGATTCACTTGCGAGTGCTTGTTTGGGAGAGGATGAAACAAGGTTAGACAACTTCCAAAAAAGTGTCCGAACAGAATAAAGTGTCAACAACCAAAATCTCTGCCAACCTCCATTCCACTCCATTCCATTTGTTTCTGGGGATCCCAGTCAAACCAAGCAAGGCTCACAGCTAGATCATCTCAGATGTGCACTCTCAGGCATGTTCTGGGAGGAGAAGGCTGCCATTAGGTCTCCTAGGTGAAGAAACAATAACAGCAGTGGTGGAAAAACAAGGTTGCTTCAGGGTATCACGGTGTCAATCCTGTAGTTTTACAGCAGGATTTAACTTCAGCTTCAACTAGAGGTATTTTAGGAGGCTGGCTGATGAGAACAAGGACCTGTCAGTCCAGGCAATTCCGCATTGCCTGGTTGACTTTGATCAAGTTTTTCACCGTCTCTGGGCCTTAGTTTCCAAGTCTGAAAAAGGAAACCTCAAAAATATAATAACGAACTTTCACATAAATGAGTGTTTCCCAAAGTGTGGTATGCATACCATGGGGGTTAATGAGATTATTTCAGATGGCACATGGCCATATTTTTCTATTTTAATAACTATGTGTGTATTTTTTAATGTATTAGATTAACCAGCACTACTCCCAATTTGATGGGTAGTAAGCTAAGGAACCAGCTAAAATAAATGTTGTATTTTCCAAAAATGAGTACAGTTAAAGAAAAACATTAATAATATTAGCACTATTGGTGTATAGATATGGCAAAATCCTAAAGGTGGTACATGAATGATAAAATTTGAGGAAATTCTGATATACTTGGTTTCAGTATTAAGAATTTTTTTGGATGAAATAATATTAGTGATTTGACAGATGTGAAATGTGAGACCATGCTTTATTGAGAAACTGTAATATTCTACACCAGGCACTGTACTAGGTACTTCTAATTCATAGTATTATTAAATTTTTACAAACATCCCTGTGAGGTACATGCTATTATTTTCATCTTACATCTGAGGAACAGAGGCTTGGGAGAGTTTGATGAAGTTTCCTGAAATCATGGATAAGTTGTTATTCAAAGTAAGTACTACCTGATTCTAAAACCCATGCTCTTTCCACCAGCTACACTATCACCCCAGGACTCATGGCTAACAGAGAGGTAAAATCAAGACAATATCTTCTGACTCCAAATCCTGGCTGGTTTTGCTCTAAAATTCACAGTGCTTTAAATTCCAGAGAGGCCTTCTGATGCTCTTTGCAGTCTAGACAGGGCTGAACACATAAGCATGCAGAAGATGAAGTTTTCTGCAAATTACCAAAAGTATCCCCAAACTTGTAGAGCACAAAAGCAATTTTTTAAGATGCATTAAGGTGGGGGTGGGGGGCAGTAAAATAGACACAGACCTTGCCATCATTGAATGTATGCTCTGGCTGAGGTCCAGCTGTGTTAAAACCAAAGGAGGAGAGTCAACAGATAAGAAAAGTGCTTCTCAAGCCTGGCTTGACTTTAGAATTGTCTGGGAGATGTCTAGGTGTACTGCAAACCAAGTCCTCCCTCGGTGCTTCCAACGTGCATCTAAGGTTGAGAACTGCTGAATTAGAAGGAGTGTAGAGCAGGTTGGCTCTTGAACTCAACAAAGGCTACATTGCAAATGGGGACCTCTCAGCCAACGTGAATGTGATTACTTACACAGACACGTAGGGAGTGAATTCTTGTACTAGAAGAAACACCCAGCAAACTGGGCAAAACAGACAGAAGGAGCTGGAGTCCGGTTTAGAGCAGGCCGAACACAGTATGAAACTGCTATATTTGAGAAGACCCAAGATTGTCTAAGTCAGGGGTTTCCAAACCGTATCTAGGTTCAGATGGCAAGTGTCAGGGGCTCCTGTAAGGGAGGTTAATTGGGAGGGAACAGACTTAGTAGGTGAGATTGCCATGGACAACAAATGACTACATAAAACTGCTGACCCTACCTGGTGATCACAGCTGCTCTTCTTTACTCTATTAATAGATGGGTTCTGTATTCAATTGTGTTTGGGGAAAAAAGTTTTAAAGCCACTGATCTAGATCAGATCACTCATTTTATAAATATTATGGGGTTTACTCTCATTTAAACTCTTTTTTCTCATATGATGCTCCCATTATCATAAGTCTTACCATCTCTTTAACGCCACAAAATGAAATGTGTTTGCTTCTTCAGCTATATTTTCTTTTTAAATGGAATATTCTTGTTCCTACTTGCTTTTATCCTTTGCAACAGGCATAAAATGCAGAATTTGAAATGAAAAAGTGCAAATAAAAGTAAATATATATATATCAATACAATATACTGTATTGATATATGCTGTATGATATATACTATATATATATACACATATATGAGAGTGTGTATATATATATATACATATATATATACACACATATAGACGAATTCAGAGTTATTTCTTTGCCTGTACCATGGTGAAATTTTCAGTTACTCCTATTTTCTCTTTTGAATGAAGCTAAAACGTATATAACTCCTTTTCTTTGACAAAATTACCTTGCATAATGCATGAGCAAAAATATTCAGCTGTGCTCTCAGCAGTGTTATTAGCAAAACGAGTAAGATAGAGAGTTGCAGTCTCTTGCCTTGTGAATAAACACATCCTCCGTGGAAGAAGAATACTTTTTCCTGCCAGGTACCCCTGGTAGACTTGCAGAGTGAATTCAGTTACCCATCGTCCTCTGATGTCATCACCGTCCACATTTTATTAATTTTTAATAGAGGGACACTTCTGTGTTTCCAAGGGACATCTTTCCCACCTGACAAGTCATGCAGTGGAAAATGTGTTCTGGGAACTGATCTTTGATAGAACAAACTGTAAGATAATTCAGCCTTTTCTTATATTGGCATTCTTTGTGAAATACTGCATGAAGTGAGGCTTCCTTTCCAAATATCCCAGACCTTTTATTGTGGGTTCATCACTCGGCTTTTTGTTGGCAGTTGCTAAGGTAAACTTCTCCTGTAAAACCACTACTAGGGCCAGCAGGGCTTTAAGCTACACCCTTCCCAGACCCTATGACAAAGGGTAGAACAAACATCTGCGGTCGTGGTTTTGAATGTTGGCAGATTGTTTACACTGGAGATTGCCTGCTGGCGTTTGTTTTCCTTTTGCCAGGCTTAATGTTTGTAATCTTTTAAGACTACTTTTGCAGTGTTAGCTATGATATGAGAATGATTTCCCTGTCGTCAGGGGGAACCAAAGTGGCATTGGAGACAGCTAAGCACTGCTGACTGCATCACTTCTTGATGTACTGCTGATCCCTGCACTTTGGAACTCCTCAAAATTTAAGGCCCATAAAACTATAGCTCTCCTTAATTTAGAGATGTCACACACTGAAACATTTTCTGAATGCTTCCCACAAACTCTGCATTCCAGAGAGGCAAAGAATTGTGCATTTTAACAATCCTTTGTGTATCTTGACATAGTGAGAATTTGTGTTTCAGAAAATATTAACAGTGGGGGCACATGTGAAAATAATAAGTGTGACATGAGTTGCCAGTGAAATTACAGCTCTCATTAAAAATCATGTTTCCTAGAATAGCAGTAAACTGAGTAATTGTTATGAAATCCAAATCTAATGAGAGATCTCTATAATAAAAAAGAGCTTTAATGTATTCTTTATGTGTAAACATAATAAAACAAACTTACCACCAGGAAGGAGTTTACTCATTTATTTGAAAATATAGACAACAACTACTAGGAGGCAGGCAGAAATTTTAATGTGCCCTTATATGCTTAAATTCCTAGTGAGGAATACAGACAAGTAATCAGACAAATAATATTAAAGTTAATATTAGTTATACTCCTAATACTAAAAGAGCAGTTAGAAGAGACATCTGACCATGTTTGGAGGTGGAGGTTAGCAAAGGCTGCCTGGGAAAAACAGTATCTAAATAGGACCACCAGGCACAGTTGTATAGGTTGTGCACTGCACAATTGTACACGATGGCTTTGTTAACCTAAGACTTTAATGAAGTATAGAGTGAGATAAGAAGGAAGCATGAGGTAGTGGAGTGGAATGTATGAGGGAAGGGAGATGAAGGAATATCAGGTAAAGGAAACAGCATGTGGGAAGGACTGAAGCAATAAAGAGCCTGGCACCTTAACTTAGAGGAACTAAAAGAAATTCTGTGGCTGCTGTGTAGATTGCAAAAAGGATGTGGTTAAATACGAGGGCCAGAACACCAGGGCCTTATAAATTATGGATAGTGGGGACTCCTCACGTGTTTAGGACAAGAAGTCATATGATCAGGTTGGCATGATAGAAATAACACTCTGGCTACAGTGTGCAGATCAGATTAGTGTGGGGCAAGACTGAAACAGGAAGACCTATTAGGAGGCTACTGCAATTATTCAGAAAAAAGATGGTGTTCTAAATGGATCAGTAAGGGAACTTGGTGGAATGGGTGACTGAGAAAAATTTTGGAAATTTAGTCACCAAGTTGGATAGAATTTTAGAGAAGAAAGGAGTTGGAGGAATCATTGAAAATACTGAGGTTCTTGATGGTCATTGAGAAGTTGGGGGTTCCCTTCACTCAGACTTGGAACACAGAAGAGTGGGATCTGGGGGTAAGAAGAATGAGTTTAAGTGTTTGTGGCATGTCCAAGTAGAGATGCCCAGCAGAAAGTTAGATATATAGGTCTGGAAGTGAGTGAGTGATCAGGCCAGAGAAACAGACTTGGAAATCACCTCTATATAAATGAAGCTGGAAGTCACAGAGGTAGTAAGACAGTCAGGTAATTTGGATGCCAGCAGAGGAAAAAACTAAATAATAAGGGTTTAAATTGGGATTTATTTTTTTCTTTACTAATGAGATGTGCACAGGTAGGAAGTCCAGGCTGATTAGAAGGCTCCATAATATGATTAGAAATCCAACTCTTTCTATTTTTCTGCCCTGCCTACAGCAATAGCTTCTATCCTCGGGGTGGCCTGCAAGGGTGGCCAGCTGTATTAATTTGTCCAGGACCAAGGGCGTTTCCAGGACATGGGGCTTCTAAAAGCAGGAAAGCCCAGGCTAACAAGGATGAGTTGGTCACCCTACTCACCTCCTGGTCTTAAGACGGCCACTGCAACTCCAGCCCATTGTATCCACACTTCAGAGGGGAGGAAGGAGAAAGGGAGAGGACAAAGGGACATACCAGCTGAGTCAGCTCCAAATTGAGGAACTTTTTTGGAAGCCCC
The DNA here is from genome assembly GCF_027409185.1 of Cynocephalus volans. Taxonomy (NCBI): domain Eukaryota; kingdom Metazoa; phylum Chordata; class Mammalia; order Dermoptera; family Cynocephalidae; genus Cynocephalus; species Cynocephalus volans. Next base: position 41,166,939 of record NC_084475.1, on the reverse strand, counting down.
ATCCAACAACTTTCTCTGTCTAGAACTTAGTCACTGACCATCTCATAGGCGGCACGGCAATGCCATTTTCTTGGCTGGGTCCATTGCCAGTGTCAAATTGGGGCTCTGTAGTGAGGAAGCAGAAGAGAATGGATATTGGGTAGGCAATTAGCAGTTACTGCCACAGTGAGGAAGGCTCACTGGGTGGAGAAACTAGACCCAGACCCAGTGAAATACAAGAGGCAGACAAAGGTAGAGAACACCACAGAGAAGACCGAGAAGCAGCAGGGAGAGGATAGGAGCAAAACCGTTAGAGCCAGTATCAAGCAGTCCAGAGGAAAAGAGCATTTATAAGGTCACAGGGTACTCAAAGAGATGAATACAGCTCCAGTGTGATTTTGTAAACAAGGGCCACCTCTAAGGTGTAAAGTGCCACAATCTTCCTGTAGAAATTTCCCTTACTTCCCCAAAGCCAAACACCCCAAATGTGGTAGAGGCTGCTGAGTCAACTAGGAAGGAAGAAATCAGACACCATCTGTCCCACGTGGCTTTCTCCCAAGACCAGGGCAGATGCTGCTAATTGGTGGTGACACTCTATTCAGTGAGTCTGCACCAGGCCTCACAGTTTTCTTCAATTTTAATCATAAGTGGCACTAGAGAAAAAAACTTCCCTGGCACTATCAGACATCAAGGTCCCTTCTGCCTCAACATGTTAAGGTTCTACAGAAATTCTGCAGTTATAAACAAAGCTCTGGTTCCATTAGTGAGAGGAGCAAATTCTTGTTTATAAATGAATTTGGAAAGGAAGAGATTTTTCTTTTTGCATTTTGGAGATAAGCATTGTATATATATGTACATATATATGTATATAATGACATGCACTTAATGAATTTGCTGAGCCAAGTGACATTGACCAGGAATAGTGGGAACACTGAAAAGTCAATTTCCACCATGCCCACAGCCCTGCGTACCACACTTGTACGTGGTCATTTTATGCTGCTCTTTAAATGCAGACTTTCCTTTTTCTTTAAGCAAAGCTATATTTGAAATGTTGCCCAAGGCAAGAGCCTCTGCTATGCTAGAAAAGGTTTCATTCTGGCAGGGATTTCTTACTGCTTGGGACCAAAACAGGACTGTGATGGCTAGTCACTCCTCGATTATAGACCATTTTGCCCATCGGGCCCCAGAAGCAGGACCTGCCTATGAAAGTGCACTGCAAATCAGCCATCCTCAGTGCATTGATTTCTGGAGAGATTTAGATTTAAGCTGTTATACCTCTTAAATCTCATTCATCTCCTCATCCATGGAAGCTAATCAAAAGCCAGGGGTTTCATGTACTTTTACTGAATAAAAATGAGACGTTTTTTGAATCCGTATCATTATCAGGGACCTCACATGGCAAGGAGGTGGGAGGAAAGAAGCCATTTCCATTAAAAACACTTACTGAAAAGGGATGTGCCTTGTAAAACTCTGGAGAGACCCTTTCTAATCCATCAGGGAGACCAGGAGCCCAGTGTACTTGTCTATGTTGGATGGTACGGAGTACCCTATTGTCCTGCAGCTAGGGGTCCTAATGCTTTATGGGAATGGTTTACCCGTAAGATGCAAACACAAAGCCCTTTGATCAATGCAAGTTACTAAATATGAGAGGTCTTCAAAAAGTTCGTGGAAGGATTCTCATCTTTTTAAAAATTTTTAAACTTTTTAAATTGAAACTTAATTGATTATACATATTTGTGGTGTTCAGAGTTGACTATAAATACTTATGCACAATATGTGATGGTCAAACCAGGATAATTAGATCATTCATCATTATAGTACATAGTCATTCTTTGTGTCCATTAACCAATTCTTATCTTTTAATTCCATTTTTCCACAATCTTTTTGAAATGCCCTCAGACTTATTAAGACGTGGGTTGAGAAATGGGGCTGAAATTCTGAACTATGCCTTGTACATCAGGTTGGTGACTAGGGGTCTCTGCACTGCCAGTGTTGCCCTCCTGCTGTGCGGCTCCATACCTGAGACTGTGGGGGTCTCTCTGACTAACCAAAGCACGGGTGCAAATACCTAATTTTGAATCTATTGATTCTAAATTATACTGTCAACTTGTTAACATCCTTTTGGGGTGGGGAGGAGACAGACTACTATAGATTAATTATAAGACATACTCTAATTTTAGGAAACTTGACATGTTTAAAAATCTTTTAGATTTGAGGTAGGAAAGTCAATCTAGTTGTTGTGCTATCTGTAGGGAAAATATTTATAGAAAAGCCCAAGTGAGCTTTCATATAGATACATTCATTCCTTCAGGACCCCAGTGTAAGGAAAAGGAAGAAAAGTTTGTTTTCCTTCCATAGGAAGGTGAATACAATTATGAAAAGATAAATTAACAAAGGAGACACATAAGGAAATATTTGAAGGCAGCATGATACAGGGAAAAGGCATGGACATGGAGCAAGACCTTGGTTTACTAGCTGTGACTCTGAACTAGGGAATTAATTTTTGCGAATCTCTGCTTCCTTATTTGTGAAGTGACAATTCCTATCTCATAGGATCATTTGACAGGATTAAGAGAGAAGATCCTATGTAAGGAATCTAGTGCCTGGAGCACAATGAATGTTAGTTCCCTTTGAATCTTTGTTTCTTAACAGATAACTTGAGATGAAGTCTTGAAAGGTATGTTCATTTTCATGTGATTAAAATTATGATTTGTATAGTTAGTGATTTATTAAGTAAGTGACACAGGCTGATAGTAAAGTTGGAAAATCCAAACAGAAGTTGAAAATTCTTTATGCAAGTCATAGATATTTGTGATTTTTCTTAGATATTTTCAGAACAGAACCATCTCTACCACAAGTAATCAGTAGATTTAGTCATTAATAAATAAGAATTGTGCATCTGATTGATTGAGGGAAAAAAATCAGATATTGACAATCCCCAAATCCCGAAGATTTAATAGTTTTTTTTGCATTTGAGGAGTGCTCTTTCATTTATTTTCTGATAACACAATGAAATGTTTTTGAAAACCCCTATGCCTGTTGCATTTCTATACATATTCAGAAATTGACTTTTTAACTTTTTTGAGAGTCTTTGATGTGCAAAGAAAACAAGACTCTTTCAAAATGTAAACTGATGGTTTATTTGTAATTGAGGATACATTTCCATAGGGACATTCTCTCTCCACAATAGGAATCTGATTCTTGCAGAAACTTTATGAACATTTGCTAGATGTTTTGCATGCATTATTACCCAGGCTGCTTTGATCAGCTGACAGATCCCAGAGATAATTGTCATATCATAGAATGCAGTTGGGCATTGAGATGGAACAGACTATTAAAGGCTGGGACCTAGAAAGAGATAATCCCACAGTCATGGAGCAAGCACTAGGGAGAATAGATCCAGTAGCAAATGACTGTAAGGGCTTCTGTTCAGTAGGCAGAAGTTGGTGTCAGAGGGTAGGGCAATGGGCAGCAGGTAGAACAAATAGCAGTTAGTGTCAGGGAGGCCCCATATGAGATGACAAGGTGGGCTAACCGTCTAGAAGAGCATGCGGATCGAATAACTGGAAATACAAGAGCTAACATTTGTTAAGTGTTTGGCACTATGCTAAGTGCTCTACTTATGTTACCTTAATTAATCTTCTTTAAAACACTATAAAGTTGGTATTTTAGGGTCCCCATTTACCAGTGAAGAAAGTGAGTTTCAGGTAGTATAATTAACTTACCCAAAGTGACATGGTTTCTAAGTGGCGTGGCTGGGATTCGAACCAACATCTGGCTGGTGTGATAGCCACACTCAACCACTTCACTGTACTTCCACCGGCAGGACCCAATCCAAGGAGGCATTCAGGAAATCTGGTGAGAAGATCCTAGCATGAGTTCAGGGGCTAGACCTCAGCCCTAGGAAGGAAGCTGCTAAAAACAAAGCAGTGTCCTTGACTTAGATATGCAAGGTACTAAAAGAGGTGTGGGCATTGCTGTCAGACCTGGGTCACAAGACTTCAGCCAGAATCATACCAGGAGTAAATGTGTTGAACTCTGCTTTAGAAAATGATGAATCCTGGAAGAGAGCCAGGGAGGCTTAGCTGTGAGGAGGGGAACTGCTGAAGATCACAGCCAGGAGAGGCCTAGCACTAAAGAAGACTAAGTTGTAGATTTCAACATCAAAGGCCAATTAAAGTGAAATGAATGGAGACTTTCCTCACATCAGTACTGAAAACGTGTTGCTGGTCTCTCTGTTACCTGAGCAAATACCTGCTCTGATCCATACTGAAAAAAAAGGAAGTCGGCAATATAAATTTCTCAACTAAGTTCTTTAGTTGTTTCTCTGGAACTAAAGGACTCCTCCTCACAGATAATGAAAACAAAATAATTAACAACTAACATTATAATTTACCAAGCATTTTTATATAAATAATTTCATCAGGTTCTCACAACATCTCTATAAATATGAAGGCATATCTTCATATGCCTTGAGTTTGAAATTCTAAAGTCAGCGCAAAAGGTGAAAATTAGATACCATCAAAATTGCCCTTGAAAGTTCCTTAAATTACACATACAGAACAGTGTACATGGTTTTTTACATGTTATATTATTTCTAGGTGCAACATAGGTAATTTTTCTTCCTATATATACTTTATTTGAACATTAGATAAAATAGATTTCATTTAGTGGCTATTTGTATGAAAAATATATTTCACGTACATACAGCAGTAGTTGGGTTGTTTTCAGTTGGTTTATTTTTTCTGAGTATATTGAGTGATTTTTCAAATATTGAGTGTATATGTTATGGGACTTCATTCTTTCATTATTCCCATTTTACAGATAAAGAAACTGATGACGCAGTTAGCGTGTGCATGGTAAAGTTTTCACCCTAGATTATACTTTGCAAACCCTGGGTGAGCTTCACTGCACCACACAGTCACCCCGGCATGATCATCACACCTGAAGGACAGTACATTCACTAGCTAATAGAATGCCAGGATACCAAGAAGTCCCCGTGTACATGCCCTGATCACTGCTGCAGTGATGGTCTGGGATTTAGATCTATCATACTGTGCCTTGGCTCTTAGGGATCATCAATACATTGGTCTCTGGCTGTGCAGATGTATCCAGCAACTAAGCATGCCCTTAAGACTCAGTTCTTTATATCTAGCCCTCACTGAAACCAAAACACTTTTTCTGTTGCTGCTTTCTGATGCCTGCATGTGACAAGGAGACACGTTCAGACCCTGGGGCACGTGGAATCTGTTCTTTTCGGCAAGGTAGTTTAATTATTGTTTTTGACTGCTGACTTGCTTTTTTTAAAAAAAATCTGTTTGGAAGTGTATGGCCTTTTTCTGACCTCTTATAAAGATTTTTATTATTTCTAGTAAATGTCTCATAACTCAGTTCAAATTGCCTAAGCAGCAGTACTTGAAGTAGATCCTTTTCTCTCCTCCTGACACAGTGTTGGAGACACTGTGCATAGTAAATCTCCCCCAGATCCTTGGCCACATGCATCATGACCAACCTCCCAATCCCCATGTAATTTCTGCAATTCTTGCTCTTTCTTATTTGTTTGTGTTTACATTAACATCCCTGAAGCATTGTTTTCTATTCTTATCAGTTAAAAAAGGTGGAGAGAGGCAGTGATGTTAGCAAGGATGGTGGAATAAGAACCTCAAAGGATCCTCTCCCCATAAAAGCAATGAGAACATGGATAAAAATGGTCAAAATCAACTTTTTAAGGAGTCTGGAAGTGAACCAAAGGCTTGCAACATTCAGGAGCATGTGTTCAAGAAACATGACTAATTATTGGTAAAACGAGTGAGCTTCGTGGTGTTGTAACTTACCTCATTCCCGTCCTGATCTTTAAATTTATATGGAAGTACAAGGGACCCAGAATAGTGAAAACAGTCTTGAAAAATAAGAACAAGGTCAGAAGATGCACACTTTCTGATTTCAAAACTTACTTTCAAGCTACAGTAAGCAAGATTGTCTGGTATTAGCATAAGGATAAACGTACACAGGTAGAATAGAATTGAGAGTCCAGAAATAAACCCTGCATTATGTTCAATTGATTTTTGACAAGCAGGGCAAGACAATTCGATGGGCAAAAATTAATTCAAAATAGATTAAAAACGTGAATGTAACTGTTGGGAAAATAGAATAGCTTAATCAGGGCCCTCGCCTCAGGGGGTGTGTGTGGCGCATTCTTTGGGTGGAGTTAGTGCGCATGTGCAGTGCTGCGGCTTGGCTGGCTCTGCTTAGGCATCCCCCGCACCCAGCCATACTTTCCAACCTACAGCTTCCTAGGACCTGTTTTCTGGTTACCTAGCTCATAGACCTGCGTGTGAGGGGTCTGGTGACCCAGCCTGGAGTGTGAGGGGTCTGGTGACCCAGCCTGGTGTGTGAGAGGTCAGGTGACCCAGCCTGGTGTGTGAAGGGTCTGGGGACCCAGCTTGGCATGTGAAGGGTTTGTGACCCAGTCTGGAGGGGTCTGTGAGCTCCAGACCCAGCCCTAGCTAAACAACTGGCCCAGTTGGCAGGATTATGGGCAGGTAAAAGAGCCCAACAGCAACAGCTAAAACTATAAAACTCTTACATGAAAACATAAGTGTAAACCTTCATGATCTTAAATTAGAGAATGGTTTCTTAGCTCTGACACCAAAAGCGCGCGCACGCGCGCACACACACATACACACACACACACACACACACACACACACACACACACACACACACACACTACCACAAAAAAACCTAGAAAATTGGACTTGATCAAAATTAGAAATTTTTTATACTTCAAAGGACATCATAAAGAAAGTGAAAAGACAAACCACAGAATGGGACCACTTGCAAATCATATATCTGGTAAGAAATGGTATCCAGAATATATAAAACCTTGTATAAGTCAACAATAAAAGACAACCCAATTTTTAAAGTGAACAAAGGATTTGAATACACATTTCTTCAAAGGAGATACACAATGGCCAATAAGCTCGTGAAAGATGCTCTACATCCTTAAGTCATCAGAGAAATGCAAATCAAGAGCATAATTAGATACCACTTCACATCCACTAGGATGTCTATAGTAAAAAAGAGGGACAATAACAGCATTGCTGAACGTGTGGAGAAATTGGAACTCTCACACTTTGTTGTGGAAATGTAAGTGGCACAACGACTTGCGAAAACAATTCAGCACCTCCTCAAAAAGTTAAACATAGAGTTAGCATACGGCCATACAATTTCACTCCTAGGCATATACCTAAGAGAACTGAAACTTGTGTCTACATAAAAACTTGTGTACGACATCACATCAGCAGAAGGAAGGAAAAAAACATATGATCATTTCAATAAATGCAAAAAAAATTTTTGATAAAATTCAACACTGCTTCGTGATAAAAACACTCAGCAAATTAGGTGTAGAAGGAATGTACCTCAACACAAGAAAGGCCACATATGACAAACCCACAGCAAATATACTGAATGGACAAAAATTGGAGGCTTTTCCTCTAAGATCTGGAACAAGACAAGGATGCCTACTTTTCCCACTCTTATTCAACGTAGTACTGGAAGTTCTAGCCAGCACAGTAAGGCAAGAGAAAGCAAAAAAGGGCATCCAAGTTGGAAAGGAGGAAGTCAAACTATCCCTATTTGCAGATGATGTGATCCTATTCATAGAAAACCCTAAAGACTCCACCAAAAAATTACTAGAACTAATAAATGACTTCAGTATAGTGGCAAGATACAAAATCAACACACAAAAATCTGTAGCCTTCCTATATGCCAATAATGAAATAGCTGAAGAAGATATCAAGAAAGTAATCTCATTCACAATAGCTACCAAAAAAATGAAATACCTAGGAGTAAATAACCAAGGAGGTGAAAGACCTCTACAATGAAAATTATAAAACATTGGTGAAAAAAATTGAAAATGACACAAATAAATGGAAAGATATCCCATGTTCTTGGGTCAGAAGCATTAACATGATCGAAATGTCCATATTACCCAAAGTAATCTACACATTCAGTGCAATCCCTATCAAAATACCAAGGACATTCTTCATAGAAATAGACAAAATTATTTTAAAATGTGTGTGGAACTATAAAAGACTTCATACAGCTAAAACAATCTTAAACAACAAAGTTGGAGGCATCACACTTCCTGACTTCAAAATATACTATAAAGCTAGATTTAAAAACAAAACAGCATGGTACTGGCATAAAAATAGACAAATAGGCCAATGGAAGAGTAGACAGCCCAGAAATAAACCGACACACTCGCAACCAACTGATTTTTGACAAAGGTGCCAAGAATATACATTGAGGAAAGGACAGCCTCTTCAATAAATGGTGCTGGGTACACTGGATATCCACAAGCAGAAGATCAAAACTAGACCCCTATCTCTCATCACACACAAAAATCAACTCAAAATGGATTAAGGACCTAAATTTAAGACCCCGAACTATGAAATTATTAGAAGAAAACAGGGGAAACGCTACACAAAATGGAAGTAAGCAGCACTTTTTGGAGCAATACTACAAGGGCACAGGCAATTAAAGTAAAAATACATAAATGGGACTACATCAAACTGAAAAGCTTCCATACAGCAAGGGACACTATCAACAAAGTGAAGAGACAACCTACAGAATGAGAGAAAGTGTTTGCAAACTGCACATCAGACAAGGGGCTAATACCCGGAATATATAAGGAACTCAAGCAACTTAGCAGCAAAAACAAATAACCCAATTAAAAAATGGGCAAAGGACCTGAACAGATATTTCTCAAAAAAAGACATACAAATGACCAACAAGCACATGAAAAAATGCTCAAAATCACTCAGGGAGATGCAAATTAAAACCACAATGAGATATCATCTCACCCCAGTTAGAATGGTGTATTAGTCCGTTTTGTGTTGCTATAACAGAATTACCCAAGGCTGGGTAATTTATAAAGAAAAGTGGTTTATTTGGCTTACGGTTCTGGGACAGCTGCATCTGGCACAGGCCTCAGGCTGCGTCTACTCGTGGCGGAAAGTGGCAGCAGCTGGCGGGTACAAGCAGATCACATGGCGAGAGGAAGCAAGAGAGAGAGAGAGAAGGTGCCAGGGTCTTTTTAAACAACCAGCTCTCATGGGAACTAACAGAGTGAGAACTCACTCATTAATCCCCCCTCCCCCAGGGAGAGCATTAATCCATTCATGAGGGATCCACCCCCATGACTCAATCAGTTTCCAACACTGCCACATTGGAGATCAAATTTCCACATGAGTTTTGGAGGGGACAACACATCGAAACTCCATCAAATGGCTATTAACAACAAGACAAAATAACAATTGCTGGAGAGGATGTGGAGGAAAGGGAACCCGCCTACATTGTCAGTAGGAATGTAAATTGGTACAGCCATTGTGGAAAACAGTATGGCGTTTCCTCAGAGAACTAAAAATAGATCCACCTTACAACCCAGCTATCCCACTACTGGGTGTATACCCAAAGGAACTGAAATCAATGTATCAAAAAGACACCTGCACTCCCACGTTCATCACAGCACTGCTCACAATAGCCAAGAGAGGGAATTAACCTAACTGCCCATCAGCAGATAAGTAAAGTGTGTTGTGTACACACAATGGAGTACTATTCAGCTACTAAAAAATCATATCCTATCATTTGCAGCAACATGGGTGGAACTGGAAACCACCATGTTAAGTGAAATAAGTCAGGCACAGAAAGACAAATACCACATGATCTCACTCATATGCGGAATCTTGAAAAAAAAAAGTGGTTCTCATAGAAGTAGAGAGTAGAATAATGGTTACTTGAGGCCAGGAAGGGAGGGGTCTAGGAGAAGTGGTGGACTAATGGGTGTAAAACTGTGCTATCTATGCTGAGTGAATCATTGTGCCGTATATGCATGTACTGAAACAACGCACTGTACCCTGAAATATGTACAAGTAAATGTTAAAAAAGAACAACCTTGTATACGAATGTTCATAGCAGCATTATGTATATGAGCCAAAAAGTGGAAACAACGCAAATGTCCAAATAAAATAAAATGTGGTATATTCATAAAATGGAATATTTTATTCTTCAAAAAGGAATGAAATTCTGATACGTGCTACAACATGGATGAACTTCAAAAACTAAACGAAATTAGCCAGACACAAAGGAACACATTATATGATTCCATTTATATGAAATTTCCAGAATAGGCAAATTCATACAGACAGAAAGTAGATTAGTAGTTTCCAGAGGCTAGGGGGAGAGGAGAATGAGGAATGATTGCAAATGAGTATGGGGTTTCCTTTAGGAGTAATGCAAATGTTCTGGAATTAGTTAGTGGTGATGATTGAACAACTTTGTGAATATACTAAAAACCACTGAGTTGCATTAAAAGAATGAATTTTATGGTATGCAAATTGTGTCTAAGGTTAACTTCCAGATGTCAATCTCATTTAGGATGGAAAAAATGAAATATTTCACACATTTAGAAAACCTCATTAACTGAGTGGTAAAATTATTCCTCTTAATAAAATAAGAAGAAACAAACTTTTTCCAGAATAGCAATTTTATTAGTGAGAGTGCAGGGAAAGTCACCATCCTTGATATCAGTATCTTCCTCATTCGATACTCATTTTTTAAAACTTCAAAATATACCACGTTTCCTCTGGTTCAGTGTGGCTATAACATGACCGCACAGTATCCTCTTACACAGAAGCTACAGCAAGGATGACTAGTAGTTCAACTCAAGTGCCAACTCAGATTGGTGGGGAGTAGCCACATGGAATGTGATGTTTAGAAGGATTCTGAGGCTATATCTGGTCTGAGCACAAAAAATCTAGTGATTAATTCAGAAAATTTGTCTTGAACTTGGCAATGGTAGTGGAGATGGGCAGCACTTGAGCTAGTTATTTGTTCTAGGAAAATGCATTATTCTGCTAAGAGGGTAGATAAACCTTTGGATGCACTGTAATGCAGCTAACAGGCACATTCACACAGCATGACCTAAAAATGAATTTGAGCTCTGTAATTTATATGCTAAATCTCAATATTTTGAAATAGCCAGTACTTATGGCTGAGATGTCAAAATCACTCAGTAAATGGCACCATCTTTCATCATACAGTATAATATCAAAGTATTTTAAATAATACATTTTACATAATGTGTGCTTTCAGAGGGTCTTGACAAGAGAATATTATTAGCATGTGCTTATAGTAAAACCTGACACAGCGAAAGAGACTGTCAGGAGAGGTTTCTTGGGTTTTTTTTATAGCACTCACTGAAAAGTCAAGATAACTGCCAGTAGATGGACTCTGTGAGCCTGAAATAACACACATTTACTTAAGTCTGAGTTTTACCTCCGAGTAGAACTGTTTCTTCCCTCCTTTACATGCTACATAGCATGTTCTTTCTTTGACAGATAAGAGGTAGCTGGAGAATGACCTACTTCTCTAACAGACATTGTAAGTCAGTGGTTCTCAAAGTCTGGTCCCCAGCCCAGCAGCACCTGGTACATCTCTGAAATGCAGTCTGTTAGAAACGCAGCATCACCCCAGACCTACTGGATCAGAAACTCTAGGGGTGAGCCCAGCAGTCTGTATTTGAACAAGCACTCCAGGTGACTGTGGGCTCAAATTTGAGAGCCACTGCTGAGAGCTGTTCCCTTCTAGAGTGGGGGAGAGGAAGCAGGAGAATGGGAGAAGATGCAGAAGTGCCCTAGAGAGTGTGGAAGCAAAGGTAGTATCTGATGTGAATGGTCATAGGCCACAGCAGGGACTTTCTCTGTTTCTTTCCTCTTTTTATACCCCATGTCCCAACTCTCCACTTCCTCAGAACAGGTTTGAAGTGCTCTCGGCATCTCCCCCAATGCCATCCCACCCCACTCCACGGCCAGCCTGCTTAGAGTCCCTTCTTCAGGGGCAGTAGCAAAGAGTGGGGAAAGGAGGGTGGTGCTTAAACATTCCCTCATGCCACGATGAAGCAACACTTTTGTTCAAAAGAGGTTGGTGTCAAGAGCCCTGGCTTAGTACTTTAAAACCTAGCAGGCCCCACAACTCGTAAATGCGTGTGAAGTGCTTAGTGCCTGGTTCATGGTGAGTATTTACTGTGCATAAGAGGTAATGGTGGTGGTGGCGATTGCTGCAAGGGCCAGATTGTTCCACAGAGGGTGCCTGGGTTGGCATCTAGAAGCAGATGCTATTTGCACTCAGTGGGTGGTTGCTATGTTAAGAAATTTGCCAGCTGGAGATAGATCATGATCCTGGAACCCTTCAGCCAGAAAGCAAGGCAGCCTGAAGACAATGCCCTAACTGTGCCCTAGATGTGCAGGTGGTCATCAGCCGAACTGCTGCTGGCCTGTCCATACTCGCTGCAGAGATAAGGATCCTGGCTGGGATGGGCAACAAGCATGGGAGGAGGGGCTGAAGCAAAAGCACAGCAAGTGAAACAAAGAGGCATTCCAGAGCCTTTCTAGTAGTTCAGTGTTGGCAGCCCAAACTGCAGGCAGTGGCGGGGGCTGGCGGCAGCCACAGGATGGAAGACAGCAGGTTAAATGTTGGCCGCAAATGTGGGAACCGCAAGCATGAGAATCTGCAGACCAGGAAGGCAGGTGGTCCCCAAGACCCTTAGGCAATCAGATCACTGGTATGGGAAGCTAGATGGCCAGAGTTGGGCTTGTAAAGCTCAAGATAGGGTTCTTGGCTTCAGTGCCCTCCTTTTTCTCATAAAAGTGTGTTTCCACGTCCTGGTGCAGCCAGCAGAGCACCACCTGTTAATATTGGGAAGATAGAGGGAGAGGGGGAGGAAAAAAAGAGGGAGTGGAGAAGGATGGGGAAAGGGAAGGAGAAGACAGAAGAGAGGAGGAGCAGGGGAAGAGGGGGAAAGAGGGGGTGAGAAGGGGAAGAGGCCGTGGAGGAGAAGAGAGTGGTGGTGGCCATTGCAGAGTGCCCACTGCCTTCCAAGCCCTGGGCTACATGTTTTGCACATTTCCTCATTTAGCTATCAGAACTACGAAATTTGCTTCTGGAAGAGTCTGGGGAAGGGAGTCTTATTCCTACTTGAAAGAAAAATAGCTTATAATGAACTTTTCCTGCCTAGGCCCCCCAAATCCAGGCTGAGGTAACCAAAGCAACTCAGCTCACTGTAATGATGCAAGCTCAGTGCAACTGGAGTCACTGGGCATGAGGGAGCCGTGGAAGAAGGGTGAGTCTGCCAAGTGACTCTGACCCCAGTCTTGCCTGGTCCCCCTGCTCACGCTGCTCCTCCAGATTCTGGTGCCCCTTAGACTGCAGACTCATATGCATGTGGGGACTGGGGAGATGCTTGCAGTGCACTAAGAGGGCCTGGTGTGAGACAACAAAAGGCAGCAGACACTTGGCATCGGTGTCAGGAGTTAAGAGGGAGTGAGGGGGATTGTGGCAAGACGCAGCCCAAATGCCACCCTCTGATGAGGCAGCTCTACTCAGCTCCAGCCTTTTGTTGTCCCGTGGGAAAGTGGCCTCAGTGTGGCCAGACCATTCTGATTTTTTTACAAGAGACCAGAGATCCAGCGTTCGGGCAACCTTCATGCGGATGACACACCACACCCATAGGCTCTGTCTGCCCACAGATCGACTGGACCGCAGTTGCATATTTTTCCAAGTTGCAAACAGAAGATTGACACCTTGCCTGTGTCCTTTTTCTCTCCAGGGCATTACATTTACGTGGACACCTCCTTTGCCAAGCAGGGAGAGAAAGCCGTGCTGCTAAGTTCTGACTTACAGGCTGAGGAATGGAGCTGCCTCCGCTTGGTCTACCAGATAACCACGTCTTCAGGGTCTCCATCAGATCCCAGCCAGCTGAACCTCTATGTGAGATTTGAAGATGAGAGCTTTGATCGCTTGCTTTGGTCAGCTAAGGAACCTTCAGACAGCTGGCTCATAGCCAGCCTAGATTTGCAAAACAGTCCCAAAAAATTCAAGGTAGGTGAAATTTGAGAGGAAGGAGCAGGGCTGATTACTTGTACTTTATGCTGTTCTGAGATTGCATGAAAATTTCTGCCATTGACGTTAGTTATTGCCTGAGTTAGGGTGCGATGTTTCATAGGAGACATATCGTAGAAGAATATTGGTAATGTAAATTAGCATTTTCTTTATTCCTTAAAAGAGTTTCTTCCCAGATTTCCTTCCCATCTATTTAAATGGGACTTCTGTGAGTATCTAAATAGGGCTTAAACCAACCCCTTCAATGGAAATTGATTTTCTATGGCTTTAGGGAGTCTTCTCATTTCCTATAATTTTGTTTCATCCTTCTAAATTGTATGTGGTATGTGTGTGTTATTTTCCTAATAGTTTCTTTGCTACAAATTTTGAGCAAAACATTATCTATAATAAAAAGAAAAATGAAACTACTTTGAAAGAAGAAAGTTACTTAAAGGACATGTTCTGTTTCCCTTTCCAAGAGGAAAGGTTTTCTGTCAGACGTGCTGGAAAAGTAAGGTGGAGAATATGAGATGGAGTTAGGTGAGGGTTGGAGTAAGGAAGCGGGTTGGAGTCTGGACATGCTTGGCCATGAAGTGTGACGCTTATTGAGAACATGCCATTGAGGAGGACACAATGGAGCCTTCATGAAAACTTTCTCCATTCTTAACCTACCTTTCAATTCCCTATCCCATCCTCTTCTTCTTTGAAAAGTTTTGAAATACTCTACTCCCCATGTCTGCTTGGGGTCCCTCCACATCAGGCAGTGGTTGGGAGCAGGAGCACAGGGGGTCCGAGTTTCCTCTTTTACAGCATTCTCCCAAATCTACCAGCATATCACATCCCAAACCTATAAGCATTGCAAAATATCGGGCTAAAACCGCATAAGAAAAAGCTATTAGAACTTTCAGAAACAGGACGAAATGTGAATTGTAACATTCCTTGAAATTAGCCACATGAATTGCCGTGCTTCCGTCTGTTCTTTGTGTAAAGTTTTCAGGCTGGCCGCTTAGCTTGCTTGGTTGGATCGCAGCCTTATAAAACCAAGGTCAAGGGTTTGGATCCCTATACTGGCCAGCTGCCAAAAAAAAAAAAAAAAACAAGAAAAGAAAATCTTAAATAAACGGAATACTTCCTGAGACAATATTTTAAAAATTAGGGCTGTCCAGTTAGCTCACTTGGTTAGAGTGTGGTGCTGAGAACACCAAGTTCAAGGGTTCAGATCCCCTTATGGGCTAGATGCCAATTTAAAAAAAAAAAGTTTTCCAATTTTTCATCAGTATAGAAACTACAAGTTCATTCATGAGCCTCCCATCTCATGTGGGTGTCTCCCACCACCATGGTAGATTGTGCTTCCTTCCTCCCCCTCCAGGGGATTTTCCCCGGAATCCTCCGTCCTCAGTTCCTGACCATCCTCAAGACAGACTTCTGCGGGGACACAAGCTGTCCTCTCCATCTGTGGCCAATTGGCACTACGACAAGCACTGAACACAGCTGAGTCTGAGCTTCTATTGGACACCTTGCTCACCTCAAAGTTCTCAGTATATATGTACAAGTGTTTAGGTGCACACATGTGCACACACACACGCATCCATAGTGAGACTGGTATCCAATAGCAATTATCTGACACTAACAATCCTGTTTTGCCTTGAATTGCTGAACAGCTTCTAAGAGCTGAAATACTGAACCAAGGAAACATGGTGTTCCCAAGTCTAACTCCCCTTCTTCCCCATGTGTTGTGCAGATTTTAATAGAAGGTGTACTAGGACAGGGAAACACAGCCAGCATTGCGCTCTTTGAAATCAAGATGACAACTGGCTACTGTATTGGTAAGTGGGTTTCATTTTCATTGAATCAAAATGTGAATCTTTTTTTTTTATAATCTACTGTTGCCAGAGGGAATTGAATCAATCCTAATGACCAAGCATTTTATAGAATACACTGCATACATAATGCAGAGTAGTTTAAATTCTTTGTTAGGCTCATTTGAATGCTGTATGTTGTTTGTCTTTAGTGTAAGAAGGCTCATTAGAGTTTGCCTAGACTGGTTGGAATTAATGAAAGAAAAGGAAATTGAGCACCTCTAACCTCAGAGTTCCCATCTTAACCTCGACACGTTCTAATAGAAATAATTCCCAATTGCTGTAAACTCAGCTTTTTGTAGCATTTGCCAGAAAAGCAGGCATTGTCTTGTCTCCTTTCCTCCATTTCTCTCTTGGCACACCATTGCCTCTGTCTTAATAATCACAGTTGTGACTTAGCTTCCACTTGAGCAGGCTGATTGGTGTCTCTTATATGCCAGCTCATGTGAGGACATAAAGAGGGGGCAGTCCCTGCCCTATGGTCGCTCACTTTCTCCCTGTCTGCCACTGAAGCTATTTCTATATAAGATAAACACTGCCAGAGAAGGACAAGCAGTGCTGTGGAGGTGCAGGGTAGGGGGAAAGGGTTCTTCATGGACAGAGCCCTGTGGAGAGAGAACAGAGCATGTCCATGCAGAGGCAAGAGCTGAGTAGGGTGTTTAAACTGCTCAGCCTGCTAGGGTCGGACTGCTAAGGGAGCTGGTTATGGAAGAGTCTGGATCCAGGATGTGGAGCTTGGACTTACTGAATTATGTGGTTGGGAGGTGCTAAAAGTCAGTCAGCAGGAGAGAGGCATGTGGTTTTCAGATGATGACTCCAGCTGCCATGTGGAAAATGAGTTGGAGACCAGGAAAACAGCATAGGAGCTCATAAAACTTCTAAGAAGCAATTGTGACCTGATAGGGGGCATAATGAACTTCTAAAATTGGGGGTTAGCAGTGGAAAAGGAAATTGGTGGTAGATTTGAGAGATTTTTTTTAGCACTGACAGTACTTGGAGGCTGAATGGATGTCGGGGGGCAGGGG
Organism: Cynocephalus volans; assembly: GCF_027409185.1. Lineage (NCBI taxonomy): Eukaryota > Metazoa > Chordata > Mammalia > Dermoptera > Cynocephalidae > Cynocephalus > Cynocephalus volans. The sequence continues at coordinate 41,150,135 of NC_084475.1, read as the reverse complement.
AAGAGAATGCAGCAACAAAGATGACTAAACAAAAGAGCCTTTGCTGATTCTCTGAGGTCTCACTTCTCTGTTTTGACCCTCCAATAATGTCTCTAATGCAAGTGGAAGAAAGCAAACTGGGAAAGTGACTACTTTCTGAAGCGAGTTTAGGCCCAGGCTCCCTTCCTTGAACTTCTACGGGGTCTATATTCCATGTGGCGTCTGCCAGGATCGTGGACGACACGCAGACTAGTCAGACTCACCCGGTGGTGCGCCCCCTGCCGGTCAGTCAACTCACTGCGTCTCTCAGCCTTGGTTTCCTCACCTGTGAAATGGGGATAAAACACGCCCTCATCGGATTCTCGCGAGGACTAACGAGATTATAGATATGAAGGTGATTGGTACAGTGCTTGGCACTCAAGAAATGTTAATGGTCTTTCTTCAAATGATTTGGTGGCTTCTGGTGTGCATAAAGCAAAAGGGGTGCCCGTACTTTTATCTTACCTCTCCTTTCTTTCTGGGCACTCTCTGTGTCTCTTGGTTCCTCATCTGTGAAATGGGGTCAGTCATAGTACCTTCCTCGCTGTTCTGAGGGTTAAGTTAGTTAATTTATATAATGTGCTTAGAATAGAGGTTGGCACACTGAGAAAGGAATATTTTGCTTTTTATTTTACTGTGTTTCAGCCTTTGGCACTGAATGTTGGGCACTGGTGAGCAGATGCTGCTGTGGAAAAGTTGAAAATGAAAATCTTGAAACTTTTCAGTGCTCGCTAATGAAAAACACATTGATCACCATGCCAGGCAGGATCCTGGCAGGAAGGTGGAAACAGAGGGTACACTCAATCTGAGTAATTTGAGGAAAGCTCGTTAAAAGGACCACAAACGTGTAAGTGGTAAAGGAAATCAGCACAGGATAGTGCTGTGACTCAGGACCAGTAACAGTGAGGATCATGAGCTGCTATCCCCTGTAGGTCTGAAGGGGTTACCAGAACCCAGAAACAGCTGCTGTTTGGGGAGGGCTACTTGACAAAATTCGCCAACCCACAGCAACCTGGCTGGAGTGAGCTGGGGGAATAAACCCCTGATTTCACTCTCCTTCCACCCTCCACTGATCAAATCCAACAGGAAGCTGGAAAGCAGGGGAGCCCATTGATAAGTCCACACTGGTCAACCTCTGGAAGACAGAGCATGTGGAGAATGGCAGGGTGAATCTGGAGAGGCCAGGGGAGATGGCCAGCACAACCACCTTCATATTTTCAATTGTATGATTATGGGGGTCAGTGGAGGCACTCACTGGCTTGTGAGTTTCTTGTTCCCACTGAAGGAGTCTGTTGATGGGGAACACTTGGTTTGTGCAAACATGACAATGCCACTGAAGGGGGGGGTGGCATCTCTTCATCTTCTCTGTCTTCTCCACTCAGTAGCTGCATAAAGGTCCCAGAGCCTAGGATATGCCTGCCTTGCTGTTTTGACTGTGTTCTTATTTATAAGAAAAGCAGGGGATTTTAGCATCTGAGGAACATGGTCCTCAGCTCTGGGCATCTTGTTCACCATCAGGAGAGAAGGGTAGGAGGACTGGGCCACCAGGTTTGAGAAAGAGTGGTGGACAAAATTTCTGGAGCTAAGAGCATAACCCTAAATGGTGCTTTGAGACAGATGACTGATAGAAATGGCTGGTTGTACCAAGCACCGACCATATGCCTGGCACTGTGCAATGAGGTGGGAACATTGTCCCTGATTCACATATGAAGAAACAGAGGCTGAGAGAGGTGATGAGGCACACTGAGAGCCACATGGCCAGTAAGTGGAAGGCCACAATTCAAAGGGGCCGTGATGAATTAGAACCTTGATTCATACCAGCATCTGTCTCTCTTCTTGGCCAATATTGTCCATGGTCCTGGTACAAAAGTTCTGGTGGGCAAAAGAAGAGAGAAACATCTGAATACAAGAGCAAACTCTGCCGTGAGTATGGGTGTACTCAGGTGTGGCTGTGTCTCCATGAAGTGCATTATTTCTCTTCCACCAGAATGTGACTTTGAAGAAAATCATCTCTGTGGCTTTGTGAACCGCTGGAATCCCAACGTGAACTGGTTTATTGGAGGAGGAAATACTCGGAACTCCCACTCCATTCTCCCACAGGATCACACCCTCAAGAGTGAATTGGGTGAGCTGGGGACAAATGGAGTCCTTTTCCCAGGATAAATTTTTCTGCCATCTCCTCTCGCTCCTCACATTGACTTAACTGTGGCTCTGTCAACAGAGAAAGAGGAGGGAGGAAGGTGATTAGGGACTGGGAGGCCTGAAAAAAGGTTAGAGAAGAGCAAACCGTAAGGTAGAAACTGCAGACGTGAGTCCTGTAAATAAGGAGAAGACCACCCAGTTAAAGGATCTTCTTCACCTGTGACCTGGTCTTGCTATTTTCACATTTCCATATAATGCTTTACTTTCTTATCTAGTTGTTGTTTACTATTTGATATGGATTACATTGTGTCCCCCAAGTTTTATGTATTAAAAGCTGGACCCCCACTGTGACTGTTAAGAGGGTGGGAAATGCTATTATGGTAATTGAAAGGTGGGGCCTTGAAGAGGTGATTGGATGGTAAGGACAGTATTGTTATGAATGGATTGATCCCTTCTTGGAATAATGGGAGAGGTTCTGGTGGCTTTAAAGGGAGAGTAACTGAGGAGATTAGTCTCTCTTTGCTTTTGCTGTCTCACAATGTGATACCCTGTGTCGCTGAAGCCACCGCCTAGCAAGACCCTCACCAGATGCATTCCCTGGACTTTGGACTTCCCAGCCTCAGAAACTGTAAGCAATAAATTATGTTTTCTTACAAAGTACCCAGTTCCAAATATTTTGTTATAAGCAACAAAAACGGACTAATACAGTAATTTCTTACTTCAAAACACAAGGCTGGAATAATCCCAGGTTACTAAAAATAGATCAAAGGATGTGAACAAGTCCTTAAAAACTGCCCAAATGGCAGAGATGAGCCAATACTGACAATTAACTCCGAATGTGGTGTGCAACAGGGCCCCCTAGTGGCCAAGTAGGCTTGTTCTCTGGAAGGAAAGTGGGGAAGTGAGGTTGAGTTAGCAGAGACAAGGTCAAGGACTCGCTCACTTGTGGGCCATCACTACTCTCGCTTGGACCTTGGTGGGCTTTGTAGAAGCCTAGTTTTCCCCACAGTTGCAAGACATTCCAGTCCTCAACTCCAGGGTCTTCAAGTAATGAGAAGATTCTGGGGGCTGGCTTTCCAACAAGAATAGGAATTTTGGTTCTGCAGCAACTTTTTCTCTTTTGATCCTTTTCCATGTGGATACTGAGATGATCTATTCAGTACCAATAAATTGCTGATGATGACAGTGTGTCTCCATGCCTGAACACATGACAACTTTTTATGGTTCTTTCATTTTATCCTCATTCACTATAGTTTCTCTTCATTTGAATATTTTAAATCATAGCTTCAACTTTTTTTTTCAGATGCACCCATCTTGCAGCTTATCTTAGCTCTGATAGTCTTCATCTCGATCTTATTGTTCTCTTGGCTCCTATTCTATCTCCTTCTTTATATCCAGAGTCTCAGATTCAATTTCCTACAGGGGCCAGGCAGATGGTAAAAGCAAGTGACATGTGGGCTGGGTAAGACTGTGGCAAGCTAGAGAAAAGAGACCCTGTGCAAAGACTACTCAGCTCCAGTGAATTGCTGCCATGTGAGAATGCAAGTCCAGGTTACCAGACCTTCTGATTTTTCAGCATCATCAGCAAGACAGTTTTTATGTGAAATTTCCCAAATTTTTCAAAGCCAGTGAATAGTTTCTAAAAAACACTGTGTGGGTTAACAAAACACATCTGCAGGTCAGACCCAGCTGGCCAACTTCTGTTTTGCAACCTTTATTTTATAGGTTCCTTTTCTTCTTCAACATGTCCAGGCTTCTTAGAACAAAATGCTTATAAGTAACCACATATAGAGACTGGAATCTCATGCAGCTTACCTGTTTAAGACAAACCCAACTTTGAATCTAGTGTTTACATTCATTTGACCCTGCATTAGGTATGATGGGAAAAATGACAATTAAAATGACAAGTCTCCATGGACCCTTCCCAGCTTCAAGGAACATATATTCGAGAAAGGGAGATTTCTACCATGAATGGATGTAACACAAGGTAGTATATGTCAAGTGTTATAGCAGTGGTCCCCCTCCACCCAAAAAAGAAAGGTGTTGGGTATTCAGAGACAAAAGAGATCACTTACTGTTTGGATGTCCTAGAAGACATGATAAAAGAAGTAATCTGCATTTGAAGGGTGGGTATGATTTTGACAGGCAGAGACAAGCAAGGGCAGGAGCAATGATACAGTGGTGGCAATTACAAGGGGGAGTGATGTCATGATCTAGTAATTACTTACTCAGTGTGCCAGTTTTCTTCTGCAATGATGGTAAGGGCCAGCTGGGGAGAGCACGTATTTCTTGGGAGAGGCAACAGACTTGTGGATTAGTGTTGAATCATTCATTTCACTATGTTACCTGAATGCAGTCTATCCCTTGAAGAGGTAATACCCCTAGTCCTTCACGCTCATCTGTGACCATAGAACATCTGGCCATATTTGTGTCACTGAGAGATCAAGAAAGAGCAACAGGCTAGGAGTTGAAATGCCTGTGCTCCAGGCTGGCTGTCAGAGTACTGTACTGCCTTGAACAATCCCTTAACTTCTCAGGGTCTCCACTGGCCTGTTTGCAAACGTGGAATTTGGATTTCTAAAATGTTTTTGAGTTCTAGTATTTCACTCTTCTCTCTTTGCTACTGGTATACATCAAAATCTCCAAATTCATCACCCCCTGAGATTTATTTTAGAAATGTTTTGTGTTTCTCCTGAGTAATTCAAGCATGTTGCATTTGACATTAGAAAAAAGAAGGACTAACGGGACTGAGGAGTGAGAAAAAGAGGACCTCACTTTTCTAATGTCTTGGCCAGAAGGATCAAGGGGTAAGCATAGCAGCATGGTTGTCCCTGAGGAGCACTAAGACTTGCTCGCTGGTGCTGTCACCTGCCATGGGCACTTGCCTCTCTCCTCCTCTCCTGCTCCCTCTCTCCCTTCCATCTCCTCTCCATCTTCCCATCCTTTCTCTTTTTCCTTGGCTATTGTAAAACAGCTCCCAAAGGCAGCTGGCTTTGCCTACTAGTATTGTTTCATTCCCCAAAGTCAATACTGAGGGAGGGCTAGAGAAGAAACTGACCCTAGGGCTGAGAGAAGAAATTGAGGGAGATCTTCTACCTCCTTTCCAGCAACCCACGGGATTATGAAGTCAGTCCAGTCAGAGATGAACACCAGAATGAGGCTTCTTCATTGAACATCACTTATTCATTCATTCAACAAACACATAATAAGCACTTTTTACCTGTCAGGCATTCTTGCATACCCTGATGATAAAAAAAACAGTCACTGATACAAAGAGAACCCAGGAACCAACTTTTCCAAAATGCTGTTCCCCAGAATACCAGTTCTTGAGTATACTAATCTTCATGCAGGGGCACAAGGGCTATATGTGGTCAGATAAACTGGGTAAACACTGAGTTTAAAAAAGCTAAACAGATTTTTTTTACCTTAGGACGTCTCGGTGTCTTTAATATGGTTCTGTGTTAATGTGTATTAGGACATTTCCCAAATTGTCTGAATACCAAAATGCTACCTAATCATGCACGACTAATAGAAGTATGAAATAGATGTTACAGGACCACAGAAAAGTAAAAGATTACCATGGTTTGGGGGTTCAGGTCGGGGAAGGCTATCTAAAGGAAGTCACAGCAGAAGTGGAGTTGGGCAAGATGGATAAGGGGAAGATAAGTGTGGCATGTGCAAAAGCGCAGAGGCGTGAGAGTGGATGGTTTATTCCATGTTTGGAGAGTAACTGAGAATTCCAGGATGTGTTAGGATGGCAGGGGAGCTCCTAGATCCTAGTTACATTCCTACTCGTGATTATCAGGAACCCTGGATGCCTCCGCTCAATGTGCTTCTTCCAACTCTGCCATTTTTCTCCATTTTCTCTTTAGCTTTTGGACTGATGTTTCATTCGTTCATTGGCCAACAGCCCTCTCACTCCCACTCAACACACACACACACACACACACACACACACACACACACACACACACACACACACACACACACACGTTCACAGTCGCATGCCTGTATTCCTATGTCTTTCCCTATATAGAATGAGACTAAAAAAGATGAGTTCTAAAGATTCTAAAATATTTTACTTGAAAAGCTCTGTCCATATGACTGAAAGATTTAACCAAAGTCACTCTTGGTGACACACACACACACACACACACACACACACACACACACACACAAACCCTCCAATGCTCTGAAAAAAAAGAGATGGCCTCTCTTATTACATTTGCCTTCTACCGGGTACATTGATTTTTCCCTGAGCTCTATCAATTTGGGTGGCAAAGTAAAGATTAAATGGTTCAGATGTCTGCCCGCATTAGCAGTTTGCTCTGTATGAACTCATCTGATGTTCAGTATATACTGGAAGCAGCTTATGCCTTTGCTTTCAAGTAAACAGTGGAAAATGAACAGCAGGACCGAGGGGAGCCTTTCCAGCTCAGGAACTTTAAAACTGCAGAGAGTTCAGGGAAATCTTCCCAGGAGGGTGCTGGTCTTTGTGTTGTACAAAAGGAAACAGTGAATGTAATATCTGAAAAATGTGATGTAGATATGAGTTTTCCTTCATTTGCTTGTGTGTTTTTAAAAGTTAGCCCAAAAAGCAAGCCAAGATTTTTAAATGAGCACTGAGTCTCCAAATTCTTGTCTAATGATGGAATGGCCAAAATAACGTAATAAGAATTGTGGTGGGAGATCTTTGGAATACTGGAGGGGATGTGATTTTATCCTGTTTTGTCTTACTGAATTCTGATTCATTGCATCTGGGTTTCTTTCTTCGTTCATATTTTATGAAGTGAAACCAAATCTTTCAGGAGGTAACCTCCTGACAGCTCAGATCATGATGGTTTTCTACATGCCTTAGCAAAAAGATAATTGCTGGAAAAATAATGATGGAAATGCATTTCTTTGCTGCAATTTTTAAAATCAAGCCTGCTTATGGTGTCACTCTGGAAGTAGTTGGGCAAGGTTTCAAGACCTAAGATAAGGTCAGAATTATTTTATTCCGTCAAAGACCGTGAGATGGATGGATCATCTTAACAGCACCTATTCATTTGCTCTCTGCATTAATCCATTTGGTTCAAAGCATAAGCGCTCAGTAGGGAAGCAGCTTTATTAATTTTCTTACTCTTGCCTTTGTGCAAACTCTGCTGGATCTCCTTTTCCTGTCCTTGGATGACTTTCTATATCTTTCCAGTCACTTTCAGATATTAATGAACAGCCTCATTTTCAAGGGTTAAGTTCAGACAAGTCTCATCCAATTCAGATCTTCCCCCAGACTAGACCACAGAGCAGTAGCGGAGAGAAAGTTTCGTACCTTGTCTCTTCATTTGTCTCCACCTTTCTCTTACCCTCCTCTTCTCTCACTCACTGTGCTGCTTCTGGCGCCTTCAGGGTGGGGGAGGCTTGCTGGGGGATGGGGCAGAAAGGAAAGGGCCAGGGAAGAAAGTTTTACTTACCTGGTGCTCTTTAATCTGGAGTTCATGTCCTTCACGTAGGTGGCCAAATTCTGGCCATTCTGTCACGGCCCGTGGGGAATCCCACCTTACTGTTCCCAGACAGGGACGATGCCCTCTCTGGCTGACCATCTGTGAATCCCCCTTAGCTCCTATAGGTCATAGTACACCTGCCCACCCCTTTCCATTGGATTTACCATGCTGGCAGGCAGCCCTCTAGAGAAAGGTACTGTAGCCAAGCTACCTTCCAAATTGCCCACTTAAGCTAAGGGAAAACTCAGTATCTTTGCCCCATTGAACTGTGGACATGCAGCTCACTAGCAACAAAATCCTCCCTCTCTGCTCTGCCCTACAGGTACCTCAGTCAGCTGCTGGCCTCTACATGTATGCAGTCAAGTGGCAGGCACCAGTCTCGGTGCCCCACAAACTTCACTTATCTCTGATCAAGTTCCCTCAAAAACTAGGACCACCCTCACCTCCAGGCCCAAGGCAATTGCAGAGCCCAGAAATTTCTGCACAAATGGGAAGGGATGAGGTTACATGGCTGTTTCCCTCCTCCACCTATTCCATGAATGGTTCCCTTAAATCCCTTCCTTTGGGTCAAGGTAAGAAAGGGGAGGCAATCTCCTTCCCTTCCCTTGAGATATAAAAAAGAAACACATAAGAGGTGAGCACTGTGACAGCTCTCTTCAAAGAAGCCCTGTTTCCAGTCTCTCTGGTCCACTTCTAGCCTTCTCATGTATGCAGGCTGGAGGGGGATATGGGCTAACACTGATAGAGCTGGCTTAGATGCCAAGTGCTGCCACTCAGCATGGTGATGGTCTACACCACCCTTTAGAAAGTAGAGGTTCTTGTCACCTGTTCTTCTTGAATTTGAGGTCTCAGCAGACACCAGGAGAAGTCCTACTTAAGTTATTTACATTTACACTGCCCTTGAAACCTGTATAAAAAGACTAGAGGCTGACTCCAGTATAGTAAAAGCCACCCTAGAAGACCCCTAGAACTAAAGATTCATGAAGCTGACTGTTGGCTTCGTGGAGGGGAAAGCTGGCGTGTTAACTTGATGTCTGTGGGTGCTGTCTCCTCACTGTGGCAGCAGACCAGGGGGCATTTCCATCTGACATGCATTTCTTCAGCCCAAGTTGTCTTCCTTACCGGGGAGACAGCTTGTCCAGACAACCAGCAACACTGAAACACACAACGCAACAGAGTACAAATGTGGCCAACGGGGCCGAGTCACATCTGAGTCAGAGGATGCCTTTGGCATCATGGCTGAGCCAAAAGCAATCACTGGGGAATGCTGGTTAGCCAGACTGAAAATAAACGTTCAGGAACTGCCCTCCAAGTTCTTTGTCTAACCCAAGGGGAAACGGCTGACTACCAGAGGCCGCTGCTTGCACATGAAAAGTCTAGCTAACGCAGAGGCTGCCTGCAGGAAAGGAAGGAAGTCTTCTTCAGAAACAAGCATGCAATACATCACTGCAGGTATTGTCCCGGAAGAAGCCTGAGCTTGGGCTGGCATTACTGAGAACTGTGATCTTTCCACTGAGTTTGAAATTATTTTTTTCCTAGAAACCTTGTTTATAATCCAGAATTAGGTAGTGATAGATTGATTTCCAGTGTGTGTATGGCAAATCGGCATGGACTGTAGAAGAGTGGCAATAAACTTTTCAATTCTTAAGCTTGTGGGGAACCCATTGCCCCCCATATCGACTCATTTTCAGCTAAAGCTTTAATACTTTAAAATCTCTGTGGCCTGCAGGATCCCCAATGATTTGGTTGATTATAGGATCCCGTCTACCTAAAGTTCATCTATACCTAATTTCATCCTACTCAAATCTTAAAGATCTGATAAAAATTGCATCTCTTAGAGGTTCTGGAAGCTCTAGAACCCTGGGCTATATAGGAGGATTGGTCTCATTGAACTGGCCAGGGAAATTCTCATAATGCCAGACACAGGATGTAATTTCCCAAGAACTCCAGGCTACCTTCTTTATTCTCCTTGGAAAGAAGCATAAAATGGCACCTGCACCCAACCAACTGTTGGCTCCCCTTCCTCAGTGCAGATTGTACCCAATGACATACTCGGCCTGGGTTGGTTGTCATTCCTCCAGCCCAGCCTTCTGGGGCAGACACCTGAATGGTGATTTCTGAATCATCCCCCTCCCTTCAGCTGAGATGATAAACATGTGATGAGCTACCTTATGTTTCCCAGTGAGAAACTTGGTGTTACTCAGATTGTCAGTAAATAGCACCCAACTTTGTCAACAAACAGATGATGGAGAGGAAAAGGGGGCAACACACTGTGGTCTAGTCTAGTGGTTCCGTGTGAGACTTGGTGTCAGCAGTCTTGTCTGATTCTCAGCAGCCTCTCTGACTCACTTTGGGCAGGTCACATTGTGTTTGCTGGATGCTTTTTGGATCACAGATTTGATTGTGGTTCACTTGGCCTAGCATCTTGAGCATGAGTTGTTATTGAGGCACTTCGACTGCAAATGCACAGATTAAAATATTGTCCACACAGCAGGTGAGTAATTTTCCTTTGAAGAAGACTATCAGATGTCTGTCAACTGCAAGAAAAATGAATTTGTGATGGAGCTGGGTTTGAGAAGTTTCTCTAGGTCAGCACAGTTATTGTGCACTCAGAAATGGAATGTGTAGTTTCAAGTGGATTTGTGAAGTTTCTCAGACTCACCGAGAGTCTCCGGGACTCTTTGGAGATAGCTGCTCCTCTCCCTGGGCAGTGTGATTTCCCTGTGCATAGCTGTGTCAGTTTGGGTCCCCCAAGAAGCAGACCCTGAGCTGGGATTAGGTAGGAAAGGGATTTATTAAGGGAAATGGCTGTGAAGGACTAAGGAAGAAGGAGCCACAGTAGCTGGGACGGGGCCAAAGTACTCATTAGACACAGTAGGCACAGTGTCTAGGAGCCATGACATTTTTAGGGATCCACGAAAATGTTTTAATTTTATTTATTTTAAAATCAGAAGGAAAAAATGAATATAATAACAAATACAATAATAACAAATTAAGCCTAGATTTATACCAATGCAGTCATAAAGTAAAATTTTAAATATTTTTTAGATAGGAATGGGCCCATAGCTGTGAAAGTACTTAGGGCCCACAAAAGTCATAAAGTGGCCGTGGGTGGGGATTGCCTTCAGTACAGGATGCAAATCTGACTCCTGAGGAAGAGGAGAGGCCAGGTTAATGGGGAGTTGCTGAAGAACCCCGTGTCAGGTGGAATGGCCCTGCTCTGGTACCTGCGCTATGTCAGGACACTAGCTGGGAGCAGCCCAGAGTAGTGTGGCCTTGGTACAAACCCAGTCAGGTGTCTCAGCCCATCCCTGGTGAGGCAGCTAGACATTTGTCAATCAGTTATGGTCCCTGCAGCAAGCTCTCCTGAAGGAGATCTCAGTGCTCCCACTTCATGGCCCCCACAATGAGGTATCAAGAAAGCAAAGTATAATAGCTCTCCTCCACTCAGGCCTACCTGCAAAGGGATTCTGGGTCATTGGTAAGACATTTTACAAAGGGCAATAAACTTCATCTCTGCCTTTGATACTCACCTGAGTTCTTAGTAAACAGAAGTATGTTACAGGGACTAACTGGCCACATGTATTCACTATTACTAGAATGTTCTAGTCGAGGCCGGCTGGTCACCAGAAGTGCTTTAGAGAACATTTGAGCTTGGGATAGAGAGGAGTGGCTTTCCTTCCACATCGAGGTTCTTTGTTCAGTCCTATCTGACATTCCCAGCACCGCACTCTCCCGCGTGAGCCACGGGCTGGCCCTCTGACATTCCGATTCTCCCTTCAAAACCCCTCCCTGGAGCCCACCAACCATTTCCAGCCTACAGATATGTTTATTTGGTGCGAACAAAGCTGAAAAAATATCATGGTGGGGGATGTTACAGGTTGAATTGTGCTCCCCAGATTCATATGTGGAAATCCTAACCCCCAGTACCTCCGAATGTGACCTTATTTGGAAATAAGTCATTGAGGTATAATTAGTAAAGATGAGGTCATGCTGCAGTAGGTTGGGCCCCTAATCTGACTTATCTGGTGTCGTGATAAAAAGGGGAACTTTGGACACAGAGAGAGAGAGAGAGACACTCAGAGGGAACACCATGTAAAGACGAAGGCAGAGATCTGCAAGCCAAAGACTGCCAAAGATTGCCAGCACACTGCCAGATGCTAGGAGAGAGGCCTGGGACACATCCTGACCTCATGGCCCTCAGAAGAAACCAACCCTGCTGACACTTCAGTTTTGGACTTCCAGCCTCCAGAACAGGGCAACAATACATTTCTGCTCTTTAAGTCACCCAGTTCGTGGTACTTTGTTACAGCAGCTCTAGCAAACTAATATAGGGAGCATTATTTAAAACTTAAGAGATTAGTCATAAAAACCTGGATTTCAGGCTTCAGTGGGAAAAACCTGTGGCACGGGGCTGGACGTCAGGGCAACATCTGTGAGAAGAGGCTGCCTGCTTAGGGACTAGTCCCATGCCAGGGACTAGGGTTTCTTACCACCAACTGGTTGTGCCACATGAGAATATGGGCCCAGAGCTATCAGATTTTCTGATTTTTCCAGAGATTTTTATATCTGTTTCTCATTGCTGGGGTACAGTATTTGTCCACTTCTGTTGCTTATAACAAAATACTTGGAACTGGGTGATTATAAAGAAAACAAAATTTATTGCTTACAGTTTCAGAGGTTGGGAAATCTGAAGTCCAGAGAACACAGCTGGTGAGACCTTGGTCGTGGTGACAGTGACCCAGGGGTCTCATATGGCAGAATGGTGGGGCAGAGAGAAAGAGTAACCTCCTCACACACTCTCCTTGCAAAGCCCTCAGAACCATGCCCCTGACCACCATTATTAATCCGTTCACTAGGGCATAGTCCTCATAATCTAATCACCTCTTCAAGGCCCCAAGTTTCAATTACCATAATAGGATTTCCCACCCTCAGAGTTACAGTGGGGATTAAGTTTGGGGGGACATTCAACCCAAGGCAGGAACTATGATTTCAAATGCTGGTCTTTTCTCCCTGACCCAGTCTGCTTCACTCATACGTGTAATCTGGCTGGCTTCTCTGAGCATCTAAGTTTGTATCTCTGTTTATTCACAGTTGCTTGGCTTGGCATTATGATAAGAGAAATTATATTTAAACAAGGAAGATTATTCAGAGGATTGAGCAATTTGCCACCAGGAGAAAGTGAACTTTGATCTCTCCATCCCTCCTCAGATACGTTGGGGGGGGGGACCTTTCTGAGACCGTATTCGTGCTTTGAATAACCCTGTGTCCAGGGCTTATCACCGACCAGGCAGTGTGCTAGATGCAAAGTCAATGTCTGGTGCGTGAATGCATAAATTCTTCCTAATATTCCTGCTGCTCTTTTGCTAAGGGGAAAATGAATTTTTACTAACCAGGCATCACATGATAAAAACAAAGATATTAAGCTGTAATTGCTCCAAGCTCGTAAATGGAAAGGGCACTCTGCCAAAACTACATTGCGTAGCACTTCTCTGTCATCACTTAGATAAATTTGTACAAAATTGCTAATAATAATAGCTGCCCTTTATACAAAACAGGCTATAGGATAAGCATGGTTCTAGAGTCATTAATGTCATTATTTTATTATGACTACGTTAGGCAGTTACAACGTGCTGGGCACACAGTAAGCACTTTACGTACATAATCTAATGTAATCTTCATATCAAATCTATGAGGGAAGTATTTGATTCTCATTCTGGAGATCAGAAAATTGAGGCCCAAGAGAATTCAGAAACTTGCTCAAGGTCACAGGCTAGTAAGAAGCAGAATTCAAACTCACTTCTCTTCAATGCCAAATCAGGGCTCTCCACATTCCGCCATACGGTTTCTCTGTTGCACCCAGATGCCTCTAATGGAGGCAGCCCCCGGGTCCAGAGCCCACCAAGGCCTGCCAAGAGTGGTGTCACAAGTTCAACCTTCCAGAACCTAACCCTACCTGTAGTGTTGATTGACCTATATGTTCTATTAATGATATATGAATTGCTGCCATCTAGTTTGAATTCAAAATCTTAGTTTCACTTAAAAAACACACAGTGACATTTTATGTAAATTGTACAGATGTACAGGAGGGTCTCTCCATGTCCTTTTAAGAATACATGGTATGTTTAAGGAGCTCTTAGAAATCTTACAACTCAATGAAGGCTTCGGAAGGGGATGGGGTAGTGTTCTGTTTCTTTCCATGGTTGTGTTCAGCTTGTGAAAATTCAAGCACTTTACAGGTGACACATCTGCCTTACTGTCTGTATGTTTTACTTCAACCAAAAGTAAGGAAAATAAAAAGAATGGTCTCATCCTGCAAAGTACGATGAGCCCCATGTACCGGTCTCCCTGCTGCAGCATTTATCCACTCATAGCCAGACTTCTTTCATCTTTAACCCATCCACTTCCTCTCCACCACTCCCACTGGATGATTTTGAAGTAAAACCCAGCATCGCACCATTTCATCTGCAACCCCCCAACCTGTCTTATGCACTATGTTCTGTCTGTGTGATTTTTAGGCCACTACATGTACGTGGACTCAGTTTATGTCAAGCACTTCCAGGAGGTGGCACAGCTCATCTCCCCGATGACCACGGCCCCCATGTCTGGCTGCCTGTCATTTTATTACCAGCTCCAGCAGGGGAATGACAACATCTTCTCTGTTTATACTCGGGATTTGGCAGGCCTTTATGAGGAAATCTGGAAAAGCCATTCAGGGAATCCTGCCTGGAACCTTGCAGAGGTGGAGTTCAGTGCTCCGTACCCCATGGAGGTAGGTGTGCCCTGGCCTGCCGCTCTGCAGGAGTCTGCCCGCACACAGGCATGGAGATCAGGAGGCCCTACAGTCCCCGATCCCCACAGTCTCACGGTCACCTTTCCTTTCTGCTCATCCTCAGTCTTAATCTTTCTATTTCCTTCCTCAGCCCCTCCACCTCTCTCCCTTCCTCTGTGTTCCCTTCTCCCTTCCTCCCTTAGCATGTTCATTTTCATTTTATAAGGACAAATATGGAAAAAGCCAGTCAATCAGCTCGATTTCGTGAGCACACTCTCTCTCTGGACCTTGCATTTTGGTCATGGAGCATCCAAAAGAGACGAGAGGCCTCTAAGTGAAACTCAATCTTGAACTTTCATTCCTGCGAGCAGTTTTGAAGATTTCCCCAACTTGAGGGAATTGTCTTTCTATAAAAAAGTGACTTATTTCTCTCTTGGCAGCTTAATGTAATACAATCAGAAATAAACTTATTATGGCCCTAATTTGAAACAGGGTTTGGTGCCTTAGTGTGAAAACTTTCTACAGTTACGTAAGTGATAAATGTCGAATGCAAAAGAATTAAAAAATTCAGGGAAGCGAAATAAATTAAAACACCCTAGGCCAACCCTACAAAGATGAGGACTACTGACGTTTTGATATTTATCCCTGCAGACCTTTCTCTAGGTCCATATATATATTTTTTTCTTCCTTTTTTTTTTTTTTTTTTTTTTGCAGCTGGCCAGTAAAGGATCTACACCCTTGACCTTGGTGTTACTCTAACCAAGTGAGCTAACCAGCCAGCCTCTAAGCACATATCTGTATCTGTTTGTATTTCAGAACTTACAAGTACTTTCAGTGCTTACCATCCAACAAAGCAGATAAAATTTACCCACATATTTATAGATGAGAAAGAAGAAAACGGTGTCCAAGAAATTTGACATTTTTTTTTTCTAGGTCACACAGCTGGTGAATGCCAGAGAACTTAGAAAAGTTCCTGGACTAAAATCTGACCTAAAGCTTAGGGAGGAGGCCCAGCTCTGTCTGGTGACCCCATAAGACCTCTAGAATCGGTGGGTGTAGCATTGTGGTTGCTGTAAATGTAAGATTGCTATAAGGATTTGGAGCTATAAGTAGAGTCTTATTGCCAGAAGTTATTAATATCCCTTGCTCTTCACTTTGTGCTTTTTGCAATATCTTCTCCAGTCTTCTTTAAAGTACTAAAGAAGCAGATTAGTCCTCTGGAAGTTATTTGGTGGTGCCATCTGCTAGCCTGATGTAGGGCTGCAGAGAACGTTGGGGTTGGGTCTTGGTTTCTGACATGTTCTGTCTACTCATGGCGTGCCTACCAATCCCTGCACCCCCTTTCTATCCCCCTTTTTCCCCCCAAAGCCTGCCAGAGAGAGCTCAGTGCCTTTTGCAGAATGTGTGCTATTTCCTATTCTGAAGTCTGACCAGGCCTTGATTTGTTCTTGCAGCCCAGTGGAAAATTTCCTGTGAGGAGGAAAACAAATGAACGTAGTGCTTCCGAGAGTTTTCCTTCCATTAAAGCCAAATGAGTCACACACAGATACACGCCCATGGCGTTTTCTTTATCAGCTCCTCTCATCTGACCATAAACTTCTTGGGCAACATTTGTATGAGTGCAGCTTCGCTGAACTTTAAAAAATCAGTCCTTGGAAAGTTACAATTCTGGACACTAAAAACCTAAATACACATCCTTTGGGACCACACATGTGTGACTTTGCTCTATAGTCTGAACCTATTCACTGGTATTATTTGCTCTTATTAATTTTCAGGAAAAGAAACTTGTCCTGCAGAAATCAGTGAATTTAATGTCACCATACTCTCAAATGAATTTTTAAAAGGAAAACAAACACTGGAGACTATATTTTCAGAGTGAGAGAGAACACGTTGGCACACAGGCACACGTTAGCACTTCCTGATCACAAATACCGTTCCTACTCCACCTGCTCAGTATGAACCAAGTCCCGTTATCCACCTTAGCTAGCACCTTGAGAGCTAAATGTCACAGACCTGTGTTAAGTTTGTAAACTGAATTTGCCCCTGCTCATGTGTCCAGATTTGTTCCTTCATTCACAACCCTTTCTCCCTTGCCAGAGGCAAACTTCCAGGGCTTCTCCTAGATTTTGGAGGGTTCAGGTACCAGATCCCCGTAGGAACATTGTTATTCGGCTGAAAGGAACCTTAAGAACCATCTCGCCCAGATGCTTTTATTCCAACGTGAAGAAACTGAGGCTGGAGGAGAAAGGGGGCCTGCTTGAACTAATTAGCAGCTAACTGGGCTCAAACCTGATTGTGAGTTCAAGAGAGTCAACCTAAAGAAAAAGTTATAAAATTAATGCAGAGCTTATTAGCTGCCTGACTCTGTGCCAGGATCTTTATATACGTTATCTCATTGAATCTCCTCCACAGTCCTACAAGGTCAGTGTTATTATGTCTACTTTTTAGATAAGAAGATCAAGACCCCAAGAGATTTAGTGATGTACCCAAGGTTGCCTGGCTATTAAGTGAAAATGGAATTTGAACTCTGGTCTGTCTGCCTCCAAGACACTATTCTCTTCAGAAGACATTGCAAACTAGAAACCTATGAGTCAAATCTAGCCCACAGTGCTGTAATGGTTTTGTTTTGTTCGTTTGTTTGTTTTAATTTTTGAATTAGTTGCCAGTATTCAGAAGTTTGAAGATTTCAGATAGAATCTAGAGATTCAGATTCTCTTGATAATTTGCTGGATTTGTTTGCTAGGGCTGCCATAATAAAGTGGCACAATGTGGGCAGGTTAAAAAGCAGAAATGGGGCCGGCCTGTGGCTCACTCGGGAGAGTGAGGTGCTGATAACACCAAGGCCATGGGTTCGGATCCCATATATGGATAGCCGGTTAGCTCACTGGGTGAGCGTGGTGCTGACAACACCAAGTCAAGGGTTAAGATCCCCTTACTGGTCACCTTTTAAAAAAATTAAAAAATAAAAAATAAAAAGCAGAAATGTAGTGTCTCACAGTTGGAGAGACCAGAAGTCCAAGATCACGATCAAGGTGTTGGCAGGATTTGCTCCTTCTAAGGACTGTGAGAGAGAATTTGTTCCAGGCCTCTCTCCCACTTCTGGTGGTATGCTGGCAATCTGTGGCATTCTTTGGCTTGTAGGTCTCTGCCTTCATCCTCATGTGGCATTTTCTTTTCTTTCTGCATCCAAATGTCCCCTTTTTATAAGGACATCAGTCATTGGATTACAGGGCCATCCTACTCCAGTACAACCTTATCTTTATCAATTGTATTTGCAGTGACCCTATTCCCAAATAAGGTCACATACTGAGATACTGGGGTCAGGACTTCAACACATGAATATTGAGAGGACACAGTTTGACCCATAACAGGCCTGACTTCCCACACATCGGCCATTGATGAAGCTGAGTAACAGCTGGCCCCTTTAGACAGGGCTTGCCTTCCCCAATTCATGAGAGTCTACACCATCCCACTTGGTGAAGCTCACTTCCTGCATTTATACTACCTGCCTGGCCCCTGTAGGCATTTAGGTTTCAAGCCCTGCTCCACGCTATGTCCCCATGTTATCAACTCACAGAGTGGACTGCACACCTGAGTGGTTTTCCCAGCACAAGTAAAGCCTGTGCTGACCACACCTGATCCCCATGGTTCCAGGCAGAAGGTGGTCGATTAAACTCAGAGTTAAGGTCGGTGGCAGGGAAGAAGAGCACAGAACTAAAGGGGTTGAACTCTTTAACCTGTGTTCTTTCCAACCTTTGGTACATACCTGGACATGCTGAGATCAGGGTAATCATCTCTGACTCGTGCATCTTTATCCAGGCCCTCACACAGAGTTCCACGTAGGAAGAAGGGAGAGGGACTCAGGGGCTTAGCTCCCTGTGGGTGGCAGAGGGAGAACCTGGCCTGCTTTTTTCAGTGAGCCTGATTTTCCTTTAATCAGAGTTCATAATGCTAATTAATTCTGTAGTTTTATCAAAAATGACATAGGCACTTTAGCTGACACTCAAGAAAGAGGGAAATATCCACCAGTAAAATACATTTTTAGGGTTTCTGTCTTAGTCCATTTGAGCTGCAATAACAAAATATCATGGACTTGGTGGCTTATAAATAACAGAAATTTGTTACTCTTATAGTAGAGTCTGGGTAGTCCAAGATCAAGTGTATGGTGAGGGCATGTTTTCTGGTTCATAGATGGTGCCTTCCTCACTGTGTCCTCACATGTCCCTCAGGCCTCTTTTATAAGAGCATTAAATCACCTCCCAAAAGGCTCCAGCTCCTAACACCATCACCTTGGGTCTTAGGATTTCAACATATGACTCTTGGTGGGGACAAGCATTCAGACCCTAGCAGTTTGATTATCCCTAAAAGAGACTGTGGGTTGAGGAGGGTGCTGCCCAAAATCTTATTTTGGGGAACATGATTCCATAAGTCCTTGTAACTTGACATCACCTGGTTTGATTGACATGTCATTTTAGATCATGGGTAAGTATACTAAAGCTTAAAAGAAATTATGTAAACAAGTGACAACATGTCATTTTCCTCCGTAGGTTATTTTTGAAGTTGCTTTCAATGGTCCCAAAGGAGGGTATGTTGCCCTGGATGATATTTCTTTCTCTCCTGTTCACTGCCAAAATCAGACAGGTGAGCAGTCTTTTTTTCTTCTTCCTTAGCTTTGGAATTTTTCTTTCTCTTTTGATGCCTGTGGTCAGGGCTTGCTTTAATTGCTTTTGATTTCCTCACCTTTCCTCTCATCTCATCCTTAAAAAATTATTTAACCAAATAGTCATCCTTCTGGAATATTACTTTTTTTTCCCCCTCACCAAGTGAATCTAATTTTTCTGACACCACAGGCCAATTGTCATATCTTAAGGAGCTTTCATCTTCCCTGCCTACTAGGAACAGAAAATTAAATAATGCTAAACCTTATTACCACCCCACTTTTCTCTTTAAAGGATATCTTGGGTCTATAGCTGGGTAGATGGAAAAAACTCTCATGATCTACTGAATAGGATTATAAAAACTCTTTCCAACTATATGTATCCAAGATTTATAAATGTCCTCATGTTTAAAGATGTCAGTATTGGGTAGACATCTCTAGGATGGTTTTGGCTAAATATTATGTGCTGTTAATTTAATTACTTTCTGTTTCTAAGTGAACTCTCAAATTATTTTTTCATGACAAATTTTGGTAATTTTGTATGGGAAGAGAGGAATTGTTTTACTTTCTGGGAAAATAGGTAAGCAAATTGATTAAAAGTAAATTAGAAAACAAATGTTTTAGAAGGATGACAATGTATAATGATAACCCAGATGAATGCAGTTGACCTTACCATTTAGTGAATTTGTTTCCTTGAGACGCCCAGGGAAACACTGTGGTCATCTCATCTAATTAATGAGCCCTCATTCTGGGTTTGGGAGCACGGGAAATAAATTTTTGAACTTGGCCTTGTAGTCTGACTTTCACTTAAGATAGAGTTAGTTTCTAATTTAATATGGTTTCAGACATTCTACAAGCAAGGAGACTAAAAAGGAAAATATTTTCTACTTGAGCTAAACTGTTACCTCAAAATTAGAGAGAATGGGTTGGCTGGTTAGCTCAATTGGTTAGAGAGTATGATGCTGATAACACCAAGGTTGAGGGTTTGGATCCCTGTACTGGCCAGCTGCCAAAAAATAAATAAATAAAAATTAGAGAGAAAGCTGCTGATTTGCTGGAACTAAATATTACTTTTTACTAATTCTAGTTAAGAAAAAAAGAAAAGAAAAGAAAGGTAGTTTAAGGAAAAAAAATTTTAAAAAACAGAACCAGACTTGATTTACATATTCTTAAATGACTTCATCCAAACAATAATAAAAGATTAAAAGAGTCTCTAATTTGACAGAACACAGAAACCAAAATTATTTTGCTGCTCCTCAATCCTATCAGTTAATATTTCAATTATGTTAGCAGTAATTTCACACCCTCTTTATCAGTATTTTTAGAAAGTCCCTCTTTGTCACTAGGCATTTACATTGAACTTTTCTATTTCCCAGTCATATGTAAGGGAGAAGAGTTGTTTATTCAGTATCTGCACTGGCTAGAGGGTGGGGTGAAGAGGCCACTGGGAGGTAATAAAATCAACTGAGTCACCTTAGAAGTAATGTTCAGAAGTGCTCTCACTTTTAAAAAAGATAAGAATGTGTATGAGCTCTTTCCTATGACACTGTAGTCTGACTGGTGAAAGGAAAAGAAAGGTTTCAGCAAAACAAGGACCATTTATTAAGAGGGCTGGTGGCCCCTTAATAAAAATACAGCCCACATAAATAAAGACCCTTTCTCTGCAGAAACGTCCACAGATATGCACTTTTACACAGTTAGGTTAACTGAGGCTCCATATTGGACTTCAGAACTTCCCACCCTACCAACTTGGTTGAAAATGGTTTAGTTGTATCATCATAGTGTTATGCTCAAGAATCAGGAGTTGTGCCACTTACAAGCTGTGTGACATCAGTCGTGTTATTTAGCCTCTTTGAGACTCTGTTTCCATATCTATAGGGCAAGGATGGAAAACTCTGTTTCAGAAAGTTTTCCAGAAGATTGACGAATTAATATCTGTGAAGGCCACAGTAGTATGACACGCAGCTGCTTGGTCCTGAGACAATATTATTTATTTTATTTTCAAAATACGCCCATCTACATTCCCTGAAGAAAAGTGGGTGAGACAAAAACTAAAGAGAAGGAGCGAAGAACACTGCCTTGCTTCACGCTGCCTTTATGGAGCAGCTGTGGGCCATATTCTGAGCCTTCAAAGCTGAGCCCTTTAGTTTTCATCCTTCATCTTAAGTTTCACAGATAGTTTGTGGCCTTGTGTTTCATAACAGGTGCCAACATTTTTTCTTTATCTTGGTTAGCTCCAAACTTGATGTCTCTGCTTTTCCCAGCTGGATCTAGCATTTTCTTCCCTCCTCTTCCTAGTAGGCTGAGACAGGAATTAT
The DNA here is from genome assembly GCF_027409185.1 of Cynocephalus volans. Taxonomy (NCBI): domain Eukaryota; kingdom Metazoa; phylum Chordata; class Mammalia; order Dermoptera; family Cynocephalidae; genus Cynocephalus; species Cynocephalus volans. The sequence continues at coordinate 41,128,745 of NC_084475.1, read as the reverse complement.
TTCAACATATGAGGCGTCTTGTTCCCGCCATCTGGCTGGGCTTATGGTTAATCCAGTCTCCCATGGCATCATCACAGGTGTCCACACCAGTGTCATGTAGCTTCCCAACTAACCCCTTAGGATGATTCCAGAGGACAGGGAGAACGCCCTTCCACTTTGAGTTATAGCACTTCCTTTTCTAGGTCTTTCCACCCACAAACTCCTCCACATTCACATTTGTCCTGGAGTCTAAACCATACGAATAAAGTCTTCTTTTGGTCTGTAAATCCTTGAATGCCTAACAGGTGATCCCATCCATTTCTAGGAATCCTGCCATAATGCCCAGCCCAAAACTGAGAGCTCCACTGCTCTGCCATATGTGGACCCACCCTCCTCTCTGGGCTTGGGTCTCTCTGCACCCAGGCCAGGGACTGGGAGGATCCTGACACTCATGGATACGCCTCTCAGGGGATCACTTACTGAATCCCAGTGTTGGCCATTCACCATCAACACACTGCCCAGACCTCTTGTCTAGCTGAAAACCCAGCTCCAGTTGCTGCCTTGTTTACCTCTGAAGTTGCCACAGCCTTCCTTATTTTAAACACCCCCAAGCGCCTCTGCATCTAGTCAGTGGCCAGCGCCTTGTTTCTTCACAGCTCCTCAGTCCGGTGCTAGGACCCGCTCACTCTCTTCCCCAAGCCAGCGTTGAGCTGTCTCAGCCCGCCTTGGGACTGGCTCATGCTAAAATAAAACTACCCTGCAAGTTCAGCAGTCTGCAGAGCACACTGCACCCCGTGTCTCTCTCTGTAGCACTGTCGGGGCTGATGAGCCTTTTAGACTGTATGACTGATGTTGGGTTTCTCTCTGTGCACTCCATGGAGCAGAGGAAAGAATGGGAAATGCTCTCAAATATTCATCTCAAACTGCCTTACGCTCCACCTAATTACGTTTTCAAAGCCTCTCATTTCTAAGAAGTTCAAATGTCAAAAAGCAAGTAATTAACTAAAGCTTACATTATGATGCTTTTGGGTAACTTGCTTAAAGGAGATTTATTTCTTTTTTCTTTTTTTACTGATTATCAACTGATGTTCAGGGGCTTCTAACAGCCTCTGATTTTTCCCTGTGCTTCAAATGTGTCATTAACACTCCCCAGTAGCTCAATTTGTGATCACCACTCAAGGCGCACTTCTGAAACGAGCTTGGAACAGAGGCTTTCCATCCTCCCCAGAGCCCTGGGGAGCTCGGGGTGTCACCAATAGGCTCTCCGGCCTCATCGTCAGGAATCAGATACCGTCTCAGGGGAGAAGCAGCATTCTAGGTGAAAAATATTTAGCCTTTGAGTTATGCTTTTGAGATTTTCTGTTTATCAGGCCTTCTCAGGACCCCAGAAAAATCCATTTCTAAAACAAGGTTTTGGCAAAAGAATATAATTACATCATCAGAAAAATCTTTTCCGTGTGACTCAGTCTATCACCATGGAGAGAAGTGATCCTTGCTTACTTTCAAGTTTGTTTCTTTTTTTTTTTTTTAGTAGACTATTTTTTTAGTGTAGTTTTAAGTTCACAGCAAAATTGAGTAGAAGGTACAGAGATTTCCCAAATATCCCCCACCCCCACCACACCACTGTCACCCAGAGTCTGTGGTTTACGTTAAGGTTCATTCTTGCTGTTGTACATTCTTTGGTTTTGGACAAATGTATAACGACATGTATCCACCACTGTAGTGTCATACAGGTTATTTCCACTGCCCTGAATCCCCTCTGTGTTCTGCCTGTTCATTTCTTTCTCCCCAGTACCCCCCCGGCAACCACTGATCTTTTTACTGTCTCCATAGTTTTGTGTTTTCTAGAATGTTATATAGTTGGAATCATACAGTATGTAGACTTTTTAGACTGGCTTCTTTCACTTAGTGCTATGTATACATTTAGGTTTTCTCCATGTCGTTTCATGGTTGAAGTTCATTTCTTTTTAGCACTGAATAATATTCCATTGTCTGGATGTACCTCAGTTTATGTATCTATTCACCCACTGAAGGACATCTTGGTTACTTCCAAGTTTAGCCAGTTATGAAGGAAACCGCTATAAACTTTCAAGGTTTAGTACTGCTTCCCACCCCTCCCGCACACCTGATGAATGGGTTACGATTCTCTTGCAGCTGCCCCAGGGTGCTGCTTAGAGACTCATTCCTGATGAGTAATTTCACTGATCTGCTGTTCTCTTGGTGCGTCGCATTTGGGTGTGCCAGGCCGTTTCCTGAGCTAGACAGCCATCTGTAGGTTTTTGGATTTTCATCTATTTTTTTCATTACCAGGTAGGAGTGGGTGACTCATACTGGAGACCGTAATGGGGTTTCCTGTGGTCTCAAGTCTCCAGAGGAGAATGTCAAAGATCCTTGTTTGTATGATGTCGTATTCATTTTTCACAGATTTTATCTTCAGGGCTTAAAGCTATGCCCTGGTGCTGACACAATCAGGCAGAGCAGGGTGTGGCTAATCCAGCTGTCTCAGAGCATTGAGACGTCTCTTCATTTCCTTTTCTCCTATCTGGCTCATCCAGGTTTGCTCCTGGTGCACTTCCTAGGGCTTATCAATCAGGTTCCAGATATACAGGAACATTCTCTTCTTCTTCTTATTTTTTTTTGTAATGTGTTGTTAGTCACTTACTTTTTTTAATTTAGTGTTTTTGGAATTCTTTATTTCTGTATCATTTCAAACTCAAAATTTACAAGATTGCTGTGAAGAACTCCCATATACTCATACTCTTCACCCACACCCCCCCGACACCTACAAATTGTTAACATTTTGCTGTATTTGCTTTTATCAGCTTTTAAAGAGTAGGTTGCACCATGACCCTTTACCCTTGAATACTTCTGTGTGTATTTTCTAAGACCAAACACATTCTTCAACATAACTATAGGATAATTATGAAGTTCAGGAAATTTAATACTGATACAATATTATCAACTAACCTTCAGCCCATACATACACCAGTCTCTCCAATTGTCCCAATAATGTCCTTTACAGATTCTTGTTTTTCAGGACCAAGATTGAATCTTAGATCCCTTGTAGCATTTGGTTGTCAGGCCTCTTTTGTCCCCTATAATCTGGGTCAGTTCCTCAGCATACTTGAATATTTTCTTGCTTTGAAAATTGACAAATTGAGAGTATAGTGAGTCTTTGTCCCTAAACAGCTCCTGTTTCATCAGCTTAGTGCTCCCAGAAATCAAGTTTCTCTAGAGATTATTTTCCAGTTATTCAAAAGAGTGCCCTCTCTCCCTGGCCCTAGAATATTAGGCATGTGTGTGTCAGCATGCAGACCAGGCCACACTTGGCTACATTGAATGTGTCCCAAACTGCTACAGTTACATCCCCTCGGGACTCACAGAGCAATATGAACAGTGAGGTTTACAAGTCACTTGTTAATAGGACTAAAAGTTATCCTCAAAAGGGCAGAAATCTTTTATGTTTCATTCCCTCCAGGCCATTGGGGCTGAAGTGATATTTATAGACCAGAGTAAATGATACCAGAACTAAGCAAAGCCAAAACAATAGCGGTACCTGTGACTTTTGAACTGCATGATTGATGTGACTTTTTGAACCCCATGATTTATACTGAGTGATGGTTGTCTTCAAGCAGATCAGCTTCCACAACTAATGTCAATTATAAATAGAGGCTGGGCTTCTGACACAAAGATTGATCAACAAGGGAAAATTATTTCAGAAATATATGAGAGAAATTGAGTCCCTTGAAATCCGTTCCTTTTCTCTTTCTTTTAAATTTTGTATGAATAAATTTTGAATTGTGAAAAAGTATGTCAATAAATGCTCAGTCTTTATTTACATCATGAAAGGAAATTTCTTTGAAGTCTGGTACATTATTTTTATAGAGAATGCGAACAGGGCTCTTTTCTCCCCTCCCTTTAGAGAGGAAAAAAATAATTTTTCTATCATATTTAAACATTAGTTTGATGCTCACCTATCAGCATGATATTCAGGTAAAAATATTTTGTTGTGTTTTACTTCTTCAGTCTCCCTTGGCACTGATGTATATGAATCTGTCAACTGGTTGATGTAGTCCTTTGAGATCTTTGGGTTTGACCGTCTTTAATTTTGGTTGTCCTTTGCTCAGTCCTTCCTTTCAGTGCCTTGGACGCAAGCTGTAATTTTGAGGAAGATCTCTGCAACTTTTACCAAGATAAAGAAGGTCCGGGTTGGGCCAGAGTGAAAGTGAAACCAAACATGTATCGAGCTGGAGACCACACTACAGGCTTAGGTAAACCAGGAGTCTATCCAGGTGGGGACATCTCGGGGTAGCACTCATGCTTCATTGGCCATTCTTACTCTGTATCTGCAAAACATTGACGTAAAACTAAAAAAAAAAAAAAAAAAAGTCAGCTGTGAAGAAGCAAAGACAATCTGTGATCTTGTGTCTGACCACTTTTAAAAGTTGGAATTCAAATTGCTATGCTAAGAAAAATATTTGCAAGTTAGCTAAATAGTCAAACCTTTGGAAATTATTTTGTTCTTCACATTAGATGAAATACCTTTAAAAAACTATTGGATTTCATTTGTATGAAATCTCCTGAACAGACAATCCATAGACACAGAAAGCAGGTGAGTGGTTGCCAGGGGCTGGGGCAGGGAAAAGGAGGAGTGACTGTTTAATGGGTATGGGGTCTCCTTTTGGATTGAGGAAAATGTTATCTGGAACTAGATACTGTGATGGCTGCACCATATGGTGAATGTACCAAATGCCACTGAATTGTATGCTTTAAAATGGGTAAAAGGGCAAATTTTAAATTATGTGTATTTTACTGTAATAAAAAATATATTGTGGGTGGGGGGAGCTGTTGTAAGATTTGAGTGGGCCCTTGATGGATGTATTTATAAGAACCTCTTAGAAACCGGAGTTTGAGTGCTCCTTGTATAGGGATTACTTGTTAATTTAATGACATCCTTTGGGGAGCCCACTGCAGTGGAGACTGGTGAGAAGAGCTTGATATCAAGGGGGTTAACATCTCATTCATTTATTCAACAAGTATTTACACCCTAGGCACTGGGGTGACTTTACCATGCAGCTGATGAAGCACATGTTACAGGGCTCCGCACTTGCACAGGCCCTGGAAAGGCCTTGAAAGAGGCCCACACAATTTTGTACTTGTAATTTTGTATTGTTTTCTTAGAGGTTGCCTAACTTGTAAAAATACAGGCCCTACAAACTCTGTTTTGACCTTGGCCAGACTAACTCCTGGAGAATACAATAGAGAACGAATCAGATATGAATTCCATAGTGAACAAATCAGATATGAATCCCACCATCGCTGGCTGACAATCATTTCATGGGCAAGAGAAACATTTGACAAATGTACACACAAATAAACTTGTAATTACCAGTTGTGGTAAGTGCTGTCAGAGAAGAAAAACTTTTCATTTACCCTTTTAGGTTCTGTGGCTGGGCCTGGGAATAAAATTGACCTAAGACAGATTAATAAGACAAAACACACACACATTTTAAACATTATTTAACATTTTTACATGCACATGGAAGCCATCATAGGAGAAATGAAGACCCAAAGAAGCAGATCAGCCTGAGAGCTTATATACCATTTTAAATGACGAGTGACAGAACTGTGAAATAGCAAGACAAAAATTTTTTAAAAAGGGTTTGCTTCTAGGGGTGGTAAACTGTGGGAAAGTGACTAGGAAATATATGGGGCAAACTAATGAAAGATAAGGGTTATTTTAGTAGGTTTGTTCGTACAGGTCCATTTCATTGTCAACTCCGAGTCTCCAGTGATAAGAAAGTTCTTCCCTTTCTGGTATGGGGAAGACACCTGTTCATGGGAAATTTTATGACCTGCTTTTAGATAGAAGGGGGGAGGTTAGAGAGCCCTTCCTGCACCTGCTATTTCTCAAGTGTCTTCAGCTCAAAATGATCAATATGCCAACGCAGCATGTTTTGGGGCAGCATGTTCCCACCCCCTTTGGTGCCGTGAAAGAAATGAAGAGTGGGTCCTGAAAGAGAAGAGGGGAAGAACCCCATTCTGGTTGGGGATTCAGGAAAGGCCTCTCCAGTGGAAGCTGCATTTATCTGGGGGAGTGGGAGTGACCTAGGCAGGGGGAAGAGCATCTGTGAAGTCCTTGAATTGGGAAAGAGCTGATCACAGCAAGGAATGGGAAGGTCAGTGTGGCTGCACCGTGGGGACGGAAGGTGGGGAGAGTGGAGAAGAGTGAAGGTAGAGAGGAGATAGATGTGGGTGTGGCAGTGCAGACTAAGCATTAGGGCTTTTATAAAGGAAATGAGAAGCCATTGGAAGGTTTTAAGCAGAGAAGAGAAGGATTACATTTATGTTTCAAAAAGATTGTTCTGGCTATTGCATGGCTGCCCATATTAGTCTGCTCCAGTTGCCATAACAAAATAGCACAGACTGGGTGGCTTAAACTACAGAAATTTATTTCCTCACAGTTCCGGAGACTGAAAGTCCAAGATCGAGCTGCCATGAGGGTTGGTTTCTGGTGAGGCCTCTTTTCCTGGCTTGCAGAAAGCCGCCTTCTCACTGTGTCTTTATGTGGCTTCTTTGTGTACGAAGAGCAAGCAAGTTCTGGTGTGTCGTCCTCTTCGTATAAGGATGAGTTAAATAATTAGGTAAAACTAAACTGTATAGCAAAGACTGAGGAGTTTAAAAGAAAATTGGCAGGGGGAGGAACAGAAAAGGGAAAGAAAAAAAGCAGGGTGTTATTTTGTTCTGCCCAGGTTTTCTAAAATACATGGATCCATTTTAAGGTGACCATGGGGGTGGTGGAGCAGGTGGCAGGTGGGTTCCTGATCTTATTTTTCTTTATGTTGTTAGAAGAAATAAGGAAAGTACATAGATCATCAGCTCCTTGGAGGAGCCATCTGATTACAAACCTACTGTGCAGGAGCAGGTTTAACATATGACCGAGAGAGTAATAGGCCCTGCCCAGACACACAAAAACCTCTATAAAGACTGCCAGGCCAGCCTGTATGCCCTCCTGCCCCATTGGTCACTACAGATAAGAAGGAGAAATTTGCTCTGGGCCTTCCATTCACTGCCACCCAGTGCTAAGAATATAGCCTAAGTCAGGTTAACCAGGCAGCAGGTAGCCACAAGATGGTTTCATCCTTTTTGTTTCCTGAAAAGTTTAAATCCTAATTGATGACTGGAATCAGGGCATATACAGTAGGAAATCTGTATTGATTTATGAAGTTTACTTAAAATTGAAGGAGATTTTGGGCCAGCCTGTGGCTCACTCGGGAGAGTGTGGTGCTGATAACACCAAGGCCATGGGTTTGGATCCCATATAGGGATGGCCGGTTAGCTCACTGTGTGAGTGTGGTGCTGACAACACCAAGTCAAAGGTTAGGATCACCTTACCGGTCATCTTTTAAAAAAAAAAAAAAAAAAAATGAAGGAGATTTTATTTGCAATAGAGGCAAATAGATAGTTTCTATTGCTTAAACCACAGACATTGCTTTCTATCATTTAAAGCCTATGGAGATAGTTTCTGCTCGCAAATACTACTACTTTAACCAAATTCTTCTACTTGATAATCTAAATTTGATTATTTCGCATTGCCAGTACACTAAATGCTTTGTCTTGTTTTCAGGGTATTACTTGCTGGCCAACACGAAGTTTACATCTCAACCTGGCTACATTGGAAGGCTCTATGGCCCTTCCCTACCAGGAAACTTGCAGTATTGTCTACGTTTTTATTATGCCATCTATGGGTTTTTGAAAATGAGTGACACTCTAGCGGTTTATATCTTTGAAGAGAACCATGTGGTTCAAGAGAAGATCTGGTCTTTGCTGGAGTCCCCAAGGGGTGTTTGGATGCAAGCTGAAATCACCTTTAAGAAGCCTATGCCTACCAAGGTACAGTAGCACATCCTTTGTCCATTTTCCATTGCTGGACTGGGTTAGTGAATCTCTGTTTAGTTACTGTCAGCTGCTGATGTGCTATTTTCCTTCTGTTCAGCCTGACACTCCCACCCCGACACCGTACCCCAGCCACCTACAAGTTAGTCCTTCAGTTCTTTTCCATTTTCTAGGTCTCTGAATCTTGGCCATCTGGGGAGTTTGCTTGTTGTTTATCTCTTAAGATTCCCTGAGAATGATCCAAGGCTGGGAGTATGTGAACAGACCAAGTTCAACAGCTAAACTTTAGTTTGAAGCCATAATTCTCTCTCTTCCACTTTCCCTCCCTCTCTCACACAAACACATGCACACACCAGTGGGAATTCTAGTATTTTAAAAAGTTGAAATCAGTGAACCTGGTTCTACATTGAGGCTTTAAGATCAACACCCTAAGGTTCTAGCAGAACACAGAAGAGGAAGCTCATTAAAAAGTATGGAGTCAACTCTGCCCCAGCTAGAGGGAATTTACATAAGGGGACCATCAGCAGCTGACTTCCATGGCAATGAGAATACAAAAAGAGATCGTTGTTGTGAGGAGAATGCAAAAGAAAGCTGTCATCTCTCAAGCCTAACCGCTCATAAACTTAAGGATATTTTACAGATGGAATAAATTCTGTCAACTACAACCCGGATATGAAACTAGTGTGGGAAAATCCATTTTATTTTAGCCTGTCAATCAGCAAATATCCCTTGAGTACCCTTTCTGGGCAAGAAAGGAGCCCAAAGAAAGATAAGAAAGTTCCCTTTGTTCAAACAGATAACTCACACAGCAGGAGCTCAATAAATATTGTGGAACAAATGGATGAATCAGTTGAGCACATTCATTATCCAAGAAGTACCCAAAGTCCAGGCTCCCCAGGGGAAGCTACGGACCTAGGAGAGCAGCAGAACCTTCTTCACAAACATGTACAGCCTGAACTTCTCTTAGTTAGAACCATCTGGACAGAATCATAGCCGTGTCTGTCCTTAACTTCTTGCTAAAGAAATTGTGTACACCATTCCCATCATAAGGTTTCTTGGTTACTTTTAGTTCATTGGAACACCCACCCAAATATGAATAAATCCTCACAATGATTAATCAAAGATCTCTTAAAATTTTTACGGGGGTCTTTTCCATTGCAATCTCTTTGATTTACTAATTTCTAAGAGGATTGAACCAATCTATAATACCTCTAGCAGAATAGAAGCGTGCAAGTTTTACTACAGTCTCTCAGGCACTGCGTGTCATTATTTCTATGCTAATTAATAGGTAGTATTGCTGTGGGTATCCCCTGCTTAATTCCATCATAGTTTTATCACCTGACTCAACTGAGCTATTTGGCTTGGCTCCCCAGGCAAGAGAGGAAGCAAATTGATGTTTCTGATGCCAAGTTCCTACTTGTAGCCTAGGCGCTTGCTCTTTAAGCTTATTGCCTAGACAATTCCAAATATTTTCTGAATGAGCCTTTCTTTCTACAAATTTCATCTGATACTTGCAGCATTATTGAATTTCCTCTTTGATCTGTTAGTTTTGGAGCTGTCCAAGCCTTTCTGTACCTCTTAGGGATCCCAAAGTCTTAATTTGTTTCTCATTAACAATTATTTAACTCTTACAGGTAGTTATGGTAATACATACACACACACACACAAACACATGAGCAGACATGCACCAGATTCACACAATCAGGGATGCATTAGAAAGTAATGGACTTTTTGTTATACTCCATACCCTGTTTTGCTGATGTTTTCAAGAAAAAAAGGATATAAAGAAGCATTTTGTTCATTCATTTGGCTTTCATTTATTTATTCATTCATCTATTTATTCTTTTATTCAACCAGCGTTTATTAGGCATATACTCAGTGCAAAGGATATAAAGATGAATGAGGCTCAGATCCTACCCTTGAGGAGAAGATAACAGGTGATAGAAGATTAAATACGTAAGAATCAACTATAGCTCAGTGTCTCTGTCCCATGGAAGGGCTGCATAGAAAGACAGAGGAGTAATTCTACCAATTGTTATTACAAAAAATAATGACAGATAGAGACCCAGCTGAGCTGGTGTTTGGAGGGTTAAGATTCAGGCCATACTGGATTCTAACTTCTGCTCATCAGTCCACTACTCTCCCCCCACGTCCTCTCCTCACAAACACTTGGGTTATTTAGGAATCTGCCCGTTCCTCTTGGCATTTTGAAGAGGACAATTCTGCCTTTGTGTGGGGCCATCCCTCACATTACTGAATTTTTAACATCTGCGATTATTGCAACAACCAAAGTTATTTCCACACATTTCCAAATAGCGCCAGAGGTGCCACACCATCCTTGCATGAGAACCACTGTTCTATAAATTGATTATGAAAATTGACATTAAAAACATCCCTACTTGTAATCCATTCTTGCTCCCCTGCAATCTCCTCTGTCTGGCACTAGATTTATGACGATGCACCCCTCCCCTGCAGTAACCCTGTGGCTTCCTATTGCTCCTAGGGAAAAGGCTCTGTGTGCTCTGATATCAGCCACCTCCCCAGCTTTCCCTCTTGCTCTCTCCATTCTAATCACACTGAACAATCAGTTCCTGGAACTCTCTCTGTTCTCTCCTATTCTGGGTCCAATTGAATACGAGCCTGAAATACAGTGTTTCTTATTGCTCTTTCCTCTCTTGTTTTTATCATGGTTAGTCATTTAGAACGACAGCTCTCTGTGTTGCATGTTACAATCACTTGGGGCACTTTACAAAACACTGGGTGTGTTTCAGGCTTGAATCCTCCTACCTGCACTCCCTGTTGTTGAATTCTCCTACCTGCATTCTACCTGCATTCTCCTACCTGCAGTCCACTCTCTGGCTAGACTCTTCTTATTTATATCTGAGCTTAAACCTCACTTGCTCAGAGAATCCTTCTCTGACCCCACTCCCCATCCCTGACCAGCGTGGCTGGGTTAGGGTTCCTTGGCATCCTGTGCTTCTCCTTCATCATCTTGGAGACAGCATAACACTGTGACTGGAGACATAGACACAGGAATCTCTCTAGTTTCAAATTCTAATTCTACCACTTACTAGCTTTGCGATCGTAGTCAGTTTTCTTAATCTTTTTCTTCTTCACTTTTCCATCTGGAACAAAAAACCTAGCAGAGTCTGTGCACCTGTCTTGCTCACAATTGAAAACTGGACTTTTTTGTATGTATATCATAGATATACACTGTTAAAAAAATCAAAAGCAAACAAAAAAAAAAACCTAACAGTACTTGGCACACATTGATACGCAATGATTGTTTGTTGGCCGACTGTGATATTCTGACTTTTGAGTAGGGGTTGTTGACTCTCATTAAAATCATTTGGGCAGCTTTTAAAATGCTGATGCCCACATTTTACCACAAATCAAGGAAAGCAGGCACCAAGATGTTGATTAACGTGCAGGAAGTTTATGAAGGTGTGCTCTTGGGGTCACTGCTGAAGGAAGGGAGAGGGAGGCGGCAGGATTAGGCAAGGGAGCCCCTGGGCTGCAGTGCATTCTCAGTGAAGGCCTCAGCTGACCTGCAGGGAGCTCTGAAGCTGGTGTGGCCTTTCAGAGTTGTCCTGAGTTGAGCAATATTGTCTTTATAGTCCTGTGCTGATCCATCATTAGTTACTGGCTAGGTGATTGTAACATGCAGCATAGAGAACCATTGCTCTAAATGACTAACCATGTTAAAATCAGAAAAGGAAATAGCAATGAGAAAGACATGTGTTGCAGGCTTGTATTCAGGTAAGCCACACTGAAACCAGACGTGGCAGACCTGCAGGGTCTTTGGTGGCTAAAAGTCTAGGCAGGTGCACGTCTGTGTAGTGTCATGCCCAGGTCCCCCACCCTAAAATGCTGAGAGATGTTCCTGCAACCTCACAGCTGGATGACAACAGAGTTGGATGAATGGTCTTCCTGCCTCTAGGTAGCTTTTTCACTGAATGACTCAGAAAGCTAGAGTCAGATCTGTCGTCCTATGTGCACCCGTTAAGCCAGGAAACTCCCTTCAAAGCTTCAGAGATAAGAATTTTCCAGAGAGATGACACCAGAACCCATGTGGTTGTTCCCCACATGTGGTTTCTGTCAACAGAGAGTTCATGGTTCTCCAAATATTCTTGCCATTTGGAAAGGAGTTTTAAGTCACAGAGCATAACTGTTAACAGTATCTATCTGGTAGCTTCTATTGGCTATTCTCTATAGTTTAATAACTCAGTATTTATTTTAATTAATTCCAAACTGATGATAACTTGAGAGATTTTTCTGAGCCTATTGAGCTTAGCACATTTTCTAATAGCTGGAATTTACAATGATTGAGATTCTGAAATGAACTTGCTAGACCTTCTAGAGAGTTCACAGTTAGTTCAACCAGGGTCAGAACAAGGGATAACTGGCTATTTATCAAGTACCTACTTTGTGCCAAGCAGTGTATGCTCTCTCATTTAATATGCTAACAATGACACCATTTAAATCTCCAGGTGAAGAGGCCAGTTAGCTCAGTTGGTTAGAGTGCAGTGTTATAACACCACGGTCCAGGGTTCAGACCCACATATCAGCCAGCTGCAACAACAGATCTCCAGGTGAAAAAACCAAAGTTGAAAGAAATTTAAACAGTTTGATTCTTTCTGTTTTCTTGCTGCTCTCCCCCAAATTCCAGATAAAATCCTTAAGTGATAACTCCAAGATTCATCTCAAATGTGTCTACTTTTGTCTCCACAGCCACCACCCTAGTATAAATCATCATCATTTCTTACCTACTCTACTTCAATATCTTCCTAACTGGTTTTTCTGCTACCACTGTGTTCCCTCTGTACTGTGTGTGCAGCAGCCAGAATCATCTCTTTGAAACAGAAATCAGCTCTTGACACTCCCTACGTGAAACTTTTATCTGGCCTTCAGTCCACACTGTGGCTTATAAGGCCCTTTAAGATCTGGTCCCTGCTTACCTTGCTGACTTCATCTCCCTTCACTCTGTCCATGATCACACAGTCACAAGGGCCTTCTCTCTGTCCCTCGAGTCCCAAAGTCTTTCCTTACTCAAGGCCTTTGAACTTGCAGCCCCCTCTGCATGGGAAGCTGCTGTCCCAGCTATTCCTGTGTCAAGCTGGCTCTCATGCTTCTGTCCAAGGTCAAGTCCTTCCTCCCAGAAAGGAACTTTCCTGATCACCAGTTTATAACCTCTTTGCCCATCCCCAGATTATTTCTCATCATACAGCTTAGTTTATTTTATGCATAGCATTTATCTCAATCTGAAATTATCTCGTTTGTTTATTTACTTGTTCATTGTCTCTCCCCTTATGAAAATAAGAGTATATCTTTATGAGGACAGGGACCTTGTCAGCCTTGTTCACCTCTGTATCCACAGCATCTAGCACTGTGCCTGGTGCAAAGTAAGTCATCAGTAAAATTCTGTCCAATAAATTTTATTTGGTGCATATGTGGTCAATGAATGAATAAAAAAGTGAGTAAGTGGACTTCCTAAGGTTAGTAAGTGGCAGAGCTTGGGTTTGAATCATGGTCTAGCCGTGGTCTAACTCTGAAGCCTGCCCATTGATTGGTGCAGGGTATCTTTGTATGGTCAAAGTCTCTATCCAGTTTTGGGAAAGGCCTGTTCTTGTGCTGCTGGAGAAAGTCCAGCTCCCCAAGCCTGCCTCGGGGTGTAGGCACCTTCTGGGATTTTATTTAATTCTCACAACCCTCCTGTAAGGGAAGTAAGGTATCTCCTTTTAATGCCTGTGGCATCCTAGTTTGCAGAGTTAGACTAGCCCAAGGTCACCCAGGTGTTCCACTAGAAATGAATGCCTGAACTGAGGGCTATCACACACATGTCACTGCTGGGAGGAGAACACTCCTGCCTATATTTGGTGTCCTCACCACCCCACTCCTAAAGCCAATCAAGTGTGATTCTTCAGGGCCCAACTCAAAGAGAGTACCTGCTCTCATGAACGTTATTTTCACCTCTCAGTGAGTTGTCACATGGGACCAGAGCCAAGCAGAGTGAGGTGCAGCCTGGGCAGAGCTGTGAAGAAGTCAAAACTTTCAGCCTCTCCCCTTATTTCCTGTACTCCTAACACCCACGTGCTACCTCATCTGGGCCTTCCCAGATGGCCTTCCACTCTGGGTGTTTTGTACCTTTCTTTTCCCTATTAGTACTTACCCAGTCTGTTTCGAGGACAATTGGATGGTTAGATTAATAACTCCTTGTGATCTTCCCTAGGCAGTTAAATCTTTGACAGAAACTATAATACGGTATATAACTCTAATTAAGAAATAATAGCAATGGTAAGAGTTTCCCTTAGACCATTCTAGCAAAGTAGCCATAGTGACAGATTCCGTGTGATGTTACCACAGCTGCCAACGACAGCAGGGACTTTTATTGAACACTTTCCAACACTTCACTGATGCCTTGGCTCCCTAGGAAGGAAAGCATGACAGCACCACTTAACAGATGAGGAACGCTCAGGCACAAAATTAAGGACATTGTTCAACATCACACAGCTATTAAGTGGCGGAGCTAAGAGGTAGATCCAGGTCTTATTTGACTCCAGAATCCATGCTTTTTATACTATGCCTGAATGCCTCCTGGCCCTCTCCTGGCAAACATCAAAGTATGGGATCAGGTAAGAAGGGGAGCCTGGCCCTAACCCTCAGGATCTCTAAAAAAATTTAAGGCTTTATTATTAACTCTCAGTTGTTCTATTTTAGAAATAACTTTGGCTCCTAGGAGGGGTCAGAACTCAAGATGGTTCAACACAAAGGGAAGCTGTGGGTTAGAGGGAAAATATAGCATGCTTAAGACTGTGGCTGTGGGTTCTCTGCCACTAAGGCTTTATAATTTGGGCTAGTTATATAACCTTCTTGAGCCTCACTTTTCTTTCATGTGTAAAGTGGGTACTTTAGTAGTACCTACTTTGTAAGATTATGGTGAAGATCAAATGAGATGCATTAGGTAAATAAAGCCTTTAGCATAGTACCTGGCATGTAGTTAGCATTTATTAAATTTAGCTGAAGAGAGAGACTAAAGAACGTTTTTCCGAGGGCCTGATCCTCGTAAGGTTTCATAGGCAACACCTCTTTAGTACATAGATAATTCCTCACTCTGATTTTTGCTATGAAGTATACTTTAAACTAAAAATCAGGTCAGAGTGTATCTTTATTTTAACAGTACTAGACTTTCCTAAAGACATGGCTGCTTTTACACAATTTTGAACAGCCTACAGTTATCTTTTTAATGTTTAAGAAACATTTTGAAAAGGCATGAATCATGAAATGGTTTTTCTGGATGTTTTTCCCCCTAGCACTTTACAAAATAGAGAGCAGGTAATCAAGACTTACCTTGAGATAATCGTACACTAGAGAGGATAATGAGGAAGAGAGAACAATTCACTCCGAAATGCTTTTCCTAAAAGCTAAATGTTCGGAGAGACTAGAGAGTGATTGCCAGAAATTCCTAACAGCCAGCGGAGCATAAACATTAGCCTTTTTATGCATTCAAATCCTTAGTTTAACAATATGCTTGCTCACCACAGCTCATGTATTAGATCCTGTAATAACTTCTGGCCTGAAGCTAGTTTTCCCTTTAACAAAAATCTTTCAGCGGTCTGTTAATTAGAAGCACTGGGTGGAACTCAGTATTGTGATCATCAAATACTTATTTGGGGAAAAATGTTAAGTGGTCTGTAAATGAGAGAATGACCAGGTATTCCGTTTCCTCTGAGTCTGGCTTAATGATGAGCTCAGCAGTCACTCAGATCTTCATGGTAAACCTTTCTAAGTCTACATCTTTACTCTGTTATAGGACTAAAAAGCAAATGAACTTCAAATGCCATTTATGCATTTGGAAGGAAATGCACTGGGCCAGTCTGAAAAACATATACTGTCTCTTCACTAGGTGAAAACCTATGTCAGCACTGGTCAGGGGATGGCCTGTGAAGCGCAAGTCCCTTGAGTAGTTGTATTGGAAAAGGGTTCCATGGTCAAATGGATTTGGGGAATTCTGCGTCCGGATCTCCACTCTTCCACACACACAAAGATTCACCACACACAGTGCCATATTAGAAACCCCAGATAAAGTCTACCTCAAAGAATTCTGTATAACCTTATTAAAGGTGGCAATTCCCTCAAAGCATCTGACCTTACAATGCTTGTCTTGTGAAGCGCCTATTAGCATCACAGGACCCTCATAGCACTACCACGTTATACAGCAATTGTCTACTTACCTGCCTATTGACTTCAATCAGATGGTAAGCTTCTGGAGAATAGAGGTCCATGTCTTATCTTCTTTTTCATTTCTAATGTCCACACAATTTCTGGAACCGAGTGGGTACTTAACAAGTAGTTAAGGAGGAGAACTGAACTGTCAACACGTATGTGTGTTAATGGCAAAAAAGAACAACAAAATTCCATCAAAGGATAAGGGAAGGTTAAATGTTTCTGCCTTTGGATCAGATAAACTGTAATCCCTCACAGCACAGCACCTGAGCAATTTATCCTGCAAGTAATTTCAGTGTGAATATTTAAAGCAGGAGTATCCTGCTGGAGTAGATATAAGGACACACATGGACACGAATACGCCAAGTCACGTTTGGGGCTTTTTATGATGCTATTCACTAAAACCAAGAGCTGTAACTCTTCCCTTTGAAACAACTTCCTATCCTTGTATCATGCCATTTCCCTATTGTCAAAAACCTGTATGAGGTTTTCCAACCTCCCAGTTCTCCCGATCCCTTGCCTGGCCCCTGACAGCTTCTCCAGCGGTTGCCTCCACACCATCCCCTCCCTACCCCAGGCCCTCCTGGCTTCTACACTTTGGTCCTCCTAATCCCTGGGAATGCTCTGCAGCTGCTTTCCTCTTTACCCCAGACTTCTCTGCACAGCCAGGAAAAGTAAGACTAATCTCCACTGTCTCCTCTGTGCTGCAGGGAAAGCTTTTATTCATCTCTCCTCTCGTTGACTGTCTTTTTCATTCCCTGTTCCAGATGTTCATATCCACTTTCACTCATGTTTTCACCCTGACCCTCCCTGCCTCGTTCTTCGGATGTGGCATCATGGGCTCATCTCCCAGAAGGGTGAAGGCATCCCACACAAGCCCCTTCACTTCTGTTCCTCTGAATCTTCACCTGCCTCTCTTCATCTCCTGATCAACCTGACAAAGGAAGTATTATTCCTGCTCTTAGCCAAACCCAACCCACCCATCTACACATCTGATCTCATCCTCCTGCCTCCTCTGGGATCTTATTTTATAAATGATTCCCTCTCTTGTAAATCTTCAATCTCCATTATTCCTTTGCATACTGCCAACATGTGTTCATCTCCTGCACTCAACACAAGTGAGCAACAAACCGTCCTTTTATCTCAGTACCCATTTAAGCGGTCACCCTATCCCATTCTTCTAACTTCACATTTCTTGAAAGATGCATCTTCAATTACTGTCTATGGTCCAGTTCAGTTTCTTTCTCTTTCTTTCTTTCATTTTTTTTTTGGCAGCTGGCCAGTCCAGGGATCTGAACCCTTGACTTTGGCATTGTTACACTGCGCTATAAACCAATATAGTTTCTCACGCCTCAGATCCTCACTTTCTTTTTTTTTTTTTTTTTTATCAAAAGATGACCGGTAAGGGGGTCCCAAGTCTTGACTTGGTGTTGTCAGCACCACGCTCAGCCAGCAAGCTAACCGGCCATCCCTATATGGGATCCGAACCCGGGGCCCTGGCGTTCTCAACACCACACTCTCCCAAGTGAGCCACGGGCCGGCCCAGATCCTCACTTTCTACCTTCCTCCTTCCTCCTCCAATACTCCGTCAAAGGGTTTATCAACAGCAAAGCATTTCTCATTGATCTTGCTGCAAGAATCATTACACCTACGAATATCCCACACTTCTCTCAAAGTCTATCTCAAGTGCCCCTTCCCCTTTGAATCTTTTGTAAGTCATTGACTTGTGTTTTACTTGTTGGAATGAAATTCGTGTAGTAAAAGAGCCCTAGGTCAGGATATGAAGAACTGTCTTAAGTCTTGACTCTGGCATTAACTATATAAGTCAGAATGTCACATCACCTCTTTATGAAATAAGGACATGTTTTAAGGTGACCTCTAAGTCTCTTCTACCTCCTGTTATATTTTTAGGCATCTTAATGGCAGGAACTATGACTTAATATTGTGCAGCACCGTTCTTGAGGATAGTTTTCTGTATTTATTTCTTCTCACAACAATCTTTTCCTTTTAGAAAAAAGAAAAGTTGAAATTTAAGTCTGTGATTCAGATTTCCACTTTAAAAATGTTCCTTTTCACTGTTCCCTTAAATGATGAAAATGTGACTAAATGTGAAAACCTAGGGTTCTGAAATCTTTAAAGGCAACACTTAGAAACTTGATCAAACAGAAGAGCAAGTCTAGAAAGTTTCTGAAGAGATTTGTAAATTGGTGGCTATTTAATAATGAGACTTCCTGCTATAAAGGGATTAAGGAACCAGAAAACCGACGTGTAGACAAGGTACATAAGAGGAGATGAATTTCCTATCACATTTCATGATGTCTGGGAACATTTCACGAGGACTGCTCCAGGATATTAATGTCCTAGCATTATTGAAGCAGGGCAGCTGAGTGCAAAGTAGAAATTGCAAGATCATTAGTTACTGACAAGATAATCAACATATTATAGACCAGATTTGGATGGTTCTGTATACAGAACAAGGAAAATTATACTGTCAGTATAAGTGGAATAAGTTTTAATGTCAAATTGAATAGAGGGCCTAAGTATGGAAAAGGAGCCTACTCTTGAGTTTTTCAAGCTGAACTCAGCATCAGTTGTCAGTGCAGGAATTCTACATTCTGTAAGTATGAGGAAGGCAGGGTTGAGCTACTCTCATTTTTCTTCTGTTTCATTTTCTTTCAGGTACTTGTTGAGGGCTTCTGTGTTTCATGTCAACCTATGGGAAAATTATTGGGAAGACTGATTAGCACAACTGGTAGCTGTTAACACATAGCTTTCATGAACATAGTGTTTATGTCAGTGCATACTTTCATGACTTTCCTGAGTAACTGATTTCGTGGAATATTGCTGGATTGGCCCATTCTTCCTCCCAGCACCAAGGAGATATCTGAAAATACAGAATAGGCATTCTTTCCCTGTAGTTTTACCAATAAGCTTAACTAAACAAACATTTATTCCAAAGTTTGTTTATGAAACTGAAAACACTACCTTCCCTTCACACTTCCAAATTTCTATCTTGTGAATGTTTCGCAGTCTTACAATGGCTGCATTTTTAGGAATCTTTTCCCAAGTTCTGGATGATGCAGCATGATTTTTTTTTTTTTTTTTTTTGATGCTCACATTGAGATTCTCTGGGTATACTCTGGTTTTTTGAGCTCACAAACCAGGTAAGTATTTGCTGGCTTCTGTAGCTACAAGCTCAGTTCGTGCAAATGGAAATTGACAATTCACACATTATTAAAGACTCTAATTTCACCAGAGAAAAGATATCTTACTTCCTTTTACATAGATGTCCCCATCTTTTTCTCCCTCTCTTGTGTGTCCTTCTCTGGATATTTTCTGCTCTATCTTTTCAGTATCCATGTATCAGTCCATTTCTGTTGCTTATAACAAAATACCTGGAACTGAGCAATGGATAAGAAAATGAAATTTATTGCTTACAGTTTTGGAGGCTGGGAAGTCCAAAGTCAAGAGAACACATCTGGTGGTGGCAACAGTGACCCAGTTGTCTCACATGGCAGAAATGGTAGAGCAGAGAGAGAGGGAGAGAGCTTCTCATTTGCTTTCCTTTTTAAAGCCCTCAGAACCATGCCCCTGACCACCATTATTAATTCATTCACTACAGCATGGTCCTACAATGTAATAATCACTTCTTCAAGACCCCACCTTTCAATTACCATAATAGGATTTACACCTTCAACAGATATAGTGGGGATTTAAGATTCAATGAGGTTGAGCAGGCATGTAGTCTTCAGCATTCCATCCCTGACCCCCCAAAACTCATGTACTTTTCACATATAAATACATTCCATTTTGTCCTCGAAGTCTTAACTTGTTTCATCTCAAAAGGATAAAGTTCTGTGTCCCATCTGTGAAGTCAAAACAAGTTATCTACTTCCAAGATACAATGTTGGGACAAACATAGAGTACATATTCCCACTCAAACAGGGAGAAATAGGCCAAAAGAAAGGGATAACAGGCATGAAAAAAGTCTGAAACCTAGCAGGGTAGCCATTAAATCTGAAAGCTGGCAAATCATGTACCTTGACTCCATGTGTGGCATTCTCTGCACACTGGTGTGGGGGTTGGGTCCCCAAATCCTCTGGCAGCTCTGCTTCTATGGCTTTCCTGGTCTGAAGCCACACTTCAGCTCTCCCATGCTAGTGTTCCACTCTGGTAGCTCCACAGGTCTGGGGTCCCCTTGGTGGTACCACTCTCATGCCTCTACTAGGCATGGTGCTGATGGGGTTTCTCTGCAACTCTGATCCCATGTTTCCACTTGGCATTGCTCTAGTGATGGCTCTATACTTTGAATTTGCCCCTTTGACAGATCTCTTCCTGGGCCCCCAGGCTTTTCCATACATCTGTTGAAATTGGAGTAGAAGATCCTAAGCCTCCATAGCTCTGGCACTCTGTGGGCCTAGAGACCTAATACTACATGGATGCTGTCAAGACTTCCAGCTTATATTTTCCAAAGCAGTGTGTTCAGCCACACTTGGGGCCAATTTAGCCACAGCTGTAGCAATCAAAGCAGCTGGGGTGCTGGTGTGGGAAGCAGCATCTCCAGGTGGCCCTGGGCAGTGAGCCCGCGGAGGGAGCCTCGGCCCTGTTCTCCAAGACCATTCTGTCTCCCTAGGCCTCTGGGACTGTAACGGAAGATGCAGCCTCCAAGATCTCTGAAATGCCTTCAAGGTCTTTTTTTTTTTTTTTTTTTTTTTCCCTTCTTTTGGTAATCCTTTTCTTCTGTACTCATCTCCTTAGCAAATGGTCACTAGGATGTACCCTTGCATTTTCCTCCTGAAAATGTTCTCTGCTTCTCTACCACATGGCCAGGCTTCACATTTTCTAAATCTTTACACTCTTCTTCCCTTTTAAATTCTGGCTCTATGTCATGCCTTTGCCTTCATAACTCAGGATAGGCTGTTGCAGGTAGCCATGCAACTTCCTTAATGCTTTGCTGCTTAGAATTTTTTTCCTCTAAATACCCTAGATCAGCACCTTGAAGTTCCATATTCCATAAAACTTTGGGGCATGAACAGAATGCAGGCAAGTTCCTTGCCAGTTCATAGCAATGGTGATCTTTGCCCCAGTTTCCAATAAGTCCCTTCTCATTTACATCTGAGATCTTCTCATAATGGCCTTTACTGTCCACATTTCTATCAGCATTCTAGTCGTCACCACTTAATCAGTATGTAAGATGTTCCAAACTTTCCCTAGTTTTCTAGTCTTCTAAACTCCCACCAGCATCTAGGCTTTTTCTAGCCTGCTCCTTCAGATTTTTCCAGCCTCTGCTCAACACCCAGTTCCAAAGCCCCTTCCACATTTTCAAGTATTTGTTATAAGCAACATTTCATTTCTCTGGTACCAATTTTCTGTATTAGTCCATTTCTGTTGCTTATAACAAAATATGCAGAACTGGGTAATTTGTAAGAGAATGAAATTTATTTCTTACAGTTTAGGAGGCTGTGAAATCCAAGGTCCAGGGAACACATCTGGTAAGGGCTTCTTCTAGGTGGGAACTCTCTACAGTGATCCAGGGTATCATATGGCAAAAAATGGCAGAGCAAAGAGAGAGAGAATAAGCTCCTCAAAGGCTTTATTTTTTAAAGCCCTCATAACCATGCCCCTGACCACCATTATTAATCCATTCACTATGGCATGGTCCTACAATCCAATCACCTCTTCAAGGCCCCACCTTTCAATTACCATAACGGGATTTCCCACAACGGGATTTCCCACCCTCAAAAGTTACAGTGGGAATTTAAGCTTCAGTGAGGTTGGGGGTAGGGCATCCAGACTATAGCAACCCATATCTAGTAGTAGTCTCTCCCCAGCTCATCCGCAATATACTTTCCTGTGGTGTCTCCCACACACCACTATGTTCTGTTTATTATCAGGTTACGTGTATACAACACTCAAGGACAAGCTATTATTTGTGGCCCTCCTATTTCATCTCAGTCTTCAAACCAAGACATTTGGTTCTCCCTTCGTTTTGTTCTCCAAATAAGGACTGCCTAATAAACAAATCTGAAAGGCAAATGTCGAGCCAGAAAAGAAAGTTTACAACTTACATGATGGTCTCAATACATTTAATATAAATGTATAAGTTTACTCTAATAAATTAATAAGCTAAAGGTAAACTGAGCAATAGGAAAGTGGGTAGGATATATACAGGCCAATCAAAAAAAGAATTACAACTGGAAAATAAATGCACACATATACTAAACCTTATTTTTAATCAAAGAAATTTGAGAAATAATAAAATATATTTGTCTATCAAATGAATAAAAATATTTTGAAAATGTAATACCCTGGTGTGTGATATTTGCATTAATAGCTGTATTTATATATTCCATTTTTCCACAAACTTTTTGAAGTACTCTCGTATCAATATATGTACATAAAATATATATATTTATATTAAAAATAATATGTATATTAAAAATAAATCTTTCATGTTAGACCCCAAAATATATTAACATATATATACACACGTTTTATACACATATAGACACATATAAAATATATATAAAGTTAAAATTTTATTTTTAGTTGATAATTGAATATATATTCAAAAATACATCTATATATATATACATATATTCGCATATGAGTTATATAAATATATATAAAAATACATGTGTATATGTGTGTTGTGTCCTCATTATTAGGGTGTGGAATCAGATTCGAAAACACTAAAAATCATACCATCTTACCTTTGTCTAATGTTCATTTTTTCAGAGGCTTTTCATGGTTATTTTCCATGTGCATATTCAACATTAATTGTGTGGGATTAGTCATCTGTGTCCCAGGATGAAAAGAAAAGGAACTTTGGAGTCAGACAGACTTTGCTCCCAAAACCAAGGGAAGGATGTGAAAACGGGTGCAAATGAAAATGAGCTTGTAGGTGTGGACGTGGGGAGTCTTGGGACTCTTTCCTAAGAGCCTAAATTTCCAGTGTGGAGGAGGAGGTAATGTCATCAGCTGAGGACAGAAGGACCCCGCTGGGGGAGGGAAGAGCTGCTGTGGGGAAGAGGAGAGGTGGTGACGAACCGGTGCAGCACTAGCCGGTGCAGCACTAGCCGGTGCTGAAATTCAGCCCAACCTACTGGTGCCAGGTTACCAAAAACTATAAACAGATGTGAGGCAAAATGACAGGAGGCTGGTTGTCAACACAGGTCAAAGATATGTTTGGTCCAGTGCTATTAATTGGGGGCTTTCAAGATCACGCCTTTCAGAATCATGTTTTAAAATGCCTAAAGCAAAACGGAGTAAATGAGCAGGATGGGATAATGAAATATGCTCTACCAGGGACCGGGAAAGGGTATTTCCCTCCCGGGTCTGCAGCTGGCTGTTGCGTGAGCTTGTCCTCAGGCAGGGCAGAACAGGGACACGCCCCAGGAAGCTGCTCGTAAATACTCAGACTGGATCGGCCAGCGCCTGCACACTAAGCGGAACAGGAGGGGCAGAGGACGGCCATTAGGGGCTTGCAGGCGGGACGGACAAGGACAAGGTGGGGGCGGGGTGTGCCTGCGTTTCTCCCCGGCAGAGAAGTCAGCGCACTCCTTTGGAGGTACCTTCGCTTGGTAATAAAGGCCTATTATGTTCCATTTCTCTGTCCTTCTCTTCCTTTCCTTCATCGGTCCCATGAAAGATTCTTCTTTTATCCATGATAAAAGATAAACCAAGAGCCTTGGATCTGCCGCGCGGTAACAATATCACAGGCTACCTGGGCCTTTTTCTCATTCTAAATGATGGCTGATTCTGAGGTCTCCTCTGGAATCTCCTCTCCTCTTACAGTGGCAAAAAGATACAAAAATAGTGCAGATTTCTGAAATACATGAGTTGAGAGATTTGGATGTTTACCACCCAAATAGCAATGGAAAAATTCCGCTGTAAGGCTGTATTCCATCACAGGGTGCCCTCTACCCCAAACCTGAAGGCTCCCACGCGCAGGAGGACTGTCACACTGGGAAAGCTGGAAGCTAGTCAATCTTTGTTGCTTGTCAAAGCCAAAAGTTGAATTAAATCAGATGGATCTCTTAAAAAAGAAAAAAACAGGACAAATGGGTCTTTTAAGAAAAAAAGTGTCGGTCAGCTAAAGACATTTAAAAACACATGGACATTCTCCCTTTTGTGGGATATGCAGACCAAATATAGTATCTGCAAGAGGCATGCTAATACTATTTAGTCACTATTTCCTAAAACATGGCCAGGTTCTAAAAATGCTAAAATCTCACACTCACTTTTCTAGATAAAGCTCTTCTCAGCCTGTCTTTGGAGATTTGTGAAAATTCCATTCTTTTGCCAAGTATCTTAGTATGGGAGTTTTTGTTTTGTTTTGCTTTATGTTTTTGTATTTTAAAAGTTCTATTACAACTTATTGTCAAACAGTTAAATGAGTGCAATTACATTATATAGTATATACTGCAATTGTGTCAGTAGCATCTTAATGAAGGGCTCTGGAATTTCACTGACTGGATTATAGTAATTTTGTGAATAATTATTTCACCAACTCTGTAGTCTCTGTATCCAAATTTATCTGTGCAAATGATTTCAAAGGATTTTAACTTCATCAGAAGAAGAGTTAAACTTAACCCAGAAACCACCTGGTAAATTATTGAGGTCCACCACTTATAACAAGAATTTAATTAGGTTCAATTTGTGAACATGGGTAATTTATGGTTTTGTTGGCCTGAGACTGAAATGTTTCTGAGGATAGAAGCCCGTTTTTGGAAACTGTCATTCACATGCTAATTACAGGCCTAAATAGGGCTATTCAATTGGTAAAGTAGATGGTGGATTAACCCGACAGCCTGGCCCACTATGTCTATCAAGCAGGCCATGGAAACTACTTTAAAAGGCAGTGAAAAGCCAGTTAATTCAGTCAGTGTTGAGCTCTTAAATACAAACAATCTTTTTTTAACTGCACAACAAAGATTTTATTATATTTCATGACTCCTACAAAGCTTGATTTCTTCCTTCCCCTGGTAAAATCCTATTCATTGGGTTGGGTAAACTATGACACTTCATAAAGTGAAAATCAGTAACCCTAATTCTTTTAAAACCCAACCTGATTTGGTTTGAGCAAATAAATTCCCGACATACCTGTTTCTCTACTTTTTCTTTCCTGAGAACTTTAACCAGGAACTCTTCTGGACTTTTACAAGCCTATGGGCAGTCTGCCCGCTTTGATCAACAGCTTTGTGGCGGGATTTCTACACAGACCCTCCCCTCCTCCCCTACATCCCCCAAGAAAATTTGAGAAGATACTGCAAGGAAAATTTGCTCAGTTGCCTTTTGGGTTCTGCCACCTGTCGTTATTGTTTCTAGAGAGTAGATGATTACTTTTTGAAAGAGAGAAAAATGAAAACAAATAGGAGATTCTATTGCCCTTCAACAATTGCAGTTTTCTGAAACAGGGAAGTGAACAGTAAAGCCCTGATAATCTAGGGGATGATTATTCAATTTGGGTATTAGTCCATCTCCCTTGCATTTCTGCTCCTTTACTTTTTGTTTCCAGGGCTTGAGCATATTTCATAGCTTGCTAGAACCATCACCTGGAAATGTGCAGAGGAAAACTAGCTCAATCTAGTTCATTTTTAAAACTTAAATAACTGTCATGTTCTGAGTGGGGAGGATAAATAAGCTGAAATTGACAGTGAATCCAAAAATGAGGCAGCAGATCTGAAATTGCCTAGCACAAGGACTGCACATAACAAGAAGTAAGTGCGGTTTTATGATCCACACAACAGTTTTCTACTGCTCTTGACCAATGGTTCTCAGCCAGAGATTTTATCTCCCCAAGGGACATATGACAACATTTGGAGATATTTTTGATTGTCACAATTTGGGAAAGATACTGGCATCTAGAGGGTAGAGGCCAGGGATACTGCTAAAAATCCTATAATGCACTTGCACAGGGCAGTCCCCTACGACAAAGAATTATCTGGCACAAAATATCAAAAGTGCTGAGGTTAAAACACCTGTTGCAGGTAAAAGAACATGTACAATGTCTATTTTTAGTATGATAATGAGCAAGTTAAGTAATATTGTTGATCCTTACTTGACTATATTTAAAATTATTTGTTTGCAAATATGTTTATATAGCTCTCCATTCACTGCCTATTTGTGTTTACAAAATTAGTCTAGGTAGGTCAACAATGAATATTCTCCATCAAAACAAAAATTTTGAAATAGTACCAGTCCCTATGATTTGTACAAATTTAATTTGCCCCTAGCTTATAAGAAGTTTGCATAAAATTAGTAGCACCTGTCTTAGGGATATCATTTTACTTGATCCTTTCTTCTCTCCCCTCTTAAATAGATACTAACATGCATTTAAGCTAAGATTTTTTTCCCCCAGTCTTTACAGATGTTCCATTTGCTTTGAAATACTGCCTAAAATGAAATAAGCACTGGTTTTAAAAAGATCTGTAAACAAACATGAGATTAATCCCCTCAAAAATTTAGACAATGGGTGATTTCCTTCTTGTCACATCTTAACTGGACCCAGAGGGAGACATGTTAAGAACAGGCCAAGATGTTTGGCTTCTGCTTTGTCCTTTCTCAACCAGGCCCAGTCATCAGCTTGCCCAGTCACCAGCTACCCTAAAAAACCTCTTCACATCAAGTTGCCTGAAAAATGTAAAATGGCGGCCCCCAAATAGAAACTGACATTATTAGCATTATTAATATCCATATGGAAAAACCAAACAAGCTGATCTTGTCATGTTTCTTTTGTGTGTTGGAATGCTGGTGGACAACTGCTAAACAAATGTAAGGCTTCAGACCTTAGTTTGAATCTGGTCACAGCTGACTGACTTTGTGGATCTTTTATCACACAGAACATCATATGGTCTGGCTACTGTTTTAAGTGTGGGAAAAGCTCTAAGATAGGAACAACCTAGTGACCTGCTGTTGCCCCAAATATCTTTAACATTTCCTTCAACCCCCTGTGGCAGTTCACAAATTGGACTGCCCAGAAGGAGCCAGGGAGGTCTGTCCAATAGAACTTTCTGCAGTGAGGAAATGTTACACATCTTTTGAGTCTGATTCAGTTAGACACTAGCTATATGGCAGTTGAGCACTTTGACATGTGGCTAATGTGACTGAATAAATGCCTTTTAAATTTTACATTATTTTAATTTAAATAGACACACGTGCTTAGTGGCTTCCATAATAGAGAATGCCAGTCTAAGAGACACTAACTCATTTTTCCACATCTTAATTATAGATATCCCTTCTTCATTTTTTAAATATAAATGTAATAAAATTATAGAATGTTTAAAAAATAGGAGGAAATTCTGTTTAATACCCATAATTTCATAAGCCTAACATTATTGTTATAAATTTGGTAAAATTTCCAGGCTTTTCCTACATATTTTTAGATGAGTTAGATATGATTTGGTCTCATTTAACCAGCTTTTTTCACTTAACATTATGGGAGGAATATATTTCTGTACTACTGAGTAATATTCACAAGCTATCAGATCTAATGATGGCTTGTTCTTAGATCATTGTATTACAGTTTATTTCCTCTGTTTTTGAAATTTTGGGTTGTTTCATCTGTTTGTTTGCTTGCTTGCTTGCCTGCTTGGTTTTATGGTCATTATAAAATAATGCTATAGTAAACATATAAAAATGTGTTAATATTTCTCTTATTTAGAATACACTACCATGACAATGTTTCAGTTTTACACAGATAATGATTTACGTGGTGAATCATCTCACTACCACATACTTATTTTGAAAAAGTGCTTTTTTACTATTGATGGATCTTGGATGTGACCGGCACTGTTGTGCACACAGTAAGCACAAAATAGCTGCTGGCCTTGTCTTCCACTCCAGCACCAAACCCCTCCCTCCTTCCCTTTACGAGAAGCCTCATGACTTCTGCAAAACAGAAACCCTTTTGTTTCTGGAAGGGCGCAGTTCTCCACCCTGGTCACATAGCTTCAGCATTAGCACAATGCCCCTCCTTGATGGTATCAGCCAGCCCTTGGTGCACTATATAAGCTCTACCACCCCAACACCTGGTGCTGTCCATTTTGAGGGCAGCCCCAGACTGCCTGCCACTTTGAGCACAGCCTGGCAGATTTTCTTTTCCTTTAATAAAGCTTGATTGGTATCCGGCATCTCAGCTCACTTTCTTTCAACTATGTGTGTGGAAAATAGACTTTAAAGTTGCCAAAAGGAAAGAAAGCCAAGACTTTTCTCTCTGCAGCACAATTAATTCAGTAAATTATGAGACAGATGAATATTCCTTCCCACATAACAGTGAAAATTGCTAATAAAATGTAGCTGCATTCAGGGATGATGACATAGACCTTTGCTTTGAGAATGGGGAATAAGTCCCAGGCATAAACCCTGCAAGTAAAATATTTTACAAATTCAGATAGTCACCAGAATCTATAAAGATGAGAAAATTAACAGAGGTAAAAAAATAAAATAAAATAAAAAAATTAAAAACCCACCCTGTTTTGTTCTGTTCTTTGTAAATATACATATTTATACATTGTTACATCTCCAAACTATCCTTTTTATAACTCAAAGCAATATGAGTATAGTGCAAGTAAATCTTCACACATCTTACAATTAGTAATTATTGTGAAGATCTTGGCTTAAGACATTTTATATTTTGCATAATGGTAAGCTGTCACATATTTAAATTTTTCTTTTTAAATAAATTCTATATTCTAGTAAATCTGATCATCAAAGAGCAAAGGGATTCTATTGATAACACAAATGAATGTAAGACATTCTAATATTCTGAATATTAGAACCTAAAAATATAAAATGTTCTCTTTATTCACAAGTTGGGTTTTAACTTCTATTATATCATCCTTTGTCTTTGAGTTGAGATTTGTAATTGAGAGCTTGAACATGGACTGTATGAGCTTGTGCTAATTACACATTAGGCTACCCATGAGAAATAGCTTTGTAAACAGCAAGTACATTGAAAATCTAATATAAGTGTTTTTAAAAGTATTCTTTGCTCATCCTATATGTAAAAAAAATAGCTTTTAAACTTGGCCTAATGGGAAGAAATCCAAGACTTTTCTCTCTCTCTGACACAATGAATTTAATAATTTATGGTACAGATTTTTTTTTCCTTCACAACAATGAAAATGTTTCGACTGATAAAATAACTGTGTTTAGGGCCTTTATTAGTGATATCAACAAAAGACATAGATCTTTGTCTTTGGAAATGGAATATACGTCTCCAGATGGCAAATCGCTGGGACTTTGTTCACAACATGAATGAGGCACGTTGCCAGAAAGTCATTTCCTAAAAATCAATAGTGTTTGTACTGGAAATACTTCAAAAAATGTTTCAAAACCCTTTAACTCTGTATGTACTTTGTGGATCATCTGGGGAAAATATTTAAAACCTGATGGACTTTTCTCTGTCACCCAGCTAACCTCTTGCTTCCCTCATTGTTATCGTCAATTCTTTAAAGAATGCCACTAATTTCAGCATTACTATACACAATACATCATTACGAAATTGACTGTGGTCAAAAACATAATATAAGTAATTCCAGGGTTATATATAAATAGTACCCATTCTTTAAGCCACTGTGTTCTGTTATCCTTATCGGACAATGAAATGGTGTTTGTAGTTTGCTTCTGTATACCTGCTGTGCCAGGTCAATCCCAGATTGTATGAGGGGTCTTTAAAAAGTCCATGGAAAGATAAGCATTACTTTTAATTCCATTTTTCTATAAACTTTTAAAGTACTCTCATTAGAGTTTCCAATGTTCTGTTAACAGAATTCATAGCTTTATTTTTATGAATTGCAGGTGGTTTTCATGAGCCTATGCAAAAGTTTTTGGGACTGTGGGCTTGTAGCCCTGGATGACATTACAATACAATTGGGTAGCTGCTCATCTCCAGGTAAGAGGGCAGTTATTTCAGCTCTCTTTGTCTCTCTGGCCTGTACATGACACTCTGTTTCTCTAAGAGCCACATGCATTTAATCTGTGCTAGTCCATTCCTTGTCTTTCTTGACAGAAGTGCCTCTCTGCAGAGCTGTGTAGTCGGCTTTGGAATTTAGAAGTGATGACTCAAATGTAATGTGTATCTTTGTACATGTGACTTAACTTCTTTATTCTCATTTGTAAGGGAGATAGTAATACATAGACATTCCCAGGAGTAGAACCTGGCATAAAACAGTGCTGTAAAAAACAAATATCTTCTATTATAATTACTACTGTTATTATTATTGTCATTATCTTACATGAATACAGATGTTCAAGCTATACTGATAAAATTCTTATTTCACAGAGGCTTGTTAAAAATACAATTTTAAAATTTTAATAAAGTATTTTCTGAGTGAATTAAATGACAGTGGAACAATAGAATAAGCACTGATGATAGTGACAAAATTAAGTGGTGGTTGCTAGCTGTGTGTTACCCTATGTCTAAGGAGAAAATGGTGCATACCTCAACCCAGATCATTGGTTTGTACCCACTAATTACCATTGCATCCTAAATAATGGAGTGTCTATTTTTTAACAAACAGGTAAATTGCGGTGTCAATCACTGGAGAATAATCTCCATGTTTATTTAATTAAAAGACAGTTTGGTTTTGGTCCCTTGACTTACAAAGCAATACAGGGACAACAAAGATAAAAATCAGGCACAGAAGAGGGAATGAGTCTTCATTAGCCAGTACTGTATGCAGAACAAAATGAAGTAAAATAATTATCACACTAGAGACATAAAAGGCAGGCAATTTATTAGAAAAATTTGCTAAGAATCTGGATGTGAAGAGGTACAGCCAAGTTCAGCCAAAAGAAAAGTCCCCAGTAAGTTGGGAGGTAGCACCATTCTAAGAATAATAATTATTAAAGTTATTAAAGATAGCGTTCAAAGACATAAACATTTGCCTTTGGAAATGGAAAATAAGGCACAATAAGTTCTAATATTTATTTTACTAATAATTACTGAGAACTTTGTGTTCTAAATGTTTTACATACATTATCTCATTTAGTCCTCACAAACTTACTAAGTAGGTATCATTAATATTCCCACATCACAAGTAAGAATACTTGAGACATAGAGACATTAAGTCATTTTCTCCACACAACTATGCCTCCAGAAGTACATTTAATTCTCTCACATTTTCTCCCTCCTCCAAAGGAACTACAGGGTTATTATGAGAATACTCTTTATTCATCCCGGTTTTCTGAAGAAAGTTCCTGTACTATGCAATTTTATTATTTTCCATATTTTCATAAAGGCAATATACCTCCGATTTTCAGAGCTTTGTAAGCTCATTCACACAAATAAATTCACAAGTTGGAGAAAGTTTCTTTCTCAAAGTATCCCAGTATTTTAGCTCTAGATTCGATTGTTCTCTGCCTCTGTGGCAGGACCCAAGGTGGAGTACAAGCTCGAGCTGGAGGCAAGCACTTGGCCTGGGTGGGCTGCCGGTGGAGGCTGCCTCTGCATATGCATGGCATATGGCCAGACGACACCCATACATGCAGAGCGGGGCTGTCGACAGCCATGAATACATGCATATTCATTGAAAGTGTCTCAGCAATTGTAATACCTGCTATTTCCTTGCAGAAAGACTTCTACCTCCACCTGGAGAGTGCACTTTCGAACAAGGTGAATGTGCATTTACTCAGGAGAAAAGGAACAGGAGCAGCTGGCACAGGAGAAGAGGAGAAACTCCCACCTCCTACACAGGACCAAAGGGAGATCACACTACTGGGGTAGGTGAGTTACGCCACATGGTGCTATTTCCTAAGGAAACCGTCTAAGGTAGCATTCTAGGGGTCGTTTACAGCATTTTGAAATGTGCAAATTTGTGTCTTGTGTCTAGCATGAACTACCCCTGTGATTCTACACAGGATAATTCAATATGTGCACTGAAAACCATTCTTTCTGTTTATTACATTGCCCATGCATATTGCTGCAAAGAGAATCTAAAAGGGCTTATAAAGATATGCACACAAAGATAATGTAATTAGAAGTAGGTTTAAAAAATAAGAGAGAGGGGGACAAAATTAATCTAACCTGGAGCCAGGACTGAGGCCAACATACAAAATATACCGGCAGACAGGGGAGGAAGCACACGTGTTTGACTCCAAGCTTTCTAGTAGCTGAAACAAAGATGGGAAACGCATCTGTGAAATGCGATTCACAGTATCCTCAGGATAAAAAGAGCAGTCCACTCGGGGTACAGGCAATAAGGGGGTGCATTTTCTGTAGAAAATGTACAAACTATAATAAAAGACTAAAAGCTGATCTGCTTATCATCACCATGTGTCAGCAATGGTAAATGATGTCAGTGATGCAATCTGTCCTGTGGAGTGGGACTTGCTCATTAACATTCCCAATTCATTTGATATCTGTTAGATAAAAGCACAACATTTGATCCAGAGAAGCAGAACTACCCCTGATACTAAGCTCATAGAGATATTTCCTCAAGGATCCAGGTAGAAAAACCATTATTATAGTAAATATGAAGGTGAGTTGCATAGTGCTGTTTTTCATGGCCTACCTCCAGATAAACCTATGAAATACCACCACAGAGCAACTGAAAGTCACCTGTTTTTTGAATTGGCTACATTTGGTCAGGTGCAATCATGAACTGCTTTATTTTTTCTTTCCATCACCCTCTTCAGACATACTGTAAAGATTCTCTCTTCCTCACCCCTTGGCAAACCCCTTAGCATCCCAGTCCTGTCAGGGTATTAGAGCAGCTATATTTTCAGGTATGTTAAAAAGTCCAGTTTAAATCAAAACTTCCATTTCTCGTTCAATTGAATCTTCTCTCTTTCCCTCGGCTTGGGCCTGACTCATACGTTGGGGATGGTAAAGGAAGAAACTATCTATTCTTTCATTTTCTTTGTTTCACCTCTTGCCCTGCGCCTCATCTTCAGGATCCTTTATCCAGAGTGGATGGAAGAGAAATTAAAAGAAAATACCTTTAAAAATATTTGACACTATTTTAAATTCTGTCTTGGATGTTAAACGTCCTTTGTTAAGACAGATATCTAAATGCTGGCACTTTATAGAACCTCAACATCTTTCCATTTCTGGCAGTATGCTCTCTGGCTAACCTGTGACCACCGCCTTTCCCCTTAGTACTTGTACTATGGAGATACAACCCACACAGATTCTCTGCTTGAGATCTTCATGGAAGTTTCAGCTTGGGTTCTTTCAAGAGCACTTGGTTCCAGCCACCTTCCTAGTGGGTGTCCGTTTGGCCTCAGATACTAATGCACTCTTGCCTGACTAAGAAGGTGTGCAATTTGGTTTTACTGCTGTCCTCTCTTTTCTTTTTGCTGCTTCAGCAGATTCTGAGACAGTGTTGCTTCAGTAAAGGATGCTGTGGAAGAGACTCAGCATTGGCCCAAAGATAGACCAGACGTTCACTTTCAGCATTGAGTGGAGGAGTCTAAGTGAGCTCTAAAAATCTAAAAGGCTATATCTGGAAAAATATCAAGAAGTTAAAAAGATAACTAGAAAGACCTATATACATTAGGACTATTTGGATGGTTTGTCACAAAAAACAGAACTCAAACTGACTTAAGTTAAAAGCAAATCCTTATTGAACTTTGTAACAGAACAAGACCAGTGTGGTCTTGATCATAGCCATGCTAGTGGGTATGAGGTATGATCTCACTGTGTAATGTCTGCTTTGCCTGATACAAGGATACTTGATAAAGTTCGTGGAAAAATAGAACTAAAAGGTAATATGAATCTTTTCATGAACTTTTGCTTCATTCCGTCCTCCCTCCTTTGTACTGTTACTGCCATGCACGTGACATCCTTAGGCGTTATAAGCCCATAGGCACAGTTTTATAATTAATGCTTCATGAATTTGTCTTTTAAATCAGATAGAAGAAAAGAGAGACAAAAACACACTTATTCTGTCTTTTAGATTTACCTATGTAGTTATCTTTATCAGTGCTCTTTATTTCTTTGTGTGGATTTGAGTTACTCTCTAGTGTCCTTTTCTTTCAGCTGTCCTTTAGTGGCTAGTGATAAATTCAGTTCTTGTTCATATGGGAATGTGTTAAATTCTCCTTTGATTTCACAGGGTAGTTTTCCTAGACACAGAATTCTTGATTTTCTTTCACTGTATTTGATTCTTTTTTTTTTTCCTTTCTCTACATTTTAATATGTCACCTCACTGCCTTCTGGCCTCCATGGTCTCTGATGAGGAGTCAGCTGTTAATCTTAATGAGGATCCCTTGTATGTGATGAGTCACTTTTCTCTTGCCTTCAAGATTCTATCTTTGTCTTTGTCCTGCAACAGTTCGCTGTGATTTTTCTAAGTGTTTCTCTCCTTGAAATTATCCTGTTTGGAGTTCTTTGATTTTCTCAGATGTGTAGATTAACATTTTACATCAAGTTCGGAAAGGTTTGGGCCATTATTTTTTCAAATTTTTTTTCTCCCCTTTTCCTGTTCCCCCCCTTTCTGGGATTCCAGAAAGGTACACTTTCTTGGTACACTTGATGATGTTCCACAGGTCTCTGAGGCTCTTTGCATTTTTCTTTATTTTTATTTGTTTCTGTTCCTCTAATTAGAAACCCTCATTTTACCCATCTTCAACTCCAGTGACTCTTTCTTCTGCCAGTTTCAGTCTGCTGCTTAACAACTCTCATACATTTTTCATTTCAGCTATTTTACTTTTCAAATCTATAATTTCTAGTTAGTATTTTTAAAAACAATTGCTAGTATTTTTAATGATACTCTCTATTCAGTGAGACATTATTCTCATACTTCCCTTTAATAATTGAAACATGGCTTTAATTCTTTAAACATATTTATAATAGTTGACTTAAAGTCTTTGTCTGGTAAATCCAATGTTTGGACTCAGAGACAATTTTTATTGACTGCTTTTTATCCTGTCTATGGGCCATAGTTTTCTGGGTGTTTTGTGTGTCTCATGATTTTTGTTGAAAACTAGATATTTTAAATAATATGATGTGGCAGCTTTCTTCCCCCCCAGGGATTTTTGTTGTTTGTCCTTGTTTTGTTGTTGTTATTATTGTTGCTTAATTTTTTAGTGACTTTCCTGAACTAATTCTGTAGAGTCTATATTCTTTGTTCTGTATGGCCACTGAAGAATCTGCTCTGTTAGCTTAATGGTCAACTAATTATTGAACAGAGATTCTCCTTAAATGCCTTCAACCAATACATCTCCCAGCCCTTGCCAAGAGGCTCTGTGTTTTTGTTGGGGGTGTGTTTTCAATGCTTCAGCAGGCAGTTTACAACTTTGCCTTAACCTTTATTTCTTGCTCATTCAGAGCCGCAAGGTCAGCCAGAGATGATAGATTAGGACTTTCTCAGTCCTCTCTGGGTATATGCACAGCTTTGCATGTGTGTGACTTTCCAGATTGCCAGTAGTGTGCTGGAGCTTTCCAAAGCCCCCTATAGACATCGCATCCCCCAATTGTTTTTTTTTTAAATTTTTGGTCAGCCTTTCGTTAGCTGCAATTGTTAATGCTACCGCAGACAATTGCGATGTTAAACATTGTTTAAGTGATTGTTTTTGACAAATGCCTTAGGGATGAGGCTGTTTGTACAGAGTATGGTTTACCTAAATCAGGTTCAGTAAAGACAAGCCTTGAGAATGGAGCTTTTCAGTGAGCCGCCGGAGAGGTCAAATAATGTCAATTCTCTAAGGATGGGGAGAATTTTTGAGGAGCTCCAAATCTGTTCTGCCCCTTTCAGTCACTGATAGACTACTGCTTTTCACAGATACCTTAGTTGTAAAGCTCTTAGCTTTCAAGTCTATTGCACAGTAAGAGAGATGAAAAGGAGTTTGGGCAAGTGAAAAGATTACTGTGCTTAGCAAGATTCAGTCGTTTCCCTTGAATAAACACTTTTGCATTGTTGTAAGCTTTTAGTTAATTTCTAGAGTTCTAAAAAAGTTGATTTTGACGTTTTTTCCAGTGTTCTCATTGCTTTTATGGAGAAGCAGACTTCCAGAGGTTCTTACTCCACCATTCCAACAGCTTCATATTCCTCCCCCACCTCTGCATTTGTTTGCTTTTCAAGAGATTGGAGTTCTTTGGTGAAATTCTCCATCTCATCATTGATTCTCTTTAACATATAATTAAATGCTCATATCATTAAATTATTAATTATGGTATTTTACAGTCCTTGTGTGATAACTCCTTATGTGGGTCACCTTTGGTATGTTTCTATTGTCTCTTCTCCCCAGCTCCCCCTCCCTCACCTCCCCCATCTTTTGATCCTGTTTTCTTGAAATGTCTGGTAAATTTGACTGAATACTGAAAATAGTGAATGAAAAATTATTGAA
Organism: Cynocephalus volans; assembly: GCF_027409185.1. Taxonomy (NCBI): domain Eukaryota; kingdom Metazoa; phylum Chordata; class Mammalia; order Dermoptera; family Cynocephalidae; genus Cynocephalus; species Cynocephalus volans. Next base: position 41,092,352 of record NC_084475.1, on the reverse strand, counting down.
CCCTAGAATGATAGTGTTTTCCTCCAGAGAGGATTCGACGTATTCTCAAGTAGACAGCTAGAGCAGAGCAGGTCACCTAGTCCAATCAGAACTGAGCTGACTTGAGGTCGTGTTGTAGTTTTGTTTTGCTGGTCTACCTCTTGTTCTCCTTTACACCTATGGTATATTCTCCAAAAATGTACCCTGGGGTTTAATTAGGGGTCCTTCTCCTTAGTATGTCCTGAACTTCAATTTTTGTCTCTTCAGCTGGTAAGATTGCTGAAAACTCCACTTTGTTTTACATTTGGCTTCTTGACTTCTTGCTCTCTGCAAGTTAAGAATTTGGCAAATGCCTCAGTGGAAGATGGCCAAGTGATGGGCTCACTTTTCTGTGCTTCTCTCATAAAACGTGGAAGCTCCCTGACAGTTTCAAAACAGGTTTTCTTTAAACATATTTTCCATATTTTTCTAATATTTCTCAACAGAGTGTAGATCTGCTACATGTTACTCAATAGGGAATGGTATTTCATTTTTAGCATCATTTATTTAAGAACATGATTATTATACTCAAAATTTGAGGGCATTTGCACCTTTCTTCTGCACTATAAGCCAACCAATCATAATGTTTTTAATGAGATCTTTGTGTCTCTGCCCTCTTACAACAGTATTCTTTTGTTGATATTTTCTGACCGTTGTACCCAAGGCCTTGCTGTATCTAAGATAATGTTATTTCACAGTGTTCTATACTTTGGCACAGGGGAGGAGGAGGAGGAGAGTATTAGAATTTACATTTTTACTGCCTTTGGCTTTAAACTGCCTGAGAGACTATGTCATTTTCTACTTCTATGCTCTGTCATTTTCTACTTCTTTCCCTGTGGAACTCTCCATCTTGAGTACTAAATATTGGGGGCAACTAATTAAGTTTAAAAAAATTATTCAGTGATACTTGTTAAAGCACAATAAGGCAGACTTTATTCAAGGCCACTGTGATAGGTATAGGGACCGCTGCAATGGGGTTTTGCAGTAGGGTAGAGAAATTGGGTTCAACTTTGAATATAGCATGGACAAGTGGGAATTTATAGTCAAGGAGTTGGGTGGGAGGGTCAGTGGATGGAAAATTATTAAAAGGTATCATCAAGAGTAAGGGGGATCCTAGTAAAACCAACCTGGAGACAGGCCAGGCTGATTAGACATCACCTGGAAGATGGTTAAGGATGAGGGACCTGATCAGATATTGAGGGTGAGGGTTTTTTGCTAAACTGACTTATCAGGGTCCTTGCTAAAACTGGATTTTATGAGAAGTGCAAAGAAGGGCATAGGAGAAGGTTCAGGAGTCTGACTAAAGTTTGGTCAAGAGAAGATTCTTTATCGACTATCCTATTAATAGAGTACTGTAATTGTCTTTTTTTTTAGTCACAGAAACTACTTTGACAATCACCTAAAGATTTTTTTTAAAGTGGTGTATACAGTAAAAGTAATGTTGTTTAGACAAATGTCACTGAAATTTCTCTTCAACAAGATATATTCTGAAATAAGAAAAATTTAATTGACTCAACAAGTTAACAACAGTTTATAGAATTTTAGGTTGCTAGAGGCAGACAGGCTCGTGTAGATCAGCTAAGGCAACATACGTTTTTTAAATATTAAAACATTGAAACCCATTTAACAGAGTTTGAATTATTATCTGTTTGGATCCTGGGAAAGCAACAGAAATCTCACCTGTGATTAGATGTACAAGTTAAACAATAATAAAATTACATTCAAAAAGAAGATCTCCTATTTCCTGCATTGCTGATTTATTGCATTTAGACCTAATGACCTTTGTGCTCGCTTCGGCAGCACATATAGTAAAATTAAACCTAACAACGTTTTCTATGGCTCCCTTTCAAATATAAACAATAAAATAAAGGCAGGATACAAAAATGGCTGAACTTCCTATCCTGTACATTAGTAAAGTAATAGACTCAAAATCTGGACCAGCAACACCATATCATTCTCCTTGACGAGTACATGGTATTCGTTTGGTACTGGTGGCCACAGAACCTTTTTGAATGAATACGGTGCACTCTGGGACTTTCAGAGGATACACATGTGCCTGCAGATTGAATTCTACATTTTCACTTTCCATCCTTAAAGCTTGTCAATCTATACTTGGAAAAACACATATAGGGAGAAAAGCAAAGGGGAGAGTCATACAAAGCTATTTTACAGAAAACTGAGTTAGATGGTCAGTCAATATAAGTCTGTTAAACAAAAAGAGAAGCTCAGAAAAGTCACACTATAAATATGTCAGTTTATTATATGTGTATCAGGAGTAATATATCATCATATGTAGCAATTCCAAGGGAGCTATAGTTCCCAGCTTACTAACTAATGATGCAATAAACCTTTCCAAATTTTAGGGTATAGCATGGTGTAGTCTAGTGGAAAGACCAACCAATGAGCTGCTTCTGCCACTTGCTGCCCACATAACCTGGGAATGGCTTCATAACTTCTCAGAGCCTCAGTTCTCTCATACGTGAAATAATGGTAACAATTGATGCCCCACTGTTATGGTTTGTATGTGTTCCCACCAAAATTTAGGTGTTGAAACTTAATAGTCATGTGATAGGATTAAGAGGTGGGGCCTTTAAGAAGTGATCGGGCCATGAGGGCTCCTCCTTTTGAATGGGATTAAGGCCTTTATAAAAGAGGCTTCACACAGCATTGGGCTCACTTGCCCTTCTGCCTTCTGGAGTGTGAGGTCACAGTGTCCCTCCCTTCCAGAGAATGCAGCCCTCATCAAACAACCAAACCTGCCAGTGCCTTGACCTTGGACTTCCCACCCTCCAGAACTGTGAGAAATAAATTTCTGTTCTTTGTAAATTGCCCACTCTCAAGTGTTCTGTTATAGCAGCACAAACAGACTAAGACACCTATTAATCTCTTTATGTTGCTCTAACGAGTAACTGAGATTATATTTGTGGAAAAAACTTGACATTACATAAGCTCCACTGAAATAAATGCTATTATTATTTTTACAATTAGTGAATCTTTTTCAAAATCTGATGTTTATGTCTGAGATACTTTCCTGGACTTGTTTTGTGTCATTTGTGCTCTTATAAAATAGAAAATCATTGCCTATGACTACAAGTAAAATGACTTTTAGTAGAAACCACCAACAGATTTAATAGAAACCTTAAACCAGTGTTCCCAAATTGCATTATATTTACCATCAGGTAATTCAAGTGGTAAGTGTGTGAATATCTTTTAATTTGGTAGCAATATACATGTATAAGAAAAACATATAACCAGTACATCAAAATCATTAATCACAGATTTATAGCTAGCTGTCTGTTCTTATACTAATATGAAGTTCCCTATTTGAATAAATGTATTTAAGTAATTAAATGGAATCTATTTAAAGAAAAATATTAAATGTTTAACAGTACAGGTAGTATGTGCATAGGCAAAAAAATATCATGAAAGTGGTATTTGTATTACTAAAGTTTAGGAAACACTTGTAGAACAAGCCTTTCTAGTAGAACAACAACAAAGACAAAAAATAAAAATAAAAATAAAAATAAAATATATATATATAGCCTCACAATTTGGCTCCTATTTAATAAAATAATAAAGGCATTTGTGCCAGATGGATACACATGTATCAAGGCGGGATGGACTCTGTAAGATTGCTCTATTTCCTGCCACCATCTACTACACTTGCTCTGTCCTGGCTACTCAAAAAGTTTTCTGCCACAGATCCTACTTACAGTTTTCCTTTCTTAGCTGTGGTTTTATTTTCCATGGTTTCAGTTATCTGCTGTGAACCATGGTCAAAAATATTACATGGAAAGTTTTAGAAATAAACAATTCATAAGTTTTAAATTGTATGCTGATCTGAGCAGTGTGATGAAATCTCATGCCATCCTACCTGGAACATGCATCATCTCTTTGTCCAGCATCCCATGCTGAAGACTCTCTCCGCCCGCTAGGCACTTACTTGGTGACAGATTGACTGTAGTGGGAGAGCAGTGCTTGTGTTCAAGTCACCCTTATTTTACTTAATAATGGCCCCAAAGCACAAGAGGAGTGGTGCTGGCAATTCGGATACACCAAAGAGAAGCAGTAAAGTGCTTCCTTCAAGTGAAAAGGTGGAAATTCTTGACTTAATAAGAAAATAAAAAAAGTATGCTGAAGTCGCTAAGATTTACAGCGAGAAAGAATCTCCTACCCGTGAAATCATAAAGAAGGAAAAAAGATATTCATGCTGGTTTTGCTGTCGCACATCTAACTGCAAAAGTTACAGCCACAGTGTGTGATAAGTGCTTAGTAAAGATGGAAAAGACATTACATTTATTAAGTAATTGAAAGATGAACAGAAATGTGTTCTGATTGATGACAATGTGCTGTGCTGAAAACATAAAGCCTATAGGAAGACTTCGGCAAGGGAACCCCTGATACAAGTGACCAAGCCATTTCCTGCAAGTGAGGGATTGTCACACAGATTCAGGAATAGGTTTGGATGGAAAAATATAAAAATTACTGGAGAGGCTGCTTCTGCCAGTGAAGAAGCTGCGACCACATTTTCAGCAGAGTTGAAGAAGTTAAGGAGAACAGACACCATTCGAAGCAAATCTTCAACTGTGATGAAACTGGCTCTTCTGGAGGAAGATGCCCAGTGGAACCCACATTCATAAAAAGTACAAAGAAGGCATCAGGGCACAAAAGGTGGAAGGACAGATTAACTGTGGTACCATGTGACAATGTGGTAGGGCATATGATAAAGCCAGGAGTAGTGTACAGAACGAGGAATTCACACTCTCTCAAACGCAAAAACAAAAATTATCTGCTCATGTTCTGACAATATGATTAGAAAGCATGGGTAACAGCCACCTTGTTTACAGATTGGATCCACTAATACTTCATCACAGAAGTGAAAAATACTTGGAAGAGGAAGGGTCCTATTAATAATAGACATGCACCTGGCCATCTTAAATCTGTTTGCTATGAAAATGAAAATGTCAAGGTCATATTTTTACCTCCAAATAAAACCTCATTGCTCCAACCCCTTGACCACGGCATCAATGCTTTGTGAAGGCCACATGCACCTGCCCAGTATTGATAGCGTTTGGTCAGCAATTGATACAGACCCTAATCTGAACATAATGCAGTGCTGAAAATCACTCACTGTTGCTGACCCAGTAACATTCATCAGAGCAGCAATGGATGAATTAGAACGAGAAACTGTAAATGCCTGCTGGAATAACTTATGGAGTGAAGTTGTGAATGATTTTAAAGGCTTCTCAGCGATCGATGGTGAAGTTAGGAAAATCATTCATGCAGCAAGACAAGTTGATGGAGAAGGATTTGCCGACATGATTGAAGAAGTGGAGGAACATACTGAAGGCACTGAGACGTGTTGATAAATGAGGAATTGGAAGAACTCGTTGATAGGAAGAGGAAGATGAAGAAGAAACTGAAGTAGAACTGGCTGTGTGGACATCCCCAAAATTTGCTGAAGTATTTCAAGTTGCACAGACATTAAAGGACAAAATTATGGAATACGATCTTCAGATGGAAAACAGCGTAAAAGTCACCCATATGATCACTGAAGGATTACAGCCTCTGCAGCAACAATTTGATGAATTAAAAAGAAAGAGGCAACAGCTTCTGATTACACTGTTCTTCCAAAATATTTCTGGGGAAAAAAAAAAACCCTTCAACTATCAAGGATCCCCAACTACCACCGTCATCTGCTCCTGACATCCAAGCATTGACAACATCCTGGCTCAGTGATCCAGGATCACCCAAAGCAGATGATCTCCTTTTTGCCATATCATGAGAAGGTCAATGGTAGCCTGATGCTACCTCACAATGCCTGCGTCATTCACTCTGCATCTCCTCACGTAGGCATTGTATCCCCTCACATCATCACCAGAAGAAAGGTGAGTACAGTTCAATATTTTAAGAGAGAGAGAGCACATTCACATGACTTTTGTTATTGTATATTGTCTTAATGGTTCTATTTTATTATTGTTGTTGTTAACCTCTTATTGTGACTAATTTATTAAATTTATTAAATTTTATCATAGGTATGTATGTATAGGAAAAATAACATAGTCAATACAGTGTTTGGTAGTATCTGCAGTTTCAGGTACTATCTCCAGTTTCCACTGGGAGTCTTGGAAGGCATCCTCCACAGATAAGGACTACTGTATTTACAGTAGAGACAAGTATTAACAAATTTCCAAAGGTTTTGTTGGCTATTGCAATTTTGTTAACATTCATATGATGCCTGCTTTCAGAAATCTTTGTAAACATTTGTTTTAGTTGACCTGGAGTTTACAGGGATTTCGTAGCCACATGGTAGAGGAATAAAGAAATCAACAGATAATTATCCAGTTTAGTGAGAAAATGTCTTCAGTTGGAACATTTCTTAGCCCACTGAGTCCCCCAGTAAATCAATTAAAAGTCTTCAGGTCCTCCCTCCCCTCTCCCACTCCATCCCAGAAATGTAGCTCCACATCATGTTCTTAATTTCCAGAGGAAGAGACACCATCACTTTCTTTTGTGGTACAGTTCAGTGTTTAAATAAATCTTCCTTATTTCTGGTAATTAAATTCTCTTACAATATGCTACTAGATAAAGGTGGAAGTCTTCATTTTCAAGAATACTCCCTTCTTGTGTGATTGAGATAGCAGTAATACATTAAGATACCAAATAATAAATGTAGTTATATAAATGTGCTGCTAGACAAAAGAAAATCAAAACTGTATTTAATGTGTTAGTATGTAGCTGAAATGTAATAACCATCTATTTCTAATCCTTGTCTTTTAAGAATTTTGGTAGTTGATATTCAGACCTGTAACAATGCTACCCAGCTAGTTTTTAACTACCTGAGGAATTCGCTGCAGATTATTAATTATTAAATCTCCAGTGTCCTTCGATCTTTCCATAACATATTTTCTCATGTTAGTTTCTGATATTGCCAGATCCTACTTACACAAAGAAGGCTTCTATGACAAGCTTTTTTAAAAACATTGTGGTAAAACATATGTAACATAAAATTTACCATTTTAACCATTTTAAATGTATAATTCGGTGGCAGTACATACATTTACATTATTGTGCAACCATCACCACCACCCATTTCCTGAACTTTTTTCATTTTCCCAAACTGAAACTCCATACCTATTACACAGTGACTCCTCATTTATGACAAGCTTTTAAAATCGTTTAAAGTATAGTGAAGAGCAGTTTGAGAAAGACACCTTCAGCAGTTGTTTTTCCCAAAATATTGATGTCTTTTTTCCCCTGATTGTTAGGAATTGTCCTCCATGGTCAACAGTTACAAAGTTACAGTCAGACAGGAAGAATAAGTTCTGGTGTTCTTTTACACAGTAGGGTGACTGTAGCTAATAATAATGTACTATGTATTTTAAGATAGCTAAAAGAGAGGATTTAAATGTTATCACCATAAATGATAAAAGGATATGCTAATTACCCTGATTTGAGTATTATACAATGTATTCATGCATTAAAACGTCACACTGTACCCCATATATATGTACAATTATTATGTGTTAATTATAAATAAAATAAAACTTTAAAAAAAGTCCTCTTCCAGCTTAATGACTGCAGCTAGCTGTTCATTCCACCCAGCCTCTTTACACAGGCCATTCGGGCTCCTCCCAGCTCTGTAAAAGAGAGCCACGAGACTGGGGAACAGCTGCCTCACAGTTCAGAATTACAGATATGGGGTGTCTGTGTGTCTCAACACATCACAGTTGCTGTGCAGAGAACAAATGGACCCTGATCTCCCAGTAGATCCATTGGAACTCCCATTTTGAATGTTAAACAATGACCCACAGAGAGAAAGTAATTTTTCTCCAGTTAATAATCCCTTCCATAGGCTGGAATCCTTCATGTGCAGGAACACGTGACCAGTCTGAAGCTTCAGTGCTGGGGTTTCCTGGCTCCCATTCAGAGTTTTTGTTTGCTGAGACAGACATAGCTTGAAGCTATAATGTGGCAAAACTTGTCAACATGCAGGGCTTTTCTCTGCTTTCCAAATTCACGTGAGGCAGACTGGCTCTCCATGAAGCTCTGATCTTTTCTGGGGAAAGGAAATGTCTAATGTTAAGTCAAAGAAAAAAAAAAAAACCCACAAAAACAAAACCTGTAATCAATCAAGAGGAATAATTGGTTTGTGCATCAGAGGGGCAAATTCTGATCAGTTGACAAATTTGTTAAAATTATTTTTAGATGTAGACATTGGTCTAGATTGCTCTGAAATTGGTATTGTGTTATGGAATATACATGTGTGCTTAAAAAACAAACTATAACCCAAAGGATATTTGCAAAGGCCAAAATTATCCAAGAAAAGTGGATTGGTGTCAGTGCCCCAGAAAGGCATTCACGTTCCCTGGATGTTTCTCCTGTTTTCCAAAAGCAGCACAATTACACAGGTCAAATGGCATAGATTTCCTTCCATACATTGTGGAATTAAACACAAAGATCTCTGAACTGGAAACCTTGGTTAATAGCTTCAGCCTGGTACCCGAGGCCCAGAGGTGCATGAACTGACAGTATAGTAGACTTCAGGAGTTACATCTGTGGAGGTGTGTCTGGTGCAAAAAAACAGAAGATGGATGGAGGAGGCGGTGCAGCCATCCCTGATTTAGTTAGAGCCCCACTTTGTCTGGTAGAGCCTCTTTCAAGGCAAAATGAATTAGTGACTTGCATCCATGAAAGAGAGAAATTAATCGAATGATCCTGGAGGCGATTAAGGGTTTTCCTTTCCTCCAGGACGTCAGAGTAATCCTGGCCAGGACTCATATTTTTACCACTAGGAATATACAACTATCACCATGAAAGGAAGTTCTGAAGTCATCTCTTATTCATGATAAATCTGTTGCTTCCTCTCTGTTCTGAAAAGATTTTATGTTTCAGGGCCCTAATAGTCTGTACTTTCCAGTCCCCTAGTGACAGCATCTTTCAGCGGACTCTTTCCCCCACCCCACTTGAGAATTTCATTTATAACTAAGGTCCTTACCTAGGATTCAAGAGGACCTTTTGAGAGCTCCAAAGACAGATGCAAAAATTTTTTTCTTTGATTTTTTTCTTGTTGGCTTAAAAATTATTTTTTGGAGGAAATGTTATTAAAGTTAAACATGTATTAAGGTGTTGTTTCAGTCCACTGTGCCACTAACTTAAATATAGGATAGCATGGGATTCTTTTGTACATAATTAGGTGATACATCCACTCATTTTCATCCCTTAACTTAATTTTCATGGAATTAAACATATCATTTTATTAGGATTATATATATATGTATTTGTTTACATTGAGCCTAGCTTAAGTTAGAAGATGTTAAAGAAAAGCAAGTACAATAAAGTTCCTTTCATTGCTGAATGTGCAAAAACCCCAGAGCTTCTTGTGTAGTAATTTTCTTGTCAGTGAAAGAATGAAGATAACTAAGTTAAAGAATTATCTTATGTGTGTTAATTTTAAAAATACATCACCCCATGCCAGCCACCCCAAAAATAAATAAATAAATAGATAGATAGATAAATAAATAAATAAATAAATAAAAATAATGGTGTGGAACTAGTTTGGGAACATTTGCTTTGATAAGACTTTAATTTTATCAAAACTTGGATTTGTTCTAGTTTTCCCTTGGAACATCCTAGTCAAATGCATATCTCATTGCCAAGAATCTCACATTTGGAGTCACCTTGGCAGAGCCATGTGTTTTAGAAATTGTCAAGCTGGTTTGATGGCTTAGAGCTGTGGAAGAAAATGCATTCATCCATCCATTCAACAAATATTTATTCAGCATCTACTGTGTTCCAAGTACTGTTCTAGGACTTGGGGACATGGCAGTGAACTAAACAAACAAAAGATCCCTCCCTGCATTTGTGCATTCTAGAGGGAAGAGACAAACATAAAAAATAAGAAAATTATATAATATGTTGAGATGATTAAATGTGATGGAAAACATAATAAATTAGGGCGTAGGAGAAGAGGACTGTCAGGACAGGAGAACTGCAACTTGAAATAGCATAGTCAGAATAGGTCTAACAGAAAAGTTAACAACTGAGCAAAGACTTAAAGGTGATAAGAGAGCAAGATCTGAGAGTATCTGGAGGAAGAGCCAGGATCAGCACATGCAAAGGCCCTGAGCTGACAGCATACCTATCTTTTTCCAGGAACAGCATAGAGGCCAGTGTGGCCAAGCAACACAGAGTGAGTAAAGAGAAAGGTAGTAAGACAGGAAGGTAGCAGAAACCAGAGAGGTAAGGGAATGAGTGGGAGATTGTATAGGGCCCTACAGACTATGGTAAGGATTTCAGCTTTTACTCCAAAATACTGAGCCAGTGGAAGATTTTGAGCAGAAGAGTGGTATGATTTTTGCTTTTGTTTTAGAAGGATAACTATGGATACTGTGTTGAGATTAGATTGTAGGGGACAAGGATAGAAGCAGACAGACTAGTTAGGAAGCTGTTGCATTAATCCAGGTGGGAAATGATAGAAGCCCGGACTGGGGTAGTAGCATTGGAGACAGTGAAAAGAGAAGCAACTGGATTCTGCATGTATGAGGGCACTTCAAAAAATTCGTGGAAAAATAGAATTAGAAGATAATACCAATTTTTCCATGAACTTTTTGAAGTACCCTCATATTTTGAAGGTAGAGCCAACAGGAATTCCTGACATCCTGGATGTGCAGAGTGAGAGAAATTTGGGACCTGGACAACTGGACTTTTCATCCATTGTAGGCTGTTAGGAGTTTAGTCTTGAACATGGTCAGTATGAGGTGACTATTTGACAATAAGTGGAGATGTCCATTAGGCAGTTTGAATAAACAAGTCTAGATTTCAGACAATTTAAATTTGGGACATGATAACATATATGGTATTTAAAGCCCTGAAACAAGATGAGATCACCATGGGAGTAAGTAAGAATAGAAACGTTCAAAACCGGACCTTGGGGCACTCAAAAGTCAAGAAGTCAGGGATGAGGGTGAACCAGCGAAGGAGTGACCAGTGAGGGAGGAGAGAAGGCAGGACAGCACAGTGTCCTGCAAGCCAATGTAAGAAAGTAATTCTAGGGGTTAGGCATGATCTGCTATGTCCAATGCTAGTGGTGGGACAAAAATGATAAGGAATGAAGCTGACTTTTGGATTTAGTAATGAGGATGTCATTAGTGAGCACTCCAGAAACACTGACATTTTTTTTTCTAATACTTTAAAGCAGACCATGGGGAAATTGGCAGCTATGCCATTTCCCTTTAGCATGCATCTGAATGAAATTACTGCTTATGAAATTAAAAATTAAAATTGACTGGATGTCAAATGTGACATGCCAGGTCAGAGGCACTGCCACAATTTTAATTTTTTTTTTTTTTTTTTTTTTTTTTTTTTGTCGTTTTTTCGTGACCGGCACTCAGCCAGTGAGTGCACTGGTCAGTCCTATATAGGATCCGAACCTGCGGCGGGAGCGTTGCTGCGCTCCCCGCGCAGCACTCTACCAAGTGCGCCACGGGCTCGGCCCACAATTTTAATTTTTATTTGAACCAAATAGCCTTCTAATTAAAATTTACTTTTGAGCAAGGCTAAAATGTGTGCAGTCCTTAGACTACCTGAAGGATGTCTGATTTTTCCTTGCTCACTGCAGCCAGGGATCCATGTCTAGCAGAGGCTTTGGTGGCACCATGGCTTGATTACAGGCAGCCTGAAGTGAAAGACACAGAACTCTGGCCTGATTCTGCTTCTCTGGGGCAGCATCATTCCTCAGGATATGACTGGTTGACAGAGGCCACATCCCATGACTCTGATAGCCCAGTTTTGCAGGGTGTAAACTTCACTGCGTAGAACACTGGGGAAAGGATTGCACAGTGCACACAATTTAAAACCAATGACAATTTCTTCCACCCTTTTAATAATTTTGTGGGACTTCTCAGATTTGTATTTGTGGAAATAGGAGGAAAAGAAAGGAGGAGTGCTTTGAAGGGGCATAGGTGAGACCTCCAGCCAGTTCTGGTTGGGATATCTCAATTGCCATATTTTGGGAAATGATTGGAATTCGATGATTAAACTTGAAACTATTTTTGAAAATGCCCTAGAAACCATTTTATTTGCATCTATTATTTGGTATCTCTTTCCTTTTTCCCTCAATTTGGCCCGTAATTTCTGCCAGAAATAATGAGAGAGATGATGTTTTTTTACATCATGTATGTAAAAAAGAAATCAATATTTCCAAATGTTTTAGTTCACTCAGGATGCCATAACAAAATGTTATAGACTGAGTGTCTTAAACAACAGAAATTTATTTCTTACAGTTCTGGAATCCTGAAAGCCCCAGATCAAGGTGCCAGCTGATTTGGTTCCTGGTGAGGGCTCTCTTCTTGGCTTGCAGACAGCAACCATCTTGCTTGGTGCACCCATGGCCTTTCCTTGGCACCCATGCTCATGGAGAGAGAGGACAAGCTCTCTGATGTCTCTTCTTATAAGGGCATTAATCCCATCATAAGGGCCCCATCTTTATGACCTTATCTAATCCTAATTATCTTCCAAAGGCCTCATTTTCAAATATTATCACACTGGGGTTAGGGCTTCCACATATGTATTTTGGGGGGACAAAAAATTTGGTCCAAACACAAACAGAACACCAAACAAGGTAATAAAATCTCATGCAAACATTTTTTTTGTGTATTTTTTCATGTAGAAGAGAGCTAAACTTTTCATCAAATGAGCAAAAGTTAAGAACTACTAACGTAGAGTTCAGGGCTTTTTAAAATGGGCTTCAGGTGCACAGAATGGATTATTCTAGAAAAGAGCTCTTGCATTGCTATTTATATCTAGCCTTATTTCAGTGGCATGATGGTAATTGTTTAATATCAACTGGCTCTCTTTGGGGAGAGAATGCAGATTTGTAGACATGTCAATTTCTGTGGTGCAAACACTCCCATCCTGGCCCATTTTAAGCTACCAATGTGTTGTCACTTGGAGCTGGGAAAGGACTGGCTCCAGCACCTCACTGCCTTATTTACATGCAGACTAATCCAGTTTCTGCCAGAAACCAGCAAATTAAAAAATAATAATAATAAAAATGAGAAAAGGAAATTGGGAAGGCAGTTTCAATCAAGACTAAAAAAAGTGACACAAAAAATTTTAGGAGGTGGGAAGAACAGGAAATCAATATTTGAATATGCATTCCATGCCAGCATATGTCCCACATTATCGAATTCTCACAACTCTGTAGCACAGGTATTATCAACCCTTAATTCGTTAGATCATGATCATCTAGACAACAAATGTGGAGTCAAAATTTGAACCCAGATCTACCTGACTATGAAACCCATGCTTTCTCCCCTGATCCAATGTCTAGAAACTTCAGAATATCATCCACGAGTTAGTAAGATAAATTCTGATGTGTTAATCATCACATCAGAGGCATAATTCTGGTATATTACTTACCTCCTGTATATTAAACCAAATTATAAATCACTAAATTAAAAAAACATTTTGATAGTCTAATTTTTGTAGCATATTCTCCTTGAATTATACATATTCTCAAAAATTATAAAATCCTCTCTCAGTACACTATGTGGTCAAGTCATTCATGTTTCCTGGAACACTATGAAAGAATAAAACTTTCTTCGTGTCCTTTTTAACAATGCTTGCTTTTGCTTTGCTCTCAAGGCTACTACATGTACATCGAGGCCTCCCACATGGTGTATGGACAAAAAGCACACCTGTTGTCTGGGTCGCTGCGAGGCGTCCCTGGAAAACACTGCTTGACCTTCTTCTACCACATGTATGGGGCAGGGACTGGCCTGCTGAGTGTTTATGTGAAAAAGGAAGAAAATGGTGAAGAGTCGCTCTTATGGAAGAGAAGAGGCGAACAGAGCATCTCCTGGCTGCGGGCACTGATCGAGTACAGCTGTGAGAGGCAGCACCAGGTAGGCCGAGACAGGAGTGGAGAGTGGTGGAAACGCCTGTGTGTGCTTCTGATGTGCTTGCTTGCACTTGCTACCTCGGGGAATACTTTGTTCTTTTGCAGGATCATAAATAAAGGCAGGCTTAGTTTAAGAGTAAACATAATTAGTCTGTATATTGATTAAATCTGAGCAGCGAATGGGAAATGAGATGAGGAGAGAAACTTGGGGTATTCATGCACAAAGTGATTTTTTGCAATTCGATGATGAAAGTGCATCTAGGAAGATTATGGATGTCCAATATATTTCTATGTGTTCTGCAAATCTTCAGAACAAAATTGTTCTTTCTCCTAGATATGGTCTTACCTAATTAGTTGTTGCAGCTGCATCTTTTACTTATCATTACCCACATGCACATAAGGGCTTTTGTTTTCAACTTCTGTTTAACAGTGTGTATGGTCCAGAGTAAGTTTTTTAAGCCTCTGCCTCCATCACTGCATTGATTCAGAATTTGAGGGTCTTGATCCCAAGTCCTAGGTCTCCCCCTGGGTCCCCTTATGTGCTATAAAAGTATAGAAGACCTAGATCCCAGGTGATCATGATCATAATGGAATCTGGACAGCAATTGGAAAGATCCTTTTAAATTCCAACAGGTGGGGCTGAGCGGCCAATGTAGTCTAGAGAACAGCAGCTGCCTTCTGATGGCCGCCGACTTCTGCCTACCGTGAGCTAAAGCTCCAGAAAGCTCTGGAAAAAGATAACCTTCAGAGAATCCTAACTGTTCTTAAAATTGCTCTGTAGAATTCTCAGTCATGACCTCCAACTAACAGCCCAGCTTCCTTTTTATCCTGGCTTCTGGCTGATAACCTCCTGGATCAGCACGCCTTAATTTTAACCCCTGGCTGCCTGGTCTGAGCCCAGGTCTTCCTGCGAAGAGGTATCCAAAATAAGGGCTTTATTTTGCACCACTCACAATCAAAAATAATTTTCTCCAGATCTAAATGGGAAGGGATTGCAGAACCTCAGGTGGCTAGGTTGTAGTGCCATCTAGAGTGCTACAGTGTTAAAGAGCAAATGACAAAAAGAAGATGTGCCATTATCCAGGAAGGGTGCATTATCTCAGCATGGATAAATTGTCTAGAAATTTAGTAAAGAATATCAGAAATTCCCAGGAATGATTTTGATAGTAATTTAATGCCTGTTTACAGAACAAAAGTGGATCGCTCAGGAACTTAGCAATATAAATAATTATTATTCAGAGATGTTGGATTATTTTTGTTAGGCTATTAGGACACTCATACTACTGCCCTATTAAAATGGTTCTGAAAGTGGTCCAGATACCAGCAGAATCAGCAATACCTGAAATGCAAATTCACCTGAAATGCAACTTCTCAGACCCCACCTCAGAACTACTGAATCAGAAACTTTGGGGGTTTCTGGGATCCCAGAAATATGTTTTAATAAGCCCTCCAAGTGATTCTAATGCATACTAAATATGGAGAATCTCTATGCTAGACTAAATAAATCTAAGTCTTTGGGTGTGGTGCCTGAACATTGATATTTTTTAAAACTCCGATGTGTTGCTTTGCCTCCCATGGATTTGTCACCCCTTTTCCCCTGGGTGACAGAGCTGCCAAAGATTACTCAAAACCCATCTCTTCTGAGGAGTAAGAAGCCCCGAAAAGGGGTTAATCTCCTGGAACCCTCAAGAGAGAGGCATTCCTTCCATTTGGGAAATTAACCACGAATTGGGGTTCTCTTCCTGCATTTATTCTCCAGATCAGGAAGTTTCAGGAATTGAACATAGGTGGGGGTTTTGCTAAGTATAGTTTAACAAGTTTAACAAGAGAAGCTGGTAACATTCAGTAAGACAGACAAGGTGACATTCCATCATGCAATTTTCAAGAAGTTAAGTTGATCCACCAACAAAAGCTTGATCTTAGCAAACATTCTCTTCTTACAGCAATTTCCTAGTATCTTTACATATCAATCAGTAACCTGTCTGTCTTTGAGCCACCAACCTTGCTGTGTTACAATTCTTATCTTACAACAGAGAATATAGCCTGGGGAAAATTTCCTGTCCTTTGCAAGGTCAATATTTGAAACTGCAAGGCTTTGGTAAACCAGGCCCCGTGAAGTACATTTGCTTTATGGATACTCCACACTCACGTGATGCTGATACACAAGTGCTCTAAGATTTGAGTTCTGGGGAACAGGTGACTTCTCAGCATCCAAGCCCTGGGGGTCAGGCATAAGGCCTTGCACATACCAGACTTGCTGGTAACTGGTCTGGAATGTTTTTGGATGCAGAGTAACAAGGCATCTGGGGTGGCATCTTGGGATGTTCAAGTTCAAAGGGTATGGAATGGCCCTTGAGATTTTTGGCTTACATTCTGGAAGAAAGACTCCAGACTTTACCCTTTGGCTTTAGAACGGAGCAGATATGATCTTCTCCTCTGGATTTAGTGATTCCCTCAGGAATCCCAAACTAGAGGGAGACTGGGCTGAACTAGTTGCTCCAAAACACTATAGTGTCTGACACAATGCAGACACATTCATGCATACAAAGATGAGCCATCTTCTATGTGCCAGTGTAGTGGATTGAATTATATCCCCCCAAAACTCATTGAAGCTTGAATTGTGTCCCCAAAGTTCTATGTATTAGAAACTTAGCCCCCACTGTGACTGTTAAGAGTGCTGGAAATCCTATTACGGTAATTGAAAGGTGGGGCCTTGAAGAGGTGATTGGATTGTAGGAACATGCGGTAGTGAATGGATTAATAATGGTTGTCAGGGGCATGGTTCCGAGGGCATTAAAGGAAGAGGAGAGTCTGTCTCTCTCTCTGCTCTCTCTGCTTCTACCATCTTGCAATGTGAGACCCCTGGGTCACTGTCACCACCACCAGAGGGACTTTGGACTTCCCAGCCTCAGAAACTGTAAGCAATAAATTTTGTTTTCTTTATAAATCACCCAGTTCTACATATTTTATTATAAGCAACAAAAATGGACTAATACAGCCAGGCATTTATAGTACTAAGAGCTTTACATAAGTTTTTTTAATTGATCTTATAGCTCCATTTATTGGATGGGGAAAAATGAATGTCCAGGTGGTAAGTGGCCGAATGAGAACTCAAACCCAGATCTGCCTGGTTCCAAAGTTTGTATCCCTAAGTCTCTGTTGTATACTGTGTCCCACCATAGAAGTTCCAAAATATCCTCATTCCCCTGAGGTCACAAGTACTGCGTGATTTGGAGAAATCACATCCTCTCTGAGATTGTTGATACATTTTCATAATGGAGTGATAATTCCCGCCATGCTGATATCACTAGAGTTAGAGTGAGGTTCAAATGAGAGTATGTATTTAAAAGGGTTTTGTAAACTTTAAAGTACCAAAATATAAAAGGATATTGTTATTGTTTCTAAAAATAAATTCCCTCCTGAGTCTCCCTGGTCTCTAATGCATATCACCATGGCAAAACTGGTATTCTTACTAGCTACATCGGGCATTCAGACTGAGCTCCTCTAGTTTGAGACCAAAATATCTCATTTTAATAAATGTTTATTGACCACTTGCTACTCTAGGTGCTGAAGATATTGCAATGAATATAAAGTTCTTACTTATTTGGAGCTTACATTCTGGTGAGGGAGAGGTAGAAAATGTAAGCCAAAATATATAGTGTAACATCAGGTGACAAGTGCTATGAAGAAGAAGTCAAGTGGAACTCATACAAGTAGAGAGTAGAATGATGGTTACCAGAAGCTGGGGATTAGGGAATGGAGAGTTGTTGGTCAGATGCTACAAAATTTCAGATAGATGGGAGGAATAAATTTTGAGATCTATTGCACAGCAGGGTGACTGTAGTCAATAATAATGCATTATATATCTCAAAACAACTAAGAATGAATTTCAAGGGTCTCACCACAAAAAAAAAAATGATCAGTGAAGTCATGAATAGGTTTATTGACTTGACTTAATCATTTCTCATTGTATACATATATCAAAGCATCCCTTTTTACCCCATAAAGGTATATAATAATGATTTATCAAATAGAAATAATATTAATTTTTAAAGAAGTTAAGCCAATCAGGTGATGACATCAAAGAGATATTGGGATAATCATGAAAAGCCTTGGAGGGTGTGGTAAAGAGTTTGAAATTGATTCCAAAAGCATCAAATGGCTTTAAGATAATATGATCTGATTTATAGTTTTAAATGGTCTCTCCAGCAGGAGCAAGGAGACTTTGGGGCTCCTGCAGTAGTCCTGGCAGGAGGATGGTGGCTTGGGCTAAGTAGCAGAGGTGGGGAGATGTCATCAGAAGCCCTGAGCAATTGCTAGAATGAATTGAGATGCCATTCACTGAGATGAAGAAGACTTTAGGCAGGGCAGATCTATAGGAGTGAGGGAAGTGTGTGCAGGAGGGAAATTAATAGGTATTTTTTTCAGACGTACTAAGTTTTGAAGACCCTTAGAAATAAAAATGGGCATGTGAGGTAAGCAGTAGGATATGAGACTGGAGTTCAGGGAAGAGAACAGAGCTAGGGAAGTAAATGTGTACATCATCAGTGGGGGCGGGCAGGTGTAGAAGGCTTTTAGAGTGTGGTAGTGCTGCTGCCATTTGAATCTAATCCTGTGGGGAAAATATGTGGGTGGCCTCTGAAGACATTCCAATCATCAGATTATCCTTGTAGGAGGAACGCATCAAATGGCAAAATTTCAATCAGGCTTCTTTCTAAGGGATTTATTAAAATGCCAAGCAGAACCTGACTCACTATGAATTAAAACCACAAAATCATTCTGTTTCTTTTGAATTCCTTGATTATCTCTCCTCTTCTGCTTTCAAGTATTTTCTCATCATTTTCTCAGATTTTGATGTCATTGAAAGAAAGTGTTAGACAAGTTCTCAGGTCACTGAAATATTTCCGTCAGTTATATTGCTAATCATACTGCCTAACATTTACTAGGAATTCCTATGTGTTGCATACTCAGCTAAGACCCAGGTCTCCAAACATTCTTCTTCATGGTGCCCTTAGACTTCGTAATTTTTCCCCTGGTGCCTCTAGACCAAAAGAAATAACCTTTTTATTTATTACACAATTATTATTACCATTTATTAAGTTATGAGTTCCAAACAACTTAATAAGTATTTATGTCCTAACAACTTAGTAGCCATTTGAAAATACTTAAATTGAGAGAAAAAATAATATTTTTTACATAATTATTAAACAACCAAAATTATTTACTAATAGAATGTATATACCTGTTGGGCTCTGCACAACTTCTCAAACCCTGGAATCAGATTAGATACACCACCCTCATTTAATGTTCTGCATTGATTTTTACATGGTGCATGCATCTAATTACAGCAGCTACCAAAACCCCTCAGCTCTGTAAAGATACAATGTTATCAAAAGGACAATTTAATGTTGAAACTTTGAATGACCTTGAACTAGTAGTTCACATGGTATTTGCTA